>NC_059106.1:149278908-149883075 GCF_020740685.1 Jaculus jaculus | reverse complement strand
ATGTCAATATCAGTCTTAAACATTCAGCCAAAAATTCAAAAAGTGTTTTTTCTGTTATATTAGATGATGGATATATCTAGAATCTTTCTCTAAAATATTATGACATGTAAGAAAAGTACAGATAGTGGATTCAGATCACAGCATTGGGGTAATTTACTTTAGTAGGCTATTGGAGACATTAATATTCACACCACCACTATCTTTCTTTTCTCCACATATATCTATTTCTATATATTAATAGCTATATTATATCATTTCATCTGCCTATTATCCATCTATTTGAACATAGGGTATGCTCAAATGGTAACAATATAATCATTTTTGAGGGTTTAAAAGCAGTAAGACATGTTATGTGGTTTGGTGGTAGGTTGAATATGTTTACTGCTAGCTAGAGAAGGTGCTCTGTGACGATAGCTGTAGACACTGAGAAGACCCAGAACTCATCAAAACAGAAAATAAGATTTCAATGGAATTTCAAAGGGGAAAGCGTGTGGAGGGGAGGGTATTACCATGGGATATTTTTTTATAATCATGGAAAATATTAATAAAAATTGTGAAAAGAAAAAAAATTAAAATAAAATTAAAATTGAAAAAAAAGAAAATAAGATTTCACCACTAACAAGATATCTACCATGCTAAGACTCGGGAAACACTGTAGAAAAGAGGGAAGAAAGCATGTAAGAGCCATAGGATAAGAAGGAGTACTTTGGGGTGCTGTCCTCCCAATATAAACACACTGGTGCATTCATGACCCCTCAGTGGTAATGCATACCCACATTCACTGATTTGACCCCATCAACATTTTGACACAGAGGAGGTCAAAGGAATGACAAAACAAAACAGAAAGAGGAGGATGAACACATTCCTTTAGGTATGGAAGAGGGAACAACAACAACAGAAAAGGGATGGGCATACAATTAAATTGCAGCACATTCATATATTGAAGTTCCCAATGAAAGAGATTTTCTGGCAAAAACATTTGCACACTGGAAGTTTGTTTCCTAACATTGGCAGGGTCAGGATGTGGGGAAACTTTTTATTTAGAAGGTGGGGCATAGTGGAAGACAAATAAGGCACACTGCATTAGGAGGGATTAATGCCAGTGTCAGAAACCTAGTTCTTGCGAGAGCAGATTGTTATAACGCATGGAGGGGCTAGAGAGATCACTTAGCAGTTAAGGTGTGGACCCAGGTTCAACTCCCCAGGAACTAAGTAAGCCAGATGCATAAGGTGGCATATGTGTCTGGAATTCGTTTGCAGTGGCTGGGTGCCCTGGTGTGACCATTCTCTCTCTCTCCTTCTCTCTCTCTCTCTGCCTCTTTCTCTCTTTCTCAAATATATATATATATGGTATTTTTCAAAAGGCATGGAGGCAGCCAGGTATGGTGGTGTATGCCTTTAATCCCAGTACTTGGGAAGCACAGGTAGGAGGATCGCTGTGAGTTTGAGGCTACCCTGAGAATACAGAGTGAATTTCAGGTCAGCCTGGGCTAGAGTGAAACCCTACCTTGAAAAACAAAACAAAACAAACAAACAAAAAATGGCATGGAGGTACTGGGTGTGGTGGCACACACCTTTAATCCTAGCACTCAGGAGGCAGAGGTTGGAGGATTGCTGTAAGTGTGAGGCCACCCTGGTACTACATAGTAAATTCCAGGTCAGCCTGAGCTAGATTTATAGTGAGACCCTACCTCAAAAAACCAAAAAAAAAACCAAAACAACAACAACAAAAAGGCATGGAGACAGTTACCTTGTTGTGCTTCCATTATGTAATAATACAGGCAGATGAAATCACTGGGGTGCTGTCGTCATGCTGACTGAGTCCTTCAGCCATTAAACTGTCAGCCAAGTAACCCCTTAGCTAGTTACAGCGCCTCAGGTTCTTTATTATGGCAACATAACATTGACGAAGTTGAAATGTTTATTGACTGTGTTTCTTTTTGAATTATTTTTATTTATTTATGAGAGAGAGAGAGAGAGAGAGAAGAAACATGAGTACAGCAGGGCCTCTTGCCACTGCAAATAATTTCTAGATGCACACACCACTTTGTGTGTCTAGCTTTACATGGTTACTGGTGTGGTGTCAAACCCAGGACAGCAGGCTTTGCAAACAAGTACCTTTAACCACTACAACATTTCCCCAGCCCTACTGACTCTATTTCTATTTTATTGTGCTTTCAATGATTCTAAGGTATTTTCAAATGTTATGGTAGATGTTGTACATGAAGAGAAAAATAGTTCTGGGGTCTGGAAAGTACTAATTCTAGTAAACTGGCTAACACTTTCACTTTCCTATTGTTATAGCCTATGAGACCACTCCCCTGAATGGAGTGGTGAGAAAGTATGATGTTAACTTTTTTTAAACCTCAAAATATAAGGTATTTTCTAAATACGTTGGAGAAAATGGCTTGGTCCTGAAGTTAAAATTAGAAGCTTTCTAACACTTTCCCAGTGCCTTCCTATACCCACATGCCTGAAGTGGGTTGTAATACCAGAGATGATGTTGTTCTTCTACTCTTTCTCTAGCTCCTAATTTTCACTTATGGGAACTATTAGTGGTTAGGTTTGAAGGGTTACAGCTCATGGGATATATCCATAGATCATGCTGGCTATTTATTCCAGAGCTGTTGGACATCTGCAGGCTAGAACTAGCTATATGAGTACCTTAAGCTGAGAGGCAGCAGGGGTAATATTTTGCATGGAGTGGCAATTTTATTCAATGATAGACTTTGTCAACATGCTTTTTAGATCTCTAAATAATAAAAATATATACCCTACATAAAGTTTGTGAATATTAAAATTGAATCAGAATATCTAGTATCTTAACAATGTAGATTTAGCCACATCTTTCAAAACCTGTAATTTTATAGAAGTAGTTGCAATTATGAGTAGAAATCCATTTTTAGTAATTATTTTAGTTTTTTAGAAATGTTCCCATTAGGCACTTATATAAGACAAAAAGTTAATGTTCTTTTAGAATATAATGCAAAGTATGAAAGCACTTTCCATTATCCTTATACACAGGGGACCTAGGAAATGACATTATGTAGACAATTTTACCTCAACAGAAATAATATAACCATAGACACTGATGATAAGAGAGACTCGAGAGGTACTTTAGTCCATTAGCATGAAAAATTGCTACATATTTTAAGCTTCTTATATTAATTCTAACTTATTTGACTCAATGATACTACTTTTAACAATTCCTGAGGAAAGTTTTTGAATTTTTAATTGAGATATTTCTCATTTTACCTAAGGTAATAACCAGAAATTATAGGATCAAATTTAGAAGCAATATAAACTTTGTATAGATATTTTGTAGCTGGCTCAAAGATTCTTCCTTTTGAAGATGCCATATTAATTTCATATTATCAAGTCACAAGAATACAATGATGGCTAGTGGACCAGACAATATTTTTTTTATGGATATAATTCTATTTCCCTGGCTAGTGTTGAAGGGATTAAGACATACCGCTTATGTGTCCAGCACTGTACAAACCATCACTGCTGTCAATTAAAAGCAGATTTAGTTTCTACCTGTGGTGAGTCCCTGGTGCTTGCTTCCTCTAAAAAATGAACTTAATTTAAAAAGAACTATAGAGTCATTATATATTAAAAAGATACTACAGAGAAGTCCCATGAACTCACTTAATTTCCCCAATCTTATGTAACTAAAGTACATATCCAAATCCAGAAATTCAACATTCTTAAGATATGTATATATGCATAGTGAGATGTCATATTGTCACACACATAGACACATACATTCATTTAAAACCATCACCATTCAGATACAAGGCTGTGCCACCACTGCATGAAGAGTCCCTTCCTGCCACTACTTTGTAATCAGCACTTCCCTCACCACAACCTCCAGTGTCACTAACCCCTGAGGGGCATTCGTTTTTTTCCATCTTCATAGTTTTGTCATTTCAAGAATGTATTTTGAATGGAATTATACAGTATATGACCACCTTTGTTTGACAGTTTCATGGAAAGTCCCAAGTTCCTGTAACCCCCTCTTGTTTTAAAAACTCCCTCTGGCTGACTTTTCTGGTACCCAGATAAGTTTATTTTTAGCTTCAACATCTTATAAGAAGTACAACTTAAAGAATGAAGTGTGAAAACATGAAGTGACATTTTGTTAATTGACATAAAAATTCCAAGTCTTCTTTCAAAGGATCTAGCAAATGTATAAACGTTTCATTTCCTTGAATAACAGGGCTATATGTCTTTTTCTCCAGGAACATGTCAGGCTTATGACTCTACCGTCAGCACCCAGTATGGTGTTTGACAAACAGCAGATCTTCAATGCATTTTGTAAGGGGGGGGTTAATGAAGACAGATTTGTTTATTTCTAGAAGTTTCTAAGCTTTTGCTGTTGAGTGAGGGGAAAATTTGAGCCAATTGTTCACTGAAGGAAAGCCAAGTGATGTCGATGCTACTGGTGAATAGTATCATGTGACTGTCCTGTGATTACTTCCTTCCTGTGCATGCACGTGGCTCCCACTTCATGCTGAGTTATAGTCTTTGTAGTTTGTAGGCCCTGTAAGGGATAACTCGGCAGTCTCCTGTGTGCTTTGAGGTTGATACCATTCCCTGTGTGTGTGTGTGTGTGTGTGTGTGTGTGTGTGTGTGTGTGTATGATTGCAGATGCAAACTTGCCATGGTGTGCACGTGGAGGTCAGAGGACAACTTGCAGGTTAATCCTCCCCTTCCACCTGTTTTTGAGGTAGGGTGTCTTGTGCACAGTTCCATTTACCAGGTTGGCCAGTCCACTGGCTTATGAGAAATTCTTCTTTTTTTAAAATTAGTTTTTGTTCTGCAAGTACAGGCAGTTTGGTACCATTATTACGCTCATCCGTGACTTACCCCCTCCCCATTGGCCCCTCCTTGTTGAGGTATATGGATCGTGCATTGTGGAGTTAGACCACAGTTATTGGTACGATAAATATCTCTGTATATCATGACCCAACATGTGGCTCTGACATTCTTTCCACCCCCTCTTCTGCAAAATTTCCCTGAGCCATGTTGGGTTCATTTTTGGTCTGCTTCAGTAATGAGGTGTTGGGGGCCTCTGGGGCTCTGGCTCTCTGATTTGGTAGGCATTGATTTTTCTCGGTGTTTGTCTCCTTTCCCCTTGTGCTGGTATCTAGTTCATCAGGAAAACAGCACCCTTGCTTGTTTCACCAATTTTCCTTAGTTTCAGCCAGGGCCCTTTTGAGGTATGATGGGGTGGCTCTCTCCTTAGGATCTGCATCTATCTGAAAAAGAGAAACAGATTCTCCAACAGAGAGTAAATTAGCACCAGGTCAAATGAGATAACCCTTACTTTTTTGATAGAGAGTTTGATAGGTATAGGCCCTCTTGTAGCCCATGATTGATGGTAGCTTGATATTGGAGAGTGGTCTTATGTTTGGATATGGTTCTAACTTGTTTCCCAGCTCCAGCTATGGGTCCCATACCACTGAGGGGATCAGTTAGCTGAATCAAGAGCAGTTGGTTCCCCACCATGGCTGTGTGCCACTATTGCACTTGTGTGGGCATCACACCAGGTTATTTGCTGCTAAGTAGGTTGGACCATGAGTTGCTTGGACAAATATTGGTTGTTTCCCCCAGTCGCCCATGTAGCACCTTCTGGCACTAGATGCACTGACTGTCTGGGGACTGACTCTCTCCTGGCCTCCAGCCATGCCGTTCCATTTTACGTGTCAGCTGCATATGGTGTCTTCAGCAATAGGGTCTTACCACTAACCTTTGGTGGGTCATCAAGTACTCTGACAGAAATCTGTCATTCTTTTAGAAAACCTTGTGGGTTTCTCTGATCAAAAGCTCATTGTGGGTGATAGCCCCTTGCTGGTACTGGGAGTTACAGGTCAGTGCCCACTAAGAAAATGAGGAAAAAAGGTAACTAATATATAAGAGTTAGAGAGGAGAGAAAGAGAGAGGGAGAAGGAGAGGGAAGGAGGGAAGATGTAGGAGATTTAGGGTTAGACTTGATCCTACCCTCTCCAGTGTCTTGTGGTTCAGGTGTTTCCTGTAAGGGCCTGGTGAAGGTTCAACCATTTGGTCTGCCTTTTCGGAAGTAGAATTTTATGGTACCATTGCCGTTTGGGTCTAGATTAGTGTTTCCCATCCCTTCGATACCCTCCCTTCCCTCCCCATCCCTCCTAGTGTCTAGTGCATGAGATGCTTGCTGGGTGTGTAAGGTATCTTGGGTAGATTCAGGTTTCTCCACTTCCCATTGTGCTGTCACAAGCCTGCCATAACTTCCTGCTTTTAGCTGGTGTGGTGGTTTGATTCAAGTGTCCCCTATAAATTGAATTCTAGGTTTCCCAACTGAGGGCAATTGGAAATTAAAGCCTCCTGGAGGTGGTGTATTATTGGGGGCGGGCTTATAGGCATTATAGCCCGTTTCCCCTTGCCAGTGTTTGGCATACTCTCCTGTTTCCATTGTCTACCTTATGTTGGCCAGGGGCTGATGTTCACCCTCTGCTCATGCCACTGTTTTCCCCTGCCATCATGGAGCTTCCCCCAAATCTCTAAGCCAAAATAAATTCTTTTTTCCCAAAAGCTTCTCTTGGTTAGGGGATTTCTGCCAGCAATGAAAACCTTACTGCAACAGTAATGTTGGTACAAAGAGTGGCATTGCTGCTGGACACCTGACTGTGTGGCTTTGGCATTTTGGAGCTGATTTTCATGAGGAATGTGGAAGAATTTGAACCCTTGGCCTAAGAGATGACTGGCAGTGCTGTAAGGACAGCTTGATGGACTATTCTGTTTAGAGTTGAAAAACCTAAATGTAGTAAGAACTATAGACTGGGAGGTTTGGCTTATGAGAGTGAAAAGGTGTTTTTTCTTGACTGGCCTAGAAACAGTTTATGAGAGAGGCTTGCTGTTATGCCTGTGTCCTGAGAAGTTGTACAGGGATGCTTTGTTTTGAAAAAGACCTGTATAAGCAGAGGAATATATCACAGAAAAAGTGAAATCTTTGGGCTGAAAGGGGGTGCCTGTTCAGTTGCAATAATTGAGAGATTACAACCATTGAGGTTGGGCCAGCTGACCTGCACTGGGACAAGAGAAAGAATGTAGACTCTTTTGAAGGAGTCTGAATGCTGTAGGAGCATCCTGTTCTTCAAAGTCTGCTTTATTCCTCTCTGGATTAACAAATTGGCATTCAACCTGGTATTATGGACTATAACAAATACAGTAAAGAGAGGGTCATTGGATTTGCAACACGGTTTGTGTTTTTGAAATTGCCATGGGCAGTGTGAAGCAGGTCTGCTGGATGCCTGCATGGAGATCTGTTGAAACCATGAGGATTGACCATGGGTTGCAGTGGAGTTCTAGTGGAGATTCCAGGACCACAAGATGGCTACTGAGAAGAGCTACTGGCCCCAGATGAAGCTTTCAAGACTGTGAGTGGTTAAGCTTGAGGGGAGGAATTGGAACTCCAGAGACTTATTGGAATTAGAGACTTGTCACTGAGTAGAGTTGTTGGATTTGGAGCTACAGAGTTTGATGTTTTCCTTTTTTAAATCTTGTAGTGGTTGGATATTTCTTTGCTATGCCCAATGCCAATGTTATTCTGTGCCATTATGGGTTTGGGGGATTTTTTTTTTTTTTTGGTATTATGGCTCAGTTAAAAGACCTTGAAGTATGGGAATGTTTGAACCTCATTAAGAATGATAAAAACTACTGGGACTTTTAAAGGTTGACTGCATGTATTATAGTTTATGTCTTGTATGGATACCAGCTTATGGGGCCAGGGGCAGAATGTGGTGGTTTGATTCAGGTGTCCCCCATAAACTTAGCTGTTCTGAATTCTAGGTTTCCCGGCTGATGACAATTGGAAATTGAAGCCTTCTGGAGGCAGTGTATTGTTGGGGGCAGGCTTATGGGTATTATAACCAGTTTTCCCTTGCCACTGTTTGGCACACTCTCCGGTTGCTATTATTAACCTTATGTTGGCCAGGGGGTGATATTCAACCTCTGCTCATGCCATCGTTTTCCCCTGCCATCATGCATCTTCCCTTCAAGTCTGTAAACCAAAATAAACCTTTTTCCCCCCCAAAGCTTCTCTTGGTTAGGCGATGTCTGCCAGCAATGCGGACCTGATTGCACCATGGGGAGAATGGGGATCTGAACTCATGTACCCAGGCTTGTGCAGCAGGTGCTTTATCCACGGCCATCTCCTCAGCCCCAGCATAGATTTTTAAAAAGGAGAAAACAGAGCACATGAGACTTTATTTTTTTAATATCTGATTTTATTTATGAGAGAGAGAGAGAGAGAGAGAGAGAGAGAGAGAGAGAGAGAGAGAGAGAATATGGGCATATTAGGACCTCTTGCCACTGTAAGCAAATTGCAGATGCATGTGCCACCTTGTTAATTTGGCTTTACATGGGTCCCTGAGGAATCAAGCCTGTGTCTTTTAGCTTTGCAGGCAAGTGCCTTAACTGGAAAACCATCTCTCCAGCCTGATTTTCTTCCCTTCTTTTTTTAAAAGTATTTTATGTATTTAGTAGCAAGCACTGGGGGGTGGGGGGTGGGGAGAGAGAGAGAGAGAGAGAGAGAGAGAGAGAGAGGGAGAATAGGGGCTCCTCAGGGCCTCTTGTCACTGCAAATGAGCTCCATGTGCATGTTTCAATGTGTGCATCTGACATTATGTGAGTACTAGGGAAACAGGCAAGCTTTACAAGCAGGCATTCTAAGTGCTGAGCCGTCTCCCCAGTCTAAGGTTTTCAAGGTTATATACTTATGGAAGAAGAACAGAGGTGAGCGCACAAATGGTAGCTAGCCATAATTATTGAAGTTTTACTTCTGCTATTAATCCCTGACAACTGAACTAACAAAGAATGACATGCTGTATTGGAGCCAGGGTTTAAGGGCTGAATCATATAGGAATGGGATATTCCTTACAGCTAGACTGGGAATTAGCTTAGTGGTTGCTGCTGTTAGATCAGGTTGTTGACTGACTCATTTTAAGCCTATGAGTTTGTTGCTCGTAGTTCTGGTGAATGCGAAGTCCAAGATACAAAATGCTTGTGATTTTAGTGTCGGGTGAGGTCCTGTTTCTGACAGTGTATTCCAGCTGTGTCCTCCCTTACATGTAGAGGGGTTGAAGAAACTCCCTGTGGACCTTTTTATATTACATTGATCCCATTCATAGTGGTTCTCATGACCTAAACATCTCCTGAAGGTCCCACGTCTTGGTAGCATGACTGTGAGGGTGGGTTGCAATAGTTGTATTTTGGGAGGGCATCCAGATGACAGCACCAACCCTTTCGTTAACAGTTTTGAACTTTATACTGTTGGGTGGTTACATGTATGTATAGGTGCAGGGAAGCTGCCAGGTCTCTTTTTTGTTGTGTTTTTTTTTTTTTTGTTTTTGTTGTTCATTATTTATTTATTTATTTGAGAGTGACAGACACAGGGAGAAAGACAGATAGAAGGAGAGAGAGAGAATGGGCACACCAGAGATTCCAGCCACTGCAAACGAACTCCAGACGCGTGCACCCCCTTGTGCATCTGGCTAACGTGGGACCCGGGGAACCGAGCCTTGAACCGGGGTCCTTAGGCTTCACAGGCAAGCGCTTAACCGCTGAGCCATCTCTCCAGCCCGTCTTTTTTAAGGCAGGGTCTCCCTTGTTGTTTTGGCCGCTGAATAGGCCCACCTAGCTCCATGACCCTCTGGATTCTCTTTATTTATGAGAGAGAGAGAGAGAGAGAGAGAGAGAGAGAGAGAGAGAGAGAGAGAGAAAGAGAGAGAGAGAGAGAGAGGGAGAGAATGGGCTTACCAGGGATTCCAGCCACTGCAAATGAACTCCAGACGTGTGCACCCCCTTGTCCATCTGGCTAATGTGGGTCCTGGGGAATCAAGCCTCAAACCTGGGTCCTTAGGCTTCACAGGCAAGCATCTTAGATGCTAAGCCATCTCTCCAGCCCCCATATATCTTCTTGCATCTTCGTGTCCAGCTTTATGTCGGTGCTGAGGAATTGAAGTGGAGTTGTTAGGCTTACAAGCAAGCATCTTTAACCATTGGGCCACCTTCCCTGTCCCATTCAAGACTATTTTTGACCTTAAATGTGTAGAGAACATTAAAGACATTCAGATCAGAGAATATTAAGTAGTGTTTGTTCATCAAGTTGCCATAAGTTTGCTCCTGTGATTTATTATAGACATTGAGTCAGGTAAATGGGTATAACCCTTAATTCTGTGCAAATAGGAAAATTGCCCCTACAGATCCACAAGAAAGCTAAGCTATGTATGCAGATGACTCAATTGAAAAATCTACTCAGAGTATGCAAAGCATATACACCTCATTTCAATTTGTGCCTTGTCTGCTAATAACACTACCTACCAAGGCTCTCTTATGAAAGGCTATAGTGTTAATTTAGCAAAATTATTCCAATTGACCCATATGAGACATAGTTCTGTCTGTTATGCGCTCAATGACACCATAATAGATATTTTAATTTAATGAACATATTACAGTAATTGAAATAAAGACCCAAGGGTGGAAAGATGCAGAGGGACACTTTTCTGTCACCACAGAATATTAAATTCCTGACACGCAAGGTTACCTCAACTATTATAGAGTTAAAGATACTCAGCCAAAAAGGAAAAGTAGCATTTTATGGTGAATGACAAGCAAGTGACATTGATGTAAGAATAACTGTACCATAATGTAGAAATAACATACTAATATTAAATGTCATTGAAATAAATATTAAAAGTTTAATGAATTTAAAGTATATTCATTTTAGATGTTATAACCAAATTGAAAACCTGAAACCCAACTGATAATCAATCAATCAATCAATCCAATAAAAAACGTTGCAATAAAAACCAGGCATGGCAGTTCATATCTTTCCCAGCACTTGAGAAGCTAAGACCAAAGGATTGTGAGCTCAAGGCCAGCCTGGGCTGCATAGTGAATTTCAGGATCACTTAAGTAGCCAGTATAGTAAGGTCTTGTTGCAAGATATCAAGCACTGGGGGTGGGGGGGGCATGGTTGATAGTTGAGCACTTTTCTAGCATGCACAAGGCCCTGAGTTTGACCCATAGCACCACAGTGAGTAAATAGATGAATAAATAAATAAATAAATAAATGTCTATATCTTGGAGTCAGCCATTTGTTAGGAATGGGGCTATGCATATGCAAAGAATTTCTTAGTACACACTGTCTACCTAGAATTCTCTTGATATCTCGTAAAAAGACAATTTAAAAACAGAGCTCCTGCTGCCTGGTGAGCTTCAAGTTGAAGCTTGCTCTTCTAGACCAGGGTATCTTTTTCTTATTCCACATAACTTTCTAATTTATCTGAATGTCTTTAATGTAGTTCTAGTACAGACAATTATCGATTTATCAATTCAACAATTATTTGTGCCAGGCATTTTTCTAGGTCTCTGGAAACAAAACATTGAGCCAAAGAGACCAAGTTATTAATAAATATTTACTGCATAAAGGCTTTTTCTAGACATACAAACATATAAAATTAAAAAGATATTTCATCTGCACACAATGGGTGAAATAGGTGAAAGCAATGTAAGATATACAGACCCAGCATCTTCTAAACTTTCCAGACCATGGTGGCCTTTTTGAATCTTCCCAGGTACTGCTCAGCTTTCCAGCTGCATTTAAGAGAAGAGACAAGCATACGAAAAGATTTTGGCTTTTATTTTCGTTCCTCACTAAAACCCTCACTGCCTTTTATAGCAGGTCCATTGAGAACCCCTGACAGTTGTACTTTATCTTTGATACAGATTTAATATTTTGTCTTGGGACAGCATGGAGTATTCATAGAGATTAAAATACATGTGTAGAACCTTGAACTTTGGCACATGATAGCCAACCGCACATGTGGTTATTACTTTGAGAAACATATTTTCAGGCTGGAGAGAGCTGGGTTAGCCATTAAAGCACTTGCCTGTAAAGCCCAAGGATCCATGTTAGTTTTCCCAGTACCCACATAAATCAGATGCACAAGGACACATGTGTTTAGAGTTTCTTTGCAGTGCCTAGAGGCCCTTGTGTGCCCATTCTCTCTCTCTTTCCCTATCTGCCTCTTTCTTCTTCTCAAATAAGTAAATAAAATATAAAATTGTTTTTAAAAAGAGGAACATATTTTCACCTAGTTATCAGTACTCATTCTCTAGGTATGATGCAAAGTCACTCAAATTAGAATTACTTTTAATTGCTTAGTTGATTAGTGGTATTTAGTTAATTGTAGCTTCACGTAACATCATTGCATCAGGGCCACATCAGGGCCTCTTTCCTTCCTTTTCGGGATCCAATGTCCCCTACACACTTTAATCAACAGGACACACTTAATGTGAAAGGTATAAATCTCTCCTTCAGATAATAGTTGTAATTTACTTTTAATGAGGAAACTTTAATGCTTATGTTGTTATTATAAAAATTATAATGCAAGTAGGTTATTTATGTATTGTTGTTTATGTTTAACCTCATTTCAGGCATTTTCGTTTTCATTCTTTTCAACAGCAGTTCTTTTTCATTATACAGTGGACAGAAGGAGCAGGAATGTGTAGTCAGTATACTCCACCCCCATGCTTTTGTTCTACCTGGTGCACAAAACTGCAGTGGTGAGATTGCAACATGGAATGACTCAGTGCTTTTATCTCATCTTTATTTGAAATCACTGGATATTGACAATTTTTAAACATGCATATAATGTATGTTGAGTATAATCCTTCCACATTGTCTTCTCTTATCCTCCATCTCTGTCCTCTTTCCACTGAACCACTTATTCTTCCCACTGAGTTCTTATTCTGCTTTAATGTCTTTTGTTTTCTCATGTATGTGTGTATGTGTGCATACGTGACCCACTGAGTTTAAGTAGGGTTGCTTGTGTGAGAATGGATGGAGGATTATTTACCAAAGCACATTCAGCTCACCAGTGGCTATACCACTACAGAAAATGTTTCCCATTCTCCCAGCAGCAATTAACAATATCTCCTCAAGAATGACAGGATCCTCATGCCCTGTACCACAACCCATGACAGAATGTTGATGGGCCCAGATTAGCAGGTTCCGCATGTGTAATGCATTTACTCTGAAATCATGAATACAGTGGCCTTGTTCACTCAGAATACTGCATAACACAGCATCCCTTCTCATCTTCTGGCACTTCCATTCTTTCCTGTTCTTCTTCTGCAAAGTTTCTTGAACCCTAAAGGGGGTGATAGTGATGTCTCATGTAGCACTGAACAGTTAACCGCCACTTATTCTTAGTACTTTGATGAGTTTTGTGACTCAGTACTTTTGGCTAATAGACCAAATACAAAGTCTTGCTTTACCCATGACATGGCTTGGTAGAGATATATTTGTGAGATTTGGCCCTTCCCCTGCAGCATACTCACTTTTTGACACTAATAGGATGATTTAATAATTTTTTGAACTGCATCTTCCCTCTCACCAAAGTGGTAACAATCCTGCCTTTATTGTTATTTTTATTTATTTCAGAGTGAGAGAAGGAGAGACAGAGAGAAAGAGAGGGAGAGACAATTGGCATTTCAGGGTCTCAGCCTTGGAATTCAAACCCCAGAGGCTTGTGCCACCTAGTGGGCATGTGCGGCCTTGCACTTGCCTCTTTGTGTGCCTGGCTTATGTAAGATCTGGAGCTTTGAACATGGGGCCATAGGCTTCTCAGGCTAGCACCTTAACTGCTAAGCCATCTCTTCAGACCATATTAATTTTTTTTTAGGTAAGCCCAACAGACTGGCTTGTTTTTAATGAGAGAGTAAGAACAATAGTGTGTGTGTGTGAGCATGTACATGCAATAGAGATAGATAGATAGATAGAGAGAGAGAGAGAAGCCTCCAGGCACTGTAATCAAACTACAGGTGTGTGTGCCGCTTTCTGTGTCTGACTTATGTGGGACATGGGTCCTTAGGCTTCGAAGGCAAGTGGTTAACAGCTAAGCCATCTCTCCAGACCTAATTTTGAAGATATTGAGATATGTAATTGAGATGTTTGGCGTCCTGTGCATATTAGATGCTTACCAGATGTCCATTTTTCTCATGTGGACTTAACTCAGTTAGGAAATTATGACAGTTTACTTTGTACTTTATGATATCCCAGTCAAAGGAAGCACTTAAAACTTAAAAAAATAATATTATAACAGGTCTTCATGTTCATTCAGCTTTCTCTCTTCTTGTCCCTAGGTTGACATTTGTTTCAACCAAAATTGTTAGCATTCTTCATTATGATTTCACAACTGTGGGTCTTCAGTGCTGCAAATATCTTGTTCAGAAAGTAGTTCTAAGTATTTCTCTAGTAACAAAAAAATAAAAACATCTGGGGGATAGTTTTACTCTTTAAAGTACATTACATTTTACAAGTTAAAAGGCATGAATATGTGTGCATATTCATTTTTTTAAGATCTGTTGCATTTAAATGGGCCTCAGAGAGAGAGAGATACATGTTTTTAAAGTTCCTTTGAATATGGTACAAATATTCAGTTATTTTAGAAATAATATCCTTGCTTCTTCCCTTCCTCCTTCTTTACTTTCCCTCCTTTCCTACAATAAAGGATAAGAATAACTGGTTTAGGATTTTATGAAAGACAGCACATGAAAAGATTTTGTCATTAGGTACTTTGGATTGCATATGAAGGTAGCTGATACTACTGAGCCAATTACACCAAAGGGGGAGCAAGTTTGGCATTCAAAGTAGGTAAGAAAAAATGGACTCCAAAATCTTCTCTTTTCAAATGGTGGTGACCCCTGTGGAGACTCAGAACTCATCAAGGTGCTGAGAAGAAGTGATATGGAAGTGTTCAGCACTAAGTAAGGTATGTCTATTACACCCTCCAAGGCTCAAGGACCATTGCAGAGGAGGAAGTGAAAAGAATGTAAAAGTCAAAGGAAGGGAGGACTACTTTGAGATACTATATTCCACACACAAAGTGGTCAAGGTATTCATCACCTCACAGTGGCTATTACTAGCTGAACAAGACATGCATAACAGGAGGGAGAAATAATGACACCCAAACAGGAAAGACACTGACTGGAAAAAAGAAGGGACTCGGTGAAGGGGGTGTAGGGAATGAAAAAATGGAGGCCAGAGGGAGGGGATTATGGTCATGGTATATTGTCTATATGTATGGAAGTTATAAATAAAAAGTTTAAAAAGTAGTTGATTGAATGTTTAGATTTTAGCTATTTATGCAGAACATTCTGAGTTGTGATTTTGGGAAATTGGTAGGAAAAGATTAGACATTTTCTATTTGTTTCAAAACTCTAAAGAGAACACACATTAATTCTATTTTTATATCTCCTTTAGGCTCACACACTTAAAAAAATAAAATTTCCCTGTTCATTATTGAGAGCTTTCTATTTTATAATTTTCTTCAGCAAATCTTTGGAGCTCTTTGATATGTCTGCTTATTTATTTATTTTTTTCCTACAAGGACATTAAATTTAGGGCAAGTTCTCATGAACTTGGAGGATGCATATAAAGCAGGTATGTTGTGATTTTTTTTTGTTTGTTTTTACTATTCCATACAATATTTGGGCAATATCTACTTACTGTTTCCCTTATCCATGACAATGACACATTCAAATTTATACTAAAATGTTCAAGTGTGCTTCTGAGACAGAGTTTAGTAGCCTGTGGAGGATGGATGGGAACAGTTTGCACTGGCTGTTGTTGGCTACAATGTGTTCTATAACCTTTCCAACTGGGATCAGGATTATTATCATCACATTGATAAGGGAAAAAAGCAAATACTATATGGTCAAGAACTTGGTGAGAATCATTACCTTTGCCACCACTGTTGAACCCAACCTTGAGAAACTCTTCTCTTATGGAATCTTGACTTGGCCCAGAGCATTGTATAAAGCATACTCAGAGGTCCATGCAGTGGTGTAATGGAGGTATATTCAACAAAATATTGGCTCAAGTAAAATTATTATTATTATTATTATTGGTTTTTTGAGGTAGAGTCTCTCTCTAGCTCAGGCTGACTTGGAATTCACTATGTAGTGTCAAGGTGGCCTCCAACTCATGACAATCCTTCTACTTCTGTTTTCCCAAGTGCTGGGATTAAAGGCCAGTGCCACCATGCCTGGCTCTAAAATTATTTTTCTTTCCCCTTTCTCTCCTTTCTTTTTCTGTCCTCTCTCTTTTCTTTTTTCTTCTAAGTTATATATCAGATCTCAGGTGATAGCTTAGTTCATTATAGGCATATTTATAGTTAGACTAATGTAATCTTATACTAAGTTTTTATAACCAATCATGAAATCATTGGATCAGCAGAATTGGCCGAAACTGAAAGTTAATTAGAAGTGCAGCATTTAAGGTCCCAACCCCAAACCAACTCAATAAGAAAATAGAATGCTATATAATTTATGTAACAATTATATACAATTTATGTATACATACACACTTAGAAGCATACAGTACAAGTGTAGAAAAATTTTAAATTTTTAAAATTTATTTTATTTATTTGAGAGAAGTAGAGACTGAAAGAGGGAGAGAATGAGTGTGCCAGAGCTTTCAGCCTTTGCAAATGACCTACAGATGCATGTGCCACCTTGTGCATCTGCTCTTTGTGGGTCCTGAAGAATCATACCTGGGTCCTTTAGCTTTGGAGGCAAGCACCTTAACTGCTAAGCCAATCCTCCAGCCCACAAGCATAGAAATTTTACTGGGAAAGCTACAATATTCTTTGAAAGGAAATTCTTCTTTAAATCCTGAAATAAAATAAAATACCTTCTTTCCCTTCAAAGGACTTACAAAATAGTATGATAAGACAAATTATAGGATATTTGTTTTTCGATAGTAATCCTGGGGAACAATGCAAATAGAAATATTAATCATGACTGACATGACTATTGAAGTGACTTGGCTAAATTTTAAAAAATGAAAGTATTGAGTTAATAAACACTACAAATCACTGTTTTTCTTTAGCACATCCACTGATAACGATCATCACTGAAGGTAGAGTGCTCATAGTCTAGTCACTTTGAATACTGCTACACTGAGGATCAAGCTTTCCACATGTGAGCTTTTCAGGCATATCTTATATCCAACATGTAAAAATGACACAGCTGATTCCCCTGGTGAAAGCAGTATCTTCAGTGTAAGAAGCCTAGATTTTAGGTTCTTGACTTGAAGGAGAGCTGCCTGCTGCCCAGGGAACACCTGGTTAGACTATCATCAAGCAAGAAATGTAACAGGTTATTTTCATAGGAGTTCAGCTTTTAGTAACAGTATTAATGTGTGTTTTATAACAGCAAGTTTAACATAGCATGTTTAATGCAAATATTTTAATTTGAATTCTCTAAAATGAGCCTTTCCACATTTTACAATCAACTGTGCATCTCTGTTGACCTTGTTTTATGATTTTTTTTTTTTCTTCAGTATCTGAGCTGTGACTTTTGGTTCATATGCTGGTGGGCAAACCGATATTTAAATCTTATTTCCCATCACATTTAATAGGAAATACTCTCACAGCTTTTCTGTCTGCTTGCTTATGGTTTTCTGCTAGGCTTGCTTAATGTGCTGATTTGCACAGTGGGATAAGCTAGAAAACATATTTTAAATCTGAAAGCTTATATTTTGCTGAACATGGAAAACATTGTGAAAAAGGACTAAAATGTGCAAAATCTGTCAGTTCTCCACACCCCTGCATTGTAAGCCTCTTTCTTGTTAAAAACACAAAAATGACAGAAAGCAGACTGTGTTCATAAATAGTCACCCTACTGTGTACCACAGGTGATGTGCTTGATGCTTCTGCCTGCAAAAATTAGATCTTGGACGTTAGCCATTTTAGGAAATACTCATACACGCTTGAGCACTTAAGACTGCAAGTCTGGTTATAATGTTGCTGCGAGAGGGACTATAACAGTTTGGAAAATAGACACAAATGTTCATTCTGAGACATCTATTGTTCTGTCCAGTGAGCTCTCTAAGATATAGTCCATAGCTTATTTCCAAGGTTCAAAACTTTTCTTATGAGTCACGGGATTATTATGTGGGAAGATCCTTATAAGATTGTCTGATAATGACTCCTGTGCTTATGTAGGTCAAAGTTAATTCTTCAAGATCTCTTGCAGAATCCTTTCTACACTTAAAATCATCTTATACAAATTACGTTGAGGATAGAGGTAACAGATTAACAGAAAAGATAAATTATTTCGTGTATACTTTTTTTGGCATGGTTACCAATGTGAACTAAGGCACCACACTATTAATAACTGTAGATCAAGTCATCTTCTATTAGTCTGTTGATGTTGAGAGATATGATTCTAGAAACAAAGAAAAACAAAAAAAAAACAGTCATATTAGGATTCAAATAAATCTGTATCTTAACTTTGAAGACCACAACAGTTGGAAAATAGCTTACAACATGTTTTGTATGTCTATTCCCTTTTGATATGTTACATATTAAACCTTTTTCTGTTCTGTGTTTGTTTACACATTTCTTTATTATTTGTGGTAATCTCACTATGAGACTGTGGGTTATTTTGGGGGGATTTTCTTTCATAAAGAGAATATTTTGCTGCATGATTTTTTTAGTGCTCCTGGGACTCCACCAAGCCTTGGTAGCATCCTCAGATTATATAACTAGGAAATTCTCATGCAGTGAAAACTTGAAATTTAAGTTAATCTTAAGGCATTGCCTTAGACTCTACAAATATTTCCATGTCAGGCCAGCAGAATGAAGAAGGCAATGTAGATTGAACCCCACAAAGAGCTTCTAATTATCCAGAAAGTATTCTTCAAGGTCCATATTTTAAAAGGGCAACAAAGAGAGTCTGTACCCATTAGGATACCTCCAGGAACAATCAAAGGAAAACTTATTTAAAAGTGCTCAAGGTTGAAGAAGTTTATTGGTTTGTAGAATCGTAAGCCAGAACTTCAGCAATTCAGTGGCTCTGGCTGCTTTTTCTGGCCTATTTCTTAGTTCTATTGGTGCCATTCCTGAACAGAACTTTATAGTTTTAGTAAGTTGCATGACATAATTCAGAGGGAGGTGGTGGTGAATGTTTCTATTACATAACTTGAAGCTACATTCCTTCAAATATACTTTGAATTTGGTCATTTAGAAACATTAAGGTGGGTGCTAGGGAGACTGCTCAGTGGGTAAGATGCTCGCCTCACATGTGTGACACGAGATCTGATATCTCCAGTGCCCACTTGATACCAGGTAGGTGTAGCAACTGACTCTAATCCCAGTGTGTGGGAGGCAGGTGGCAGTTGAGGTCTGGTTTCAAATGCCAGACCCTGTCTCTATGAAATACAGGAGAGAAAAAGGAAGACATTGAGGTCAACCACTGGCCTCCACATTCACACTCATGTGTCCACATGCATATACATATACACAGTGCACACACACAAAACAAAAAATAACTGTTAAATGTGGCTGGTAAGTTGAGTGAATTATTTAGCTTGAGCTACAGTGAGTTTCACCTTTTCCTGAGCCAACCTTATTTCCTTCCTTTTTCTCCTTTTCCTTTAAAAAATATTTATTTTTTTATTCATGAGGGAGCATATGTGCATGCATGCACCAGGGGGGAGAGAGAGAGAGAGAGAGAGAGAGAGAGAAAGAGAGAGAGAGAGAGGGAGGGAGAGAGAGGATGAAGGGGCATATTAGGGCCTGTAGCCACTGCAAATATACTCAAGATGTATGTGTCACCCTGGACATCTAGTGTACATGGGTTCTGTGGAACTGAACCTGGGTCCTTTGCCTTCTGAGGCAAGTGTCTTAACTGCTAAGTCATCTCTCCAGCTTTTTATTTATTTATAGAGAAAGAGAGAGAAAGAGGATGAATGTGCATACCAGGGCCTCTAGCCACTGCAAATGAACTCCAGACACATGTGCCATCTTGTGCATTTGGCTTTATGGGAGTACTATGGAATCAAACATGGGTACATAGGCTTTGCAGACAAGCATGATAACTGATGAGCCATCTCTCCAGACCTTTATTTCTTTTGTAATATTTACTTTCTACATTTTCACATAATGTTCAATGATACATTCAATAATTTATAAGTGTTTAGGATATGACTAAATTAAAAATTATTGAGGCAATAATTCTTATAATTATAGGTTATGATGCTTGTCAACAATACATTTGGTTTATATATTTCAGTTTTCTCTATCATCTCATTTTAAATACAACATGAATGTGCATATCTTAATTTTTATTCTATTTTCTTTGCTACTTTTTCCTTATCTTCTGTAGAGAGCTACTCTTCACTTATTTGTTGCTATGGGCATTTTTTATTATGAAATATAGGATCTTTTGGATCAATCATTCATCTTTCTATTATCTTTCACTTTTTAAAATCACATTTGCTTACTCTGTATTATTTTCTTCTAAGTTCTGTGAATAGCCCTTGGGGTGAAATTTACATCTTCAGTTGTCGTGGATCTGCTGCTCTCTGCCTCCATTGATCAATATTTGAAAACACAGGTTCATCTGGAAGCAATTTCTCATTGTCCAGACTCGTCTGGCTTATGGATGTGCAGATATTTCAAATTTCAGGGACAATAAAGGTGAGAGGTATTAAAGTTTTCTTCTGTCTCTTTCAGAAAGGCTATTTCACAGGTATGCATTGTCTCTGATGCCTCATGTAGATCCATCTGCTCAGAAATATTTTTATTTCCTCCAAGTCCTTGCTACGTCACGTGCAGCCCATGGACCAGCAGTATTGTGTCAGCTGAGAGCTAATTACTGAGGCAGATTCTTGAGCCCCACATTAGAAGTCTGAATCAGCATCTTCATCTAACATAATTTTCAAGTAAAAACAGCATGTCTGGAACCTTAATGTGAATACAAATCATCTCAAAATATCATTTTGCAACTTTAAGATTTTAAACAGAGACCTAGATTAGACTAATGGACCAGTGAGACTGCAGGACTTTTCATCCAGTGTGATGTAACTGTCTCTTCTACATCCGGACTGTCCAGTGCAATAGCCACCAGCCACATGTAACTAATAAGCACTTTATTTGAATTTCATTTGAGATGATCACACATGTCAGTTATTTTATTGTATAGGCTACATGGTACAAAGTTCCAGACACTTAGTAAGAACTTAATAACTAATACAAATGCATTTGGATTCTCTGATTCACATATATGTCTCCAGGAAAGTGGATTGACTTATATAAAATGCTCCAAATTGCCACACCTGTGACTATCAACAAATTATGATCAACTATCATCGCTTGGGTGTGCTATAATCAAATAGCATGTGCTATTTGCCAAAGTGCATTTATTCATTTGCACCAAGGAACTAACGTAAGTTTTTGAAACCCTGATTTACACAAATTTGGGCATCACTGAAAATAGCGCAATGTTCCTACAAAATAACCTTATGGCCTTCAGTTTTAGCTCGTAGTTCTCAAAGCATGCTGGGCTTGTTTCTCTGGTGAATTATCTTTTATGGATGGGATGATCCACTGAAAAATTTGAAAATTTGAAAAACCAGGTCTTGGAGCATAATGATACTTTCATTTTAATATGACTAAATTCCATTAAGAATGACTTTGGATATAATTTAAAAATAAAATTTCAATTTTGTTAAAAAATAAATGAAATTATTTTAAATTCAGAATAAATTATACTGATTTTTATACTAGCAGCCATTTACTAGTAATCTCAATAATATGATATTTTGGTTTTGTCAGTGTAAGTATTTTCCATTGTTATAAAGCATGTTCACTTGGCAGATACTATTTGATTGGAAGCATTATAAGAATGAAGGAAATAGTGACCATAGACAACACTTCTTTTTCTACCATGATAGAGGGAAAATGGGGAGAGGCTATTTTCCAAAGGTATCCCACTCTGGCTGAGGGGCAGAACTAGGCCATAAGGGTAGCTTCTCTTTCATTTTTTCCAGCTCCTTATTTTCTAGTGCCTATCCCTGGAATGGAGAGATGAATTTTTTGGTTGTTGTTGGTTTTGCTTTTGTTTTTCGAGGTATGGTCTCATTGTAGCCTAGGTTGACCTGGAATTCATTCACTCTGTATTTTCAGGGTGGCCTCAAACTCATGGCGATCCTCCTACCTCTGCTTCCCGAGTGCTGGGATTAAAGGCGTTCACCACCACGCCTGGCTTGAAAACTTTTTTCCTTTTCCCTGAATCACATCTCTGACTCTGAGCCAGTCCAGAATGTCCATTTAAAAGCCTTGCCAATGCTACATCTCTTCTTTTGATTCAAACCTCCTTAATTTGCACTCGCAGGCACAGCGGCGTCTCTGTAAGCTTATTTAGTTCTATGAAAAGGAATTGAGGAAGATATGAGTACTAGAATTTAAGCAGATTAAAGCACAGTTGTTAAATCCATAAGACAAGATCTGTGAGTATTAGGGATACCCTGAAACCAAATGGGCGCTCACTTTAGAAGTGTCATTGCTTTTGTACTTGGAGGATTTGTTGTGAGACATTTTCCCCCACTTTTTGTTTAGAAAGTGGGTCATTAAGAATTGTCATTTAAAGAAAAGTTAACCCTCCATGTTACAAGTGCTTGAGAGCAAATGAATTAGATTTGTTCAAGAATATGAGTGCTTTAGAAGTTAAAGAAGGATGAAACTGTACACTTCTAGAGAAATGTTTACCTGGCATAAACAATGAATGCAAACAAATGCCCTTGCTAAAAAAATAATAAAGTAAAAAATCCCTTTTGTGAAGAATTTCCCCACATGAGTGCCACTGATGTAACATCGCAAGTCGGGTGAAGTTTAAACAGCTCTAATCTGAGATGAATAGCATGACATTTTCTCTTCTTTATATTGCTGATTCCCCTTTACTGTAATCACTAGAACAATGAAAGAGTGGAAAGTGTGATGACTCATTCTTTTTCCATCTTTTTCATATTCTTAGATAACTATGAGGAAATAATTGTTTTGCATAGATTGGGTATGCTGAGTTACTACCTGAGATGTAGTTTTCATGAGTAGAATCATGTTTGATAAATTTTCATATCCCTTTGTTTTGAATTATTTCTAACCCTTAAACAGTCTATAAGTATGTTTGATTAATGCACAAAGAATAAGCAAGAGATAAGTTTGAAAGCACGACCAAGTTATCCACTCAAAGAAGTAAGTTTTACAAGCAGGGAAATGCAGGGTTTAGTCTAACAAATTGCTGTAGAGTAGAAAGTACTTCCCTCCTTCTAGCTTCAGTGAACATCCATTAGAGAATGGGAATGACGTGATTTGTTGAAAGCTTTGTGCCTAAAATACTTGAGTCTCAGGATAACAGTGGAAGTTAAATCTTTTCTCTTTTCCCACCTCTGCTTAACTTGTTCTTTCCCTGGAAGTCTCTTCTGATGCTGACCATCTGACAGAAGCTTTCAATGGCCTTGCTTTCTGGCTTCACTGAATTCATAGCCAAAAGAAACCTTTACTTTACCAGTAGGGATATCTTACTTTTAAGAGGAGAAGACAAAAAAAAAAAAAAAAAAAAAAAAAAAAAAAAAAAGACAAGGCATGAATCTGGGGACTTTGTAAAAAGACATACACCATTTAATTCTATGTTTTTCAACTTTATCCCTATTAAGTTCAAGATGGAATAATCCAGTTTAATAGAGATGTTTACATTTTCCTGCATATGGAAAGGACAAATAATTGTTAAACACCCATCTTACCAGCTGATTATTTTGCTGTGATTATCATAACAATACAATAACAAAAGTTCATGTGGAATGAAGAGTGAGGCATACGATGGGTAATTCAATGCTGATGGTTTCTGCTGAACAGTGCTCTGAAGAATGCCTAGGGAGAACATGGAACATATAATCTTGGAGGCAATTTTATAAGAAGAAATTGCCATAGTCTTAGACTATTGTATGTGTGCATATTCTATGTTTATACAAAACCTAAATTTGATTAACTATTTCCCTATTTATATTTTACAATTAATAACTCATCTCATTATAGATATAGTCTTTCTGTGTATTTATAAAATCTGATACTTGGGCTTATAAATTTAGTATATCCTTTTTTAGAAGAAGAAACACGCATTTCATGCCTTATTGAAAACAACACTTCAGGCACAGGAAATGCAACCATCCTTCCTGTCTGTTTTGTGACTACTTTACAATTTTTCAATTAATTCATGCCTCTTTTCTGCTTATAAAATTTATCAAGGAGATACAAATGAGGCAAAAACTAATTTTACACCATGACATTCTTTACGATCTTTCATTTGCTACGTGAAATTACACCTGCTCTTCACCTAATCAGATGTCTTGGTTAATATCACTCATATTCATGACATGTCATTCTGTATTTTCATGTGAGGAGGGTGAAGCAGAAAGTAAAATATTTTATTTGAACATATTTTCTTTTTTGTCTAAGGCCACAAATCTGTATATTGGCCTATATCCTACTCAGCAGTGACCAAAAAGGCTAAAAGATAGCATTTTCCAGAATAGCTCTGATACCACTACTGTGATGTTCACATACACTGATGAGCCAGTCATTTTTCCAAGATGGTGTACTCAGAATGACTACTTACTATGCACACTGTGAGTTATTTTATGTATATTATATATTTAGAATCAAACCACAAACCACTACCCTACTTTATATGAGTTAGGGTTCAGCCAAGAGACTGATAAATTCATTATGAGTAATATGTCCAAATATTGGCGAAAAGCTTGTTTACTTAAGGGACTAAAACAATAATCATGGTATAAAACCCTGGGGCTTAAAGTGGGAGGCTATTCAAGGGGAAGGGATGGTTTGTAAAGATCTGGAGACAGTTTCTGTATAGAGAGGGGCACTAACGGAAGCTGGGTTACCATGAAGAAGGCTACTTACCAGGACAGTGGCTGCAGTATACAACTTCTTACTTCTCTATCTACAGTGGCTAGCCCAAGGGTCAAACATTCTTTCATTAAGTCCAAGTAGGCACTCTGGTTGCAGAAAGGGAGAAGCAGAGATTTGGAGAGGTGAAAGATAGAAGGTGTTCACATAGTCTCCAACCTCTGTAAGCAAATCTACATGCAGCTCATTTTATCCCACTCAAGCCTAGGTCTTAGATCAGCTTACTTGCTATTTGTTCCTCTGCTAACTTTACTATGATCTGTTTTACTCCAAAGTTTGGAATCTCCTGTCCACTTATGCGACATCTTAACAGTTTATTTTTGAGATCCTATCTCTGATCATGCCATCTCTAGTCTCTCTTAAGTTAGCCACTTTTAAAAAGCATACCATTTTAGGAGGATTGCCATGAGTTCAAGGCCACCCTGAGACTAAAGAGTTAATTCCAGGTCAGCCTGGACCAGAATGAGACCCTACCTCAAAAAACCAAAAGAAACCCAGCATTTTATTTACTTCCTTTAAAATGTACTTTATTTATCTGTTTATTTAAGAGGAGAGAGAGAGAGAGAGAGAGAGAGAGAGAGAGAGAGAGAGAGAGAGGGAGAGAATGGGTGCACCAGGACCTCTAGCCAGTAGAAACACACTCCAGATGCATGTACCATTATGTGATGTGCATGTGGCTTATGTGGATTCTGGGGAATCGATCCTATCTAGGTCCTTAGGCTTTGCAGGTGAGTGCCTTAATTGCTAAGCCATCTCTTTAACCCTTATTTACCTTCTTAGTAGCACATGCAATAGAATGAAAATTATCTTGTTTCTTTGTTCATTAGAATCTAAGTTTTCAGGGTAAGGAGGTTATCTTTTTACATAAGGAATTTATCAAGCTAGGTGTGGTGGTGCACGCCTTTAATCCCAGCACTCAGGAGGCAGAGGTAGGAGGATTGCCGTGAGTTCGAGGCCACCCTGACAGTCTGTAGTGAATTCCAGGTTAGCCTGGGCTAGAGTGAGACCCTACCTCAAAACAAACAAACAAACAAACAAACAAACAAACAAACAAACAAACAAACAAACGTACAAACAAACAAACAAATTTATTGCTGGGCGTTGTGGCATATGTCTTTAATCCCAGCTCTTGGGAGGCAGAGGTAGAAGGATCATTTTGAGTTTAAGGTCAGCCTGAGACTACATAGTTAATTCCAGGTCAGTCTGGGTAGAGCAAAACCCTACCTCAAAATATATATATATATATATATATATATATATATATATATATATATATAAATTTATTTTTATGTATGTGTGTGTTTGTGTATATGAACGTGGGTGTGTGTGCGCTTGCTCCATGGAACATGTGTGGAGGTCAGAGGATAATGTTCAGATCTGTGCTCTTGGTTCTACTGCATCTTGGGCAGGCTTTCTCTGCATCTTGCTCTGCTATTATTGGATTTTTTCTTTTTTTTTTTTTTTAATCTGTGCTCACAGAGAATTTCTTGGAAGTTTTTCTCTCTTGCTTTCAGCTCACTGTAAGAATGCTGGGATGACAATCAAACTCAGTTACTAAGGCTTGAGGAGCAAGCTCTTTATCCACTGAGCCATCTCCCAAGCCCTTACGTATGCTTTTGATGACTGTATTTGAAGTAGTTAGTATAGTCCATGGTATGTTGCAGCAAGTTACTGATTTTTGAAGTCCACATAGAATTGAAACAATGCAATAACGCTCTTAATCTTTCAGAAGAAGACTTTCAGGACCAGGGTGGCTAAGACGGTGCAGGTAGTAAGAGTGGGCAGTAGAGTTGAGCATCCCTGTCCTTATGTCCAACATCAGATCAGAGGCGCTGTTACTTTTCCTCTCAAAAGGTTAGTGGTAAAGACCTTGTTTTATCTGTGGGCAGAGTTGATGAAGCGAACTTGTTAAGTCAGCGAGTGCCTTCCCAATGCTGAAGATTCCAAGTCAATGGTAGTAGCAGCGTAGAGACAGACTTTAGAATCCCTGCCTCCAAGTAGAATGGTGGTTTCGGGATTACTTTTTCGGGTGGTAAACATTCCCCCATGTACCATATTTCAAGCAGACAGCAACTTATGCCCTGCATTGCTTTGCCTGGTGGTAGGGCAAAAAAGACAAAGCTTGTTTGTTGGAATGTTAGCTGTTTTGATTAAAAATGTAAAATTTAGTCCCTGTTGGAAATGAAAGGTACAATTTATATCCTTTCCTCATTTTATATTTCAATTATGCTCATCTCCCAACCCCTTCTTCTTGAGGCTTTTGAATCAGATCCAGTTGGAAATGTGGAGAGTAAGTCACTTCTGGTCAAAAATAGACATTTTTGCATTTACATAACCATTTCCACTATTCTTCCCTGCCTTTGTTACACAAAATGAACACAAAGGCTGATAAAGACATTGGCAGGAGAGGCGGAAGTGGGGCGCAGAAGGGACGGGAAGAGGATAATGGGAAAGCAAGTGTGTGGTAAGCATTCTTGTTGGTATTGTTTCCACAATTTCTCTGTATGTATAATTCTGCTGGGAGCACACCTTCTGCTTGGCGTCCTTTCTTCCCAGATAGCACACATTTCTCCCACCCACTGCTCCATGTTGTGTGAAAAACGACTTGCAGCACAAGAGATAAATACTACCTTAATTATCAGAATTTCTCACCTTGACTTCTTCTCTCAAAATTTATAAATTTGGTTTTGTTTGGCAGTGAGTGAGTGGTAAAGCATTTTATCCTATAATTATTTCATTTTACTTATTCTTTTGCAGCCTAAGCTTCCAAGCCTATCCTACTTACCAAGGTTATATTTGTATACTGTTTAGTTCCAAGTTAGGTTCTAGGTCAATAGATATTTACATGTAAAATTCTCTAAAATCCTGTCCTAATAATTCCTTATTGAGGGCTCTAAACCCTTGACTAGGGGAAAAAACAAACAACAACAAAAAAAACCCAACTTCACCGATTGTCTGCTATTTTTGAAATGAACATGATCCTGGTCCATGATTTTTATCATCAGTCCATACTTTTCTTAGTTTAAGCACTGGGACATAGTCTACATATGCATAAGTATACATAGAATAATATGTTTATTATGTGCTTACACTACAGCTGTCGAAAGACAAAGTAACAATAAATTTAGTTAAATGATCTTACTGGCTTTTATTTGCAATTCTAGAATTGGGAAGTACCTCAGTCTATGAAATCAATGAACACTCCAATTAGCTGAACATCAGAATTCTGCTTTCTATATAGAAAAGTGCTCAGGAAAGCAGAACTACATTAAATGTAGATTGGCAGTTTATATGTGATAGGGTTAAAGCAAAGGGTTAAAGCAAAGGAGTCTTCCTTAATATACTGGCTCAGGTGAATGGGGCCTTTTTTTTGATTGATTGCTATGAATCTCTATTTGTTTCTTAAAGTTGGTCCTCTTTCCAAAGGTCAGTTTGGTGACATGATACCTAGAATGAATGAATTCATTCTGGCTTAATTGTATCTTCCGTGGTTAAGCACAGGAGGTCAGTGCAAAATAATGGCTTCATATAATTTGTTACAGATGTATGTGTGTTTGGTAACATATGTGTGTATATGTGTCCATATGCACATGTGTGTGTATATGTGTGTATATAAGTCAGAAGTCAACATCAGCTATCTTTCTCTTTTATGTCACCTTATATCCATGAGACAGGTTTTCTCACTGAACCTGGCACTAAGTGATTCAGCTAAATATACTAGCCAGTGAGCCCTGGAGTATTCTCCTATCTCTGCCTCTCCAATACCAGGATTTTAGGCATGCACCATGATGCCTCATATTGTATGTGGGTGCAGGTGATCTAAAGTCAGTTTCTCAGTGTTGCTGAAAGTGTACTATGCCAAAATATAAGCAAGTAAAAGCCCATGGGGTGCATAAAACTATTCATTGTTCTGTAGTACTAACGTGAAATCTTTCAAGAAGGAAATTACTTTCAGTTTTACCACCACTATGTTGAATTGAGATAATCCTAAGTGATGTCTATGCTTGTTATTTTTTTAAATTCTAGATTGGATTGAGAATTAAATGAGGAAGTCATGATATTAGAAGTTGCTTTTATGATCATCTCAAGCAAAAGAAGCAAAGGAGGTTTAGGAAAAATGAGTTAGCCTTCAGAAATTTCCTTTCTTCAACTTTGTTTCTGTTCCTCATTATTGATATTCTTGAAACCCCTTAACATTGAAAGTAGTAGGGTGAATCTGGGAAATACTAGAGGAAGAGCTCTTTAAAAATGATCTTTTCTCATTTTGCAATAAATTGAGTGCAAAGAGGTTAATGTATTTGGCACAATTCTCATAGTTATTAAGTGAAAGAAAGGATTCCAAGATTTGTGTGACTTCAGAGACTATATTCTTAACCATAGCATTGCTTTGCCAGTTCTACTAATGAAAAAGCCATACCCTGGTCACTGCCCCAAGGTTAAAGGGAAAAATGTGAGCAGTGAAAACTACTTACTCTTCTTCTTAGTCTTTCATAGTTTTATATGCTGAATAAGCAGCTCACACATCTCTGGCACAGATGAGATCAGGTAATGGGAGGTGAATTCCTAGATATCTCACCAGAGTGGCACAGAGAAGAGGGGAAGGTTAGCTGCAGGAGCTGTGGAAATACCTGGGCAGCTTTGGTCATGGGAGGCATCAGTCTTATGTCTGGGACCCATCATCTGGTCACTGGGAATCCCCATGTGGGATTGGCTGCCTGCTCAAACTCCTTTCACCTCCTCAGGAAGAAAATGGGCTAAACTCATTCTCATGGGAAGTCACATTTTCAAAACAGTGGAATAAAATGATTGGATACTAATTTCATCTAGAACAGCTAATGGAAAATGTCACCTAGATTGAGTACATGAGACACTGAAAGCTCTTTAAAAAGTCCCAGGAGCCATTTACCAACAATTATTATGTGGCTATAGAAAGAAAAAGATACTGTTCAATGAGCAGGATATCATGATATTATGGTTATAGGAGCATTGAACATATAATCGCATTGGCATGCAGTTTGGTCCTATTTCTGTTTCAACACTACATTAATTATAGCTAGTTTTATGTTTTAGGTGGTGGGGTAGATATAACAATTGCGAATTTTTTCAGGTTTTTAATTTGTGTTGAGATGCCACAAAGTTAACACCTTCATGAAACAGGTCTAATAAAGCAATGTGTTTTGTTCCATGTTTAATAAAATAAGAGCAGCAGCCTGCCTTACTCTTAGAAACACTTGATGAAGTAACCCTCTCATTGAGCTGAGAGAAAAAGCAATGTATTTTTTCTTTTTTCATTTTATGAGCCCTAGGATGCAAAGTACCTAAGTATAATTCACTGTTCTTTATAAGACTTTCTCACAACATCCAGCTTTCCCTTTTCTCATTTTTTTGAATAATTCTCACAGTTCTTGGTGAGCTGCTAATCAGTTTAGCCTGTGAAATCTAAGTTGGAGCAAAGTACATTACTGCTTCTGGGAGATGAGCCTACTGGTTTTAAGTAGTTCAGCATGGCCATTTGACACTCTTTTTCATTTCATAAGAACTGAAATTCACCAACATTCTTAACAAACTATAGCTTTTTTGCTGCTTTCTTTAATATAGTAATGCTAATTAACATAAATTAATATTAATATGCACTTCATAGTGAAATTAAATATGAACGCTTCTAGAGATACAAGTGCAGGTTTGACTCTCAGGACTTTTATTAACATACATGAGACACTATTAAAAGTAGCTTAGTCTTAACTTAGCAAGCACCCAGTCTAGCATCTGGGCAATGCTTGCAGGTTGGTATAATAGCGAATCATGGCTAATAACACTTGGAAGCATGATACCCTCACTTGTGTAGTCTCTGTTAATCACCAATTGCATTCTAAAACTGTGTTTCCTTCCATCTCCATTTCACAGTTTTCCTGGATCATTATGATTGATTCTAATTTAGATGTTGAGAGTTTAGAAGGGGCTAAATAGTTCTGAAGTTATATGCGGTTAAGCGCTTGCCTGTGAAGCCTAAGGACCCTTGTTCGAGGCTCGGTTCCCCAGGTCCCACGTTAGCCAGATGCACAAGGGGGCGCACGCGTCTGGAGTTCGTTTGCAGTGGCTGGAAGCCCTGGCGTGCCCATTCTCTCTCTCCCTCTATCTGTCTTTCTCTCTGTGTCTGTTGGTCTCAAATAAATAAATAAAAAAATTAAAAAAATTTTAAAAAATAAAAAGGAAGATCAAAATCAAGACAATCCCAAGAGCCTTTTCACATAGACTTCAAATAGCCTGAAACCAAGCATCTTTCTTCAACACGACGATTTCTCTGAAGGTGAAGATACGGGGTCAGCGTGATTCTGAAGGGTAATCTCAGGTCTCACTTGTTTTACAACTTTAACTTGGAGTTGTGGATTACAATGGAGCAAAATTGTATTGATAAGAAACATTCTTTCAACATGACTACTCATGTTTTATGAGTGGAAAAAAAAATCAATTCTCTGGTTTGAAATTTTTTAGATATAGCCGGGTGTGGTGTCACATGACTTTAATCCCAGCACTTGGGCGGCAGAGGTAGCCGGATTGCCGTGAGTTTAAGGCCACCCTGAGAGTCCATAGTGAATTCCAGGTCAGCCTGGGCTAGAGTGAGATCCTACCTCGAAAAACCAAAGAAAAAAAAAAAGAAAATTTTTAGAGGAATATTTTTATAATGACAAATATTTGTATAGATTACCTTTTTGTACAGTTTAAAGGAACATTAAGAAGTCCTTCCAATTGAGAATATTTAGTTATCCTAAATTATCCTATTATCCCCCAAAGGCAAACTTGCTATAGCACTATTATACATAAGAAAATATATTCTAAAATTTTATTTCACTTAACTTCTTTTTTTTTTTTTCTGGCTGCTATCAATGGCAATAATTATACCTAACATATAGGAAACATTTTCTCCAAATTTTGTCAGTCTTGAAAAATTTATCAAAGCACTCTTAGATTTTTGGATGAATTATTTAAAACCTGGCCCTGTCCTGATTGAAGAGTCTACCTAAGGGAGTGAGGGGCAGTTCAAGCTTCAATCAGATTGAGAGGCAGGGGTCTCGACTTGTGCTGATTATTTTAGGTTTTCTTGCTAGCTATCAATAGATATTTAGTGCCCAGAAAAAGAACAGCTTAAATGTCATTTTAAAGCAGACAGTATCAAGAAGGTAAAAAGAATGATAATCTCCTGACCTCTATGGAGAGAGCTCTCTCACCATCAAAATCAATATTCCATGTCAAGCTGGAGAAGGAAATAAGAAATATTTAGATGCAATGGAGGGGAAACTACAAATTTCAAAAGGAACAAATTGAAAACTTTACTCAGGCATATGTATCTCCAGGCAAAGCTTCTTGAACCATAGGGGGCTCTGCTTTGGTTTAACGATTTGAACCTTTCAGTCTGATCTCAATAGCTTTGCAAGTGACTTCAACTGTGTTCAAAGACTTCTTGTGGTCATCAGAAGTTTGATTGATCTGCACTTTCCAAATCCAGATGTGTTTATTTACAGGGATGTAGAGCAAATTTAGTTCCCACTCTTGATAAAGATACAGTGACAGGGATACCACTGTGAAGTTAATATCTTTCTTAACCCAATGAGACATGTACTTCCATTATCTGTGTTTTTCAGAAAAGAAGGGGAAGGGTTGTAGGAGATTAAGTAGTGTACCCCAGGCGATGTAAATGGAGAGAATCGGAGCTAGGATTTTACTTAACTCATCTGATCTCATAGTCCATATTCTTTAATACTCTCTTGTATACATGGAATGATGCTAAGTTATGAAACTATCTATATTTGTCATATTGGACAATTTCTACTTCTTGAGTATGTCTTACATGCTTTTTAAATAGCTGATAAAAAGGTATAATTCATTATTATGCTTATAAATAAATGATCACCAAAGAACATGGTCACTATCCTATAACAGCCTTTATCATGGAAAGTATAAGTTTAGTGACAGATGTTCTGGTTGATATGACTGTTAGTATAATCTTTATCTTTTGAGATTTTGATGACTTATTGTCTGCTTATTGTCACATATTAATAGAGGAACTACAAAATCTACCTATTACTAGTAATGACTATTGATTTGAAATTTCTTCTATGTGGCATTGATATAGCTTCTGAATTCTTTATCATTTCTTTCTCTGACTTATTTTGAGTCACAATCTCTGAGACCAGCCAAGAGTGTGTAATCCTTTTGCCTCAGCTTCCTGAGTGCTGGAATTATCAGCATGTGTCACTGTGTTAATTTAGATATATATTTTTAATATTTTACTCTTATTTATTTACTTATTTGACAGAGAGGGAGAGAAAGGGAGAGAGAGAGAGAGAGAGAGAGAGAGAGAGAGAGAGAGAGAGAGAGAGAGAGAGGAGAGAGAATGGGCATGCTAAGGCATTCAGCCACTGCAAATGAACTACAGACATGTGCACCCCCTTGCGCATCCGGCTAACATAGGTCCCGGGAAATTGATCCTGGGTCTTTTGGCTTTGCAGGCAAACAACTTAACTGCTAAGTCATCCCTCCAATCCAATTTAGATATTTTTTGATTATTACTTCCCTGGGGTGCTTTTTCCATCATATATTTCCAATCTAAGTGTATGTATAAGGGTTATTTCATATAAACTGAGTAGAGTTTAGGGATAATGTTAGGGTTTTCATTCTGACAATTTACCTATTAATTGAATTGCTGCTATATTATGTTTAATATAATTATCAACATGATTGAGCATTGGAGTATCACTTTTTGTTTATCAATTTTTTTGTTATATTTATTTTCTTGCCTTTTTGGATAACAAAAATACCAAAATTCTATTTGAATTTTCTTGTGACCTTTTAAAGCTGTATACCATATGCCATTTTCTCAGAGTTTGAACAAGGGTTTACAGCATATATCTATAAGTTTGAGTAGTCATTTTACAGTGTATACAACTTTATGAATAACGAAGAAATCTTAAGCTTAGTTTTGTTCATATTATCTCCAGCTTTTATACATAGTTGTAATATATATATATATATATATATATATATATATATATATATATATATATACACACACACACACACACACACACACACACACACACACACACGTGTGTGTGTGTGTGTATGTGTGGTTGTATTTTTTCTAAAATAGAGGAGAGGTTTTTTACATATTAAATGGTTCAACTTTAGTTTGCAAAAGTTTATCTTGAAGATTTTCTTACCTGACTTTTTTATTTATGAAGTGAAACTTTGTATGGATACATCAAGTTTTGCTGGGATCATTCCCCCCGTCCCTGCTCCCACTGCCTTGAGGGCCCACCTTAGTGTGATTGTGGGTATTTATCATGGAAGAATAGATAGTGAGTTGTGAAAGCAGCAGTCAGTCATTGTGTATTGGTGGGGGCAATGACTCTGGCTATCCCCCCCAGACTGTGGCTCTTACATTCTTTCCACCCTCCCATCCACAAAATTCCCTGACGCTTGGTGGGTGTGCTTTAAGTCTGCTGTGGTGGTTTGATTCAGGTGTCCCCCATAAACTTAGGTGTTCTGAATGCTACGTTCCCAGCTGATGGAGATTTAGGAATCTAGGGATTTAGGAGATTTAGGAAATATACTCCGGGAGGCAGTGTATTACTGTGGGTGGGCTTATGGGTTTTATATCCAGTGTCCCCTTGCCAGTGTTTGGCACACTCTCCTGTTGCTATGGTCCACCTTATATTGACCAGGGGGTGATGTCCACCCTCGGCTCATGTCATCATTTTCCCTGCTACCATGGAGTTTCCCCCTCAAGCCTGTAAACCAAAATAAACCTCTATTTTCCCCACAAGCTGCTCTTGGTTGGGTGATTTCTACTGACAATGAGAAACTGACTGCAACATTTACTTTAGTGTTGAGCTCTCAGCAGCTTCTGGATTTCTGCTTTAGTGGATTTTGAATATTCTCAGTGTCTGTCTCCCTCACCCTGACTCAGATTGTCAGGCTTTCCATGGAAGCAGCACTTAAAAAAGGTTGAACCCTGACCTTAGGGGGAGCACCTGAATCTAAGGGCCATGGAAAGGGTTAGAAGAATCCTAACCTTAAATTTCCCCTGTTTCTATTTCTTTTCATTTTTTTTTTTTCTTCTCCCTAGGCATTGACCTGTATTTCCCTGTACCAGGATGTGGTCTGCATTCACAGTGAGCTGATGATTAGAGAGACCTACTAGATCTTCCAAAACAAGCAAGATAGACTTCTGTCAGAGCACTTGATTACCCACCTGAGGTTAATGGTGAGACCCTACTGCTGAAGACACCATACGCTGTCAGCACAGACCATGGACCATAGAGAGACCTGGCTGGAATCTGGAGGAGAACCAGTCCACAGACAATTATCCCATCTAGGGCTGGAAGGTGCTACAAGAGCTTCTGGGGGACACTGGCCAACATCTGTCCCAGCAACTCAAAGTCTAAGCAACTCAGAAACACACAACCTGATGTGATGCTCACACAAGTGTAATAGTTGCACACAGCTATGGTGAGTAACCAACTGCGCTTGGATTGGCTAACAGATCTGCTCTGTGGAAAGGAAGCCATATCTGGAACTAGAAACAAGTTTAAATCATATCTAGATAATGATTCTGCTTTCCATTGTCAAACTCCCACTAATCTTGGGCAATCAGAGGGTGTACACCCTTTAAGTTCCCTCTAAATTAATAATGGATATCCCATTTAACCAGTGCTGACTTCACTGCCCATTGGAGAATCTGCTTCTTTTTTTCATATGGGAGCTGGACCCAAGGAGATAAATAACCCAGTGCATTCCATCCCGGCCCCAGCTGAAACCACAAAGGAACTGGGAAAATAAGCAAGTGTGCTGCTTTTTTAATGAATCTGATATCATCACAAGGGTGAAGGAAATAGACACTGAGGACACTCAACACCTACCAAACCAGATACCCAGAGGCTCCTATGTGTCCATCACTGAAGTTGACTTAAAATGCTCTCACCATGGCACAGGGAATTTTTTGGAATAGGGCATGGAAAGATTGTTAGAGCTACAAGTTGGGACATTTTGCACGGAGACATTGTCTCTCTCCAGTTATTGACTGCTACCCCCATAATGTATGATCACCAATCCCCATGGGGTTAACCTACATCCCTAACGAGGAAGGCCTCTTCAGCAAAGGGGTGGGGAGGAGGGCAAGGATGATACAAACATGTGTTGTTTAGATACTAAATATATCCACATCTTTTTAAAATCTTTTTAAATATTTTAAATATTTAAAATAGAGAGAAAATGGGCACACCAGGGCCTTCAGCTGCTGCCAACCAACTTCAGGTGAATGCACCATTGCACCTGGCTTTACATGGGTACAGGGAAATTGAATGTGGGAATCAAACCTGGGTCTTCAGGCTTTGAAGGCAAGTGCCTTAACCCCTGAGTTATTTCTCAAGCCACTCACTTTTATTTTATAGGAAAATATCTATCATTGTTACTTTTTAAAGCCATTTTATTGAAGTATGATTGAAATACAAAAAAAAAAACAAGGAAATTTGACATGAGACGTGTAATATATGTGAAATAATCAAGTTCAATTACTATTAATTTAATAAGCATATCTATCACCTTCAAAATTTCCTACCTGCCTCCTTTGCCCTTTTATGGTAAGAACACATAATATCTATTTAATCAAAATTTAAGTATATTATATGGAACAGTTATCACGAGCTTCATATTACACAGCAAATCTTCCAACCTTATTTGTTTTGTGTAACTGAAACAGTTTTGAATTTGCACAGTACTACCCTGTTTCTAGCCACTGCTAATCATATTATGTTCTACACTTCTGTGTTTTAACAGCATATTTTATTGCAGGTACAAGTGCAAAGCAGTATTTACATTTCTGTTACGGGTTTATTCACTTAGCACAATGTTTTCTAGGGTCACTCATATTGTCTGGACTGCTTTTCAGACTGTATTTTTATTGCATGTAGAAGTTTGTTGACAAGCTTTTAAATTTTTTTCAAAAAAATTTTATTGACCCAACATGTGACTCTGACATTCTTTCCGCCCCCTCAATGTACGACCCATTTACGTCAACAAGGAGAGTCCATTGGGAGGGGGAAGATCATGGATGAGCCTAAACAATGGTACCAAACTGCCTGTATTTGCTGAAAAGAAAATAAATTAAATTAAAAAAATAAATAAAAAAATTTTAAATAAAAAAAATATTGAGCAGTTTAATACATTTTTTAAATATTTTTGTTCATTTGAGAGCAACAGACAGAGAGAGAAAGTGGCAGGTAGAGAGAGAGAGAGAGAGAGAGAGAGAGAGAGAGAGAATGGGCGCACAAGGGCTTCCAGCCACTGCAAACGAACTCCAGATGCGTGCGCCCCCTTGTGCATCTGGCTAACGTGGGTCCTGGGGAATCGAGCCTTGAACCGGGGTCCTTAGGCTTCACAGGCAAGCGCTTAACCGCTGAGCCATCTCTCCAGCCCAGTTTAATACATTTTAATACATAATATAGTTGGATAGTATTCCCATTCTATTACCATTTTTGGCCTCCCACCACCACATTTTTTTTTTTCCACTAGCCCTTTGAAGACTATTCTACTTGCTTCTGATCTCCTTAGTTCCTTATTAGTAAATTGTCCTTAGCCTCTAATGGGTTAGTTTATTTTTCTGCTTTCACAATTGCTTTTATAAACAGTGAGACAAAGACAGAAACACTTGGGAAGTAATATACATCAATTATAATAGTATGGTGCTGTTTAAATTTAAACTTTTTTTCTTATCTAATAGCATGCATAGAAATGTCAGTGTTCTCTGAAGCAAAGTCTCAGGATAAAATACCTAGAAAATATAAACAAGTTAAGGATTTCAGCTTTCAGAAACATCAGTGTAAATAAACACGTGTCTTGTCATCTGCTCATGCATTCTGAGAGTGTGATGAATGTTTTCTGATGATTAGTGCTTTGTGGACCCTCAAAGTTGGAAGCAGCATTCAAGGTTATTGCATTTACACTAGGCCGAGCTGCTTGAGGCCCAGCAAACTGACTATCGTTGATGTTATTTCCTATTCGTCTTTGCGATGATAACCTCACTGCCAAAGTTAAGGTGTTGTAGGAGTTACCTTTCTTGTTGCCTTAAGAAGGAAGGGTTTATTTTACTTTCAGTGCCAAAGGATGCTGCCTGTCATGGTGGAGAAGGAAAGAAGCTGAGTCACCTTTAGTCTGCAGTGAGGAAGCGGAGAGCGGTGAGTGCTCGTGCTCAGTTCTCTTTCACTTTCTGTGCAGTCCCAGACCCATGGTTCAGAGCATAGTGTTGCTCATAGTTAAAGTGGATCTTCCCACATCACAGACATGCTCAGAAATTTCTGTCCATGATGATTCTAAATCTTTTCAAGTTGACAATGGAGATTAACCATAACAAGCTAGGGCTGAATCCTTAGTATCAGTGTCTTAGTATCAAATATTCTCCTTATTTTATTTTACATTTTTAAAAAAAAATATTTTTATTCATTTATTTCGAAGGTGAGCCAGATGGGGGCATGGGAGAACACGCCAGGGTCTCTAGCCACTGCGATCAAATTCCAGATGCTTGTGCTACTTTGTGCATCTGGCTTTATGTGGGTATTGGGGAATCAAATCCAAGTTGTCATTTGTATGCAAGCACCTTAACCACTGAGAAATCTTTCCAGCCTCATTTCCTTATATTTTTACTCTTAAACTTTTTTTTACTGTATCTATCTATCTATCTATCCATCTATCTATCTATCTATCTATCTATCTATCTATCTATCTATCTATCTATCTATCCATCCATCCATCCTCAGTACTACCCTCAGCATGTTGTTCTAATATTTATCTTATAGGTGAAATGATAGATGTTGGAACAAAGTCTTGAATGAAGATGCTAAAATTAGATTGCAAAAAGTCAGCTACAGGACATTCTGAACTCTTTTTAAGTCTCTTTATTGACTCAACTAGCTCAGAGTCTGTAATCAGGCATTCTGAGTATATGACTGGCCCAGAAAACTGACATTGATTTAAATTGCTCTAATAATAACAGTTCTTGCACAAAAGAGAGCATATAATATTGTTCTTCCACTTAAGTCAAAGGAAATTTCACAGCCAGCAGTGATGGTATTTTCTGAAGTCAGCTTTAAATTTATGACATTTTGGCAAGTGGAACAATGTGATATTCACTGTTCTAGAAATATATACTGAGATGGATGTCACCAAACCACCAATATTCCCTCAAGTCAGAGCCCTTTTTAACACTCTGTGTGAGACCGTCCTTGTCATTTTCATCTTCCTGTCAAGGCTTTCACCCTCACTGAACCTGGTTATGAGTTTCAAAGTTAAAAAAAAATCTCATAAAATATTTGCAGGTAACATGCAGCAATAGCAGTCTGAGTTTTGATAAATAAATTATATTTTTCTTTAAAAATGAACTATTCACATGGGGAAAACATCAACAAAAAGAATGTCTCCGTATCTTCTGGGCCCAGGAAACTATAATATACTGAGTAGGTAACACTAAAATTTGCTAGTCAAGTCACTGCAAGGGGCATTTAGAAATATAGTGAGTGAAGTTTAAGCCTCTCCAACAGTCTCTTTCCAAAATAACTTTATTATTAGAAAAATGATTTAAAATTACAGCAACATATGTAATAAAACCTACTCTGATATATTAAATATGACATCACATGCAGCTTACTGGTTTCTGAGTTTCTGTTGGATAATCATCCTTGCCTTTTTTATTCTATGATATTTTCCTCTTATCTTAGTATCCAGCCACCATAAAGACATCAAATGCCAAACCTGATGCTGGGAGGCTTGTTGAGGGAAGGAATGAACCAAGATTACATAATCATGCCATCTTGACTTCTTTGGCCTCAGAAGCTTATCTGGTTGCAGGTTATCTCAGTAATTTTGTTTTTCTAACCAGGGTGGGCTGTGGAAACAGAAATATCCATGTGTGGTTGAAAGGAACCTCATACCAAGTCTATATTTTAGAAAATGTATGGGACTGAGGCATCAGCCTTCTCCCATAGCATAGCGCCTCCTACTCCTGAATCCACTTGAAGAGCTCAGATGCAGGGCAAGAGTTAACAGATACAATATGACAGATTAGGTAAATTTGTACTTACAGTAAATACCAAATACTGAAAAATATAAATATAGCCCACAGTTTAGATGAAATATACTTATCTTTAGCAGCATTTTCTGTTTATCTGAAATTTAAATTTGATGGGATATTCTTCTGGAGGAAGGAGAAAGATAGCTTTTTATAGGCAGTCAGCCAGGGACAGAGGCCCAGTGAACGTGAATGCCACCTTGTCTGCCCTGGGAGGACTAGAACCCACGTCTGATCCATTCTCATCCAAGATGGCTGCAAGCAACACTCCGGCAGCAACTTCCTGCTTCTTCCTCGGTCTGCATAATCCCTCCCTGGACCCAAACATCCTGCATCACTTCTATATGCCTCTCCACCATGTATCTGGTGAATCCAGTTTGAGTTTATGGTATGATAGTGTTAGAGTGGACCTTGGTGCTGGTATCTGTGGAGACTCATGTAACACGGTCAATATAAACAGTGCCTTGGTGTTTTGTAGTATTTTGGAAAAAAGCTACTACATGGGGAGGCTGGGCAATGGTAATTACCTAATGACACTGAGCTTTGTATAAGCTGAAAATTAAATTTGGTTTCTATGATGGAAACCATTTGAAACACTTTATTCCAATTGTTTATTATTAAAAACCAGGATGCATACGATACATGGTACTTATCTGAAATGCACAAATTATAGCTCTGGCCAGAGGGTTTGAGATGGTCATGGCTTTATCAGGCTTGATGGAAAGAACATGATAGGACAAATGCAAACACAGTTTGGAGTAATGACAGGCAAGCTTCCTGCTGCCCCTGCCATGACTTTCCCATTGATGAAGTAAGGCTAGTTAGCACTGCACTGTGATGGTGAATAGAAACTGAAACGATCTGCATGGAAAATTTCTATGGCACCTTTGCCATGTAATAATGGATATATATATATGTCATGCTGTACATCAAAACCTGTTAGATTCAAGTCAGGCATACAGAAGTCGAAAATTTCTAAAAACTTCCCCTCGCAATACCTTTTCCTTCAACACCTCAGACTGATTGACACCTTGGCCTCTTTGTTAAAAACCATCATGAAGTTGTTAAAGGGTAACTGCTTTGATGGAGTGGACTGTTTGGGGTTGCCCTGGTTCAACAGTTGTGTGAGTACTGATGGCTTTGGGAATGACATTGTGATACCCAGGAAGGTCAAGAATGCCATTTAATTATATAAACAAATGGGTACTCAGTATTTTTATTTCATAAGAAGGCTTATTATACTTGTGAAAAAAAAGATACTTGATTGACCCAATAATGTAGCATTTCTTTGATTCAGTCTCCATGTGTCAGTCTCACAGGATGCACCTGGGTATCTCAGGAGATAAAGACAGAAGAAAAGAAATCTGATTTTTTCTGGGTGTGGTATACATGTCTTTAATCCCAGAATTTAGGAGGCAGAGGAAGGAGGATTACTGTGAGTTTGAGGGCACCCTGAAACTATGTAGTGAGTTCCAGGTTAGCCTGGACTAGAGTGAGTTCCTATCTTGAGAAACAAAAAACAAATAAACAACAAAAAAAGAAATGTCATTTTTTTTAAAGGCCAGAAATGGGTAAGGCAGAGTTGTCAGGCTTAGGAGTGACTAATTTAAATTTTTCCAGTCATTTTTGTGGCATAACTCTTCCTTAGTTGTTTGGTATCTGGTCTTGGAGCTATTAAGGTAGATGGGTCATGGCCTGGTGTGTGGAAGCCATGACAGAAATGGGTGGACTGTGGGCTTTGCACTGGTTGGTTTGCATTTGAAAAGTAGACTCACTGGTGGATGTGCCACCTTGTGCATCTGGCTTACATGGGCACTGGGAATTGAACCTGAGTCCTTAGGCTTCACAGGCAAGCACCTTAACCTCTATGCCATCTCTCCAGCCCCAAACAAGAGGTTTTTAAAAGGCACATTCTGTGTAGGAAGAAATATAGACATATTTATTAATGTCTGTGGCTTGCTTTGAAATTATCTGTGGTGAAGTAGAGAGTGCACGTAGAAAATGTACTGCTCTGTTGTAGAACTGTCTGTCATTTATGGCTATACAACTATAATTTGGAGAAGTTGCATAAGCTTATGAGTCTCATTTTTCTCACTCCTCACTTGGGAATAGTAATAATTCCCTCATAGATAATGTTTGAGGGAAGACTACATTATGAACACAATTAAAATTTATGGTGAGTAGACTCTGGTGATGTGTTGAATCTTGATGTCTGGTGTGTCAGTGTCTGGTTTTAAACTGATATGAACATAAACAATCTGTCCTCGCTACCATCTGACAGAACAGCTTTGCAGTTCAGGTCCTTGATCAAGTCATTTTGTGTGTTTACTTTTAACCAGGTCTTCTTCCTATGTTGTTATGAATTTACCTTTCTCTGTACTAGCTAGCTCAAGCTGTCCAGCTATACCAAACTGCAATTTCACACGATGTTCCCTTCATCATTTACAGCCTATGAATATTTACTTTTGACTGCGATTTTTTTTTTCCTCTGAGAAGCTGCAGATACTGTCATGGGATGATACTCCTGAGGCACAGTACTATGTTTGAAAGATTCTCTTTTCTCTGACAGAAAAATACCATCATGAAGAAACACTCCTCTCAGAAGGAAGAAAAACAGGAACCACTGACAATAGAAAACAAAATGTTTCTGAGGATCAGCAGGGGGCACTAAGATTCCACAGGAAACAATATCTCTGGACTAGTCACCAATTATTTTTTCTTTTACTTTAACTCCAAATTGATAACACCATAAACCTGTGTTTTTATCTTTATTATAGCAGATAGTGTATCAGTTTTTTTTAACCCTCAAAGTGTAGGCCTACTTAAGAAATTTTTTGTTATCTGCCAGTATAAAAAACTGTCCATTTGTTCTCCTTATCTGCATTCCTGCTCCTCCTTCAGCATTCAAATGCAATGCTGTTTTCTTCCCTCTGACAAACATGAAGTAATTAGGCTTTTTCACAGACAAGCGATTACCTAATAAATGACCTTCTGCAGGCAGCTCTATTAAAATGGAGCAAAAAGGATGTTCATGACAAGCAGTGGCCAAGTAGCAAGGCATGGGGACATGACAAGCTCTCCATAACTAGCTTCCTCAGCTCCAAGAATAAGGAAGGCATAATGGATCTAGGAGATCTATGCTAAAAATAATTATAAGCCTAACAGGACACTACACTATAAACACACACATTATGAATGGCTGTTGAAACACTTCGTTAGTTCCATGGGCCAGTCCAAATGTAAGATAATGAAGCTCTTTATTTACATGAGACATGGGCAAGTCAGGAAAAAAAAAATCAAGAAGTTTAACTAGGAAGGGGTAAAAACAATACTGATCAGTTTTTATACATCTTCTCTGATTCAGGTCCGAGTGAAAATTATGAAATGGAATACTTAGGAAGTGGGCTTTTCAAAGGTGTAGCTGTTCACAAGACCTGTTGCTGTTGGTTCTTGAAGAGGACATTGGGTACGGGCCTGCATTTTGTCCTGTATTTTTTTAATTTATGTACTACTTTAAAAATAGAACTTAAATATTTTTAAAATGTGAAAATGTTAGGCTTTGCTTTGCATTCTCTAAACTATGGTTTAAGATAACCTATAAATTCCTTCATGGGTGAGCAGTTGTGGAGTTTTAGTCCTGGGCAATGCTTTATCAGTAATCACAGTCAATCTTCTCATCTTGTACATGAGAAAATAAATAGTAGGTACAGAAAGGTGAACTATCTATCAGATTAGCTAAAATGGCAATAAATTTCATGTTTCCTGACTCCAATAAACTTTGTCATGCTGTCATTCATTCTTTTCCTCCTCTCTACTCATTTTATTTTATTTTTTAAACTGAAAAAGAAAACAAAATATCATGTACATGGTGTTTGGAACTATGAAAACACTGTGGAGTTCGTAATTGTGGGTGATTAACATTGGTTAGCTCACATGCATATAGTGTTGGGGGTGAGAACCTCAAAGTGTACTCAGTGATTTTCAAGATTACAATCTGTTGTTATTGGAGTCAGCATGTTGTAGAGTAAATGTGTGGAATTTATTCCCTTTGTCTAACTGAAAATTTCTATTCTCTGAAAAACCATTCTGCTACTTCCTTCCTCTGTGAATGTACCTTTCATAGATTCTGTGTAAGTAAAATTGGACAAAGTTTGTTTCTGTGTGCTTGGCTTGTTTCACTTTACATAATGTCTTCCAGATACATCCGTGTTTTCATGGATGACACAATTTTCTTCTTCGTAAAAGCTGAATCATATTACACTTTCTTTACCCATTTGTCAAATGGAATCCCTGTTAGACTGTGATGATTAATGGTGCTATTAACATGGGTGTGCTGGCAAGTTTTCACATACTATTCCTTTCCTTTGTATATATATGTTTTACTGGATTGTATTTTGTTGTTCTAACTTGCTTTGTAGTCCAAGCTTACTCTGAGCTCCCAATTCTCTTGCCTTCACTTACTTCCCAAGTACTGGGATGACATCAGGTAAGTATGCCTGACTTTGTTTCGTGTGTGTATCTTTTATACAGGCTATCCTGCCCTAATCCAGTGTGGCCTCATACATGTTATGTTGACCATGGAAACCTCAGACTTGTGGTAGTCTTCCTGCTTCTCACCCTTTCTCCAGTGCTGGGATTATAAGCATAAGCCATGACTTGACTTGACTATTTTTAATTTTTTGAGGAACCACTATTCTGTTTTCCCTAAAGACTATGTTAATTTATATTCCCACACACACTGTGAAATTGTCCTTTCTCCTCCACACTGTCTCCATCTCTTATTATCCTCTTGATATCAGCCATTCTAACAGGAATGAAATGATATTTCATCATACCTTTAAATTTCATTTCTCTCCTGTTGAGAGATTCCAAGCATGTGTGTGTGTTTGTGTATCTATCTTTTGTCCATTTGTGTATCTTCTTTCAAGGACTACTTTGTCCATTTTTAAATTAGGTCAAATTTCTTATATATTTGGATATAAACCCTTATCAGATGTATGGTCTACAAATATTTTCTCCCATTCTCTAAGTTATATCTTCATTCTTCATTTTAATCATTCTTTCTCATTTTCATTTTTGTGTATTTCTATTTGTCTAGTTTTCATGACATTTTTATTTGGACTGGAATATTATTCCCAAGTCACTGTCCTAATTTGTAATGTGAGCTTCTCTTCTGTTTTCTTCTAGTGACATTTGTTGTTTCAGATTTTACTATATTTTACTTAATATGTAAAAATATAATATGAGGTCAAGGTCAAATTCCTTCTTCTGAATGTGAAGAAACTGTTTAGTTATGTGTTCTTGGCACTTAAAATGGTTATTAAATATAAATTGATAAATATGTGGGTATATTTCTAGGCCTTGTATTCTGTCCCATTGGTACTGTTTCTATTACTATAGATAGGGTTAGGGTATATTTGAGGGTAGGTAATTTGATGTCTTGGTTATTTTTACATAATATTTCTTTGATATATTCAGAGCCTTTTTGATCCCAAATGGAGTTTAGAATTATTTTTTCTATTTCTATTTTTCATCATAAGGGTCTTTCATACCCTAGTTAAATTTTTTCATCAGTACTTTCTTGCTTAGTCCTATCAATTGATCCTAGGCTTCATACAAGTTAGTCAATGCTGCTTCCCATTGAGCTCTGCAACTCTGGGAGGGGTGACTCTGACATAAGAACAGTGACCCCTGCTTGCTCTAGATTTCCAGATGAGAAATTATCTTTTCCTTCCATTTTACTTTTAATCTATGTATTTTCTTGAAGATGAAGTGAGGTGCTGACAGACTGTATATTTGCTCCTGGTTCAAACAATATCCATTTAGTCACTCCAAATTCTTTTAAAAAAATATTTCTATTTACTTATTTACAAGCAGAGATAGACAAAGAGAACTGGCAAGTCTCTAGCTGCTGCAAATGAACTCCAGATACATGTGCCTCTATGCATCCAGCTTTTACATGGGTACTGGGGAATCAAACACTGCTGAGCCATCTCTCCAGCCCCAAATCTTTTAAAAAGTTATTTTTATTTATTTATGTGCATGTTTGTGTAGTGTATGAGATGGGAGAGAAAGAGAGAAAGAGAGAGAGTGAGAAGGAAGAAAAGAAAGAAAGAAAAGACAAGGAAGAAAGAAAGAAAGAAAGAAAGAGAGAAAGAAAGAAAGAGAGAGAGAGAGAGAGAGAGAGAGAAAGAAAGAAAGAAAGAAAGAAAGAAAGAAAGAAAGAAAGAAAGAAAGCAAGCAAGCAAGCAAGCAAGCAAGCAAGCAAGCAGGCAAGCAAGCAGGCAAGCGAGTAAGTGAGTATGGGCATAATAAGACCTCTTGCTGCTGCAAATAAACTCCAGATGCATACACCATTTTGTGTATCTGGCTTTATGTGCAAACTGGAGAATTGAACCCAGGCTGGCAGGCTTTGCTAGCAAGTGCATTTAATCACTGAGCAATCTTGCTACCCCACTCAACATCTTTGGATCAGAGAATTTAACTCACTTATATTGTGAGTAATGATTTATATGCAAGCACCTACTGCCATCATTTTGTTAATTGTGTTGTAGTTGTATATTGATCCTTTGTTCTTTTGGTCATATTTTGCTATCATATTGCCTTTGTGTGATTTATTTTTTTTTCTTTTGTGTGTTTGCTACAGAATTTTATTTTATAGGTACCAAGAGGAATATCTAAAACATCTTGTTTTATAACAAGTTATGTTATACTTACAATCTTGATTACATAAAAGGTATCGATATGTCTGGGGCTACGGAGATGGTTTAGTGGTTAAGGCATTTACTGGCACAGCCAAAGGATCCAGGTTCAGTTCCCCAGCATCCACATAAAACCAGATTCACAAGGTGACACACACATTTGTAGTTTATTTTTAATGGTTAGAGGCCTTGGAGTGCCCATTCTCTCTCTTTATCTCTCACTCTGCCTTTCTATCTCTTTGAAATGAATGAATAAACATATTTTTAGTTTACTTCACAAGAATGATGCCTAGCCAGTAAGCTGTAGTAAAATACTGTAAACTGGTTAGCTTATAAATAGCAGATATTTGTTTCTACGGTTCTAGAAGTTGCAAAGTCTGAGAGTTAGGCGGTGACAGATTTGTTATCTAGAGATATCATGTTTCCTGAGTCATGGGTGGTGACCTGCCACTGTGTCCTCTCATAGTAGAAGAGGCAAACAAGCTTCTTTGATCCTCCTTGATAATGAGCCACTTTGGAGGTGACCAAATCCCAGGTGAATAGATTTATTTTTAAATAAATGGGGGAATTGTCCTTGGGTCTGTAGGGGAAAAATCTAGGTCATTAGATTTTAATGCAGTTCATAAATGTCAGAAAGGTCTGGCCTTTTCTTATCTCTGCCCCCTTAAGGAGTCCTTCCCATCATAGAGAATTAAGATTTCTGGGAAGATTGCCCTTTGCTTTTTTATACTATTTATTTATTTACTTGCAAGCAGAGAAAAACAGAGTGTGGGGGAAGAGAAGGTGCACGTCAGGGCTTCTTGCCACTGCCAACAAACTCCAGATGTGTGCACCACTCTGTGATTCTGGCTTTATGTGGGTATTGGTGAATTCAACTTGGGTCTTTATGATTTTTGATCCTTATGACCCCAGACACCTGATGTCAAGACTAATTGGCTAAACCAGCCATCTATCCACAGGGTTCACATAAAAATTCCCAGCCTGAGTTTGGAGTTGGGCTTCTCAAACTCCTTCTTGCTTTATGGTATAAGCTCTGTCTTCCCACCTTATTCAAGTTCTGGACTTCTCAATGTCATCCCTTCCTCCCTTAAGTTCTACTTGTCTTAAAGTTCTCCACCTTAAAGATCTAAGATAAAATAAAATCTTTCTGAACCTTATCCTCTGGCCTGTGGATTTCATTCATTGATTTCATATGACAAGAATCTGGGGACACCCCAAATTATTGGTGCATTGGTATATTGCTCTGGTGTCACGAGGAACCCCCAAATTCCCACATCAGTAAGGGTCCTGCCTCCATTCCTGAGTGTTTTGCTTCATTATGTAATCACCTCCAAAGCCACCACCTTGGATTAAGGGGCTCAAAGGAATGAATGTAATAGTTAATTGATTTCTCTGGAGGTAAAATTGAGGTTCTTATTCCCAGAGAAATCATAGGAAGAATGTAGAAGATTTTAATAAGCACAAGTTGCTTTTTAGTAAGATTAGCTACTGCCAGGATACGGGATGGTGGAACAGTAAGAGAGGAACAGTTCGGCTCTGCATTGAAATCATGTCCCTTCCCTCCAAGAAAGCTTGAGTTTGTGCCTCTTAGCATTTGGCTGACTGTGCCAATGCAGTCCATCCCCACCCTCTTCTCAATGTAATTAAATCAATTTTATTATGCTGACTCTGTGATGACTCAGTGTGACTGTGTTAGCAGCCAGTGGAAATGGTTTGTTCACCACATTTCATGCTGATTCTCTTTCTATTAACAAAAATGGAATTTTCAGGCTTCATTACAAGATTAAATTTCTGATAGAATTAAAGATTGTTGATCCTTCCTTGACAATTTTGTTCTTAAGGACTGCCACTCTAAAAATGGGAGTTCCAAAACACTGTGTCTCCAGGGATGCATTTTTCTCTCCCTAGAAGGAAAAAAGCATTGTGTGTCACTGAACTTGACAAATAAATAATGTGCAAATGAATTGAATATACTGAGAAAAACTTAAAAACCCATACAGCATTGACTGTATAGCAGGTTCAAACTACCAATAAGCTACCGGACATTAACTATGATTCCAGGCATGTGACTAAGATTTGATTTAGATGCAATGGAAAAAGATGCCTTACAATATAATAAAACAATGATTTGATTTTTTTCCTTTTACAATATAGAAGATGCAAAAAACATTAAAAGATCGATGATTTATTCTTCTTACATGTTGAGCTGTCAGCATATTTTTTTTTTTTTTGCCACAGCTTATCAAGGGATTAAGAAGCCCTAAGATAAAAGGTATAAATCCTAATAAAAATAAATGTGCAAGCTTCTTATTACCCAGACAGATTTGATTGAAGTTTAGTATTTGCTTTGACAATCTTCTTTATGGTAGATTAAAGAAAGTAGTTTGATCCAAGAAAATGGTTTAAGAATGTACGAATAAAGCACAACTTGTTAAAATCAGTTTGAGAATATGACTAGAAAATGCTAAATATTATAAATTCTGCTTGTAATGAATGGCCTTTCTGAAGGAGTTTAAAACATAGGTCTGATAAGCTCTGTTATTTGGGAAAGCCTTGTGCCAAATCTCCCTGGCTTCCTCCCTTTTCTCTTCATCTCATTTTTGTCAAAGTGTACGTTATTATATCAGAAAAGGAAAGTTTGATGGATGCTTGGTGTGTGTGTTCACTTCACATACAATACTACATGAAATTCTTACCATGACTCTATAATGTATGTTGGAAGTGAAGTCAGAGTGACCATTTGATCAAAGTCATGTAGCAGTAAACTGCACAAGTGATAATTGAATTTAGGTTTGTCTGTTGTTAAAATCCATGATTCATATTCCTGTCCACATTATACTCATGATAATTTGCATGTATTGATAAACCATTTTAGAATACAAAATTATTTTACAAAATAATGGTCTCATTGATTTAAAAATGTCTTGATATGATTATAAAAATTCTCAAGACCCTGGGCTAAAGACTCAACAGTATGATATGGAGTCATGTAGCTTTTGGGAGAGGGCTTTATTTTATTTATTTATTTTTAATTTAATTTATTAGTTTTCTTTTCAACAAATACAGGCAGTTTGGTACCATTGTTTAGGCTCATCCATGACCTACCCCCTCCCAGTGGCCCCTGTTGTTGATGAAAATGGGTCATGCATTGTGGAGTTAGCCACAGTTATCGGTACGATAAATGTCTCTGCATATCATGACCCAACATATGACTCTGACAGTCATTCCGCTCCCTCTTCCGCAAAATTTCCCTGAGCCATGTTGGGTTCATTTTTGGTCTGCTTCAGTGCTGAGGTGTTGGGGGCCTCTGCGGCTCTGGCTCTCTGATTTGGTAGGAGTTGATTTTTCTCTGTGTTGGTCTCCTTCCCCTTTGTGCTGGTATCTGGTTCATCAGGCAAACAGCACCCTTGCTTGTTTCGCCAATTTTCCTTAGTTTCAGTGGGGCAGCTATCTCCTTAGGATCTGCATCATCTGAAAAAAGAGAAGCAGATTCTCCAACGGAGAGTAAGTTAGCACCCGGAAAATTGAGATAACACTTACTTTTGTGATAGAGAGTTTTATAGGTGTAGGCCCTGTTGTACCCCATGCTTGATGGTAGCTTGATATTGGAGAGTGGGCTTATGTTTGGATATGGTTCTAACTTGTTTCCCAGCTCCAGCTATAGGTCCCAAACCACTGAGGGGATCAGTTAGCCAAATCAAGAGCAGTTGGTTCCCCACCATGGCTGTGTGCCACTATTGCACTTGTGTGGGCATCACACCAGGTTATTTGTTGCTAAGTAGGTTAGACCATGAGTTGCTTGGACAGATATTGGTCATTTCCCCCAGTCGCCCATGTACCACCTTCTGGCACTAGACACGCTGACTGTCTGGGGACTGACTGGGAGAGGGCTTTATTGTAGCTTATGGACATCTAAAAGAGCTAAAGAGTCACATAAAAAGAAAATTTCACCACCTCTATCCTACTTTTTAGCTTTGTTTTTTGACTTTCTTGTATAGCTTTCTTTATCTATATAAGTTAATTAACAAGTCTATGTGCTTTTTAGGGGTATGGACAGTGAAAATAAATGGATAACATGTTTTTGAAATAATAGTGAATGTGTATGACTAACTGCAAAGTTCTCCCAATTAATTTTTAAAAGTTAATTATAAACTTCACTGTATGAACATATCATGTGTTGGGGATATCTCCATCTTATTATCCTCTTATATCCCTTCTCCCCCTCGCCCATTCTACTGAGGGCTTTCCTTAGTGCGGTTGTGGATATTTACTGTGGGGTCATGAATGCATTAGTCAGTCTTTGTAGTGGGTGGTGCACAATGCTTTAGGATACTCCTTTCTCACTCTATGGCTTTTACAATCTTTCTTCCTCCTCTTTGTCAATGTTCCCTCAGCCTTGGTGAGTTTGTTATGAGACTAATTCTTCATTCCTTCTTTGTGTTACATTTGCAGCGGGGCTTTGTAATTTCTTCCTGTAGTCTTCAACAGAGAGTAACTTGCATTGCCCAAAGAACATGGTAGAATTGTCCCGGGCTTGTTCTTGGTGTTGGCTTCTGTTTGAAAGCTCTGCTCCCTCCATGCCCAGCTGTTCTGAGAACAAGAGAGCTCAGGCTGTGTTGTTAGATACTGGGAGATAGGTGGCTTGGTTATCCTTCAAAACCCAACCATAAACAAGACATGTAATTGAGGTTATCTTGGAACAGCATGGCCCCATCTGATCTGAACACATCAAGAAACTCAGCTGAGATCAGATAAACATGGACACTTATTATTGATATTGTGACACAACAATTAGGTGATAATGAGGTTCAAGGAGCAAAATAAATGGTCATTTGTGACTGAAAAGCAATGTGCAGTAACTCCTTGGGAAGTAGGGAGAACAGGCATAGAATATAGGACTAGAAATGAAGGAGCAGATAAACTAGAGAAATAATTCAATTACTTAGTGTATGTGTGTGTGTGTGTGTGTGCGCGCTGTTAATTCTGAAGACTAAAATAGTGCAAGACATGTACATATATCTAAGATTCAATAAAAGTACCAAATGATATTTGCACCAGACAAAAATGTCTGACTATCCCTGCTGATGGGAGTAAAATCCACTCCTTGCATGTTATTAGAATTTAAATGGTCTGGCCTTAAGCTTCCTGCTATAAGTTGTTTGAAATAGCTAAATAAAACAAATCATTTTGTTTTCGTATATGAACTTTATGTTACTACTCTTTTCTAGCTGAAATGAGCAATGGAAAATAGAATTTCTGTGAAGTTTTTTTTTTTTTTTTTTTTTAATGTGCACCACTGTTCCAAACAGTAAGCTCATTTTCGAGTTCATCAAATGCTTATTTATATGGTGAGTGTATCTGTCACATAAACATTTCGTCAATCACCGCCTTCCTTCTGTTCTGACACAGTGTGCTGGAGCTCCAGCAAACATGTGATGGATGTTGGGTTTGTTCCAAGTGAGAATTAATTACAGCAATGACAAGAGTGCTATGAAAGCCACTGTACTCCATAACAATGCTGCATTAACAGAAGCAGAAATCAGAGTTTGGAATACAAGGATGCAAATGCAATCTATGTAGAAAGCCCTTTAATTTTAAATTTGTAAGTTGGTTTATCTTTTAATGAAACATTGCTTAGGTTAATTCTGATTTTAACATGAATACTTATCACTAACCTAAAGTCTGAAACCGATGAAAATGGGAGATGATCAAAAGCCTAGTGAGAAATCTAGTGACTCTACCTCTGTGATTTTAAATTGATTTTGTAAGGAGTGACAATGGTACTGATTGTGAGTTAAGAATGGAGGCAATTCAAAAGGTATTAAAAGAGGATGTGATTCATACCACTTGAACATAAATAATAATAAGCTAGAATACATGTTTTTAGTAAAATATTTTAGAATACATAGAAGGTCTAGAATTTCACATTTACTACTGACTTATTTTATTGAGAACTGATATGCTCCCAGGGTTGTTACTGTAAAGAGTATAACACTGGTAGGTGAATATGACTCAAAACAGCTATAACAAGTAGACTGGAGATGATCAACACCTAATTTTAGCAATCTCAAAATAAGATTATAATGACTATAGAATGTTATACTCCCAGTAGTTACCTAGACAGTGCCACATGCTACAGTGAATATCTGAACTACTACTTCAGACACTAACAGATGCATTAAATTATGTTAAATAATAATGATGATGACAATGATAGTATGTCTAAAGATACTAGGGGGCAAGCATTTTGTCTATAATTGTCTCATAATTTTTACTAAATCTACACAACAAGTGATAGGAGAAGCATTTAAAATTATCATTTGATCATTTTTTACCAAAAAATAAACAAATATAGAGTTCAAAAATCTTCTTATATTCCCAAACAAAAAACAATTGGAGGAGGTTTCTGCTATTTGGTTAAATGTATATACTATGTTCACCAAACTGCCCAGTAAGCGCTTCTCTTAATGTTCATTCCCATATATTAATGCTAGTTTCACTTTTGGTTTGGAAAGCTTCTCTTTTAAGATAGCAGTGACTTTGGAATGACTCAGAAGGCACCATTGTGCTGAGAAGAAGTGACAAATCAGTGTTCAGCCCTGGAATATCTCTATTACATCTCCCAAGGCTCAGAGTTCATTGCTGAAGAGGTGGCAGAAAGAATGTAAGAGCCAAAGGAAGGGTAGAACTCCTTACAACATGCTCCTTCACACATAAAATGGCCTGGATGTCCATGATGTCACATTGCCTGACATTACCTACACAAAGCCATCATTAGGAGGAAAAAATGATGGCATCAAAATAAAAGAAAGACAGATTGAGAGCGGGGAGGGGATATGATAGAGAATGGAGTTTCAAAGGGGAAAGTGGAGGGAGGGAGGGAATTACCATGGGATATTGTTTATAATCATAGAAGTTGTAAATAAAAAAATTGGATACCTAGATAAAAGTATGAGTCTTTCTTAAAGATGCTAGTTAAAAATAACAGAAGCCAAGCCAATCTTAAAGGGTTAATAAACCAGACTCAGGGAAACAATGGAGTGGGAAGAGTATAGGAAGAGGAATGGCAACAGAATTAACACGTAAACAGACAGGGAAATATATCCACAGGTTATAAAATACTTTCAGTATAAATTGATATTCTATAAATAAAACTACTTGGGAAAAAGCACACAGGAGGAGGGCACCTAAAGTGCTATAAAGACCATTTATGGATAACTTACAAAAATGTATCATTACCCTATACATTTTCATCATCAAAGTCTGAGTTTGTTGTTTTTGTAGTATGCATTTTATTTTTAAATTGATTTTATTTTAGGGTAGAAGCCTATATAGTATATTACTTCCTAGGATGATATAATGTGTCTGAAAGTTATTTTTTTAATTTTTTTAGTTTTTGGATTTCCAAGGTAGGGTATCACTCTAGCTCAGGCTGACCTGGTACTCACTATGTAGTCTCATGGTGGCCTCAAACTCACGGCAATCCTTCTCCTGCTGCCTCCCAAGTACTAGGGTCAAAGGCATGCACCACCACATCAGGTGTCTGAAAGTTATTATTTAGACAATTTTAAAAATGGACAGTGAGGGGCTGGAGAGATGGCTTAGCAGTTAAGGCATTTGCCTGCAAAGCCAAAGGATCTAGGTTTGATTCTCCAGGACCCACGTAAGGCAGATGCATAAGGGGGCACATGCATCTGGAGTTCGTTTGCAGTGGCTGGAGGCCCTGGCACATTCATTCTCTCCCTCTTTCTCCATATCAAATAAATAAATAAATAAAATATATTTAAAAAATGGACATTGAAAAATTTGTATGTGATATATTCACACCACCATTGGTTTTCAAGACAAAAATGATGAAGTGTCTAAAGACGATGATAAGGTATTCTTTGCATTTTAAGTTATGTTTATTTTCAATGTGTGAAATTAAAAACTACCTACTTACTATGACTACTTACCACTATTACTTCCTAGTGCTTACTTGCCATGTGTGAAATTAAAAACTACTTACTTACTGTTGTGGGTGATCCTGAGTAGAGCCTCCTAACTGAGCACGGAGGTCTGAAACCACTGTTTCCTGGGAGGTACATGGGATGGCAACTGTTGCTTAGCTGTCTTAAAAGCATGTGTCATGGTCTTTATTGTTTCTAAAAACTGGCTACATCCTGTAATCCTTTAAGGGAGGAGAATATGTGATGGCTATTTAAAGTGTTTTGGCTCAGAGGTCATGTCTGCTTGCCTTCTATTTATACATAGGATAGGATGAACTATGCCATTCTCCATCTTTAAGTTCCTGTGGTAGATGAGTCATTATGCCAACATTCTGCATTGACTAACATATGGAAAGCTCTCTCTCTGAGAGCTGCAGGTAAAAGCTTCAGTCTCCTGCTGGCCCCCTCAAGGGGAACAGAACCATCTTTGTGAGACAGGCCATCAGCAGCCTGACTGGACCAGGTTTCAGATGATCTTTATGTACTGGTTGCATTTGGTAGTTTATATCAAACTTGCATTTAATAGGATACATAAACTTTGAATTATGAATTTAAATTTTGTCCCTCTTTGAAAAAAAAAGTATAAATATGGTCTTGTTTGGACAGACAAGACTATCCAAGTTTGAGAGATCTACAGTAGGGGGATAAACTTTAGGATTCCTGTCACTTTAAAATCTGAGTGCATGTACTATATTCATTTTCTGGGTAAAAAATCTGTAATGTTATTACAGCCTTAAGGCCATCTGCATATAAATTAAGAATCAATGATATAATGAAATAGAGCAGCCATCTAGAGAAGGAATTCAACATTATTACAAAAACAAACAAACATACTGAGTTTCAGGCTATATTAAGAATGCACTTGATTGAAAAGTGTCTATAAAAACAAAACAAAGGCAATAGATTTTTTTAAACCAATATGATGAGCTACAATATTTTGTTATGTGAATAATACTGATAAGTAGACATTGAAAATGAAATACAATTATAAGTTTTCAGTGAATCTCTTGTATTTAAGTCATGAAGAAGACTGTCTCAAAAACCCAGGGATCTGTCTATAAAATGTTACACAGAATGGACATTGCTCATGAAGCCAGGATAAGGATGTATAACGTATTCTCCCTGTTCTCTGTTGAAACTTGCCAGTGAATCTTCTCTCACAATCTTTTACTATATATTATATTTTCCATCCACAGGTAGACCATAATCTACAAAGTGGATTAGAGCATTTCCTTTCTTTAATAGTTGAGCTTTTCAATGTAAATTAGCAAATTGGCATGTGGTTCATTTATTCTTCTGTGAATTTGGTAACTAACACCCTCTCCCAAAGGTAACATTGTCTTGTCTCAAAGCATTTTTTTTTTTTTGAGACACAAATCACTGAAAAGCACAGTACCATATAAGAAAATTTGAATGTTTAAGGTTTAATAATTAATATTGGTCATTTTTTTCTCCTTTTTTTTTACCATGAATGATGTAACCATGGAAAATCTCTTTACCAAGAAAATGTTAATATCTTTGTTAAAATAAACTATAAATATAAAACCCAACATTCTAGCTTTTTATTTTTATTTGAGAGAGAGACAGAGAGAGAAAGAGAGAGGGAGAGAGAGAGGGAGAATGAGAGAGAATGGGTGCACCATGACATCTAGCCACTGCAAATGAACTCCAGATGCATATGCCACCTTCTGCATCTGGCTTGTGTGGTACTGGGGAATTGAACCTGGGTCCTTAGGCTTCATAGGTAGGAATCATTAACTGCTATACTATCTCTTCAGTCCAGCATTTTAGATTTTGAATGAGCTTCAGTATTTAACAATGTTTTAGTAGATTAACTCATTAAATTAAAATTTGAAAATCACCTTTCACATATACTGAATTTGGTGTACTACACCAACAAATATGAAAGTGATATATCAGGTATTTAAGGCAGCATAAAAACCCTAGACATGTAGAAAACAGTAGTTCAGTCTGATGATCTCTTTCAAGAAGTGTTTTTTTTTTCACCCTTATAAAGGTTTTGAACATTAAGAAATAATGGGGCTTTATAAGGGATAATGGGAAAAGTAACAAGGGCAGATAGCTCTAGTGTAAATTATGTCTAACCTGGAAGTAGAGAGCCAAACACCATGAAATGTTTCCCTTGGTAAATGTATCTAGACCATATCATACAGAACTCATAATTGATAGGTATGATTAATGGTCATTATAATATTTTTAAAACCTGTTCTTTTTGTATGAGGAAGAGGTACAGTGATAATATGTAGAGGTTCAAACAGGGTTTAATAGAGTTCATGGATAATACAATAAATAGAATTTATTGTATTGTCTTACAAGTTTTTACAAAATGTTTTGGTTATACATGGTGTCAATTGTGTAGCTTAATACAGAGAAAGGTAAAATGTTCTAGGATTGATATCAACTTGTATCATTAGAGTTGAAATGAGTCATCAGAGTGTTGAAACTTCAAACAGGCAGATTTATGGAAAATTACATTAGCCTGTCCAATACTTCAAAACTTAATACTTCATTCTTTCTTTCTTTTTTTTTAATTTTTATTTATTTATTTGAGAGTGAAAGACACAGAGAGAAAGACAGATAGAGGGAGAGAGAGAGAGAATGGGCGCGCCAGGGCTTCCAGCCTCTGCAAACGAACTCCAGATGCGTGCGCCCCCTTGTGCATCTGGCTAACGTGGGACCTGGGGAACCGAGCCTCGAACCGGGGTCCTTAGGCTTCACAGGCAAGCGCTTAACCGCTAAGCCATCTCTCCAGCCCTACTTCATTCTTCTAAGCCATGTCTCATATACCTGAGAATTGGCTACTTGAGCAAGGAACTCAGGCCCAGGAGGTAGGAGGACTCCATAAATGGGGTATCATTGGATGAATGGATAACCAAGATGTGGTATATCTACACTCAGCAGTAACAAAGAATGACACATTGAAATTTGTAGAAAACTGGTCAAACTTGGAATAGATCATTCTAAGTGTACTCACACAATCACAGAAAGACAACTGTCACATGATCTCAGTCATCTGTATTTCCTAACCTGGTTCAGCCCCAGTTGCTGACATAACTAGATAGCATCTTGAGGCTTGGCCAATAGGGAAGGTAGGGCTTGGGGGAAGTGAAAGGGTGGGGGAGGGCAAAAAACTGAACCCAAATTGAACTGGTACCATAGAATCCTATATCCTGGAAGTCAGACTAAAAGGTGGAACACTCAAGAGGACCTTAGGTGGAGCAACAAATCAAAGGTCCCTGGAGAAGTTCAGATAAAACCTTACCTCAGATTTCTCCTGTTTCTCTTTCTACTCTGGATTTTTCTTTTTTCTTTTCCCTTGGCACTGGCCTGTATTTCCCTGTACCAGAAAGTGGTCTATATCCACAGTGAGCTGATGATCAGAGAGACCTACTAGATCTCCCAAAACAAACAAGATAGGCTTCTGTCAGAGCACTTGATTACCCACCAGAGGTTAATGGTGAGACCCTACTGCTGAAGACACCACATGCTGTCAGCACAGACCGTGTACCATAGAGAGACCTGGATGGAATCTGGAGGAGAACCAGTCCCCAGACAATTGTCCCATCTAATGCTGGAAGGTGCTACATGAGCTTCTGGGGAAAACTGGCCAACATCTGTCCAAGCAACTCAAAGTCTAAGTGACTCAGAAGCAAACAACCTGATGTGATGCACACACAAGTGCAATAGTGGCACACAACCATGGTGGGTAACCCATTGCTCTTAGATTGGCTAACAGATCTGCTCAGTGGAAAGGTAACCATATCAGGAACTGGGAAACAAGTCAGAATCATATCTAGATAATGATTCTGCTTGCCATAGTCAAGCTCCCACTAACCTTAGACTATAAGAGGGTCTACACCCTTTAAATTATCTTTAAATCGATAGTGGTTATCCCATCTAACCTGTGCTAATTTCAGTCTCTGTTGGAGATTCATCTTCTCTTTTTCAGATGGGAGCTGGACCTGAGGGGATAAATGATCCAGTGTCCTCCACCCTGACCTCAGCTGAAACCACAGAGGAATTAGGGAAATGAGCTACAGAGCTGGTTTCTCAGTGAATCTGATATCAGTGCAAAGGTGAAGGAGAGGGGCACCTACCAAATCAGAGATCCAGAGGCTCCTGAGTGACAATCACTGAAGTAGACTTAAGATGCTCCCGGCATGGCTCAGGGAATTTTGCAGAAGAGTGGGCAGGAAGATTTTTAGAACCACAAGTTGGGACATTTTGTACAAAGATTCCCCTCCACCCATAATGCTTGATCCACAATCCCCATGGGGTTGATCTACATGCCCAATAAGGAAGACCTCTTCAGGAAAGGGGCAGGGAGGAGGGAAAGGATGGTCCAATATGTATTGTTTACATACAAAATATGTTGATATATAATAGAAAAATAATTGGCTACTTGAGATATTTTCTTGTGCTAAGTCTAAGGAATGAAAGGTGTTGGTTGTCTAAGTGTCTGATACTTTATCTTGGGAATAACATTTTGTAAAAATTTTGGAGGTCAATCACCTTTCAGTTTCCAAGAGGATATTAAAGGACATAAAATATTTTGCATTGTATTTATACAAATGTTGAGGCATAGATACACTAAGGTGGGAAATGTGTCTTCTCCTGTTTGCTTCATTCTGAAATGTCCTATTGCATCTTTCAGGACAAATGACAATGCTGAGGGTTTCCTGAGAATGGAGGAAGAAATTAGTAACTGAAAGGAACATATGAGGAACATTGGGGGAAATGTTACGGAGAATTTTGTCTTCGAGAGTGAAGTGAAATGTAAAACGCATGGTTTACATATAATTAGAGAGGCAATGATTTACTTTTATGTTTTTAGATAGCATGTGTATATGGGCTTAACACCTAGGCCTTTGTTCTGTGCCCTGCTTCAGGAGAGTTACTGCATTCTTCTGCATCTGTTGTGTTCTTTCCATGCCATGTGGTTGAAAACTTCCAGAGGAAATCCTCATTACCCGACACCTATAGCATTCACACATGTGGCAGGTCTTAACATGATGGCATGATAATGACGATGTTAGAAAATATTTTAAAATTTAATATTGAACAAATGATATATGAATGTAATATAAGAGAAAAAATTATTGCCACTCAGGTAAGATTATAGAGAAGTATACAAATGTTTGGAATCATCTTTAAATATTCTCTACTATTGTATATATTGTGTAATAATCTAGGGTCATGCCACAGATTGCTTAACAATTGTCTTAGTGATCATTATATCTTGTTGTGTACATGTTTATCAGTTTAAGCTTGGAGTCAGTATCAATTCTCAGAAGCCACATTTTGGCTTAAAGGGCATGGTTAATTTTAAGACGATGTAGTTATACCATAATCTTGATTTCTAAAAATGTCCACTATTGATATTCAGTATGGTGAATAGTAACATAGCCTGAGTGACTGAAAAGGAAAGGGAATACCACACTGGTACACGCTGACCACTCAGTGCACAATGCTTCCACACATACTACATTATTTAAATACCACAGCTGCTCCATGGAACACTTTGTGGTTGAGGTTAAGACTGAAAAGCAAAAACAAAATAAAAATGCTTGAAAGAAGCGTAGATTTGGAAAAGGTGAGAAGAATGAGGCAGTGTCTTCCAGATGGCAGAAAATGCTGGAACATAATGTTGTGAACAAATATAGTTCTAAGGTCTCTGAGGTGACCTCAAAATTGTTTTCTTGCTCTCTCTCTCTCTCTCTTTCTCTGTGTTGTGAACCAAATGAAAAATAAGACTCCTAAGTATAGAAGAACAAAATTGTGCCTTCTCTGGACAAAACTACATCCTGAGGGTCATGGGAATCAGGTTGGGCGGCTTGCAGGCAGGGGGTTTCACTGCAAATTATTGCCCTAGCTACCATTCCTTCTTCTCCTTTTTCTAAGTGCGTGTGTGCGTGTGTGAGCGCACATGTAGGTAAGTGTGGAGGACTTCTGTGTTTTCTTCTGTTGCTTTCTGCTTTATTCACTGAGGCCAGGCTTCTCACCTGCACTCACAGCTTGCCGATTCAGTTAATCCAGTTGGCTACCCTGTGGCAGCAATCCCCTGTCTCTGTCTTGAGAGTGGTGGATGAAAAGCAAGCTGCCATGCCTGACCGAAATTTACATGAGTGCTATAGAATCAAACTCTGGCCCTCCTGCTTGTGCGGCAAACACTTTATCCACTGGTTCATCTCCCAGTCCCTGCACTGTCACCTATTCTTGAGAAGTCTAACATAAAAAAAAGGAAAAAACTGACTGATATAAAGTTACCTGAGAAAATATCTTATAAATTTCTATAAATAATCAAGATAATCCACTCATTGACACTGGTTTTAAAACATTGTGTATATTTGAGTATTCTCCCTGATGGATTAAAATGACATTTTCAACACTTAGACTGTACTTAATGTGTGCAACACAAGGCAGGGGTCTTCTAGATAGAGTTATCCTCAGGGTGCCTGCTACTCCATCAGACAGAAGTTGACAGCTCTGTGAAGCTTCCCTTACATGAGTAGCTGGAAGTGAAGCCAGCTATAGGGTTTGTTGCAGTCAGGTTCACATTGCTGGCAGAAATCACTTGACCAAGAGCAGCTTGTAGGAAAAGGGGTTTATTTTGACTTATAGACTTGAGGGGAAGCTCCATGATGGCAGGGGGAAATGATGGCATGATTAGAGGGTGGACATCACCGCCTGGCCCAACATCAGGGGGACAACAGCAACAGGAAAGTATGCCAAACACTGGCAAGGGGACACTGGCTATAGTACCCATAAGGCCACCCCCAACAATACACTGTCTCCAAGAGGCATTAATTCCCAAATCTCCATCAGTTGGGAACCTAGCATTCACGACAATTAAGTTTATGGGGGCCACCTAATCAAACTACTGCAGGGTTAGATCATTGCCTTTCTGCGCTCAAACACATGCCCCATTTTGTCTCCACATGGATATTCTTCAGTACATGATAGGGTTGTGTACATCTGGGACTTTCATAATATCATTTGCATTTTATCCATGGCTTTAACTTTTAGCTGCTGCTTCCTCAATACTTTCTGGATTGCTGCTCTTGGGATTCAGTTTATATTCCCAGAGATCCCAGAACAGCAACTGTTCTCTATCACAGAAAATAAAGTAGCGTTCAGTTTGCAGGTATAATGCTCATGCTTGGCTATAGAACGCTACATTTCCTCTTTGTCTTGTCTGCCTCCTCTGCCTTCTGTGGAAAGAAACAATACAAGTAGCCACAGACCTTTTCATCTCTGCATATTGTGAAACAAATTTTTTTTCTAGGCTTGCTAGGAAAATGACAAATTTGAGATCATTTTAATATAAGAAGACAGAGACACTAATGACAATGTAAAGAAGGACTTTTAAAATATTTTTTGGACCTTTTGCCAACAAGGGCTCTTAAAATTTTTTATTCTGTGTGTGTAAAAGGACAAGTGCATAGTTACAGAAATTTTGACTACATGAGAAAGAAGCCCCCAAATTTAGGACTTTTAATTTACTTTAGGTCAGTCAAAACTCTAAAATGTTTTCGGCTATGTTTCACGTAATGACAGGGACACAATAGCAACACCTGAACTTCACATCTCATCACACAGGAGAAATTTCCCATTGTGTTGTAATTACAGAGCACCTGAGTTGCCTCTCTGTGAGCGGAGCCCCATGAAACACAATGTTCCAGACATGTCAAAATGTTTCATTTCCTGCCTTTAAATCAGGGGCCTAATTGTGGCTGATGTACCTATTATGTTCTGCTAGGCTTCATTTCCAAGCATATAGCACAACAGCTAATAACTGGGATTTTACTCAAAGGGCTCTTGTAAGCATTCACCTAGCTCTGTGCACCTTTTAAACATTACAACTTATGCTATGTTTATAGAAGGGATATGGGGTTTGACAGGATCTAAAAAGACTCCTTAAATCATGAAGCTGCTGTACAGAATGTGCTAATCTGGGCTGAAGTTCATGGCCTGTGGTAAGGGCTGAGTCATGTCATTTGACTCCTTTTCAAATATAAATATCATAAGCAGTGGAGTTTGTTCACTGGCTGATGTGGAATCACTCCCACATCTAAATGGAATTAATTGACTTTTGTTGTATAAAATTCCAAATTGAATCCAGTGATCTGGAAATGGTACAGTCCAGTGGTTGAAATTGTTTAACCATTTTGAAAAGTTTGGTATTTTAAAATTATATTTAATATCTTGTGACTAGTATGAATAGTTTTAGATTATATGTTTAATAAATTTGTCTCATGGAAATGCACTAAGAATTCCAACATTCAAAGCTGTCCTGAGGTATGCCCTCAGAAACATGGTTTACTATTTTTCATATTTAACAACTCTCTTGAAGTGACTGGGAGTGGGAGCTGAGGAGATGTCTCAGTTGCTTAGGTGCTTTCCTTGCAAAAGTGAGGACTTGAGTTCTGATCCCCATTAACATAGAAACCCATCACAAAGGAGGCAGCAACAGGTGTCCAGCTAGTTTAGTCTAACTATTGAGCTACACAGGCGAATGAGAAACTCAAGGTTCTCCCTATGCATATTTATGTATACCCACACATATACAGATACACATGTATGTATATAACACATTCAAACATTCAGTGACTATATCTGATTTTTAAGCATTTCATAGACATATAGTAGAATTGCTAGATTCATAGTCCTGGAGACTCCAACACTCAGAGGAGTTCAAGAGGAGGAAAGACCAGCAAAAGAGAAGCCAGGCAGGGAGGAAGGTCTGGACACAAAGATGTATCTGATGCCAAGTGGAAACAGTGAGAAAGAATGAGTTAGCATTCAGCTTTGGGATACTGTTAAGGGTTAAGAAAGAAGGACAATGAGATGTGACCATTTAAATTTAAGCCAGGGAGGTTTTAGTGTTTTTGGTGACAATATTTCAATGCAGTATAGATGAAAACCTGACAAGGGTAGATTTTGAAAAGAATGGAAGAAAAGCTAGCGGATTCAAATATTCAGATATCACCAAAAGCTGGAGGCCTTGGCACATCATTCTTTCTCTCTATCCCTCCCTCCCTCTTCCTTCCTCACTTTGAAATAAATAAATTAAAATTTGAAAAAAAAAGCATGAAATTACAGGCAAGAATTCCATGGAAGAGTAAACACAAATGTCATTGTGTGTGAAATGTGTGGTCAGGTAGTACTGAGGGCACACAAAATACACCTAAAATAATGGTAGACATTGTCTCATCCATATTTAGATATCAGTAGATTAGCTATCCTACCAAGTTCCTAAACTAAAACCAAAGAAAATTTAAATATTAGGAAAAATAGTTATTTTTAAGACATATACATGTAAGACTCTCTAGCATACTATATCAGTTTCCTTACTGTTGCTGGTAAAAAAAAAAAAACACTCAACCAGAGGGAGCGTCCAGTGGGCGTTTATTTCTGGCTTACAGTTTCAAGGGGAAGTTTCATCCTGGAAAGAAAGCATGGCAGGAACAGCCAGCCAGACATCATGTCTGCACAGCAGCAGGGAGGATATAGCAAGATTAAGTGGAACTGAGTGCAGCAAGTGAGGCTGTAATACTTCACAGCCCACCCTCAGTGACACACTTCCTTCACCAAGGCCTCACCTCAATAACCTTCCCAAACATTTCCACCAACTGGAGATTAAGTAATCAAACACATTAGGCTGTGGGAGATGTTTTATATTCAAACCATCACCACACATACCAAAGATATGTCCATATTAAGTGTCAGTTATTTTTTTAAATGCCTCACTAAAATTAATCCAGTGAATGAGGTTAACGAGGCTGCCTATATCATATAATGAACTTTCTGTATGGAAAGGAAAATAATGACATTGATAGGATGAGCAAGAACTATGAAATACTCAGACAAATGTTGAAGCTTCTAAAAAAAATGACAGAATTCTATCAAAAAAGGCTAAAAGAGAAGGCTATGTATTTATGGGGTGTATTGGTTTTCTTGCTACTTTGACAAGATATCTGGCAGAAGCAACATAAGGGAAGAAGAGCTCATTTTGGCTCAAGGATTCAGGGACTATCAGTCCATCTTGACCTGGGAGGCATGACCGCAGGAGTGCATTGTACCTTGTTGATGGGAGAATATTGCACCTGCTCACATAATAGTGGTAAACCAGGAAGCAGAGCATGGCAAACAGAGCCTACCTTAAACCCCAGTGGCTTCTCACCAGCAAAGTGACTCTGCTCATGAAATCTATGACCCAAAGTTTCCACAACCTCCCGAGCAGCACCATAAATTGAGGACGGAGTATTAAAGTACATGGGCTTGTGGTAAGCCCTTTACATTTAAATCATAATAGGTAGGAAGTTTTGTATGGTGAAGACAGACTATTTTTATAAGAATATGCATTTAATTAAATTTATGATTGAAAAATAAGCCAAAAGTTTAAGTACTAATTGATACAGGCTTTCAAAATTTTCCATAAATAGTTGAAAATAAGCATTAGAGACTCATTTGGCAAATAGCCCTCTTTTCTATCTATATCCATATCTGTCATGTATTATATATTACATAGTTTTTGAAATTGTGCAATGACATTGTCATCTAAACAGTTTCAAGATCTGCAATCAAGTTCAAAAAAATTCATAATGCTTTATATAAGTTTATGATTTTGTGATGGAAAGCTTTTATAAAATATCATGGACCACATGTGGCCTGTGGGCTGTGGACTGTAGACCCTTCATCTCTATGAACTATTTCTAACATTTATCTATATCTATCTGCCCATGTCTACCTATATTAACTATATTTAACTAAATGTATTTCATCTGTCTATATTGCTAGGGGCATAAATATGAAGGTAGTACAGATGCACATACATCTTCCTGAATAAGTAAAGAAAAACATGGAGGTCTGTAACAATAATGCATGACCTTTTCTGGCAGATGACCTCAAAGGGCTGAAGGAAGTTGTGGTAGTTTAAATGGATATCCCCAATAGATTCAGGAGTTTTATTCAAGCTATTACTTGGATACCCACCTGCCTGGCTGGAGGAGTTATCACTGTGATTGGATCCTAGGGTTCAGCCCTAAGGTGTGTTTGGGGGCAGATCTAATTTCCAGCCAAAGGCATGCAGAGTTCTTGAGCTCTGCCTGGAGTGCCCGGAATGCGCTTGCGTACAGTGCTGCTGGCGGTGTTTCTCTGTGTGGACTTGTAGAAGGCAGCCAGCTTCTTCTGCCATTATAGAGCTTCTCCTGGATCTAATCGTCAATAAATCACTTCTTCCTTCCATAAACTGTGTCTGCTCTGGAGGTTCATCCCACCAAAGTGAGGCTGACTGCAACAGAAGTGTTTTACCTTGTGTAATTTTAAGTAATAAAAAAGGTTTTTAGAGCTGAGCATAGTGGTACATACCTTTAATCTCAGCCCTTGGGAGGCAGAGGTAGGAGGATTGCTGTGAGGCCAAGGTCAGCCTGGGATTGCAGAGAGTTTCGGGTCAGCCTGGGCTAGAGTGAGACCCTACTTCTTAAAAAGAAAAAGCTTTAAAAGAATTCAAATGTCATTAAAGATAAAGGAAAAAGGGAGAAGGCCAAAGAACTCTTATATAGTAGACTTCTTGATGGATCTTTGTCATGAAAAAAAATACTTCCCTATCTTTTGTCTGTTTTGTGTACTAATGATGGCAGCGATTACATTTCCATTTCTAAAGTGAGGACTGGCTCAAGATCAAGCCCTAAAAATAGGACCAGCAGGACAAATTCTGACATTTCAAGACCATTGTAGTTTTAAAATTTTTTTTTTTTTTTAATTTGCAAGCAGACAGAGAGAAAGATTAGGTGCAACAGACTTCCCTACCACTGCAAGTGAATTCCAGTTGCGTGTACCACTTTGTGCATCTGGATTTAAGTGGGTACTGGGGAATCCCAGCCAGCAGGCTCTGCAAGCAAGTTCCATTAATTGCTGATCCATCTTCCCAGCCCAAGATCATTTTTTTTTTTTTTTTGAGATAAGCCAGTCACACAGGAACACAAATTCTTTCTTCTTGTATTCAAATTTCTTCAAAGGCATAAGGTGGATAAATGCACTTGATTATCATTGCCATGGAGACAAAGGCAGTCAGTGCTGGCTAACTTTCTATCTTCTTACTGTGTTTTAAGCCTTGCATTGAATGCTTATTTAAGAAGGAAGTTTAATTTCTAATGCACATTTTAAAGGGTGAAAGATTTATAAGATCTGAAGAGAAGCCACACTATGATAATGCACATTTTAAAATGCAAAAAACCCGAACTGACACAATTTTGATATTTATGAAATGAAAAAGTATAGTTCTTAACTCACCCCCTTTCTCTTATGCGAGTACTTATCCCAGTGGCAGTGAGGACAATTTTCCACTGGAAATAGAGAAGGTACTTTAATTTTGAAATGCATGTATTTTACTAATACGCAGGTGATTTGCTTTTTAAAAATATCAGGTAAATGAACTGTCACATAGCTTGCATAAGTAGAGACCATGGTCCATACATGTTACTCACTGCTCTCCTATCACTTTACGCATGGCTCTGATTGAGACCACTGGTATTGCTGTGTACATGAATCTTACTTCACCTCCCTGAAGGACAGAGTCTGGGTCTCTCTTTCTCTCTCTCTCTCTGTTTCTCTCATCCTTGGCATATATCTTGCCTATTGTGGTCTTTCCAATGTCAAGTAATTGTTGTTTCACAATTTGATAATGGTAGGCATTGTTAATATAATAATAAGTTTATTCCACTTTGATATTGATGCAAGGAAAATATGTATGCCATGAAGATTAATCATAGAAGACACAACATTTTGAAATGTTTCAATATATTTTTGCCAATGATTTGTCAATACTCTAGAAATGCTGCAGAGTTCTTAGAAAGTTAACACATAAGTCCAATACATTATTTGGTGAAGATATTTTTTATTTCAAAGAAAGACTTAGATGCATTGCTTTGGTCTTATTGGATTTGTTGTTAGCTGGTTTCTATTCCTAGCTTTAGGTCCAATACTACTTAGTAATGTCTAAGGTAAAACAAAGCCAAGTGTGCCTTTGCTTTACAGAATCGACCTCCTGTTGTTCCCCCAAGAAGGGCAATGCCTAATTAGAAATAGAGAGGAAATTAGGTATCAGTTTCCTCAAGTTCTCCTTTTTCTCTCTCTCTGAAGTTATAATGCAGTTAGAGCACTGAATCAGACTTTGCTTTTGTCTTTAATTCAGAGAAACAAATTGACCTGTATGGAGATCAGAATTGTAATATCAGCCTTACTTACATCATTTATTAATCAACAAATTAATGTGTGTACCTTAGATTTTCTAACACTGTGGCAAATTTCAGCTGCATGCTTTGTTTGCAGATAAATTTTGAAAGTTGCTCCTATAACATAACTGTGTTATTAGATTGATGCTCAGTTAACGGCTTTTATGCTGTAATGAAACCCATACCCTACAGATTTTCTAATTAGTGGGCATCATTTGGCCAGAAATGAAACTAAATCTGTGAAATATTGCAATGGTAACAATGTTTATGGAGAACTTTTACATAATTAAATGAATATTAACAAAAATTGATCAAAGTATAAATAAATTCCTTCTGTCTATAGATTTAATAGTTTATGTTTCTGCCTGTTAACTTGCCATTTCCTTTTCTGTGTGACTAATGTGTTCATTTATGCCTCTTTTAAGTTGCAAGTAGATAGGAAGAAGGGAGGCTCCTCAGTCCTGGGATCCCAGACATGTGCAACCATACCTACCTGGTTTATGCCCGAGGTCACACCCAGGGCTTCCTGCCTGTTATGCAAGCCTTCTCTTAACTGAGCTACATCCTCTGCTCTGGCTTCAAACTTCTTAACAATCTACCCTTCTGCTCATTCTTCCCCATCTATTCTACCAATCTCCTCCCACCTGTGCTTTGGCTGAATGTTGATTCTGACCTATTTTCAGATTACCCAGATGTCTACCCTCTCTTTTGCCCCTCTGCATTTGTGGTTTTCCCTGCCTAGTGTTTTTGTCCTATGTTGCTCAATTCCTTGTCATCCGTGAAGTCCTGGCCATGACAGGCCTTGGGTAGTAGGGCTGGGGCCTTTGTGATGGGTCCCCTGAGGGACAGTCCAAGTGGACAGTTTTTTTTTTTGCTTCTCAACTTCTGTTTGGATTTTACATTCCCAGAAATCAGCGATGATGTCTTCCTTCATTAGATTTTATATTCTCTAGCAAGCACAGAGTGCCTTGATCTGGTCCCCTTTTTTTTGTTTTTCAGGAAATGAAACCCAAGGTGTTGGACATGCTACCACTGAGCTAATTCAGCAGAATTTAGAAGACAATCAGCCAGTGCTTCTTATAAAATATTTAATTAATTTATTTATTTGAGAGAGAGAGAGAGGATGAGGCAGAGAGAATGGGTGCGGCAGGGCTTCCATCCACTGCAGACAAACTATGTATGCAGCCCCTTGTGCATCTGGCTTACATGGCTCCAGGGGAATTGAACCAAGGTCCTTAGGCTACATAGGCAAAAGCCTTAACCACTAAGCCATTTCCCCAGCCCCAGTCAATGCTTCTTGAATGACTAAAAGATTAAATGCTCTGTACACATCATAACTACCTGTGCTTTCTCCTGAAAAGTTTCAGTGATAGTCGGGAAAGCAATGTGTTTCATATGTTAAGATGCTCAATAGTTGCCTTACCTATGTTTGCTAATGAAGGGTTCAGACATTCCTTATTTATTTTGAAATATTTTCTTTTACTAGCTCTCATGTTGTGTCTCTTCTCTTTCTCCTCCCCCTCTTCCTTTTTCTCTCCATTCTTTTTTTTCCTTTTCTTCTATTTTTTTTTTTTTAAGTCTCAGGTGTCCTAGGACAGCCTTAAACTCACATTTGGATTTCTTATCCTATCTCCATTTCTCAAATAGTGTAACTACAGGTGTGTACCACTGTACCCTATATCTGCAGTGCTGGGTACCAAACTCAGGTCTTCGTGTATTAGACAAGCCCTCCTCAATGGATCCACATTCCTATCCTGTAGTGCTGTTTCCATTATACAAAATCATGGGCTCCATTGTGCCCTTTTCATATATTCATATGACAGACTTTTATCTTTTGGCACCTTTGTCCCTTCCTACTCATTCCCTCCATCCTCTTCCTCTTCCCAAATAGTCTATTTTCTACTTTCATGTTTGTTTCTTTTGTTTTTAAATCTAAATTCTGACAACGTTGTTATGTAAATATAGGCAGAGGGACAAAAATCTTTGCCACTTACTTAAGATTAGTGCTCAATATTGAGTAAAATGAGGTGACATCTTTTTATGACTTAGTCATATTTGTAATTTAACACTGAGGATTTTATTACTGAAATGCACCAAAGATTCTCATTACCAAAAGTAAACCCTCATACAGGTGACCTTCTAGCTTCCCAAGCCCTGTGTTAAAGTGAAGCTTTCCTACTCTTAATTTTGCAACCTATAATAGATAAAATAATCATATTAAATATAAAACTTTTATTATGATTTTCATTATGTTATTTTATTTTATAGTAATGTGAATAGATATTTTAATGTGGATATTTTCTTTTTGGTGTGTGTGTGTGTGTGTGTGTGTGTGTGTGTGTGTGTGTGTGTAGAGTTTATGTAGGATAGTGGTGTGATGTGTGCATGGTATATGAACATATGTGTACAAACGCACATGCCCCATGTGGATGTGTGGAGAATATTGAGTGTCTTCCTCAATCACTCATTTGCATGTTTCCTTGAGAAGGAATCCCTCATTTATCCAGAATCTGCTGTTTTTGTTCAGCCAAACCCAGAGATGATCTGGTGTCCACCTCTCCCCCAGGATGGCTTACAGGCTCCTGTGGCTATATCTAGCTTTTTATGTGGGTGCTGAGGAATTGACTTGGGGATTCCTAGGGTCGCATGATTTCATGGCAAGCACTATGACCTATTGAGCCATTTATCTAGCCCTTAATGTGGATTTTTAAAAGAAGGAGATGAGATGCTTACATTAGAGAGTAAAAGAGCCTTGATTGCCTGTCTGCTGAGTATACTTGATGGAACATTCAGCATGGATCAGAGGGATTTTGCTGCATATAGAGGGTAAGCTTAAATTCCGACATCCCTTGTATGTTGTCTTTTTATCTTGCATAAGGATCATTATAATATGGCATAATTAACGAGTATAAATTTAAATGAGATTCTCAAAGCTACTGTTTTTACAGCATATAACAAATCTATTTATACAACTATAACAATTATAAGATTTTAATTTTGTTGATCTTAATTTTGTACATTCCCATTAAGTCATAGACTCATTGTTCTTAAGGAAAAAATATTATTGTATTTTAATGAACAATAAAGCAAATCGTATTGCTAGAAAACTAGTTCCAGAAACTTTATTTCCAATTGAAGGCAATGATGGCCCAATAAGAAGTAGAATATTCTCAGCTTCAGTGCAACTTCTTACTGGCAAGTGTGAACTGCTTAAAATTTTGTATACTGGACTCAGTAAATTAGATAATTATTAGATCATTAGAATTTGGATTTTATATATGTGTATATAGACATACATATAAAACATATATATGTAAAGCACCCATGATACTAGTTTTCTATTCTAAAGTATAAATTAGGTAAACGTTTCTTACACTATGCATCAGGAAACACTAGTGTCTTGAGAACTATTGAAAAGTATTTGGGGGAAAGACAGGGTCCTTGGCCAAATTAGATTGTTAAATGTTGCAAGAAAAATTACCATCCTAATGGTCTGAAATGTGCACAAGCAGTTTAAATGCTCTGGGAGTAATCAAAGAACAGAAGTCTGTTCTGTTGTGTTCAGCCGAACAGTTACTAAACTTCTAGAGATCTTCATCATGTCAGTTTTTTTGTGTAAATTCCAAAGACAACATAGAAATATGTAGCTTAGTGAATTATTTTCTTATAACCATGATGGCCCAAGGCAAGGCATGGCACATTCCCAGTCATTGTAAACACTTTCCATGTGCCCCCCCCACGAATACAGAATGTGACCTCTGTCTGAACTCATTTGTTGCTTTATATCTTACATTTCTTGCCTTCACAAATGCAACTGTAAGTTAGTGTTTTGAATATCTATTTAAGCATTTTAAAATCTGTTCCCTCTCATATAATATACTAATTTCACATACATACTTTCCCCCTATTGTTATTTTTTATTTTTCTGCTTTTCCTATTTGATAACACACTGACTTGGAATTTTAGTGTGTTTCAGGACAAGATCTTTGTTAAGCCTAATGTATAGATAGCAATATTTTTTTTTTCATCAACAGAAGTTTAATGATTTTCTCTCTTTTTATAAGGCTAGCAGTCACTGATATTCAATGATAAAATCCATTAAATCATAAGGATTACAAAGATGTTTGGTTTCTTTGATTTCTTTTTCACTTATTAGTAGAAATATTCTAGAATGAAAAAAAATCACTTTATTAGCCCTTTGGTTATCCAATGTTGTACAGTTATTATGAGAAAGGCAAGGTAAATTCCAGAAACTTTCTTCTTAACAATTTTTAACATAACACATTGATACTTAAGCATTTTCTACAAATGCCTTTCAAAGCATACTTTGAGTGCTGTGAGTCATTGAACATGGAATCTATACTCATGCTCATGCTGTGCTGTCCTGTTTGGCTTGTCAAACTCTGAAAATTGTTCTTGTATCTTCTTGACACAGATATCACCTTCACAGTCTCCTTGCTGTTTGGTGTGACAAGATGTTTCGTGTTCATCACTTACAGTCTAGGAACCTTTTTCTTCTCTTAAGAAGCACTGTCATCTTTACTGAGAAAAACTATTATCAGTCCATGATTTGGGGATAATAATTGGTACTGAGTCATTGTTTCTGAGAATATTGAGCTTTTAAACATACAATCTCTTAGGAATTTATACTGACTTCTCAGATGATATAGGGTGTGTTCAGGATGGTATGGCTAATCTTTATCTCAATTGATAAGATAATGCTTTTATTTATTAATATTGATAAAAAAATTCTTTTATTTGTGAATAATAGGCTTGATATAATTTTTAGCATTTGTTCTCTTATTAATTTTCATTTTATATTAATTGTAACAGGTTATTCTCTAATGCACTTGCCCAGCTCCAGTTACCCTGGAGGCCCTCCTCAGGGGATTAAGGTGGTCACTGTTGGGTAATGAATGCCTCAGTAGTCCCTGTGGGTTAGTGGGGACTATGCCTCAGGATATTCGTTTCCACTCTGTGCCTCTTCCAGTCTTTCTGCACCCTATTCTGCAATGTTCCATGACCCGTGGCAGACCTGTTGGCAGTCTGAGTTAGTGTTGAGTTCTCTGGACTTCTGTTTTGATATGCTTTGATAGATCACCATGAGATCTATCTGCCTGTGGCTGGTTGTCATGTTAGCAGTAAGAACAGTGTTACTTTTATCATTTCCCCCTGAGGTTCTCATGGGCCTTGGCAGAGGGGGTAGAAATGGCACATCTCATAGTGAGCATTCAGCTAACTTCTTGTCTTGGTGGTGGGTCTTGGTTCTCCTCCATTTTCACTGCCTCAGTAAAATAAAGAAGATTCTTCAAGCAAGATTAAGAGCAGCTTGACTTAAAGGGGAGTATATAACAAATTTGAGTTTTATTTAATTAATTTATTTTTGGTGTGCACGTCCACTCTTCTTCTTCAGAGAACATCTGGGGCTTCTCTCTGAAGTCTATGAGTTTCCTGACAATGGGACTCTGTCTTGGTTTCCAGTACCATATATGAGTTCTTTCCTACTGAATGGGCCTCATGTCCAACCAGAGAATAGTTGATTACTGGCAGAGGCTGCATGCTACTGTTGAGCAAGTGTGTACCTCTTGATTGTGTAGTCTGTAGAGTCTTCTATTTATTCATGCTGTTGGTGACTGTTTTCTTCTAGTGGCTCCCAGAGTACTTTCTTTCACTATGAGGGCTAGCCATGAGGGAGCTAGTTTCCAACCCTTTGTCTTGTGATGGCAGCCTGTGGTGACTTTAGCAATAGTGTCTTACCTTTTAGTTTTGGTAGGTAACCAAGTGTTTTGCAATGGCTTATATCATGGGATCTCATGGGTCTCCCTGACCAACAGCTCACTCTGAGGGATTTATGACCAGAGTCTATGGTTTTAAAGTTAAGCGTTTTCCACCTTTTCTCTGGACTGTTTCCCTTTCCCTTCACTGGTGGTTATATCTTGTAGAATGCCAGCCAGAATGCAGAATTCTATGGATCTGATTCATGTTGTCTCAACTTTTGTTAATTTGCTCCCCACACCCCACCCTTTATCCCACGAAGGCCCTGAGTCTGATTATCCGTGCCACTCCTAACCTGCCCAGTCACTCACTCCTCCTCTCTTCCCTCCTTATTTCTTCTCTCTCCTGGTCTCATTCTAGTTTTATGCCCATATCTCTAATATTTAACACCATTTGCACTGATCGCCAATTGACCCCAGTTAGGAAACACAGATGAGAGAGTACTTACAATGTTTGTCTTTCTGTGTCTGCATGACCTTACTTTGAATGATTTTTTCCAACTCCATCCAGTTTCCACAAATTTTATTTTATTTTATTTTTGTTTATTTTTATTTATTTGAGAGTGACAGATAGAGAGAGGGAAAGAGAGAGAGAGAGAGAGAGGGAAAGAGAGAGGGAGAGAGCAGGCATGCCAGGGCCTCCAGCCACTGTAAACGAACTCCAGACGCATGCCCCACCTTGTGCATCTGGCTAAGGTGGGTCCTGGGGAATTGAGCCTCGAACCAGGGTCCTTAGGCTCCACAGGCAAGTGCTTAACCACTAAGCCATCTCTCCAGCCCGCCACAAATTTTATTATATCATTTTTTCCTTACTGCTGAGTAGAATTCCACTGTACATATGTACCACTTCTTCATTATCCATTCATTAGTTGATGAGCTGCTGAGCTGATTCCATCTGGTAGCTCTTGTGAGTAGACCAGCAACAAATGTAATTGAGCTAGTATCTCTGTAAAAAAGAGTGGAGTCTTTAGGATATACCCAGGAGTGGTATACCTAGATCAAATGGCAGATCTATTTTCATCTTTTTCAAGAATCTCCATACTGATTTCCCATAGTGGTTTTACCTGTATGCACTCCCAGCAGTAATGAGTAAGGGTTTCTCTTTCCCCACAGCCTTGCCAGAATTTGTTGTCCTGGTTCCCAGTTCCACCTATTGTTCTTTTCCACTGAGAGGCTCTCTTAGCCAATCAGAAAGCCACTGGCCATCCACCAAGGTTGTGTGTCACCACTGCACTGGTTTGCACTTGTCAGACTGGTTACTTCTGAGTGTCTTTGACACCTTCTTGCTCACACCATTGTTGGTCACTTACCCCATAACTCATGTAGTGCTTTCCAGCACTAAACAGGCTAACCATTTGGGAACTGGCTCCCTTCCAGATTTCAGCCAAGTCTCTAGTTGTTCTATGTCAGCAGCATATGGTGTCCTCAGCAACAGGGTCTTGCATTTTACCTCAGGCAGGTAATTAAATGCTTTGACAGAAACCTGTCATGTTTTGGGGACCTTATCAGCAGCTCAATATAGTTAGCAACTGATTTCTGGTACCAAGATAACAGGCCAGGGCCAAATGTTTTCATATTAGGCTTCATTTCACTCTTTTTATGGCCCTTCTTTCCAGATGATTCCCTCATACTTAACCTGATTCCAGGTTCTAAGACGATCCATGTTTACTGATCCAGGTCTATGATACTTCAAATGAAAATTATATAATTTTTAGGTCGAATCAGAATTGTTTTAAAAACTTTAAAATTTATGAAAGTTGCTATGCTACCTGATTTTCTAAACAAATAGTTGTCCATATTTAATGACGTAGTTTGATAAATTTTGACATAAACATTCCTAATTAACAATTAAGCTAACAGAGATGAAAAACATTTCTCAACATTTCTTGTGTCCCTTTTTATTTTCTTTGTTTTTTCATGACAGTGAGAAATTATTATGAAATATATGTTCTTAAACATTTTTAAAATTTATATTATATATAAGAGGATTAGTAGCTGGATAATGTATTTTGCTACCTTACCACCTATATGATAGTTGAGTTTACTATTAATTTGTGAAAGAGTGTTTAGGTTTGGATTTTACAAAGTAGCTACTTTTGATAATATCTGAACAAAGAAGTCCACATCCTACTAAAAATGCCTTTGTGCCATTGCAAATGCTTCTGAACACACCTTTTTTCCCCTCAGGAATTGCTAAGGTAGCCAGTCATGACTTGTGTCTGGGCTGTTAAGAACAGGAGTAAGCAGGTGGTATCTGTCCTCCCCAAGCGGGGTCCACATACAGCTCAACATGCCCTTTGGTTTCTCTGACATTGGTGAGTGGAACTCACTCTGTACTGACACATGCTGCTTGGGCAACCAGCAGTTGACAGCTGTGAGGCTCTCTAAGGTCCCTGGGGTAGGGAGTATGCTGATAGTACTTGGCTCTTGCCTCCCAGCTGTGGAAATTTAAGACTCATTTCATAAGCTCTCTCACATGCTGGAGAGGCACCTCGTATTAGTGACCCATCAAAACATTACATTTAAGAAATAAAAGCTTTTTATGAGGTTTGGGTTTTTTTCTTCTGGTTTCTTTTACTTCCTGCCTGAGAGTATTTTTTATGAACATAAGCTCTGCTTTTGGGAAAGACACAGGCTAGGATGTGTAAGTAATTTCTTACTTCAGAAGATGCCGTTGCATGTTCCAGAATTAATCAGTGAATTTCTCACGTTGGAGGCTCTGAGAAATCCGGTAATATGTTATAAACCCAGAATTTCTCAAGGTTAATTCACTATATATCTCCACTTTACCAATTCACACCTAAACATGAGGCATGGAATTCTGTGTTAAAAGTCTGGGTCTTGGGCTAGAGTGCTACCTCAGCAGTTAAAGTGCTTTCCTGCAAGGCTTAAGGACCTGGGTTTGATTTTCTAGTACCCATAGAAAGCCAGATGCACAATGTGGTGCATGCATCTAGGGCTTTTTTTTTCAGTGACTGGAGGCCCTGGCATGCCCATTCTCTCTCTCTCTCTCTCTCCCTCTCTCCCTCTGCCCCCACATGCAACTAAATAAGTATATGTATATGTATTTTAAATGCCTGGTAACTATTGGGCACATACTAGCTCTACTCATGTTAGTTTATGAGTCATCTTTTCTTTTTATGAGTCATCTTTAAGCACTGTAAAAGCCCATCCTATTTTTTAGGCTTTTCAGTCAAGAAAGAATATGATTAAATAGCCTTGAATTTCATCTTCATACATGTTCAACAGAAGGCTGATGATTCCAATTGCTACCTTTATTTCCTGCTTCCTATTACTCAGTAAAGATGCTCACTTATGAGACTAAGTGAAAGTTAATGAAGAACAGGAATACTTAGGTGACAATACTGTGTAAGGCAATGGGGAGACTTTTTATTTGCAAAGTAAGGTTGCTTCTGCTTCAAGGAGTCATGAATTTGATGAATCATACGGGAGTTTTATGTTAAAAAAGTAAGTTAGCATCTCAAAGTGAAATTTGTACTTCCCTGTTAATTGAAGCATACTTACAATAATTGAGATATGGAAAAAACTTAGGTGTCCCTTGGTGGGCAGATAAAGAAAATGGGAAGAATATGTAGAGTTGGTCTCAAATTCAGTTAGTTTTTCTATCTCTTTATAAAAGGAACTTTTCTACTTTTGAACATAGACAATCTTGCTGGACAGCACTTTAAGTAAAATATACCAAGCACAAAAGACAGCTGTGGTGGGGAAAGACAATCCCCCACAGTGAGCAGTCCTTCTGGAAGTAGCTATTTATAAAAAGAGGTGTGAGGGAAAACCCATGCTGTGTTTGCCTATCTGCCTTACTCCTTGCTGGTGTGTGCGGCTGCCTGGTTGCTGCCTCTTTTGAGGACATCAGAGCCCAGATTTTTTTGGCTTTCCAATGTGAACTGAAGATTAGAAGCTTTCTAGGAGTCCTACAAGGCCTTCAGCAAACCTTACATTGTGAAGTGAGAAGCCACTGGCTTCTCCTACTCCCTAGCCTTTACACAGATATTGTTAGACTTTCCAGCCTATATCATGTAAGCCAATCTAATAAATCCTTCATATAATATATTCATTCTATGTATCAATTCTGCTCCCCAAGAGAACCTGGACTAACACAGTTACTGTCACAATATCAATACTATCTGAAAATACCCAGAAATGTACTTTATTAATCCAATCATGGTGGCAAACAAGATTGACTATCACATACACCTAGGGAGAGTTATTTCCCCATAGTACTTTAGATAATTCTCAAATAAGCTATTCACTTAATTATTTATAAGTACGTATTGGGTTCTTGGTATTTACTAGATACCCCAATAGGCTCTGGAGACTGAGAGACAAAGATTAAAAATTGATCTGTGGTAATCTTTTATTATTATCTTTTAGCATCTATAAAAGATAGGTCCCAAGACCTACTGAGCACACAAAAATCTACATATCTCTAGGTCTTTTTTATGAAATGGTATTATATTTACATGTATTGAAATATATTCTCCTGTATACTTTTATAAATAGCCACATTATATAATACAGTGTAAATGCTATGTTGTGCTGTGTCATCTAGGCATCAATAATAAGAAATTCTGTATACACACAGCATGGATGAAATGTTTCAAATGTTTCTAAACTATTGTTGATTAAAGCCGTAGATGTGAGACCTATGGATACCGAATGCTGACTACATTGTAATAGACATATCCAAACAATAAGAACAAGGTCATCAAAATTATGAGACTTATTAAAAAAAAAAAACCCAGGGTAACTGAGTCAGCTGTCGGATTCAGAATAGGGAACCTTTAAAGAAGACAAAGCGTTCTGTAAAACCTAGTTCATGAGAAGGCACCAACTCTGCTTAGATTTGGGGAAGTCCCAGGACATTATAAAGTTACAAAAATATGTAGATGTTTAAGTGTTGTATATAAAATGATGTACCAGCAAGGTTTATTTCTTCAAGCAATGGTAGAATTAGCTTGGCTTTTCTCCTGAGCAGGAATTTTGCTACTATGATCATGAATTCTATCACATAACACCAACTACTGTGATGATCACAGCAGGGTAGCACATGTCTTCTAATAACCTTATATGATGATGTGTGAATCTGGAGGCCCAGCGAGGAATATGGTAATGCTTAAGCACAGGGGAAAGATGTATGAAGTAAAATCAAAGTAACAATGGCAAGAGGTAGATGATAGTTCCTATAATGTCAGAGCTTTCCAGAAAAGATAGATCCTGAGTAGAATTACAATAAGCAGACAGGAAAGGATAGGAATATGACGGGCTGGAATGTCATAATTACCGAAGATGGCCAGAAGAACAGAATCCAGGCACTGTAAGGGATGTTGACAGAACACTGAAACATGCCTTTGCTTTCAGGGGCCAGATGAATGATTATCTGTGGTGATTGTGAGAAACAGGGCTGGAAAGGGAGTCAGATGCAAAGTACTTTTGAAGAGTTGCAAGTTACAGACACAGGATTCACATGGCATAGCTGAAAGTTCTAGTGGCAGAGCTTGTTAGTTTAGGAGGAGACATGTTCAGGAAACCTCATGTGTATGTCTCTATCAATTGCAAAGGATTTGAAAGGATGAAATACAGAAAATGAGGTACAGCCCAGAAGGCTATTGTGATTTTTTAAAAACTTGGAAAAAATAAGCAAACTGGAATGATCTAGAGGATCATGGTGCCAGAGGTAGCTGATGATAAATTTGAAAGCCACAAATTAATACTGTAAATTTTGAATAAGGTTTAGGGTGACAATACTTCAAACAGAAATACGTACTTTTTTTGAGGAAAGTTTATTATCATGGATCATTTATGAAAGAATGTCATGTCCTCCACTTCCTGGTCACTGAAGAAAAGTCTGTTTTAAGGAAATTGGGAGCAATGACAACAATTTCTCTCTCTCTCTTTTTTTTTTTTTTACACCATCTTTGTTATTTGAAAGCTAAAATAAAAAGATTCTGTCTTCTCCCACCAGCTCCACATCAGCAGATGTGACATATATTAACTAACGGTGAGTGTAGGTCAAAGGTTGCAATGGCAGCTGTGGCTGACGTGACTGAGAAGAGATGCTTCTAGAGATCTGTTATGAATAAAAAGAAGCAAGACACATACATCCTACTGTTCTGAATACTTCTATGGCCTTGGACAACATTACTAATGAAATTTTACACTCTTCCAGGTTCGTTCTTTCCCTCTTTCTTTCTTTCCCTCTTTCTTTCTTTCTTTCTTTCTTTCTTTCTTTCTTTCTTTCTTTCTTTCTTTCTTTCTTTCTTTCTTTTTTGCTCCAAAATGTTGCCCTCCTCCAGACTCTTATTTTTGTCAGCCTACAACTCTGCTTTCTCTGTATCTATCCGATAGTATAGTTCCAGTCTGAATTCAAAAGTCGGAGGAACAGATGAGCTAGTGGTGATCGTTCAGAACTTACTGTGATTGGAGGACAAGAGAAAATGTAAGTACCGGCTTTAAGATAGTAGTCAGAAGGAACAAAGTACCTTGTTTTGCCTTCTGTTTATTTCTCTCTTTCAGTCTTCAATAGACTGGGTAAGGCTTATCCAGAGAGGAGGACAATCTATTTTACTCAGTCTATTAATTCTATGGACATACCCTGTGATGGTTTGATTCAGGTGTCCCTCATAAACTTAGGTGTTCTGAATGCTAGGTTCCCAGCTGATGGAAAATTGGGAATGAACACCTCTTGGAGGCAGTGTATTGTTGGGGGTGGGCTTGTGGGAGTTATAGCCAGTTTCTCCTTGCCAATGTTTGGCACATTCTCCTATTGCTATGGTCCACCTTGTGTTGGCTGGGGTGGGGGTGATTCCCACCTTCTCTTCACGCCATCATTTCCCCCTGCCATCGTGGAGCTTCTCCCTCAAGACTTTAAGCCAAAATAAAGCTCTTTGTTTCCACAGGCTTCACCTGGTTGGGTGATTTCTACCAGAAATGCCAACCTGACTGCAACATAGCCCAAATAATGTTCAAATGAGTAGCTGGCCATTCTGTGGCTCAGTCTAAATTGATACCACTCTACCCATCATATTTCCTGTAACATCTCGGATAAGTTCCTTCAGCAGTGCTTCTTTACTTCTGTGAGCTGGCACGTGTGCACACTCCACATGCTATCCAGTATGTATCCACGTGATATATCCTACCTGGCTCATGGTAACTATTTAATATGTATTTTATTTTCATCCTTGATTTGAATATTAATGTGAAATTCCAGGCTTTCTCTGCCTCTCTTCTTAAAACATTCATGTATTAAAAAAAAAAAAAACCCTATTGTCTAGTCCATGAGGTGCTTGCTGGGTATGTAAGGTATCTTGGGTAGATTCAGGTTAGGTGTTGTAGATGAGTGAGACTATGTGTCGATTTTTTTTTTTTTTTTCTGTGATTGGGTAGGTTCACTGAGAATGATCCGTTCCAGGTTCAACCATTTTTCCTCAAATTTCTTTGTGTTGTTTTTTTCTTACTGCTGTATAGAATTACATTGTGTAGATATACCACATCTTAGTTATCCATTCTTTTAATGATGGACATCTGGGTTGATTCCAGCTTTTAGCTATTACGAATTGAGCCGCTACAAACATGGTTGAGCAAACCTCTCTGGCCTGTGGTTTGAAGGTTTTAGGGTAGATGCCCAGTAAGGGCATAATTGGGTCTGTTGGTATTTCTATAGTCAGCTTTTTCAGAAGTCTCCATATTGCTTTCAAAAGTGGTTGTACCATCCTACATTCCCACCAACAGTGAATGAGTGTTCCTGCTTCTCTGCATCCTTGCCAGCAATTATTTCCATTTGATTTTTTGATGTTGGCTATCCTTATTGGGGTAAGGTGGAATCTCATAGTTGTTTTAATTTGCATTTCTCTGATGATTAGGGATGATGAACATTTTCTTAAGTGTGTGTTTGCCATTTGTATATCTTCCTCTGTGAATTGCCTGTTCAACTCTGTGCCCCATTTTGTGAGTGGGGTATTTGTCTTCTTATTGTTTAGACTTTTGAGTTCGTTGTAGACTCTAGAGATTAGGCCTCTATCAGTTGGATAACCCGCAAATATTTTCTCCCATTCTGTGGGTATTCTATTGGCTTTGCTTATTATATGCTTGTCTGTAAAGAAACTCTTCAGCTTCATATGATCCCATTGGTTGAGCGACTGTTTAAGAACTTGAGCCACTGGACAATAGGAGGGATGGAGAGGGTGGGCATGGCATCGAAGGGGTGGAAAACAGTAATCTGGACCCAAACGGCAATGGTACCATAAAATTCTACTTCCTAAAAGACAGACCAAATGGATGAACCTTCACTAGATCCTTACAGGAAACACCTGAACCACAAGACACTGGAGAGGGTATGATCAAGACTAACCTAAATCTTCTACATCTTCCCTCCCTCCCTCTCCCTCTCTCTCTCTCTCATATTTAACTCTTGTATATTAGTTATGTTTTTCCTCAATTTCTTAGTGGGCACTGACCTGTCACCCCCATTACCAGCTTGGGACTACCATCCACAATGAGCTTTTGATCAGAGAAACCTACAAGGTTTCCCAAAATAATGACAGACTTCTGTCAGAGTACTTGATGACCCACCAAAGGCCAGTGGTAAGACACTATTGCTGAAGACTCCATATGCAGCTGACATGTAAAATGGAAAGGCATGGCTGGAAGCCAGGAGAGAGTCAGTCCACAGACAATCAGCGTGTCTAGTGCCAGAAGGTGCTACATGGGCAACTGGGGGAAATGACCAATATCTGTCCAAGCAACTCATGGTCTAACCTAACTAGCAACAAATAACCTGTTGTGATGCCCACACAAGTGCAATAGTGGCACCCAGCCATGGTGGGGAACCAACTGCTCTTGATTTGGCTAACTGATCCCCTCAGTGGTTCGGGACCCATAGCTGGAGCTGGGAAACAAGACAGAACCATATCCAAGCATAAGCCCACTCTCCATTATCAAGCTACTATCAATCATGGGGTACAAGAGGGCCTACACCTATCAAACTCTCTATCAAAAAAGTGTTATCTCAATTTTCCGGGTGCTAACTTACTCTCCGTTGGAGAATCTGCTTCTCTTTTTCAGGTAGATGCAGATCCTAAGGAGAGAGCTGCCCCAGCATATCTCAAAAGGGGCCCGACTGAAACTAAGGACAATTGGTGAAACAAGCAAGGGTGCTGTTTTCCTGATGAACCAAATACCAGCACAAAGGGGAAGGAGACCAACACAGAGAAAAATCAACTCCTACCAAATCAGAGAGCCAGAGCTGCAGAGGCCCCCAACACCTCATTACTGAAGCAGACCAAAAATGAATCCAACATGGCTCAGGGAAATTTTGCAGAAGAGGGGGCGGAAAGACTGTCAGAGTCACATTTTGGGTCATGATATGCAGAGACATTTATCGTACCAATAACTGTGGGCTAACTCCACAATGCACGACCCATTTACATCAACAAGGAGGGCCCATTGGGAGGGGGTAGATCATGGATGAGCCTAAACAATGGTACCAAACTGCCTGTATTTGCTGAAAAGAAAAATAATAAATTAAATTTAAAAAATAAAATAAAATAAATTCAACAACAACAACAAAAAAGCCTACTAGAATACAGAGTGGCTTCTGTGAACAGTAGCTGAATCACACATGTGCACATACAACATCACACACACAGAGATTACAGGGTTAAAAAAATGTTGGTATTCCTAGATCTGAATTATGAAATCATGCTGCAGTTTTTACAAAGTAAGATAGTATCAGGTACACCAGCTTTTTCAGTGAATACACCATAGGATGTTGTTTTTTTTTGAAAGAAGTGTCTTTTATGGAAAACATATTAAAGAATTGCTTTTGAAATTTTGAAGCTGATTTGTTATGAGGTCAGACATGGTTAAATATGATGTGTGCTATGATGACTAATTTTTATCAGCCCTAAATAAGATTTGACTCCTAGCCCTAGGCAATAATTGAAAATCCTTCTGAGAACTGAATTCAAACAATTTTGTTTATACAAATGATCCACAGTGAGCACAATCATATTTCTACAATATTTATTCTTATTCTATATTACCCAAAGTCTTAGTTTTTACCCATACACATTTCTTCACACATGAGGCAATCCATTTTAAATTTAGAGTGGCCACCCTTATTCAAGTGGATAGCTAAGAATTCACTGCACAGTGCTTCATTCTTGATGTTTGGATGGTCTAGTCCAATTCACCATAACCCCAGGGGGCAGGCTCAGTGTAGTGTATGCTGTGTGCTCGCCGCCTAAAAAACCAGAACACTCGGTTGCTTCTCTGTAGGTGGTAGGGAAATTATACTTTCAGATAACACTTCTTCTAGAGATGAATAAGAAGTTAGATCCTGCAGACTTATAATTATTTGATACTTTCCTGTGCCTACTCATTATGATCAGTCCCAGCAGGTGAGAGAGAGCATAGCAGACTACCTGTCTCAGAAACCCCTCAAGTTGTCTCTTCTGTTACTCCATGAGACAAATAGTTGACAAACTCTTTAAAAAACAAACAAAAAACAAACAAATAAACAAACAAAAACAGTGAAGTTTTCTATTTTTTACTTCTTTTGTTCTGATGTTTAAAATGTTCTATTTGGAAAAAATCAAAATATTGGCTATTCTGTCTCTCCTTTGAAAAGGAGCATATTATTGTATCATACATTAATCTTGTTCTTTTTTCCATCCAAATCCTAACCAGCAATTATGTCTATAGTCATGATTCGGTTAATAGTGGGACACTAACCTTTATTACTCATTTATGATCTGTCAAGGACTGCCTACTGTTTTACAGACTTTATTTCACATAAGCAGTATAAATACCTATCCCCAAGGACCTATATTTTGCAGAGGAGAAAAGTGAGGTTTGGGGACATTAAATATTTTAGCCAACTTTCAAAAAATTATTAAATACTCTCATTGAAATTTGAACCCCAGCTTAATTGAAGAATGATTGATGAAAACTGTATGCAGTTGGGATATAAATGTCATGGTTTAATATGTGATGCAGTATAAAATGATCACCACAATCAAACTAATTAACATATCTATCACCTGTTATTATTATTATTGTTGCTTTTTGGGGGAACAGGGTGTATTCCAGGTTAGCCTCCAACTCATATGTAGTCAAAGCTGGCCTTGCACTCACTATGTGGCCCAGGCTAGGTTTAAATTCAGTTTGTGATCCAGGTTGGTCTCAAATTTGTGAGCCTTCTGTGGGATTACAGTCATATACACTGTCCCTGGCTATTTAACACTTATTATTTTATTCAGGGGACATTTGAGACCTACTTAGAAAATTTCAAGTAGCCAATAGTTATTACTAACAATAGTCACTATGTGATATGTTAGGTCTCCAGTACTGATTCATCCTATATATAACGCTTGTGCTCATTAGCAGGTATCTCAGACACCTCTGCTTTTATTCTTGCTTCTTTGCTACACTTTCTGAGTTTGACTTTCTTTAGATATCACATGTGAATTAGATAATGTGGTAAAGATGTTTTTCTGGCTTGCTTCATCTAAGGTGTTGCAAATGGCAATATTTCATCCATTTAAGGACTGAAAATAGTGTATTGAACATCACATTTTCTTCATTTATCTGATGCTGCACATTTAGGTTGTTTCTATATCTTGTTTACTGCAAGTTAATTTTAATATTGCAATTAGAATGTAAGTATACAGTGTGATGGCTAACATTGACTACTTACTTGACAATATCTAGAATCACCTAGGAGACAAACTTCTGGGTACTTCTGAGTGGGTTTCTACGTTGGGTTAATGTGAGTGGGAAGACCCACCTTAAATGTGGGCAATACCATCACATGGGCTTGGATCCTAAATCAAATAAAAATGAGAAGGCAAGCTGAAATCCAGCATTTATTTCTCTGTTCTCTAGCAATGTGGTCTCACTCTTGTCTCACACTCCTGCATCATGTCTTCCCTGCCATGATGTATCCTCAAACTATGAGCCAAAATAAGCTCTTCCTTCCTTAGGTTGCTTTTGCTGTGTATTTTGTCACAGAAATATGAAAGATAAATATCTCTTCAAGATACTTTCTTGCCCTTGATTAAATACCTAGGAAGGTCTTTTTTAATCATGTTACATTTTTATTTTCAATGTTTTAAAAACCTCAATATCATTTTTTATATTGATTATACCAATTTACATGCTCACCAATAATATTTAACTTTTCTTTCTCCTGATCCTCAGTAATACTTATTATGTGCTGAACTTTTAATCATTGCCATCGTGTGGTTTTGGTTTGCATTTCCCTAATAAGTAGTACTGTAAATCACCTTTCCCATGCCTGATTATTGTCTGGGAAAACATCTGTTCATGTCCTTTGCCTATTTACTAGTAAGTCTTTTCACTTATGCTATTGAATTGAGTCAGTTTCTATAGATATGAACTTTAATACCCTATAGGTTGTATTTTTTTTTACCAATGTTTTCCCCCAACTTTATCATGTTCAAGCTCATGGTGTAGAGAACTCTGCTGCTTTTATCATATAAATTTCTAAGTAGATGAAAGTCATGAATGTCAAAGTTTATGAAATTTCATTTATAAGCTCCTTAGAAGATGAAGGTAAGAAAGATGTGAAAATATTTGTTTACACAGTGTGAGTTCAGAAACATTGGCAAAGTAGGGTTAATCACAGGGAAGATGAAAGCCATACCAGTCACAGCCCATGATTCATTGGTGCAGGAGCTCCAGGTTTGCCAGAGCAACTGAGTCTTTTCCAATTAAAGTAACGTGACCTTATAGGGTTATGGGAAGTGTTTTAGTCAGTTGGATGCTGGGATGAGTCTCCAACCAGACCCAGTTTATGGGAGGAATGGGATTATTTTAAGTTTACAGATGATCCAAGAGAAGTTCTATCAATGGCAGAAGAATCTGGGTCCCATTCATAGATCCATGTAAAGAGCAAACAGCCAGTAAAATCCAAAGGTAGCAAGCATGAACTCTATCAGAGACAACCTTCTCTGTGTACCTTTAGGCTGGAATTTTGATCCATCCCAAGTGATAGTGCCCCCTGTAGCAGGAGTCAGCCTTTGAGGGGCTGAAACTGTAAAGTCAATTTAAATAAGACATCTGAGTTTATGGAGCCCTACTTTAAAACCACCGCAGGAAGCAATCTTTTATTATGTTTTGAAAAAAATTTAGAAGTAAAGCATGCAATATAAAATATGTTTAGGCAGAAGGAAAAAAACACAGCGGCAGAGGCCAGTAAGTTAAAAAAGGAGATATAAAGGGAAGAGAAAGGAAGGAAGGAGGGTTGGTATTGTATATATGTAAGTAGAAGAATAGAGTAATGTGGGTGAAAAGGCCCAAAGTGAGGTCAGGGGAAGAGACTGAGTAAAGCAAAGGTGGAAGGAGGGCTAATTAAAATCTAACAGGATGCAAATAAATCATATGGAATCCTCTGGTTTCAGACAATGGAACACTGAGGAACCATAGATCATTGTTAGAAAATTTTCAGTGCCAGGGATGGGATACCTCCAGTGAGTTGTTGGCTAAGGAGGTCCCTGATGCCCCCAAAACATGATAGGCCATTGCTGAGGCCCTTGGTTACCCACCAGGAATAGATGGTAAGACCCTACTGCTGAAGACTCCACATACGTGGGCTGCAAGGCTACTGACTGAGAAATGTTGCTGCAACTGAGCTGAGAACCGCCTCCATGTAGATCAGCTGACAGAAAGCTGGAAGAAGCCATTCTACATGCAGTTCAATAGGAGAAAGAGAAATCACTAGTGAAGATACTCAACAGTGGACACTATAAGCCTTATAATTGGCCAGCCAAGTCAAATGAGCCAATGGGTGCAATAGTGGCATGTCTGTCATGTTGGAAACCAATTGCCCCCCAATTGGACTGGAGGCCTGCTCCATTGGGGGGGGATACATCCCTGATACTGAAAACTTAAAACAGGGGTAGTCATGAGCCCTAGGGGTATAACATCTGCTGGTGTCTGAGAAATGTATATACTATGCTTATCAAACTTCCCAGTAAGCACTTCTCTTAATATTTATACCATTATATTAATGCTACTCTCACTTTGGGTAAAGAATCTTCTCTTTTCAGATGGCAGTGACCTTGGGATGACTCAGAAGGTATCATAGTGCTGGAAAGAAGTGACTAGAGTACTGAGTAACATCTTGATCACACCTTCCAAGGCTCAGCGTCTAATACAGAAGGCGGAAAGAATGTAAGAGCCAAAGGAAGGGTCATACTCCTTACAACGTGCTCCCTCCAGACATAAAGTGGCCTGGATATCCATGACCTCATAGTGCCTGACACTACCTACACAAGTCCATCGTAAGAGGAGGAAAAGATGATGACATCAAAATAAAAGAGAGACTGATTGAGATGGGGAGGGGATATGATGGAGAATGGAATTTCAAAGGGAAAAGTTGGTGGGGGGGAGGGCGCGTATTACCATGGTATATTTTTTATAATCATGGAAAATGTTAATAAAAATTGAGAAAAAAATATGTTTTGTGCTGGATCAACACTTAGTGGTTAAAGGTGCTTGACTAGGAAGCTTAAGAACCCACAATTGACTTTTCAGATCCCACATAAGCCATGCCTAAGATGACACAAGCATGCAAATTCACACATGCACACATGATGTCCCAAGCCTCTGGAGTTCAATTGCAGTGGCTAGAAGCCCTGGCATGCCAATGATCTCTCTCTCCATCCCCCTCTCTCTCTTTCTCTCTCATAAAAATACAAAAAGAAAGAAAGAAACATGTTAAGAAACTAAGAGCTGGGTTTGAATCCGCAATACCCAATAAAGCCAGATGCACAAAGTGACACTTGTATCTGGAGTTTATTTGCAGAGGCAAGAGGTCCTGGTATGCCTATTCTCTCCCTCTCTGTGTCAAATAAATAAATAAGTGAAGTTTGAAAGAAAAAATATTAAGAATATAAGACTACATAAGTTATGGTCAAAGAATTTATATTGATATATATCAAATCCTTGTTTGAAAAACCATTGCCAGGCTCATCTTATTTTTCTATAAGAATATGGAAAGAATTTCCACCTGAAGTATATAAATTATATATTTTTTTCCATCCATGTTGTGTCTAAGATGAAAGGCTCTACTTTTCATTAGCAGACAACAATATTGCCATTTCTTGTGAGAAAAATAACAAGAAGTTGAAAGAAGCAGAGACTCGGAGAAAGAACGTCATGATGTCATGGTGCCGACAATATCGTTATTGTGACAGGATGAGTGACATCCAGGACTGCTGGCGAGTGCACTTATCTCAAGTGGCCAGGCTAGCAAACTGAATTACTACCTAGACTGCACACATATTTCTCAATTCCTAGAAAATCTATGGTAGTTCCAAACTCTATCAGATATCAGAAGATAGAAGCTTCACAATTTGTTATTATGTGGGGAAACTGACATGCATACACAGCACTTCATTTTCTAGGTGTGGGTTTATTTTATGTTAAAAATATAGGGGGGTTAAAATTCAGCAAAATATTTCTACATTTTTGCTTAGGGTAGGTTTGCATGGTTATTTAATGTGCTGAATAGAAACTGTCATACATGGTGATAACTTTCTTGTAGCAAACAGTAAATGAGAAGAAGGGAAGGCTACAAAGGCATGTGAGGAATGATGAATATGTTCACATCCTGGTTTTAGTGGTACAATACTGGGTGACTACATATGACTAACTTCAAATTTTACATTTTGAGTACCTGCAGTTTATGCTCAATATTACCTTAAAGAAACTATTTCAAAAAACAGATGACCTGTGACAAATCATTTGCATTTCCCAGTGGAACCTGTTGTGCCATTATATACATAGACATGGCTCATGCATCCCCAGCTCGTTCCAATACTACCCGGTGACACCACAATTTGTTCTTTCTGTGAACTTGCTTCCATCAGTTAGACAAAAAGTATTTTGAAATATAAGTACACAGCCTGGTAATTATATAAAGAATTTTCTCTCCCAACTATGTATAGTCTGTTATCTGATAACACCAAACTCTTTTGCTTACATTGTATTTCAAAATGTTTTTTTGCTTGTTACTTGGACCTCTACATAATCTCTAAGAAGTTTATTATATTCATTTTCCAGGTAAACCAACCAAAATTCAGAGGTTTCAGGAGACTCCTGAAAGTCATAATGCTAGGTATATGCATAGCTTTATCCACAAGTAAGCTCATACAAATGAGTTCTTCTTTCACATACCATCAACCTGATATTGAACTCTAGTCCTCATCAATGGAGTTTTTCATTAGTGTTAAGATCTTTGTGCATCTAGATCCTCAGATAATTCCTTTCTCTATGAAGAGCTTTCATTACAGATGAGTGATGACAAACCATTAACAAATGAAGAAAGCCAGTTTTAGTAGCATGTCACTGTGAGAAGATGCTGAAGGAAGAGCTAATACTGCCTTGTTTTCTTCCTTTTAAGTATGAGAAGTGAAATTTTTGACTTGTAAAGTTGTCAGTCCAGGAGCTTCTTTTGATTCAAAAACTGGCATCAGATTTGATCATCTCTCGTTCTTAGTCTTCATCTGTTTTCTTTTACAGCTACAGATGAGCGGCTGGACCTGAACATTGTAACATTCCCATGCTCTGATTCCATAGAAGACAAGGAAGTTCTCTCTGACTGAATTTGTGATTATCCTGCACGTGGCCACGTCTTGTCATGTCTTGAAGTAGTTTTAAGCTTTTCCTTCCTAAACGGTATTTTGTAAAGGTGTGAAAAATTTATACCTTTGTGGGGTGGTGTGTGTGTGTGTGTGTGTGTGTGTGTGTGTGTGTGTGTGTATGTATATGGGTGCTTATACACGTGTGTTCAAATGTGTGAGAGGGCAGAGACTGACATCAAGGGTTTTTACAGACAGTTGGTTTTTTTCAGATGGTCTGGCAGTGAATTTAGAGCTCAGCTAGGCTAGCTGGTCAGCAAGACCCAGGGATCCTCCTGACTCCACCTCCCCTGCATGCCTGTGCTTGGTACTTTGTGTGAGTACTGAGCATCTGAATTCAGTTCCTCATGCTTATGCAGCAAACACACCCACTAAGCCATCTTCTCCCGAGCTAAAATCTTATTCTTCTTGTTACTCTTTATTGTTTATTTGAAGTGTTTGCTATTTTGAAATAATTTTAGGTTTATGGTATGATTACAAAAATAAAACACAGAGTTTTAAAATACCTCTTCTCAGCTTCTGAGGATATTATTTTCATATATAATATGAAAACATTAACATTACACAGTATTACTAACAGAACTACAAACTTTGTTGAGTTATCATTTTTTTTTTTGTTCCATTCCAGAATCCAATCTGGGGTTCAATATTGTTTCCAATCAAGTTTCCTTCTCCAATTGGTGACAGTTTCATTAAATTCTTTATTTTTCCTGATCTTGCCACTGGGAAGACAACTGGTTATGAATCTTGGAGGAAAATAGGAGAGCAGAGTTGTGTATTCTCCTCATGTCAGAGGGCCCATTGCATCAACCTGGCTTATCACTGGAAACGCCAGTGGTGGGTCTGACAGTGTTCACTGTGCAATTACTCCTTTCCACTTTCCACACTGTGTTCCAGAAAAGCATTTTTGGCTTTGTGAACCATATTGATACAGAGTAGGCATAAAGAAATTTGTTATGTAGCTAGGAAAGGGAACTTGAAAACTTCTGCACTGTTTTGTCCTTGCCTAGAGAATGCAACAGTTAAATTAAATGGCAAAGTCACAGTCACTGGGAAAGACTCCTGTAGCTGGGCCTGAGATGACCAAGCTGATCAGAGAAGGGAAAAGCAGCAGGGCCAGATTTGGAGGTTCCAGCAGATCCGCACGGAGCCATACTTGGAAGCTATCTTTGATTGTTGTCCTTGATTCTGTCTTGCTTCTCCCCTACAAACTTTCCAGGTGGGTGTTGAACCCTCACCTTCCCAGTCACTAAAACTAATAGGAACTGACCAGTTCCCTGATTAGAAAGAAAACACATTGATACTCTGTGGGGATTGATGATTAATGATTAAGCCAGAACTGCACTTTTCCATATCTCAGTCAAGTTATTTTAAAGAACAACTTTCTTTTTTTTTTTTTTTTTTCTCTAGCCAGAAAATCTTATAAACTGAACAAAGCAAATTATTGATAATTCTCCTTCTGGGACTCCTCACTATTAAGAAAGCTTTATTTATTTATTTATTTATTGCTAATTTCATACATGTTTACAGGGAGTTTTGATCTCCCCAAATGTCCTTCTTTTCTCCTTTCCCTCCCAGTAAAATGCTTCTTCCTCCCATAAGATTTTCATCCTACTTTTATGCTCTTTTTTTTTTTGGACCCATTGATTTAAATTAGGGTTGTTTGTATAACTGTGGGTGGGAGGCTATTTACTGGAGAATGGACAATCCTCCAGTTGTTAACCCCCGATAGGACCTGGCTTTCCTGCTCCTTGTAATCATCAGTTTTTGCTATTTATTCTGGGAGGTGTGGGGTCCCATGGGTGCTGCCCTCATCTATGATAAATATTGACAGGCTCTTCTTATGCAGGAAACCATCTGATGTGAGCTCTAGTGAAGCAGATTTGTCCTATCCTTAAGACCTCATTCCATATCTACACTCTACACTTCCTGATCCCACATTCTTTCAGAGTCTTCTGCCTTAAGTCTTCTTGAGCCTTAGATACCATGCATAGAACTAGATGCATATTCTTGGTAATTTTGTCCTCCATGGATTTCTGCAATCACTTCTACTCTTTGCATGCAGAAACTTCTGTGTTGGAGGTTGCAAATAGTACCAATCTATGAAAACAAACATAGATATTTAAAAGGTAGTTTGACAATCTATCCAATTAGCATAACCACAGTATTGAGTTTTCTCTATGGCCTAGGTACCTAATCACAGATGATAGCAGTTTGACTCAAGTGTTTCTCATAGACTTATGTGTTCTGTGTGCTTGATCCCCAGTTAATGACAATTTGTGTTTTGGAACCTTGTTGGCGGTGTGGTGTTGGGGTGGGCTTATGGATGTTACAGCTAGCTTTCTCATGCCAGTGTTTGGCACACTCTCCACTGATGTTGTCTATTTGATGTTGGCCTGGAGGTGGTGCCCACCCTCTGCTCATACCATCATTTTCTCTTGCCACCATAGAGCTTCTTATCGAGTCTGTAAGTCAAAATAAACCTTTTCCTCCTACAGATGCTCTTGGTTGGGTGTTTTCTGACAGCAACATGATGCAACTAAGTGCAACACAGACTTTTGGGCAGATTTCCTTACTGTACACTGGGCCTCAAATCCAATCAGAGAGCAATTAATTCTGCTATGATTGTACCAGTAGGCACATCTTGCCTTACAGTTCCGTTGTGAAGTACACAGGGTCCACAACTAGGAAGGATTGTTGATTCTTTTTTCTAACCCAGCAGCTTGCAAATAACCTTATGGCAAGAGGAAAGCAAGCAGGTAGAGAGTACGATTCCAGTTCAACTCTATCTTGAGCTCTTTACTTTGTGCAACCAGGCATGTGGTGTCTCTATCAACATGGGCTTATCATCTAGTGTTGGTGGGAAACCAAATCAATGCCAATAGCCAATGTTGTTTTCGGTAATACTGTGAACTTCCTGACCGACAACTCGTTGATAGGTACCTCATCGCTGGCACTCAGATTTTCGATTATGTAGGAGACCTTCATTTAAATGCTTTAAAAAGTAGCTTAGGTTGGTTTACCAAGTAGTAGTTTTCCATATGGCTTGTTCACATGTTCTTAGTTTTGATTAATCCCCCCAATACCTCCATCCCTCTTTCATCTCTATCCCCACTTAAACCTTCCTCTCCATTATTCCTTTTCCTTTATGTTCCATCTAGTCTACTTCTTCTCTCTCTGCATAATCTCTCAACCCCAACTCTGGCACTTTCTTGCTTCCTGGCCTCTATAGAGTAGAGTAGAATGCTCTAATGAGTATTCCTAGCTAGAGAGATCTTTTACTTTTCTTTCATTTCTCTTGTTTTCAAATGTTTTTATTTCCAAAACTTCCATAAAAATAGACAATATGGCATGATCATAATTCCCTCCCATCACTTTCACTTTTCTCCCCACCAAATCCCTTCTTTGATGAGTTCCTTTCTTTCACTTTCAAATGGGTTACATGTCTTTTGGTTACATGTCTTTTGGTCTACTTTTGTATGGAATTTCCCATTAAGTGAACTCTTTTACCTATTTTTTTTCTATACAATAGAGTTTGCTTCATCTGTACAATAAGTTTTTCTTTCTTTAAACTTGCTTTCTTTCTGTAATAAAGTTTCTCTTCTAAAACTCATCTTTTTAGTTGGAGAGATGGCTAGTGGTTAAGGCATTTGCCTATGAAGCCAAAGGACCCAGTTTTGATTCCCCAGGACCAGCATAAGCCAGATGCATAAGGGGCACATGCATCTGGAGTTTGTTTGCAGTGGCTACAGGTGGTGGCTGGAAGGCCCTAGCATGCCCATTCCCTCTTTTGTCTCCCTGTTTCTCTCTGCTTGCAAATAAGTAACTACATAAAAGATTAGAAACACTCTTCTTCTGGGGCTGGAGAGATGGCATAACAGTGAAGGCACTTGCAGCCAAAGCCAAAGGAAACAGGTTTGATTCCCTAGTACCCAGGTAAAGCCAGATGTACAATGCAGCTCAAACATCTGGAGTATGTTTGCAATAGCTAGAGGCCCTGGCATGCCCCTCTTTCTCTCATAAATAAATCAATGAAACATTTTTAAAAACTCATCTTTCATTGTCTGTAAACTTTATTCCTGACTTTACGTGACAAAGAAGTTGGGACATTTACTCAGTGGAGCTTTGATGGCCAGTGGTATACCTGAGCTAAACCCATATGACAGCTAGATAAGGCTTTAAATTTAAAAACAAAAACAAAACCTATTTCACTATGGTTTTGGTCTCAACTCAACTCTACCTATTTAACAGAAATGAACAAAATGCATAATCATGTTACAATACATATGGAACCCAGCAGAAGTAGCAGACCCTACAGTGGTGCTTACAAGGGAACCACTAAATCCACTCCAGGGAGGGAAAACTAAACTCCTCTTTCTGGAGAAAGGACTGTCTAAGGATGTGCATGTATAAATAGAAATCACCACAGAAATTAATAAATTTTTGGGTGACATATTTAGATGTGATTCTCTCTTTCTCTCTCTCTCTGTCTCTTTTTTTTTTTTTTTTTTTTTTGGTTTTTTGAGATAGGGTCTCTCTCTAGCCCAGACTGACCTGGAATTCACTATGGGGTCTCAGGGTGGCCTCGAACTCACGGTGACAGCTGCAGGTGGTAGGTCTTCAGTGGCAACACCTTGATCCCCCAGCTCCAGTCTGTGATAACGGACCTGTAAAGGCTGCATCTTAATTGCTTTAATCTGTTAACGTACAAAAGACATGACTTTAATTATAATAACAGGTCTGATTGTGAGTAAGAGGATTAAGATAAGTAAAGGTCCTTCCAGCTTTGTCCTGTTAGGAAAAAAAGGAGATTCTCTCAGGGAAGTGTTTCTTCCCTGGATAGGTGAGATGTCACTGGAGGATCATCAGCTTGTTTTACAAGTCTCTCAGGCAGTCATCTTACAGCATTTTCTTTGGTGTCAAACAAGCATACTGATCCTCGGCCCCAAATGAGTACTGGGTCTGGGCCATTCCATTTTAAAGTTAAAGGATCTTTCCACATGGCTTTGGCAAAGGTATTTTTTTTTTTTGTATTTGTGTGCCAAAAGTGATCAGCAGCTGAATTTCCCTGAGTATCAAGGGTTAAAAAGTTTAGGACAAACAAGGCATAAAGAAGGATATGTCTTGGAGAGCCTTTTGTGGGATATAAATCCACCGTTTTTAACTTTTGGAGGGTATATTTTATAGTTTGATGGGCTCGCTCAACAATTCCTTGACCTTGGGGATTGTATGGTATGTCTGTAATATGTTTAATTTGTAATTGATGACAGAAATTTTGGAATTTTTTTTTCAGTATATCCAGCACCATTATCAGTTTTAATAATTTGGGGCTTTCCCATGACACCAAGGCAATTGAGTACATGAGCAATGACATTTTTTGAAGCTTCTCTAGCATGGAGGCTGGAAAAAATGAATCCACTAAAGGTATCCACAGTAACATGGAGTTACTTAAGATTACCAAATGAGGGAACATGTGTTACATCCATTTGTCAGATCTCATTGGGAATTAAACCTCTAGGATTCACACCTAAGTGAGGAACGGGTAGGAGGGTGACACAGTTTGCACATTGTTTGACTATCTGGCGAGCTTGTTCGCTAGTGATTTTAAAAAGAAGACGCAAGGTTTGAGCATTAAGGTGATGTACAGAGTGAGCTGCTTTGGCCTGGGCCATAGGATCGAGCTCAACACAGAAAGCAAACTAGGTGGCTTCATTAGTCATGGCATTGTCTGTGGCTAGAGGCCCAGGGAGCCCAGAATGAGCACGAATATGGCCTATATAAAAAGGATGTTTCCTAGCATGTATGCATTGCTGGATGGAGAAAAACAGAGGGCTAGCGTTTGTGGTGGGTTTTATGTATGGCACAGTTTCTAATAGGGAGATGGATTGAGCAATATAAGCACTATCAGTATACAGATTAAAGGAGGTATTTGGAAGTTGTTGAAAAACCTGTAAAACAGCAAAATGTTCCACCAGTTGAGCAGAGTGGAAGGGGGATTGTAGGGAATTGGTTTGATTGTCTATAGTGAAAGCTCCATTAGAGGAGCCATCAGTGTAAACTAGGGGGGCATGGGGAAGAGGTAGGGGAGAAGTTAATGTAGGAAAAACAAATGGCTGAAATCTCAGAAAGTGGAGAAGTTTGTTAGCAGGGTAGTGGTTATCAAGGGATCCCTGTAAAGAGGTGCAAGATATTGCCCATTTGTCATCATTTTGTATTAACCATTGTATTTGGGAAGTGGAATAGGGTAGAATGATTTTATCAGGGTCCTTACCAAATGTTTTTCTGCTTTGATCAAGTCCAATTTTTATTAACTCTGCCACCCATGAGGTGTAAGGGGTAAGGACTCTGTGTGGTGAACCGGGTAAATGGACGCAGAAGAGGGGCCCCTCCTGCCAGAACACCCCAGTGGGTATAAAGTCAGTGGCACAAATGACCAGGAGAAGAGGCTTTTCATAAGAGATAAAAGTGACCCTTTGGCTCAAAATTGTAGCCTCCACTATCTTTAGGGATTCTAGGGTGGGGGCTGTTAATGAGTGGCCTGAAGCAGGATCTGGGTCTCCTTTTAGGATCTCAAACAAGGGTTTAAGTTCTCCAGTAGTTAGCTTAAGATAAGGCCTGAGCCAATTGATATCTCCTATGAGTTTTTGAAAATCATTTAAAGTTTTTAGATGATTAGTCCTAAGTTGAATCTTTTGTGAAAGAATTTTGTTATGAAAAAGTTTAAAGCCTAAAAATAAGTAAGGAGGTTTTAATTGAATTTTATCAGGAGCTATCTGAAGACCAGCTCTGATAAGGGCCCTAGAAAGCTCTTGAGAGCAAGTAAGGAGTTCAGTGGGATCAGGACCAGCCAAGAGGATGTCATCCATATAATGAATGATAAACAAGGAAGGCCATTTATGTCTAAAAGGATCTATAATTTGGGCCACAAATTTTTGACACAGCATAGGGCTGTTAGCCATCCCTTGGGGCAACACTTTCCATTGGAATCTCTGCATAGGGCCTCTAAAATTTACCACAGGTAAACTAAATGCAAAATGTTGACGATACTAAGGGAATTGTAAAAAGCCAATCTTTTAGGTCAATAATGATTTTACAATATCCTGTAGGAATTGCTACTGGAGGGGGAAGGCCTGGTTGTAGGGCTCCCATAGGTATCATGGCCTTATTAATTTTTCTAAGGTCCTGGAGCAATCTCCATTTTAAAGGCATTCCAGAAACACTCCACTGTGGGGGGCCTCTGGCCTCTGACCACCTGTTTAGATAAACCTATCATTTTAAAAGTCGTAAAGTACCATTGTTTGCTTAGCCCATCACAATGGAGATTACCTTATCCTCAGTGCTTTTTGACCCAGCAGGTTTCTCTGTTTTAGATTTTCTTTCTCCCTTCTTATCCATCTCTGGCCACCAGCTGGACAAAATTCAGGGAGAACTAGGATAAAGTCTGAGAGAGCCAAGGACATGTCCTATAGTGTATAGCTCGGACCTCTGTGTGAACATTTACAATAGACATTATTAAACACTTGAAGAAAGTAGGCAATAGGCATAAGAGAAGCAGAAGACAAACTCCCACAGCTGTAAAGCTGCCTATCCAGGAACTTAGAGAGTCCCAACCAGACCACACAGACTTAATTGTAGTAAATAAATCATTAGCAGCCTTAGTAGCATCAAAGTCAAGATATCTGTTCTGTATAGCTAGAATTTTTAAATGAGTTAACCAAATCTAACGAAATGTTATCATGGTGCCAAAATTGAAACAGTTACTTTACATATGATAGAGTAGAATCTGGTCTTTTCTGAGCTAGGTAAATATTAATATAACCCTTGATAATTTTTTTGAAAGAAAAAACATTACTTGACAACCAATGATTTTGGCTTAAACTTGATAGCTATTAAGTTTTATGTAACACAGAAATTTTTATAAACATAAAACAATTTTTTGTTTTATCCATAATTTAAATTTGATAAAACTTAAACAAGCTATTCCAACATATTTTAGCTTGAAAATTAGTTGTTTTTTTTTTTTTTTAAACCCGTGTTCCTTGTGTCTTGAGAGAAGTTTTAAGCCCTTTAACAATTTATGTCTACTTAGGGTCTGTCCCATGATAGAAAAGGAGAGAGGAGAAACGGCAAGACCAAGGGGCAACATTCCCAGTCAGAGAACTGGCACAGGGGATTCCCCGATGGGCTTGATGTGGGCCTGACCACAATTTTAAGAACTGGCAGCCACTCTAAGAGCATTTATTGGCTGTTGTGTACCCAGTTTTGTTGATAGGAAGAGAGGCTAGATAGGAGGTCTTTTCCAACCCCCAAATGGGCTGTCGGGATTCACACAGGGAGCTAGGGGCCTTCAGCCAATGCCAGAGAGTAGTCCTGGCCAAGAGGCTTCAGTTGCCCTGTCACTATGTTGCAATTCCACGCGATGGCACCAACCGCAAGTAAAAGGAGGAAAAGAAGGTGCAAAAAGAAAACCCACAGTTCTTGTGTCTTGCAAATCTGACTAAATAGTCTTAAATGGTTTGCCTAGAAGTCTGCATCGCTTGTTTTACCTTAGCAGGTCTATATCACAGGTGGGTTTCTTCTGTGGTGACCACAGAGCAGATCTGTTTTACAGGTGTATTGCCTGTAATGATCTTATGTGGATCTTCACTCACCCTGGTGGGGTGGCAATCCAATGGCAAGGATGGCCATCCACTTGAGCGATGCCCAGGTCACACTTTGAACCTTGGGCCCCATGTTCAGGCGCCACTTGCCCCAGCCAGTGGGGAGTTGAACAAAGACTTGAGGAGAAACTAACCTGGGTGAAAAAAGGCAAAAAGGAGACCATGCTAGGTGTTTGTCAAGGCCTCGAGAGTTTATTCTTACATGTAGGTTTATATAGGGTTGTAGGGGGAAGGGGACATGGTCAAGGCAAGGAGTTGTAGGGGGAGTGTTTAGCCAGGTGTACAATCCCATTGTTTATGGTTGTTGAATATTAGGCGAGGAAGTAGAAAGTTAACTTGCTATATGGCAGTCTCTGTTAACATGGACAAGGTTTGGATCATAGCTCCCAACACAAATTCATGCACATATATCTGTGCACACATATGTGATGCATTCGCATATATGACAACACACACAGTAACCCAAAATGGAGAGTGGTGCAAGGAATAAAAGAAATACATAGATAGGTTAATATTTTAGAATTTTATACTACTTCAGAACACGGCATATGCATTTGTACCTTCACAGTCCTCTGCTAGTTTACTGGTATGCTGAAGAAGTTGATGGAGATTGGTTCTGCCACTAACATCCTGAAATACTTAGCACATTGGCTGTTTTCCCTCTTTTCAAAATCTCTACACTTGGGCTGGAAAGATGGTTTAGTATTTGATATGCTTGCCTGCAAAGCCAAAGGACCAAGGTACGATTCCCTAGGACTCATGTAAGCCAGATGCACAAGGTGGCGCATGTGTCTGGAATCCATTTGCAGTGGCTAGAGGTCCTGGTGTGCACATTCATATTCTCTCTCAAATAAATAAAAATAATTTATATTTTAAAAAATTTCTACAGGTCAATTTAGTTATTGAATATGAAAATAAGCTATTCCTGTTTTGGGAACCTCTCAACTATAAGATGTCATTTTTAGAAGAAACGCTTAGCTATTTAGTACAGATTTGTTCAAACAAAAATGATTTTCAGCCCAAAATATTTGTCAACCATTAGTCATAAGCCATAGGAAATAAAAGTGTGAATCACCATTGAATTTTTGATACTACCTTAGAATTGCTTTGACATGGTTAGAGTTTTGAAGTAAAGCAGTTCAGATGGAAGAAGGATCACTGAAATCCATCACTATGAACATTTGAGTTTTCTGTGCTTTTGCCTACTCTCCCTAAAGATTGTGCTCAGGTGTCCTCTCCTCTCATTCAGTGGAAGGTCATATGCATTTTCAGAATTCAAAGAACACCTGCTCAGGGCTGTCTTCTACAAATAATGATTCATATAAAGTATTCAGTGCTGTTGATTTTTTTTTATGACAGACACTGCTGCACAAATCTCTTGTACACTGAATGTTGAACAGCTATTACCATTATTTTGACAAATTTTCCAAGGTATTTGGCATTCGTTTTGACAAATGGTCATGATGAAGCTGATTCAAATGGGTGACAGACAGCTGTACTGCAGCTCTACCAATTGATTTTTTTTGTCATGGAATAATTCAAAGAGGCTAAAGAAGGTGTTAATCCAAGCTGACAGCAGGAGATCCATTTGTCCAGGGAACTGTGGATGATTGTTAGCAGGCTGGAAATACTGGGTACAAGCTAACTTTGCTGAGGCAAATTGGATAATTGTCATTGTCAACTCCTCTACCTAGCAAAAATGTATCTAAAACCTTAGACTATGCGATGGTATTAACAAGTTTGTGTGTAGGTTTATAAGCATTTGGTCCATAACAATGGGGAACTGAAATGAAAGCAGAATAAAACTCTGGGTTTTGAAGTATTAGGAACAGTTTGTTGAGTAGAGTTGGAGTCCGGATTTTCCAAAGAAACATAAAATGTGTTAGATAAAAACCATGATATCCTTGAGTTTTGTTTTAATTTATGAATAAGCATAATATGTCTACAGATTTAGAAAACTACTTTGTCACAAACCTTTGTATATGATTCATTTAAGGAATTAATGTTTTAAAATCTCTGTTGATTATGCAGTTTTTTGTTTAATCAGGCACTCTGGTTATAGCAAGGATTTTGTGGCTTGAAAATTAAATATAAAATTCTTTCATTTCAGTATTTATTGAAAATATAAATCATAACAAATTGGGGAAAGAATTTTATATGAATGTTGTCTAAGCAAAATACATAGGTCACAACTTATTCCGGCATTTATGTCTAAGGGTTTATTAACTTTTATTGCTGTGTACCACATTTCCTCCAAATATTAAAGCCTAAAACTTTATTGTTTTGTATTTTCTGTAGGCCAGTAATATGAGTGCAGGTCAGTTCAGCATCTCTCCTTCAGGATCTCTTAAGAAGTAGCAGTCAAAGTAAAGGTCTGGGAGCTGCTGTCTCTTTTGAGGGCTCAGTGATTGAGTGAGAAGGATGCAGAATTCTCTTCTAAATTTACTTGAATGGTTTTGATAGAGTTTCATTGCTAAGGCTGTTAGAGAAACTTATTTATTTTGCTCACACCTAAAAGGAGATCACCCCCAATTAATCATCTTAGTTTATTACATACTTTCTTCATAGGGAGGTTACCAACATGGAAGATAGTTTTACTCAGGCTGTGCAAGTAAGAGAATGAGAAACAGAGCTGAAGATGCAAGTCCCATTCTCTGTGTAACATCATTTCAAAAGTGGCATTTGTCATATTCTACTCTTTGGAAAGCCATTTGTCTTCCCACATTACACCAGAAAAGGAAGGACTAGCAGGAAGCAGAAGTCACTGAAGGTCACTCTTGAGGGTGTTTGCCACCCAATGACTTAAATGATTTTCCAGCCCAGTTGAAATGGTTATTGAAAGGAAATAAGATAGACATGGCTCATGCATGGAATCTCAGCACTTAGCAGGTTGAGACAGAGGGTTTCCATGAACTTGAAACCAGTTTGGGTTATAGAGTGAGACCCTGTTTAAAAGAGTGTATTAGTTTCATCTGCATCTTCTCTTAGCCTAACCTTTAAACTCTGAGTTCCAGCTGTTTTGAATTATGCTGGTACATGTAACGTATATTACTCATATTTCCATTCAGATGTGTATTAGCAACATGAAATATTCAAGTCTTTGTTTTAAGTTTCATTTCTTACTTTGTACTTGACTGTAGCCAAAAGGCCAATAAGTAGTTATATTTTTACTTTGTATTAATATTTCTGCCCAATTGTACATGGGGGTTTTAGATATTTCTTATTGATTTTATGAATTTTATTGGGTAACTTATTGCTTTACTATTAAGTTATAATAAAAATATTGCCTTCATTGCTAACTCTTTTGTAACTTCAAGAATAATAATTTTCTTTTTCTGTCCTTTATTTTTTGTTTTCCTTTTGTTGTGGTGCAACAAAATGCAGGGTACCCCCAGCATTCAAAGACATGTATAATAGAATGTTAGTTGAATAATTTATCATAGATCTTTTTCTGTGTCCTTCTATTATTCTAATTTCTACCAAAGGAAGATTAGTTAAATTAAATATCTGCAATAGATGGAATTTTTTAAATAATTTTAAGTAGTAATTTCTTTAAGGTATACTATTTTAGAGTACTGATTCATAAAAATAACTTGAGAGCTACCTCCAGATGCATTTTCCATAGCATACAGTGGCACTAGAATTGCTGGACTATACAATTTCTATATACTTTTAAAAATTCTTATGACATTTCAAGTCCATCTTTAACTTAAAGAGAATGAGAAATTGCAAGAACTTCAACATCCCAGTGTGCCTGAGGCAGACAGTTCTGAATTCACCTGGTACTGTTATAAATGTAGACAAAGCTAAAATCCAACTTGAATTCTTTTTTTTTTTTTTTAGATCTCAATATGAGTTTTACCTAGAGTTTCTCTAGTTATAATATTTAGAGCCACTTGACTTTTGTTTTATCTTTTTTTAAGCTTCACTAATTCCCATCCTAATTATTATTGTGTGGTAAGGAAACCATACTGAATAAGTACATTTTATTTCACACTCAACTTGAATTCTTTAAGTGGTATATTAAATATATCTTATAAATGAGCTCATTTGAGTGGGGGGGTATTTTCTTGTCTTAGGTCTTCTGCTAAGGTTATTATAAAATGCAAATGGCCTGAATTAAAACTACTGTATCTTCAAGTTAGGTTTGTAGCAAATTACATAGGCACTAGTAGTGAAATTTACTCTGTGAACTCTAATTTTTTAAACAATATATATTTTATTTTAGTTTTACTTATTTGAGAGAGAGAAGAGAGAAAGAGGTGGAAAGACAGAATGGTCGTGTCAGGGCCTCCAGTCACTGCAAATGAACTCCAGGTGCATGTGCCACCTTGTTCATCTGGCTTATGTGGGTCCTAGGGAATCAAACCTGGGTCCTTAGGTTAAACATGCAAGTGCCTTAACAGTTAAGCGATCTCTCTATCCCTAAATACACATCAATATTTTAGAATGTTTTAAGGCAGGAAGCAAATTTATTAAATATGGTTTTAAGCTAACTGGTACAGTGAATCATGTGAAAAGAAAGTCAACTTTTATTACAAACTGGTGTTAGAGAACTTGGGTCATCAGGAAAATGGAATTATAAGTTAATATTTAATCAATACACCAAGAACTGAATAGCAGATTTGAACATGTCAGTCAGTTTTACTTTTTTAATGTGCATTCCCATTTCTCTCATTACTAAATATAGGGGCAGAAACTGTATTTTCAATATGATCAGTGAATGTCTTTCTTAACTTGATGTGATTGCTGTTATAAACCTTGGTGTTCCTGTCTTCTGGGCCTTGAATTCCCATCTTCCCAATCTGTTCCACCACATGTTACCCTGCACTGAACTATGCAGTGCCCGTTGCACAAATCCACCTCTTATCTTATTTATTAAGCCCAGTACATTATTCATCAGTGAGTTCCCAGGGGACTATGGAACTAAACCTCTCGTTCTTACTGAAATCCGTTTTCTTTGCCATGAAGCCCAGTTTAATTGAGCACAGTTGGCCTGAAGGTATGAGACCTTGAATCCCATCCGCAGTCTTTCTTCACCATGTAATCCACATGCAGTATGATTTAAGCCATCTCATCGGGCTCATTTATTTAAGTACATTATCCCCAAGAGGTTACATTTTTCTCTAAAAGGGAAGCTGTCCTTTTGCCCCTTAATTACACTTGTGGATAAGATGTGATTTATCTTCTTGGGGTGGTATTACATATGTTTTGAAAATAAGACTTCCACAGTTTATCCATTCAATACCTGAAGCTGTAAAATATGTCACTATCCAAGAAAAGATGTATGCTGTAGGAGTAAAAGATTCCAGTTACCACTTATAGTTCAATCTTTATGGGAGAAATATTTTCATCACAATGTTGAAATATCATTTGTTAATTTCCACATTTGTCAACATTTATTGAATTAATATCAAGCAGTGTGCAAAGCAGTGGAAATGAAGAGTGATAGTTGGACATTTGTCCTGAGTAGATTCAGAATCTATTGATCTCATTAATGATTATTTGTTCCTTCAATATTGAGTTTGTTTATGAAATAACTAGAGGTTAAATGAATCCTGATGTCTTCCATCATTTTATAGTATGACATATTTCACTGAATGGTTAAAATGGCTGTTTCTAGACTCATTTAAATGATAGGTTATGTGCATTTACTGGGTGCTAGTGGGTAAGATATAAAAATATTTTAATAATGAATAGTGCATACTTAGAAAATACATAAAGCCTGTGTGTTTGGCAGTCAGACCTCCCTGCAGGAGGAAAATCTGCTGCAAGGCTAATAATGTGACAGTCTTCCGAAATAGTGTTCCTGCATTCTGTTTTCAGCTCTGAGTCCACAAATGAACAGCTCTAGTCAATGCCTGACAATTGTGAGCCATAGGGTGTAGCATATTTGCTCAATACAGAATTCCTCTAATATCTTCCTTTGCTCTGGATCTCTCTGTGGGCTGGTTGAGAATTTCTCAGCATTGCATTTCAGTTTAAAGCTTTTGGTCTATCCTCCTCCATTATCTTTCGTAATACTCAGGCATTTTTAGATGAGGGCTTTTCTTAAGCACTCCGGTTTCTCTTTTTAGCTTTTACAGGCAAGATCTCTTGCTTAATTTCGTGTGCTGATGACTGCACTGGTACCTGCTTCTAGGAAGCCCTAACCTGTAGAAATAACACGTAATTAATGAAATCATGGGAGAAAGGAGTTTTCCTCATGAGGAAGGAAGAATTTAGCAATATTTCAATACTGGCATGAAATACTTGGTCTCCCAGAGATGTTGGCTGTTCCCCCTGACACCCTCCCCTCAAAACCACTGAGGTGGTGTCTCACTCTAGCTAAGGCTGACTTAGCACTTACTCACTGAGATTCTCCTATCTCTGCATCCCCATTGCTGGGATTAAAGGCATGTGCCACCATATCTAACCCAGATGCTGACTTTTTAATAAAGCTATGAAAGGAAAGGGAGTGATCATGTCTATCATGTATCAAGTGAAATGTTCCTCAGATGAGCATGAATTGTACCTGCATTCTCTCACAGAGTTAAACATTGCTCATTTCTCAAAAGGGTCAGTCAGGGATGATGTATTTTTTTTCTAGCATGTGATACTTTAATTAAGGCATGATTGTAGGAAGGGAATAAGACTAGGAAAATGACTTTGTATGTGAACATTTGGCATAGAAGGAGTCAAAGTTGGTATTGGCATGAAATAGTCTAGTGGCTCTCCAAGTACTTAGCATAAATTTTAAGACATAATGTCTTAGTTGTGGTTACAATGAAACCTATGTGAAAAGGATAGCATTTATTCCAGCTTTTAGGTTTGTAAATTTAGAAGCAAAACAACTAAATAACTTGTGATTCAGAATATATTCCGTAATTATTTTGTAAGTTATGAAAATTGTTCCCATGAAATGGAGCTAAAGATGAAAGTGTCATGTTTTGTTGTAGTTTTAAATAAAAAAGAAACCTAAACGATATTGTGAAATATTGAGGGAGGGAGGTAAATGAAATGGATTATAAGGTAAATGATAACAAATAATTCTCAAAGATTAGAATCACCCACTACTGATATTCAGTGGACAATGTTAGGGCAAATGTTAGGCTGGGTATGATAAGTCACCAAACAAAGAGTCTCAAGAGAGTAAGGAAGATGCCAAAAAACAGATTTAAGAGGTATAGTGAATATATTTAAATGACATGAGTGTGGAATGAAGAATTCGTTAATATACCATAGACTCTGCAAATATTTATGTGAAATGTAATACTGAAGTTGAAAAGTAACTCTAATAGAACTCCAAGCATTTAAAGACAGACCAAATATACCCTCCTTAACAACTTTTCAATTCTGCAACTTTCTTCTTGAAGAAGCTTGTAAAAATAGGTTATAGAGACCAAACAGTGTACTTTCTTCCCCAATACCTAGCTTGATCAGAAAACTCTGGGCATCTAATCCCAGCCAGTATATCCCTTTGACAAACTATTTGTGAGGAACCCTAGCAACAAGGCATGATAAGAGCAATGGATTTGTACCAGAGTGAAGCATTGCCAAACTCCCAAACCTTTGCTTGCCTCTATTAAGAGAGGAAGGCAGAGGAACAGATGCCAGAAGCAATCAGTTTTCAGGGCAGAGAAAATAAACACAGAGGAGAACTGTATCTTGCCAGAACAGATGATCAAAAATTAAAACATCTGATGATAAAATGTTATGTCCAGATGGCATTTATCTCTTGTTTTTCAAAGAAAATAAAAATGATGGATAGAAAAAATTATAATTCCCAAAGGTAACTTTATTTCCTATGAAACCTTGAGATGTAAAAGAGTAGAGAAAAAAATACAGATAATTTTGAAAAGAGTGATAACTATAGTAGCCACTGATTAAATATTAAAAATCATATTGCATGCATTTTACTAATATTTACTAAAAGGCTACAGTAATGATGAAAGTTTCAGTGATTAAATTTTCATTTGTAGAGAACAAGTAATTAACATTCCAGTTGGTACTTTTCACCAAAAATTTCTCCCCTGAACTCCCTTGAAGTTAAAAGCCATTTGACCTACTGTGATTATTAAAATAGACCTAGAAAGGATAGGTGTTACATTCAGGAAGAAAATTTAACCTTTGGCAGAGGAATCTATATGCCACTTTTGTAAATCTTGTCTCTTGTGGAAACAATTATGGGAAGAATTTGGAATAAGGAAATTGTTATAATTCTAAGTTACTGAGTGTGGGGTTGCTTACTGTCTTGCTTAACCTAGAATCTCTGAAAGTAGATAAATATTTAGAAATGATGTAAGGATAGTTATGATAGCTTTTTTTTAGAATTACCTATTTAAAAATTTTGGCCAGCAGGGCATGGTGGCACATATCTTTAATGCCAGCACGTGGTAGGCAGAGGTAGGAGGATCACTGTGATTTTGAGGCGACTCTGAGACTACATAGTGAATTCCAGGTTAGCCGCCTGGACTAGAGTGAAACCCTACCTTGAGAAAAAAAATGTCCAAAATCCAGCTCTCATTTTAAGAGTAAGTGGAAAGAGGATGGGTGGATCTAGAGAGGGGTGCTGTGTCTTTACCAATGAGGCTGTTCCAGCTCATTTATTTCTCCTGTGTTACTGAAGCTTTTCAAGGAATACAAAACGTTGAGAGGAACATTCCTTCCTTTTCCCTAAAGAGTTGTGATTTTTCCTTTCTGTGTTTGGATATCCTCGTGGGAATAGAGAATTTATAGAATCAGGCAACAAAGAAGGCTCTATTGTACACTGTTGTGTGTGTGAACTAGTTTGCTGGGTCAGAATTAGCATTTTATTAAGATTTCCTTTTTTTGGAGACAGCAACAACATAATTAGGCAATATGAAAGTGTTTCATATGTTTTGCTAATCACACAAAGTTTCTTGGCTTAAATTTGATAGACCTATAACTGAATTCAGTGGGCATTACTCTGGTCCCACAGCTACGAGGTTTGTTTCCACATGATGTCAGGTACTGTAGGAAGAGCAGTTTGTGCAATGATTGAGGCATAACTAGATCAAATTACTTTAGCTTGGCATTTTTCAGTCATATTTATGCTTCATTTTGTTTTTTCTGATAGTTTCAATCTGTAGATGCAATAAATATATTCAGCAGCCCTTGTATTTTAGAAAGGAGAGAGAAAAGTGTAATTTAAAAACACTCCTTGAAGGGAAACCCTTGATTATGAATTAATCTTGCTGAATATGTACTTGGTGTTATAATGACATTATACAACTTATGCTTCTTTATCTGAATGGCAAGAATGATTTCTGTTTTCCCTGTAAATCACTTAGGAAAGAAAGAGAGAATGTGTGTGTGCTGCATGTGTATGTGTGTTTTGCTTTAAAAACCCATTTCATTACATATTGGTGATTAAACAAGAATTTATTCAGAGGGGAAAGTGTGGGGGGGGGAGGGAGGGAATTACCATGGGATTTTTTTTTATAATCATGGAAGATGTTAATAAAAATTTAAAAAAATTATTAATTTATATTTATAGGTAGCCACAGGATAGGTTTTCCAAATTAATATCTAAGGTCAATATGAGTGAATTCTTTAATAGTTATCTTTAGTTAGGGTGGCTTACTGAAGGGACAGACTCATCTCTGAATTCATTCTATTCCAAATACTTGACTGAGGTGTACCGTTTTCACAAAGGTCAATTTCAAAATGATATTAGACCAAGATGAAGTGTATTTCTCATATTTTGTAAGCACGACCATTGTAATAATTACCAGTAGGAAACCCTAGTGTTGTCATTATTATTTTTTTCCACTCATGAGGAAGGGAGTGCTTTACTTTATGGAGCTTACTGAAGAGTAATACTGAAGTTAAAACAATTCAAGGGGCTGGAGTGATGGCTCAGCTGTTCAAAGTGCTTGCTTGCAAAGCATGACAATCAGGGTTTGATTTCCCAGATACATTCCCAAAGTGGCATATGTGTCTGAAGTTCATTTGCAGTGACAGGAAGCCCTGGTGTTCTCTGTCTCTCTCAACAAATGAATAAAAACAAATTAACAAGAGAAATTTCTAGAATAAAGACCTGGGAGTTCTATTTTATTCATGACTAATCAATGTGCTTAGATGAAATAGTCACAAATAATATTAAGATTAAATTTAAAAATAGGTTACAGGGCTAGAGAGATGGCTTAACAGTTAAGGCACTTCCTGCAAAGACTAAGGACCCAGGTTCAAGTCTCCAATACTTATGTAAGCCAGATGTACAAGATGGCATGTGTGGCTGGAGTTCATTTTCAGTGGCTAGAGGCCCTAGCTTGCTGCCTGTTCTCTTTCTCATCTGCCTGTTTCCCTCCCTATCTCTTAAACAAATAAATAGTTCAAAAAATATATATTACATATAAACTCTTTTGAAATATGATGCAACTTTCTCTACATTGAAAAATAATAGCTTTCAATCATATACTTTCTAATTTTAAACATGGTTTCAGAATGTCCAATAATTCTACCATCAAAATCATTCCAAACACACTTTATCATTCAGGTCTTATGTTTAAGTTTTTATTCATTTGTTTGCATGGAGAGGGAGAGGGAGATTAGATAGAGAGTGGATATGCCAGGGCCTTTTGCCATTGCAAATGGGCTCCAGATGCATGAACCACTTTTGCTTCTGGCTTTTTATGGGTATTGGGGAGTAGAACCTAGGCTATCAGGCCTTGTAAGCAAGCGCCTTTAGTCACTGAGCCACTTACCCAGCCATATTTAAGTTTTAAATACACTTTGAATTGATTTTTATATGTGGGATGACAAAAAATTCCATTTCACTCTGCAGCAGGATATTCATTTATTGAAGAGATTGTCCTTCCTCTACAAATAAACTCTTTTTAAGCATTTCAGCTGGTTCTCACATTAATGACAACTTTAATTTTCACTTTCATTCCTTTTATTTATTTATTTATTTATTTATTTGGGAGCGACAGACACAGAGAGAAAGACAGATAGAGGGAGAGAGAGAGAATGGGCGCGCCAGGGATTCCAGCCTCTGCAAACGAACTCCAGAGCTTGCGCCCCCTTGTGCATCTGGCTAACGCGGGACCTGGGGAACCGAGCCTTGAACCGGGGTCCTTAGGCTTCACAGGCAAGTGTTTAACCACTAAGCCATCTCTCCTGCCCCACTTTCATTCCTGATACTGTTTTTTGTTTGTTTGTACTGTGTGTGTATGTGTGTGGTGGTACATGTGCATGTGCTTTTGTAGCCCCTGTGTGCTCACCTGCAGTAGGGCCTCCTTGCTTGTGGTATCTGGAGTGAACTGGGTGGTGTCCTCCACCATTGCTTTTCTTGCCATTCGTAGTAGAATCAGAGTTCCTTAGTGACCCAGGAAGTCACAAGCTCCAGGGATTCCTGGCTCACTGCTCCCCTACAGAGTGGGGCTTATAGGCATGTTTGGCCATGCCACCTGTTCAACACAGGTTCTGGAGGTTTGGACTCAGGTGGTCTCAGGCCCCTTCAGGTCCTAATGCTTATACAGGAAGCAAATTTATCCACTGATCAATCTCTTCAGCCTAATAGTGGTTATTGTTTTGAAAACTGCTTGCTACTCACAGTATGCAAAAATAACATTGTCTCAGATGTTCATTATCTATTTCATTCCTTCATGTAAGATATGTAGCTGTAAATAATATTGTGTACTACAGATTTTATACTGGAATGACAAATCATCTATATGTATTTTAAATTTGACTTCACTGTTCACATTTTCAGAGTAAGTTTATATAAGGAAGCATTTAAATTGTGTTGATAGGAATCACTTGACACTTTGAATTGAACTCATATTTTATCCACTGTATATGTGACTCCATGTGAGGTGGGATTTCTATAACCATGTGATATGAGGCCTATTCACTTGGGCACACTAGATTGAACAATAGGATGTCCATGCCTAGCGAAACTTCCCAGTACCTCGGTTATGACTCACATGATTCCTTGTACTGTTTTTCTATAATTATGGATTTATGCTTTTCTCACCAAAGCAAGCCTACAGCACTCATTTCCAAGAAAATAAGGAAAAAAGTAAAGGTTCGTAACTTTTCGATAGGAATCAGGTAACAAGTGACTGATCCCTTGTGTATGTCCTTAATATTGGTTGAACAGAGTCAATATATGTGAGACTTGCTATAATAACTTTGAGTCACCATAAAAGACATTCAATGTAGCTTCATGAGAGTATAATGAATGTTCAATGCAGGTAAATACAAGAAAGAAACTCAATACTTGATTTAAGATACTGGCATGAAATGTAATTTCAAAACTATAAATCAAAGTTTATTGTTTCCTGAAGCATAGATTTAAGGTGCATCATGATGTTCTGCAACTTATTCAATCAAATTGAAAATGAAAAGGGATAAATTTTGAGATGTTCTTGTAGATTAGTCAGATATAAGTCCTGACTTTCATTTACTATGGTGATAGCTGACTGTAGGAAAATAATGTATATGTTTAAAAAATAGTGATGAGAGACTTGTCATGTCAGAGTTTTGCTTAGGAAACTCCTGGAAAGGAGCATATTGCCAAATGCACTGTGAAGTTACCAGATGGAAATCTCCAGTTGACTTTTGTTGTAGCAGGAGCAGGCTGGCAGCTAAGAAGGGAAACACACGGTTTTCCTCCCCTTCTCTCCATCTGCACTTTTCCTTACCATAATATTTCCACCTCTAAAAAGGACTGAATTTTAGTACTTTTGCTTCAAAAATATAATGTTGGAAAAATTCAAAAAGGTGAATTATTTTCAGTCCTTTAAATTTTTATGTGATTAAACTAAAAACCAGTAAATTTCTGCACTACAAAGTAGCAAATTATGTGGCATACAAATCATTCAATATATTGATGCATTTAAAAAAATGTATTAATAAAAGTAAGTGGACTTCAGTTTCTGAGGGATGAAAACATTTCTAATCAGAGCACATATAGATAAGATATATTGCAGGGGATCAGACTCATGAGAATGGGCACAAAAACCACCTTTCTTTTTCTTTTCTTTTTTTTTTTGAGCATGTTTTTTTTAGTAGGTTGGAACAGTCATTCGATTTAAATCAAAAAATGGTGGTTTGAGAACCAAGCCTACCCACATCTGATTTTTTTAATTTAATTTATTTATTTGAGAGACAGAAAGATGTACAGAGAGAAAGACAGAATGGGTATGCCAGGGCCTCCAGCCATTGCAAACGATGCATGTGCCACCTTGTGCATGTGGCTTACATGGATCCTGGGGAATCAAACCTGGGTCCATTGGCTTTTCAAGCAAGTGTCTTTAACCACTAAACTGTCTCTCCAGTCCTCACCTGATGTTTGAGGAACTTGCATTGCCATGCCCTTAACAGAATATATATACATATTCTTCTAAACACTTACATACTATATATGTATGAATAGTATATAGTTGTATAAAAGCATGTGCACTACATATGTATATAAATAACACATAGTTATATCATTGTTTTTTAACCTGGAAAATTTTAAGTATTTCATATGATATTTTCATTCACTTCATTATAATGTATTTTTAGCATATGTTTTATGTGTGCCTGTGGAGTGTATCTGTGGTGTGATGTGGTGTATGGTGTATGTGTGTGTGTGTGTGAAGATGCCTGTGCCCCAAGTGTATGCATGTGTGCTGAGGCCAGAGAAGAGCCTCGAGTGCACTCTTGTAGCTGATGGGAGTATTTGCTTGAGATGGTGGTCTGCCCCTCAACCCAGCGCTGCTTTAGTGTTTTAGTGAGCCACAGCAATCCTCTGGTTCCAGCAGTTCCACCCCGCCATGGACTAGGACTGTAGTTAGGGATATATGTGGCCAAGGTCACCTTTTATGTGGTTTCTATGAAGCCAAAAGTTGCAGTTTCCAGCCAGTGATGCCCTCATGCTTAAATTGCAAGTTGCATTATAAACTTGTATATTTCAAGATACTAGAGAGACCTATGGTTGAAAAGGTGAAATTTAGTTTCTTGCTGTCTTTTCATATATCCATACATATCTGTATATGCCATCCATATACAGTTTGTTTTCCCATAATAAATTAACTAATGACAGTAAAATTCTTATAATTTTCAGTCACATAAGATGTGGCTTTCTTTCATTTTTCAAGCTCCACACAGAACATAGAGAGAGAGCAGGATGGTGGACACAGAAATTTCCAGGCACCGGTGTTCCTAAAGTGATGCAAGTCACCTTACACTTCAGGATTTCTTCTCCTCAGGACCAGTTTGGCTTGTTCTCTGGAACAGGCATTAGCTAAATCCTTTTCACCCTCTAAAGAACTTTACACCTAAGAGGGGACACAACCATTTGTATTCAGAGACATGTGAAAGTGGCGAGTTCCTTCTTCCTGCTCTTATGGGCCAAGAACATAACTAGTAGACAAAACAAATTAATAAAGTACAATTGCAGGCCTAAGTGTTTGCCCATGTAAAATTAGCAAGAGTCCAAACTAGATAATTGGTTTGTAATTTATCCTAGAGTCACTGCTAAGGAGTTACATAGTTTTATTGTCAGCATAACACTTCCAAGCAAAAATGCTCAATTGTATTTGCAAATGACAGAAAGGCTTCTGCAACCAGGATGGAAATGGAGCTGTGTGTTTATGCATGCCTGAAGCGCAGCCTGGGTTTACTTTCAGATGCTCAAATGAGAAGCTATGCCATTGTGATTTCATTTTCTCTGCATTTCTCACTGTGCCTGGATGAGCACACTGGCACAACTATATATTAGTATATAACTTACAGCAAGGAAGAGCATCAAAATGAGCTGCATTCTTTATCCTACAGCATTTCCTATGGAATGCAAAATTGGTAAGAGGTAAGTGAATCTTTGTGTGAAATGTTACAATATGATACTCTAATTTGAAAATTATTCAAAGTGAAAAATATTTATTCTATCTGACATTGGAGCTATCCTTGTTTTATTTTCATATTTAATTAAATTAGGCAAGCAAGCAACATTTTCAAGACAGGATCTCATTCTGTGGACTAGACCTGCTCAAAACTCACTATGTAGCCCATGCTGGCCTCAAATTTATGACATTCTTTGTGTGTCAGGCATGGGCCACCAAATTCAGCTATATAGCATTTTATAATGTTATAGTGCATGTGTTTGTGTGCGTGCTCTCCTGTGGGTGCTTGTGTGTGTCAGCACATATGTACCGCACGCAGCATGAATGCGGAGATCAGAGGACAATGGTGGGTGCTGAGCTTCACCCTCCACCTCCACCTTGTTTGAAGTGGGATTTAGTGTCTTTCAGTTTTCACCACTATGATAACCAGGCTAGGTGTCTCTCCAGCTTCCAAGGATTCTCCTGTCTCTGCCTCCCGCATGGTAGAACTGGTGTTACAGCATTTATCTTTTGTGGGTTCTGGTGATCTGAACTCAGGTACTCATATTTGCTGGCAAGCAATTTATCCACTGAGTCATCATTCCAGCCCCAGTTTGACTATCACTGATTTATTAAGATACAGTGATTAGATGAGATTTTAAAATGCTTTCCCATTTCATATGGTCAGGGTGAAGTATTTTACTTTCCTCTGTGCCTTCAATCTGACAATTAGATTGTGAGCAATTGGTTGTGACTAAGCAATCCCTCTTGGTGCTATCCTAACACTCTGGCACTTGAATCAAGGATCTCCCGGGTTCTTCATTTCATTCAGTGCAGCTGAGGAACTGCTTTCCTTGCTAAAGGCTGCACCTGTGATTTGAGACAAAAATCACTTGGTTTGGCAATGAGTGCCCACCTCAAATTAAGCTTTATGAAGGCTTCCTAAGACCTCCTTGGGAGCTCCCTGCAAGGAAGTTTCCAGCTTCTCTGTTGGTTGCCATTTTTGTGAGGGCAGGATCTATCTGCCATTGAAAAGTGAAGCTATTAGATGGTGTTCAGTCAGTAGCATAAACCAGAACAAAAAAAAAAAAAAAAAATCTCTTTGCTCAAGACATTTTCAGAAAAAAAGGCAGTCACTTTTTACTTAAGAGAGTTTAGAAAAGCTTGCACTGACTGTAATAGAAATTGCCTAATTCTTTTAAATATCCTGTTTGAATTATAGGTGAAGAAATCTCATCATAGCTTGTCATTTTTCCCCTCTCAGAAATAGTCTATTTTCTCACCATTTCATAGTTTGTTCACATAATGTTTTAGCAAAGCTTAACAAACTATGAGGAATTAAATACAGATTATGCATGGTTTCTTTGGAAATAAGAATACTCTTGTATTTTGTGTTCCTGTCTTTGAAATATTTCCTTACAGACAGATAACGAAGAGTTTGAAGAATCTTGATCTTCAGGGATTAACAGGCTCACAGAAAGAGAATACAAGAGACATATTTAGAACTCAACCTTATGTCTTGACTTATGAATGATGTAAGGTCTAATCCAGGTCTTACTTCAGAGTGAGAGAGGCTTCCACAGCTTTTGGTCTTGGAGCACAGCAAGGAAAAATGGCACTGGTGAGGAGGGCAAGGACCTGGGACAGTGACAAGAGCCTAGTGAGGCTGTGTGATGAAGGACAGAACAGAGGGCGAAGTGAGGCAAGAAGGAAATGAATGCACATGGAATATACTGGAGAGCATCTGAGCTTAGGAAACTGAAGCTCCAGAATCCACACAGTGACATTTTATGTTGAGAGTAGCCCTGAAAAAGTCTAATGTGTCCCTCTCTGTCAGCACTGATTTTTCTTTTAACCTTTGTTTGTCTGAAAATGGAAATGTTGCTCTCTTACTGCACATGTACTGTTCTTTCACTGAGCCAAGATGTTTGAATAGACTTATATGGTTCATGTTAAGGTATAAGTAACTAAGTACTAGCATGCGGAAAGTATTAATGTTATGTGTCCATGCCCATGGAACTGAGAAATACAGCTTCAAATTGATCCTCATTTACATGATGATTTTTGATTCTTGAACTACAAAGTACAAGAAAACTAGATTAAAGTAAACAAACATTATGTTGACATAGTTTTGTTAGGTAGATTTCTTCAACTTTTAAGAAATTGCATTCTTCTCTTGTCATGAGTAGTATTAACACAGGTGAATGAGAAAACATTCAAGACAGGGAAATGCTATCCATTACTTATGACACTAAAGCCATATTCCCTTTTAATCTGAAGGATTAGTTGAATGTATTAAGTATTTTAATTTGAAACACAAATGAACCATTGTTTTATTTATTTTTATTTTTAAATTTTTAAATTTTAATTATTTAATTTTTTAATGACAACTTCCATGATTGTAAACAATATTTCATGGTAATTCCCTCCCCCCCACACTTTCCTCTTTGAAACTCTACTCTCCATTCATATCCCCTCTCCTTCTCAATCAGACTCTCTTTTATTTTGATGTCATGATCTTTTCTCCCTACTATGATGGTCTTGTGTCAGGCTCTGTGAGGTCATGGATATCTAGGCCATTTTGTGTCTGGGGGGAGCACGATATAAGGAGTCCTACCCTTCCTTTGGCTCTTACATTCTTTCCACCACCTCTTCCCCCACGAACCCTGAGCCTTGGAAGATGTGATAGAGATGTTTCAGTGCTGAGCATGCCTCTGTCACTTCTTCTCATCCCAAGGTCACTGCCATCTGAAAAGAGAAGGTTCTCTAACCAAAAGTGAGAGTAGCATTAATATATGGGCATGAACATAAAGAGAAGCACATACTGGGCACTTTGGTGGGCATAGTATGTACAGCTAGCCAGACAGCAGCAGACACTATACCCCAGGGCTCTTACTACCCCTGCTGTGGGTGTCTTAGCCCCTAGCCTGCCACTATTGGTATTAGTCTCATCAGCTGCTTTTGGAGGATGTTTTGTCTCAACAATGAGAAGACAACTACCATAGAAACCTTGAGTGAGAAAACTAGAATTGACATTACACAGGAATTAGTGAATTGGTCTTTTCCTTTTGCAGATAAGTTCAATACCTGGGGAGACCATCAGGGCTTATTTTGTGCATTGAGGCATAGGCTAGATAAAAGTTCACTAAATGCAGTGTGGACTCATCTGCATGTCAAATGTCTACTTCTATCAAAGGGATAGGGCTAAATTTTCCACAGCATTAAAAAATTTGCCTAATAGAAAAGAAGGTGCATTAATTTACCATTAACTCATTAAATCTCATTGCAGTAAGCTCACTTTTATACACCTTGAAAACTTAAATGAAATAAAATAAAAAGAGTTTTATACAGTCAAAAGAAAAACAGGGATTTTTTTGTTTCTACCTTTTGAGTCTGAATTTAGGATGCCAGAATGAGCTTACAAGGTTATTCACTGAAGACAGACACAGAACTCCAATGGTTAGTGAAGCACTTTCTGATCCCTTTTTATCTGTCCTGCTGTAAGGATGGTGTGTTCATAAGCAGAGAGTACAATCCACGTCTGGACAGTATCTAAGACTTTGTGTAGTGTCTATAATAACAGAAAGTTCTGAGAAGCAGACATTTTAGAAATAAGTATATTTTAGCTTACTTGCTCACTTCAAATTCTAATCCACTTGTGTTTGAAAATATTAAGAAAGGACTCTTGCAAAAAGTATGTAAGTGACATTTTAAGATCAGGGTAAGTCTTGAGTATGAGATGATTTGATGTTATTTTTATTATGAATGTCATGTTCACTGGACAAGGTTGTATGTGTCTATCATCTCAGTACTTGGGAGGTAAAGTCATGGGTATTGATATTAATTCCTGAACACAATGAACAATGTAATGAATTTCAAGCTAGCCTGTGCTACATAACACAAAATACAATTTTCATCAACTGTATATGGATTTGGTAGTTTCTTTACATTTTGTATACAACATTTTAAATCACTTTCTTCTAGAAAATATTTTCAAACAGGTAACCAACCATTGCAATTACCTCTGCTCTTTATTTTGAGAATAAATAAAATATTCTGTAACTGAATTATATAAAATTTGAAAATATGTATCTCCCAGTCTGGTCGCAAGCTGAGTTTTAACATTATACTGCTGCTAGGATTCATGTTTATTATACACATGCACATTTTGATAGACTTAAAGCAAATAGAAGGGAAATAATAACTTGTTCCATTAGATGTAGGCATTGTTTTGTGAGGTTAGTATTTTATATTTTCTTTTATTTCAAAAGAAAGGCCATGTGTTGATCTAGTCATGCAAAATTTGCATATATTATACTAATCATTACTTACTTCATAACATTTTATGAGATATTTCACTTTTTAAATCCCTAGCTATTGAACAAAAGGATAGCTTTAAATGAGATATCTTTCCACAAGTTGAATTTTCTGATTTCATTGATATAAATATTGTTCTTTTAACCTATTGAGGGCATAAACATTTCCATTCAAAGTAATGTAGAAACAATGCTATGAACAGTACTCTCAAGCAATACATTAATATGTCTTGACATAACCACATTACTATTTGAAAATTATTTTATTATAACTATCAATGTGTGATATTGAGGGTTGATTTCTATCCTTCCTAGTATAGTTTTAACATAATATGTACATGCTTATTTTAGTTTTAGGTAAAGGCCCAGATTTGTTTATTCCCATGTTCTTCTGCTTCACCACAGACCTAGAAGCTACAGAGCCAAGGACTATGGACTAAACCTTTGAGACCCTGAGCCAAGATACATCCTTCCTCCCTTAGACCTTACAAAAACTCACTCATAGAAATACTCAATAAATTAGCTATTTCTAAATATTCCAACCCGTGAGAGTATAAGAGAGGAATATTATAGTCAACAGCTGTGCTCATTTTGTCATTCCTTAACTAGGAAAATCTCCTTAGGCAGAAAATGTTTTTAAGGCTGTTTTGTTTATAATTATTTCTGAGGAGGACAGCAAGACTACTTGATCAAGGAAAAAGTTTTTCGATCTCTTCTTGTTCTTTGAGAAACACCGACATTGTAAGAGATGATTTCAGATACACTTAGAGGCACATACCTTCTAAGCAAGTGGCTCCCTGTTTTGCCTCTCATTTATCCTCATATTAACATCCAGGTTTAGTGGATATTTTCAGTGAATATTAGCTATAACTCATTGGTATTAATCAGCAGGTAACTCTGTAACAAGTAGAATTTATCAGAATAAGCTAGAATAATTCAAGGAGAGAGGGAAGGATCAAATATTGCTTAAAATACAGCTTTCTTCTGAAACTCTGGATCTAATGGTAGAGGTCACAGATTCATCTAACCAGAGATATGGCTAAAGATATGGATGCACAGGAAGTCAGCACAGTGTCCAGCCTGCTTTAAATAAGTCAGCAGTTGCTAGAGACTGTAGTCTTCTGGACTTATGCATCAATGCTCGCTAATACACATTCATTTCTCTTTAGGATATCACTGGTCCTGTACTCATGTATGCACACACATGTGTATATACACACACACTGAGGTGGTTTTAGAATATCACTGGTCCTCTACTTAGGTATGCACACACATGTGTATATATACACACACACACACATACACACACACCCCCACACACACTGAGGTGGTTTTAGAATAGAACTGGTCCTGTACTCAGGTATGCACACACATGTGTGCGTACACACCCACACATACACACACACCCCCACACACACTGAGGTGGTTTTAGAATAGCATTGGTCATGTACTCAGCTATTGTTAACTTTATTCCTTTCTATTTTATTTTTATTGCTATTATAAATGGAATTTCTTTTATTTATTTATTTATTTATTTGTTTGTTTGTTTATTTCTTTTACTTATTTCAAAGTGACAGAGAAAGAGGCAGATAGAGAGAGACAGAGAGAGAATGGGCATACCAGGGCCTCCAGCCTCTGCAAACAAACACCAGACGTGTGTGCCCCCTTGTGCATCTGGCTAACGTGGGTCCTGGGGAATCGAGTCTCAAACCGGGGTCCTTCGGCTTCATAGGCAAATGCTTAACCACTAAGCCATCTCTCCAGCCTATAAATGGAATTTCTTTAATGTCTTCTTTCTTAGGAAGTTTATTATTTGTGAGAGCTACTGTTTTGTATGTCCAATTTGAATATCACAATTTTACAGTTTTATCAAATATAGTACCCTTAAGGGGAGTTATTAAATTTTCTATGCAGGAACATATCAGCAAGCAGGGATAAATTTTCTTCTTCCATTCTTATTTGTATTCATTTTGTTTCTTTTTCTTATTTAACTGCTTTGTCTAAAATTTCTAATTATGATATATAGATACATGTATATATGACAGACATAATAATTACATATCTAATTCTATATAAATTTACACACACACACACACACACACACACATATTCTAGGTAAAAGACCATCATTTTCTTGTTCCTGATATTAGGGGAAACCCCGTCATATTTTTCTCTTTCAACATGATGTTGTATATGAGTTAAACATTTTTTAAATTGGAATTGAATTGTTTAGAGATGAGCATAGTTCTTTTTATCATATTACACACCCTATAGAGTATTATATAATCTTCACATTTACTTTTAATTTCCTCACCTAATTAAAGGATACCTATTCATTTGGCTGTTCTTACCTATTTAGCTAAGTTTAGAGACAAAAAATTAGTGCAATAGGTTTAAAGTGGAATAGAGTTCAGAGTTTATGTAGTCACATATACATAATTATCCATTGGTCTTACTGACCTCATTGAATACAAAGAATTTCTTATCTTAAAAGAACATATATAATGTGATGTAAGGCTATGAGAGGTGATAGAGACAAGAGAGAGAGAGATACATGCAAGTGTGCAGACAGGCTTGATTTGACGACTTTAGGAGAGACACAAAACTTTCAGGCTTCAGGTAAAAGCACATATTTTGCTTTTGACATTTGTTTTAGTGAGAGGAGAGAAGAGGTAAGTCTGGCTGGTACATTTTATTTTGTTGTATTTCTTCATGATGAATAATTACTCCTTAGTGCTTTGAAGTCATTTAAAGCTCTTGTCTTTCTATATGTAACATGTTTCTTTAGAAACTTAAAAAGAACAAAATGAGCACTGTTATTGTTCTCTTATGTCTGGTTATTTCTAAACATTTAGAACAAATTGCTTTCCAGTAAGCTGATTGATTGGTTGACCCCATTTTGAATAACATGGGACACCTATTTCACAGAAAAAATAAAAGAAGTAGCCTTATCTTTTATTTGGAAGCAATCCAAGTTCTAAGTTCTCCAAATTCTTACTGTTCAAATAATCAGACTTAAATTCCTTTTAGAACCTGACTTGATAGACCTTTCAGTGTGTGTTTTGATTAACTGTCTGGCTGATTGATTGATGGGCCCTTCTTCATTGGGTTGAATTGATTGCAAAAGTGTCTGTAATAAAAGGACCATGGTATGTATTTTGTGAAGAGATTCAGCTTCTAGTCTTTTTATGTAGTTTATGAGAGACTGCAGATAAGTAGGAATGACAAGTACAAGGCTGTGCCTCTTCATTCTTTAAGTGATAAAGTATACTGAATCAGAATATAAAGTTTAGACTGTTGGTAAGGAACATTGAGATTGTAAAAGACATTAAATAATGTGCAACTGTAAAATCTATAATTTATTAGTAGATAACTAATATTCTATGGTTTGGCTAATATTCAGTAACAAACATTCTTTAGTCAAAAATTCTTTCTCTAGGAATAGACACTGTGACCTCTATGTGAAAGGAAAATTATTTCAAATTTCCCAAACAAACTTCCTCTGCACTCTGAAACTAGCCTTCTGAGTTGAAATCTGCCTCAATTTTATTGCTATAGAAACTCACATAAGTTTATACAACTCACACTCCATTTCTTGTTCCCTTTATCCAAGGTCATGATGATAACATGAGTCAGGTTCATGGCTGCATTAGTCCAGTTTCTCTTGCTGTATCAAAATTCTAGAAGCTAGCTACATCAGGATGCTAAATGATCATTAAGTGGTCTTAGTTCTTCTTGTTTCAGTTCTTCTTCCCTGTAGGGAGTCTAATAAATTATTAATCTATTAATTGCTGAGGGCTCAACCAGGAATAATGGGCATTGTATATTTTGGTGGTAAATCTTCTAAAATTTAGCTCTTCCTGCTATTAAAGGTAGACTTAGGGTTAATGACTTGTCTGTCTCTTCAGCCAAAGCAAAGCAAACACACAAACTTAAAGTGAAATTATAGATTCCCAGCTTCATCCTACTTCTAGTAACTGATGGCTCACTGAGAAATCAGTGCATTTTACCAAACACAGCTTCTTTGTGTTCATTTAAAGGTCAGCACTGATGCCATTTAGAGTGGTACTTCCAAAGTCTGCTACCCTATTAAAGGGCTCAGGAACACCAAGCTTGATGCGCATGAACCCTTATGGGAAATACATAACCCACATCCAAACCATAGTATATATCATACTTTTGCTATTAGTTATTATTCTTTTTTTCATTAACTTTTAAAGTAACCATATAGTTTGTATGGATATATCATGTTTTGGTACCATTATTTCCCCTAATCTCCTGAGGGTCCACCATTGTAGGTTATGTGTTGTGAGAGCAGAAGTTAGTCATTAAAGGTGGTGCCTCTAGGCATGCCCTCCTGATCTGTGGCTCTTACAATCTTTCCACCCTCTTTTCCCACAAAAATCCCTGAGTCATGGTGGGTATGCTTTAAGTATACTTCAGTGATAAGCTCTCAGGAACCTCGCCTCTGGATTTCTGTTTTGGTATGTGTTGAGTATCCTCAGCATCTGTCTCCATCACACTGGTGCAGATTGTCAGGATCACCATGGAAGCAGAACTTGGGTTCATTTCACCAAATCCTCTGTGTTTTCCCTTGGCCTTGTCTGAAGTTCAGCGGTGGTTTATGTCCTCTGGACTCTCTGTATGAAAAAGAAGAACAAATTCTCCAATGGCAAGTGAAGTCAGCATAGTCTTTTTATGTAGTTTATGAGAATGAGTATTATGAGTATATAGAATATGTATTGTTAATTTAAAGAGGTTTGGGTGGATATAGCCCCTAGTTTGCTAAAGACAATGAGAGGTTGTCATTGGAGACCATAATCTTGGTTTATATAGGATTCTGACATAGCTCACAGTTCCAGCCATGGTTTCCTTTCCACTGAGTGGATCTTCTAGCCAACCAGAAAACCATTTGTTACTCACAAATGGTGTGTGCCACCATTGCACAGGTGCCATTTAGAGAGGCGGATATTTCTCTAGTGGGCATTTACCCTAAAGGCTCCACATTTCACTGCTCAACAGTGTTTAAAGCTGCTCAATTAATAATAGCTAAGAGCTGGAAACAACCCAAATACCCATCATTGGATGAATACATAATGAATATGTGGTACATTTACACAATAGAATTCTACTCAGCAATAATAAAAAGTTATATAATGGAATTTGTAGGAAAGTGGATGGATTGCAGTGAGGTCACAAAATTATCTGTTTCTAAAAATGAGACAGCTATTATCTAGTAAGTGTTACACTTTCTATTACCCTCTAAGAAGACAACCCTGAATCTCAGGTAAGCAGGAAGGGTATCTAGCATTTGAACATCTGTGCCCTACCTTGTGTTTAATGGTATATGTAGGGAGATATGCTAGTGAACTAGGGCAAGACACAGGCAAGGTAATCATCATGCAAGGAGATACCATGGTCACATCTTTCAAAGAAAATTCTTTGGGCTATTTTTTCATGTATGTATGGGTGGGGGGTATATGTACATGTATGTGTAGATATGCATTTGCTGTGGGTGTGCATGTGGAGGCCAAAGATGAAAGTTGAAGTCTCCTATTGCTCATCAGCAAATTTCCTTGAGACTGATGGTTTTGCAAACTCTAGCAATGCTCCAATATTCAGTCTCCAGAGGACAGACATGTATGAACACATCTAGCTGTTTACATGGATTCTGGGAAATTTAATTCAGGTGAATGGGGCCCTTTGAACCATCTCCCAAGCCATTGACTATTACTAAAGAAAGAAAATTTGTAATTGAATTTTGCAGCTCAGGCCTTTGATGACATTTAAGAAGGAAGTTAGAATTGACATACTCTCTTCTGGCAATACATTCTGTCACCTCAGGAGTTGAAGTGACCCAGAAGGTCATCGATCTGCCTAGTTCTATATAATAAATGGGCTCAATTGAAAATAGCATGTATTTGTAAACTGGCTTACAGATGAATGTCTGTTAACTCCCATTAGAAAAGTGAGAGGTTATAGGATAAGATTAAGTTTGTCTTGATAAAATTATAAAGTGAGATGTTCCTATTTTAATATTAATTATATTATCTTTTGACTTTGAAATACCTACTCTTAGTTTTATTAATTTCACATTCATGATGGTCAGAAAGAAAATTGGTGAAGGCTTTAAAGAAAGCTAACAGCTCTATTAACAATGGCAGAAATATTTAGCAATGGATGCATGTTTATATATGTTAGATGTAACCTTTTCTAACGTTTCTCTTGATTGAAATTACTGAATCAGGAGTGGCAGGTAATATGATCTAGAAGGGCGGCGTAGCTTTGAAAGCCAGGCAGTGTCTGATGATAATATGAGAGTAGGGATGGAATACTGAATCCTAATTGGGATTCTAGGTGTGTCATCTTGGCAGGATATTCAGTTTTTAATTCTGAGATTCTGTATAACACAAACAGAAAGCTGGCTTCAGCTTTGTCACTAACATGCAGAATGTTTGGCAAGGAACAAAAGTGTCTACCTTTCTAATGGAGCTAAGTCCATAATAACTTATTTCCATTTCCTAAGCTACTGAGGTGGGGTGGGTATATCCCTAACAGTGACCTTGGAGAACTCTGCTCAAAACCTGTCTTGGCTGGGAAGCATTACATGACCTTTCCTTCTGGGCTTCCCTCCTTCCTTGCCATATGCTTTCTTCATGATGGCCTCTGTTCTTCCAGGGAAGGAAATAAGACAGTCTCTCATTGCTCAACTCTTTATACAATGTCTGTCTTGGAGAGATTATTCAATCAGTATTGAATGCTAAATTCAATTCTTTTATCAACTTTTAGTGACAATAGAAGGTTCTAGATAATAATAACTATACTTCCGTAGACAATGATCTCCAAGCAACGTAACATTTCCTATGATGGGTAGAAATAATAAATTGGAATGATTTGATTAAAGCAAGGTTTCTCTATTTTACTTAACAGTGGGCCTTTGGCTTTTTGAATAATGACTCATTTAGTGCTTATTTTGCTAATGGCTACTTTTACTTAACCTGAAGTTTTCATGGTATAATCCTATGATTGATAGAAACTAAATATGACAGGTTGAGGGGAAGAATTGGTTTCAGGAATTGCCTTCAGAACAGTGGACTCTTAAATATTATATACTTCATTCTCTTGGCTATAATAAAGCAACTGTGAAACCTAGCTATCATTCTTGCATTAAATATTTATAAACATTAATGCAGTTATAATGACAACTAACATGGCAGCCCACTCAAAACTTATAATTAGTAATGTAAGTGAGCTTGTAACTAAACACATTTTCAGAATTAAATGAGATGAATCCAACTAATATGTTTTTCCTCTATAAAAATCAATCTAAATTATGAGAACTTTTTTCTTTTTACTGAACCACAAAATACAGAGTTGCTAAATTTCTTACTTCCTTGGGATCATGGATCATTTATTTTACTGTCCTTCTGCTCTTATCACTAGCACAACATTTAGCAGAATCCCTTAGGAGCAACAGTGACATGCTGAGGTTACTCACTTCCAAAGCCTGTGAATTGAAGAGGGAGTTTCTACTGGAGCTTGAAAATTTCATGTCTTTCTTCTACTTAGCTCTTATTCTTCAGGTTCTTGGCAGAATACCAACCAACAAGGGCCAGACTTAACAGGTATGTGTGCAGAATACTGTACTTGCAGAGAAAATGGAGCAGTTGTTTCCTTGCTATATGATCAAAATATTGTCATTTAATCAAGAAAATATCTGATTGAGTAGAACCTAAACATACTTTCTCTTGTTTAAAAAAAAACAAAAACAAAACAACAACAACAACGACAACAAAAAACTTTTGTTATCACCTGAAGTAAGGGGATAGCAGATCTGGTCTTACTAAAAGTTGCTGTGTGTGGTGGTGTACACCTTTAATCCCAGCACTCAGGAGGCAGAGGTAGGAGGATTACCATGAGGCCACCTTGAGAATACACAGTAAATTCCAGGTCAGCCTGAGCTAGAGTAAAACCCTACTTTGATAAATATATATATATATACATATATATATATATGTATGTATGTATGTATAAAATTTATAAAAATGTAGTATTCTTTGTTAGAAAGAAGAAAAATATCACTCTGAATAAGGAATGATATTTTAAAAGGATTATAGTATAAAAACTCTCTCAGCCCCTATTTCCCAAGCAATATTTGAAATAATTTCTTGGGCTGGAGAGATGGCTTAGCGGTTAAGCGCTTGCCTGTGAAGTCTAAGGACCCCGGTTCGAGGCTCAGTTCCCCAGGTCCCACGTTAGCCAGATGCACAAGGGGGCGCACACATCTGGAGTTCGTTTGCAGAGGCTGGAAGCCCTGGCGTGCCCATTCTCTCTCTCTCCCTCTATCTGTCTTTCTCTCTGTGTTTGTCACTCTCAAATAAATAAATTAAAAAAAAAAAGAAATAATTTCTTTATTGGCTGGGTCTCCCTGGTTATTTTTCTCCTCATTGGCTACTTGAGTTGCATTTGACCAACAGGACTCTAGATTTTGGAGCACATCTGGGACTGAATGTTCTGCTGTCTTCTCTCCTTGTTCCATTAAGGATGTCTTAAAGTGATCCCTACCATGCCCACAGCTTTAATTTCAGATGAGATCGGGTGTGTTCAAGGTGGTATGGTTATAGACAACACAGCTGTAATTTCAATTGGCCCCCAACTATATACTTATATATCTGACTCTGCATTGAACTTCAGACTTATGTATTCTTTAGAGCAATCGATATAACTGCTGTAAGTTTAATATGTTTGTCAAATTTATTATGTCCAAAATAGAGTTCGTCATTTCTACTTCAAACCAGCTCTGCGGCAGTCTCCTCTGGCTTTGTAAAGCCATCATTGTTCCCTTGATAAGTTTAGAAAACTAGTATCCTCTCAACTTTGTCTTTGTCTTTGATATTTATTTTCTTTTTCTCTCTTTGCCTTTCCTCCCTTCCTTCCTTCTTTTTTTTTTTTTTTTTTTTTTTTCCTCAAGGTAGGCTATCACTCTAGCTCAAGCTGACTTGGAATGCACTATGTAGTCTCAGGCTGGCCTTGAACTCATGGTAATCTTCCTACCTCTACCTCCCGAGTGCTGGGATTAAAGGTATGCACCACCAGGCCCAGTTGATAACTTATTTCTATTTCACTAACAAATCCAATTTCTTCCAAATAAATGCTGCTTTCCAACTCCTTTACTACTGCTCTAATTTTGAACCCATCAAATGTATCCCTAATAGGCATTTCCTATTCTCACTCAGCATCCCAGACTCTAACAAAGCATCCAAGAACAGCTTTGTAAAATTTAAATCAAATATCCTATTCAAAATCTTCTAGAGAGCTGGAAAGACAGTTTTGCAGTTAAAATGGCTTGTCTTTGAAGTCTATGGACCCAAGTTCAATTCTACATTAGTCATGTAAGCCAGATACATAAGGAGGCTCATGAGTTTGGAGGTTCATTCACAGTGGCTAGAGGCCCTGACATGCCCATATTCTCTCTCTCTCATAAGTAAATCAATCAATAAAATATTTTTTAAAAGACCTCTTAGAGTTGGGGAGATAGCCTAGTCAATAAATTGATTGCCTTGTCTATTAGTCAGAGTTCTCGAGAGGAAAAGAACAGATAGAATGAATTGTATTAAAAGGGGGATTTACTGGACTAGTTTAAAGGCAGTCCAATAGTAGTAGTCTGCACGCCTGACAGTCAAGGAACCGGGTAACTACTCAGTCCACACAGCTGGAGGCTTCAGCAGTCCCAAACCAGCACTGATGGTATGCAGGCTTCCTGGAGAGTGACTAGTCTTCAGTCCATGCTGTTCTCTAGTCCACACTGGAAGGCAGCAAGCAGCACCAGCAGCCAGGTGGGAGGAAGGGGTTTCCATCATTTCTCCCAGAGATTCCTTAGATAAAGCCCACGCACTCAGAGGGCCACCCACTGTTGGGGAAGGGCTCCCTCTGGAGGAAGGATTTCTTCCTTCAGTTAATCCTTCCTGGAGGCAACCTTAGAGACACACCCAAGAGGAATGTTTGTAGATTCCTAAAGAGATCAATTATTAACCATCACACAAAACTTAATCCCTCCACAACTTGACATCAAAACATATCTCCTTATATTATACTTAACTGCCAAATGAAGACAATCACATGGTCATAATTCCATCTAACATGATATAACTATCCCACATACAATAGGAAATACACAAATTTCCCCCAACACAAAGCAAGATACCTTGAGGAATGTTTAGTCTCCAATATTATGGATTAAATATAAATTCAACAACAGTTAACTAGTAACATAATCTCATTCAAAACTAATTCATAATAGAGAAATAGATGAAGAACAAAAACATCTTAATATTGGTGTACATATGTATAAACACTTTAAAAAATATTTTTATCTATTTATTTGCAATCAGAGAGAGATCGAAGAGAGAGAGAGAGAGTAGGCACACCAGGGCCTCCAGCCACTGGCTTTTTGTGGGTACTGGGGAATCTAACTTGGGTCACCAGGGTTTGCATGCATGTGCCTTAACCACTGAGTCATCTCCCCAGCCCATGTACAAACACTCTTAACAAAGTAGGACAGAAATACTCTTGGCAATTATAGTCATCAATTTTTTGTAACTGATCATGTGGCTTTAGCTGGTATTTGTAAGTATCTTCTACTACTCATTTTGTATTTCCTCCACCTTCAGCAAGTACCTCAACAGGTGATGCTGGCTTGGTGGGGGGAGAGGCTGGACCCTGCGAGTATGTTGCAGAACCAGACTTTTTACTTCAGCTTCCTTAGTATACTGATTGATGGGTCCCTGGTCCCCAACTCCTGGATTCCCTGTGCCTGAATGAGTAGGCCAATGCTCCTGGTTATTTCCCACATTCTACTTCCCTGGCTACAGTACCCCTGGCATCAAAAGCATTATCAACTTCGATCAAGTAGGATTCATCCCAGGTATAAAAGGATGGTCCAATATAAGGAAATTGGTAAATATAATAAATATACCACATAAATAAATTTAATCATAAGAATTACATGATCATCTCAATATATGCAGAGAAGACCTTTGACAAAATATAACGACACTCCATGATCAAAACTTTGGAGAGAATAGGCATGGGGGTTTATATCTCAATACAATAAAAACTATATATATCTATGTCTATATCTGTATCTATCTATCTATCTATCTATCTATCTATCTATCTATCTATCTATCTATGTATATACCCTAAACCCCCAAAAATACTTAAAGGGAAAAAACTCAAGTAATTTCCATTGAGATCAGGAATAAACAGATGTTCCAACTCTCACCATTTCTCTTCAGCATAGTACTAGAAGTCCTAGCCCAAGCAATAACACAGGAGGAAGAAACTAAAAGTATACAAATTGGAAAGGAAGAGGTCAAATTAGCCCTATTTGCAGATGGCACAATCCTATGCATAATTGACCCAAAGTCTCCACCTCAAAGCTTCCAAAGGTGATAAATTCCTTCAGAAATTGACAGGATACAAACTCAACACACAAAAATCAGTAGGTTGGGCTGGAAAGATGGCTTAGTGGTTAAGCTCTTGCCTGTGAAGCCTAAGGACCCCGGTTCGAGGCTTGGTTCCCCAGGTCCCACGTTAGCCAGATGCACAAGAGGGCGCACGCGTCTGGAGTTTGTTTGCAGAGGCTGGAAGCCCTGGCGCGCCCATTCTCTCTCTCTCCCTCTATCTGTCTTTCTCTCTGTGTCTGTCGCTGTCAAATAAATAAAAATAAAAATTAAAAAAAAATCAGTAGGTTAAAAAAAAAATCAGTAGGTTTTCTATATGAAAGGGACAAATATACAGAGAAAGCAATCAGTGAGGCTGTCCCATTTTCAATAAACACACATGCACACACACACACACACACACACACACACACACACACACATTCAAATACCTTGGAATAACACTAACCAAGGATTTGAAAGACCTATATAATGAAAACGGCTCAGTGGTCTGGTCTGGGAAAGGAAGTCTGACCACTGGAGAGGGCAACTGGCAGCCTCATATCTGAGTCATGACATCATATGTGAATGACAGGACAAGAATGGCAAGACCATTCTGAAGCAAAGTAAGTTTTATTCAGCAAAGATACAACCTTGCCAGGCAGAAAAGAGCACAGATAAATAGCTAAGACCTGCTGAGGTGCTTGCTGAATGTGGGGAAATACAGAATGCATAGTAGAAGAAGGTAGTTACAGCTAAGGACACATGACCAATTACAAAGAAAAGAAAAAAAAAAAGAGTACTGTAATTGCCATGAGTGTTTCTGTCCTACTTTGTTAAGATTGTTTGTATATGGATGGGAGAGATGACTCAGCAGTTAAGGCACATGCATGCAAACCTTCGATTCCCCAGTACCCATATAAAGTCAGTGGCTGGAGGCCGGCAGAAGAAATACTTGAGTCCTGAGAACTGGGAGGTAAGGAATGAACTGGGAGCTCTGGTCAACTCAGTATTTGTGAGCACCCTCCAACACAGGGGAACCCAGACTTGTAGAACCAGGGAACAGTCAAATCAGGCAGCCAGCCCCAAAAATCTGTGTGTTCAAAACTATTTAATTAAATCAATTTATTTATTTAAAAAAGACAGAGGAAATGAGCACTCCAGGGCCTCTAGCCACTGTAAACAAACTCCAAATACATGTGTCACCTTTGCATCTGGCTTTGCATTGATATAGGGGAATTGAACCCAGCTCTTTGGTTTTACAGGCAAGCATCTTATCCATTAAGTCATCTCTCCAGCATAGACATATGTTTTTTTCTAATAGTTTATTATTTGCAAGGATGAAGAGAAAGAGAGAGAGAGAGAGGTAGAGAGGAGAGAGAGAGAGTGAGAATGGGTGAGCCAGGGACTTTACATAGAGTGTCAAACTTCAGCTAGTAGGTTTTACAAATAAGCACCTTTAACTACTAAGACATTTTTCTAGCCTGCAAGTTCAGAAAAATGTTTACCCTTGATCTAACTGTGTTCTGAACTATGCTACCTGAGGTCTATACTGTGTGCAGAATAATTCATATCTCTTAGAAGAATTGTATAAAAACATATTTTTTAAATTTATTTTGTCCAGTTTTGACATTTTCATGCATGTATGCATTTTGCTCTTAACTACTTCCCATTACTCTAGAATCCCCCTTCCATTCCATTGGCACCCTTCTTCTTCCCTAGTAACCCCCATTTTACTTTCATCCTTTTGCAACCCACTGAGTTAACTTAGAGTTGTTTGCATGATCATGGGTAGAAGGTTATTTACTGTGGAAGGGGCAGCTTGCCAGTGGCTACACCATTGATGAACCTGACTCCCTTCTCCCACCAACTGCCAGTAGCTGCTCTAGGAGGTTTGAGGTGTCATGAGTCATCGCCTCCATTGACGGTGAAGTATTGGCAGGCTCTGTCTTGTGCTGGAAACTGCAGGTGCTTTGAGTTCATTAGTGTAATGGCCATGTCATATCCAGAAAGAAATCATTTTGTGAAATGTTAAGTAGACGGTAAGTTTACCTACAGATATTTCTGCTGTGCTTGCTTCAAATATTTTTAAATAGTTCTAGTCAGTTTGAAGGGGACTAGTACAATTCATAACCAGGTATCGTCTCTTGAAATAATTATGGTAGATTGAATGTAATACGGTAAATGTATGACCCTATGGATTCAGATGATTTATTAAAACTTAGTTTTTACCTTTAGCCCCTAGAAAGCAAGTTCCTGTTACACCGGGGCATGCCTTTTTGGGTAGATTGGAATTCCAGCCTAGAGGTGAGGCAAGAGGAGCTTAATGGGTTCACGCTGTCTGCTGGTATTTTCTTGCTGCAGTTGTTTCTCCCTGTTTGGATGTATGGGAGTAAGCAGATTCTTCTGCCATTGGTGGAACTTCCCCTGGATAATAAGCCCATTCCTCCCTAAGCTGTGTCTGGATGGATCTTTATCCAGGTAACTTGGAGCTGAATACAACAGTTACATATAAATGTCTATATATATATGCATAAATAACATATTTTTGCACTTATTTATACTTTTATATGTACATATGCATATATATTTATATATGTCTATGTACATATGCAATAGCATCAATAGAGACCTAGGTGCATAAGGCAATAAAACCAAAGACTCTGCTATTATTAGAACATAGGCTGCTGACTGTATTTCCCCCTCATACTTGTTCCAGAATCTTCCATCTTCCACTAGAATCAAAAGGGTCCCTACTGACTTCTTTCAGAAAACTTAAGTTCACATCTATTTTCAGACAGAAAATTCTCAAGGGTAGTTTGTTTGCCAAGATTGGCTTCATTACAGCTGAGTACAGGGTCATCTCCTCTGATGTGGCTAAGCAGAGGGTGACAGGGTCATCTGATCTGATCTGTACCTGCCAGGAAGTTATGGGGGTGAGACTTTAATGCAGACAGTAAATTATATGTGTTACAAAAATCGAATTTATGTTACTAGCATATGTTAACATTTTTAGTTTATATAGATATGTGTGTGTGTATATATATATATGTATATATGTGTATATATGTATATGTATGTGTGTGTATATATATATGTATATATGTGCATATATATGTATATATGTATATATATGTATATGTATGTGTGTGTATGTATATATATATATATTTGCTACAAGTTACTTAGTAATAAGCAAACAAGGTGCAGTCCATTGATCCAAAATTGGATCTTCTTATCATCATACATAAAGAACTAAAACACAAGCATTTCAAAGCAAAAGGAAAGTGAAGCAGATTCCTATGGAATTTACTTATTTATTTATTCATTTTTTGGCTTTTCAAGGTAGGGTCTCACTCTAGCCCAGGCTGACCTGGAATTCACTATGGAGTCTCAGGGTGGCCTTGAACTCAAGGCAATCTTCCTATCTCTGCCTCCTGAGTGCTGGGATTAAAGGCATGCACCACCACACCTGGCTTATGGAATTTATTTTTGATATTTTCTGTCAACATGAGTAAAGGTGTTGTTTCCCTTCCATGCTAAAAGCCGAAGGAAGAGTTAAACAGATATGATTAGCAAGTCATATTGAAAGCCTTAATATAGATTTAACTTGTGCTTTACAAGATTTTTAAAATAAAAAGAAGCACAGCAGTATTCATTGCACTTTGTATTTTTCCCATTCATTACAAACAAATTCCTTTTGAAACTGACTATGGGCAGCGAAGCAGAAGCAGTGCCCTGACTTCCAGGAAGCACGCCTGCACTGTTGCTGTGATACATAAGATAGGATTGCCACCAGCAGCTATTCCCAGGCTCCCATTGTCCCAGCACCCTTGGTTTCAATCACACCTCTTGCTGGTTAAGGGGAAAAAGCTGCTAAAGCTATCCAGGAAAAAAAAAAAAAAAAAAAAAAAAAAAGGATTTGGAAACAGACGCATAATTGCTAGATAGGATGGCAGAGTAAAACAGTGAATGAAAAAACAGACAAAAGAGACTAAATGGAATGTACCTCAAATTCTGTGTAAAGCAAAGGAGATTGCTTCCCTCATGCTGTTGATGTTTTCTGAACTTCAGCCAGTTTCCTGGGAAGTTTAAATCAAGTCATGCATTAATTCTGGTGCTGTCTTATAGAATTAAGGGAGAGAGAGAGAAAGGAGGGAAGAAAGAAAAATCAAAAGAAAACCACCTATGAAGACTCAAAACAAGAATAGGCCAGAATTCATAGGTTGCTTTAAAAGTTTTCCTCTGCCACAATCTTTTAAATCCAAATTAAAAAAAATCTCAAATTAACATGTGTGTCAGAAAATAAAACATGTTAAGTGGATAATGTCTATGTTCCTTGCATAAAGTGATGCCAACAGCACCATGGGGTTTTGTGGGGCTTATATTTCTGGCAAATATCCCAAGTAGTAAGATGGTGTTGGGGCAAATGGCTAGCTGGATTTCTCTTTCTGTTGAATTGAAACAATGTTCTAGAGTGATACCTGAATAAACCTAAATTTTCACATCTGCAGAGACAGCCAAACATATAACACGGATGATGTAAATCCTTGCCTTTTATTGGGGGCCTGTCCCTGGTAAGTGTGAGTAGGCTAGGGATCCTTACAGGGCCAATGAGTCCATCCTAAGTGCAGCTCGTCATTTCTTGCTTGGAATCTTGGACCTGAGCTGTCTGTTGACCACTTCTGCCTTTCATCGTCTTCTCTCTAGGCTGTTTCCTCTGCCCACAGTTGTGCAGCAGGAAGGGTCATGAACTCCACCGTGCTCGTGACATAACCAAACATTTACCATTCTTCCAAGCACAAGGAGGAGACTGGGATGGCCATGTGTAGTGGTTGACTTTTTGTATTATTTTGGCTAGATTAGAGAATACCCAGGGCTGATGAGATGGCTCAGGCGACAAAGCACTTGCTGGCCAAGCAGGAGGACCCAAGTTTAGATCCTCAACATTAACATAAGCGCTGGTTGGTATGACAGCCTCTCTGTAATCCTAGTGCTGGGAGACAGAGCCGGAGATCCTGGGGACATGGTAGCTAACTAACAAAATACACATATGCACATGCATCCACACCACACACATACACAAGTAAAATAAAGCAAAAGTAAAAAAATAACACTTAGGGCTAGAAAGATAACTCAGTCATCTTCCTGTACAAGCATGAGTGCCTGAGGGTGCCTGAAACTATGAGAGTTCAAATCTGTAAGAGCAGAGCCCTGGGAATCACTGGGACTTGTGATAAAAAGCATCTGCTACAAGATATTTAGGCTCAGAAATAAAACCAGGTGGACATGCAAAGAAATGGGACACCTGACAGTCTTCTCTGAACACTGTAGACGAGTGTCCCCCACCACATACAAACATGGGAGGTATCTGAAGGGCTCATGCATGTGGCATACCACACATGAACACCCACAGAAAACAACATTTTTTAAAGAATAGTCAGATAGCTGATAAAATGTTGGATGTATTTGTGAGTGTATTTCCAGAACAGATTAACATGTGAATACATTGAAAGAGAAAAGACCTACACTTACCAGTATGGACAAGTATATACCAGTCTTTTAAGGGTAGAAGAAAAAGCCAGAAAGCTAAATTCTCTCTCTTCTCGGCCTGGAATGCCCATCCTTTTTTTCCACATCTGATTACTGGTGTATGCAAGCTTTCACACTCAAAATCCCACACTGTTGCCCCTGCTGGTACTGGACTGAGTGACACCATCAGCTCTCCTGGTTCTCTGGCTTTCAGACAGTTTATCATTAGGACCACTTCTTCACCATAATAGTGTATCACTTCCTATAATAAATCCTTTCTTCTAGCTACCCTGTATTATGCTTCTTTAGCTGGAGAATTATGAAAATCCATACTTCAAAAGATATGAAAAAAAGAGAGAAAAGTCACATCAACATGAACATAGACAGACCTAAGTCTGCAGCTTTCTCACATCCATGTTCCTGTATCTTCTCTTATTCTAATACATATTTAGAGATAATCTATTTTAAATAGCAACAAACTTTAAAGTACTTAAGAATGAACAGAACTTAGGCATGACATTTTAAAATTATTTTGAGGGTGGACACATGGCTCGGTAGTTAAAGGTGCTTGTTCCACAGCTGGCTGGCCTTAGCTCAATCCCCAGAGCCTATGTAAAGCTGGATGCAAAGTGGCACACATCTCTCTAATCCCAGTGTGCCTATGTGAAAGCAGAAGAATTCCAAAGCTCATGGGCCAGCTAGTCTGGCTCTCCCAGCAGCAAGACAACAAGTGATACTGGGTCTCCCAGAACACAGATGGAGAGATACTACGGGGTTAGTCCTCCGTCCTCCAAATGTATGCTATGGCATGTTTGCATACACAGACACTCATACATGTATGGAAACATAAATAAAATAAAAATTAAATATTTTCAGTCTAAAGGAGTCTTTTCCCCAAATCTGTTTGAATAGCTCTTTTAGATATGTCAGTTAATTAATGAACAGTTAATTAACATGTATTGCTAGGAACTCAGCTTCCAAGTTTGCATATGAAGTCAATTATGTGAGATGTTGTTTAAATTTAAGACAAGCCTCTGTTGTCGACAGGCTTAAGTGGCCCTTGCTGAAGATGTGTATTCCTCATAAACCCAGTGTATATTACAGAAATTCCAAATTTTATTAGGTTTGAGAAGCTGATTAATGTTTTTCAAAATTCAGTACCTGGATGATATATAATATTTAGCATTTTTGTAACAAATGTTATTTATTTTCTGAAATGAGAAAATGAAAATGATCCTATATTTGTTAAAGTCGGTTTAAAATTTTCTCCTACATAAAAACAATCTTGCTGGGTTAAAATACATGCTGGCACCATGTGAGTTTTAATTTTTAACTGCATTTTAGTAGAACTACCATCCTACTCAGCTATTTCTCAGTTGAGACAAATGTGCCGCTCTTGTAGTGACATTGTAAAACTACTTCCGTCCTGTGTTTGCTATAGTCCCATATGTTTCTGTAGAGCATGTGCTTCCTGGAGGAATACCTTTCTCTATCTTCATAACACAACCTATCAGAAGGGCTATGCATCATGGTATGCCTAGTGTTAGTGTTTCAAGGGACAAATAATGTGCCAGCCTCCCAATGGGCATCGTTAACATAAATCTCTCTTTTCTAATGGCAAAGGATCTCTTTGCCCCAAAGTAACTGTACAGGCATCCACAGAATTGCAGTTTGGAAAATAGCTCTGATCAAATGGTTCCCTTGAGATCCCACAAGATGTTTTGAAAATAGTTTCTAAGATATCATGAAATGGTGATGATAAATATATTCATGATCATGCCCAAATGTTGAACAACTCATAGGATAGTCTATCATTCTTCATTAGGGTATTTTTAAAGGTTATTCAAATCATTCTCAGCTGAACTTTAAAAATTGTTTCATCTTGGTAATACTCAAAGATGTAGAAGAGGGATCTTGCTTTAATAGAATATCAATGGGTGATTTGACTAAAATTGTTTTTATAGTTGTGGCCTTTTATTACTGAACATTCTGTATTTCTGAAAAAGTACCTTATTTCTTCTGAAAGTGGCATGAATAAACATGCCATAATATTAACTTGCACATTTTAATAAATTTTATGTACTTGAAGTTTTGCTGAGGTGGGTAGGGGTTTGGTCATATATTCGTTAATTATTCTGACTAAATATCATTCAAAAATTACTTTTAGCTTTGAATTTGCCTAAAAATTTATACAATATTTCAGTTCCTTTTTGTAAAGTTGAAGATGTCTTATGAAAATTGTTTTTTGTTATTGAACCTCTTATATGCTTTACATGAGTTTCCACCAGAAACATGAGGGCGGGTAATAAGCTGATGCTAAACAGATTTTGGCTTGTGTAAGTGTTTTGTATAGCTTTATATCAGGCTTTGGTGTGTGTGTGTGTGTGTGTGTGTGTGTGTGTGTGTGCGTGCGTGCGCGCGCGCGCATGCGCTTATGCGTGCACATGGCATGTGCATGGAAGAGAGAGCAAGAGAGAAATACATATCAGTCAAAATTGTATTATGTGGTACACTGAGGTTTAGGGTGTGTGTGTGTGATCATATGTATGATTACGGGTGTGAGCATGCACAGTGTGCTTGTGCAGGTTAGAGGACAGCTTAGGGATTTCTGTCCTCACCTTCTACCTTGTTTGAGGCAGGGTCTTTTCATCACGGCTTGCCAAGCTAGTTGGCTCATAGGCTTCTGGGAATGTTTTCCTCTCTGCTTCTCCTCATCCTAGGTACCCTGGGATTGTCTACACTATCACCACAGAGTCCAGCTTTATGCTGACTCTCGGTATTCAAACTCAGTTGCTGAAGCATGTAGGGCCAACACTTTGTTCACTAAGCCATGTCCCCGCCTAACACTGATGTTCTTAATTAATTGATGATTCACTTTACAAAACTGAATTCTTTATAATTTGTAACCAAAGCTTGAATAAACCTTATACTATGCCAAGTAGAGAAATTATTGCACATCTCTTTCACAAATGTAATATGTAGAACACATTATACAATCAACTTTGCCATGTAGATTCTATACACACCTATAATATCAATATAAATATATATAATTATATATTTATATATATATATATAATTATATTTTATATAAATACTTTGCCTATGTGTGCTGTATCAGTACTATCAGTATGTAGAGAACAGTAGTTTTCAAAGTGTTTGTTTTTGGTGTGTGTGTGTGTGTGTGTGTGTGTGTGTGTGTGTGTGTGATATGGTATGTAATGCATGTGTGGTGCATGCAAAGGCACATGTATGTGCTCTTGCTCTGCTCCATGTGCTGGCCTGTCATACTGGGAGTCAAACTTTGGGTGTCTTCCTTCATTACTCATACTCACCCCTCCATTCCTATTTGAGTCGAACTCTCTTACTGGTACCAGAGCTTGCTGTTTTTAGCAAGCCTGGGTGATTCACTGGTTTCTGATCCTTTTTTTCGGGGGGGGGGTGTTTATAGGCACCTGTAACCATATTTAGCTGTTTAGGTGGGATCTATAGATTCAAACAATCTCAGTGGTTTCAGTCTTCCTCAGTCCCTCATGTTTCTGCAAGATGTACACTTAACCGATGAATGGCTTCTGAAGCTCTCAAAGTGTTTTTAAGCTTCACATATCTTAGATCATAACACAGCCTTCTTAATCAGCACCACAACTTTCATAGCATTAAATAAATTCCACATGGAGAGAGATTTAAAAGAATCTCAACTTATAGATCTTCTAATTTTAATAGATACTTAATGAACATTGGGGCTAGAAGGGATTGAAATGACTAAAGATACTCTTTTCAATTTACAGACTGTGTGCTGCTTAGAATTGTGCAACTATCACAGAATACATCTAAACAAACCTACATGATATAGATATATTATTCAACCTGCTCTCCTCATGTAGTCTTGAGAGACGTAGAATGAAAAACTACTGTTAGCCTAGCATGGCACACTGTTTAATAGTAAACATTTTTACCTAAGTAGAAGCAGTGCACTTAAACGAAAAACTAGTAACGAACAACAATGATCCCTGAAAGTAGCATTTACCCTAAAACCTTCAAACCACAGGCCAGAGAGATTTGCTCAACCACATTATTACATTAGTAATAGCTAAAAGCTGGAATCAATCCAGATGTCCATCACTAGAAGAATGGATAACTAAGATGTGGTATATCTACACAATGGAATTCTATACAGCAGTAAGAAAAAATGACACAAAGAAATTTGAGGAAAAATGATTGAGCCTAGAACAGATCATTCTCAGTGAACTTACCCAATCACAGAAAAAAAAAAAAAAATCACCACATGGTCTCACTCATCTACAGCACCTAACCTTAATCTACCCAAGATACCTTATATACCCAGCAAGCTTCTCATGGACTAGACACTAGGATGGACAGAGAGGGGGGGGCAGGGCATCAAAGGGGTGGGAAACACTAATCTAGACTCAAATGGCAATGGTACCATAAAATTCTACTTCCTAAAAGGCAGACCAAATTGCTGAACCTTCACCAGGCCCTTACAGGAAACACCTAAACCACAAGACACTGGAGAGGGTAGGATCAAGTCTAACCTAATTCTTCTATATCTTCCCTCCCTCCTTCTTCCACCCCACTCTCTCTCTCCTCCCTAACTCTTGTTTATTAGTTAGCTTTTTCCTCATTTTCTTAGTGGGCACTGACCTGTAACTCCCAGTACCAGCATGGGGCTATCATCCACAATGAGCTTTTGATCAGAGAAACCTACAAGGTTTCCTAAAAGAATGACAGATTTCTGTCAGAGTACTTGATGACCTACCAAAGAGCAGTGGAAAGACCCTATTGCTGAAGATTCCATATGCAGCTGACACATAAAATGGAATGGCATGGCTGGAGGCCAGGAGAGATTCAGTCCCCAGACAGTCAGCGTGTCTAGCGCCAGAAGGTGCTACATGGGCCACTAGGGGAAATGACCAATATCTGTCCAAGCAACTCATGGTCTAACCTACTTAGCAACAGATAACCTGTTGTGATGCCCACACAAGTGCAATAGTGGCACACAGCCATGATGGGGAACCAACTGCTCTTGATTTGGCTAACTGATCCCCTCAGTGGTGCGGGACCCATAGCTGGAGCTGGGAAATAAGTCAGAACCATATTCAAACATAAGCCCACTCTCCAATATCAAGCTACCATCAATCATAGGGTACAAGAGGGCCTACACCTATTAAACTCTGTATTAAAAAAAGTAAGGGCTATCTCATTTGTCCTGTTGCTAACTTACTCTCTGTTGGAGATTCTGCTTCCTTTTTTTCAGATCGATGCAGATCCTAAGGAGAGAGCCACCCCATCATACCTCAAAAGGGCCCCGGCTGAAACTAAAGAAAATTGGCAAAGCAAGCAAAGGTGCTGTTTTTATGATGAAACAGATACCAGCACAAGGGGGAAGGAGACCAACACAGGGAAAAATCAACTCCTACCAAATCAGAGAGCCAGAGCCCCAGAGGCCCCCAACACCTCATCACTGAAGCAGACCAAAAATGAACCCAACATGGCTCAGGCAAATTTTGCGGAAGAGGTTGCTGAAAGTATGTCAGAGCCACATGTTGGGTCATGATATTCAGAGACATTTATGGTACCAATAACTGTGGGCTAACTCCACAATGCACGACCGATATACATCAACAAGAGGGGCCATTGGGGAGGGGGTAGGTAACGGATGAGCCTAATCATGGTACCAAACTGCCTGTATTTGCTGAATAGAAAACTAATAAAAAATTAAAAAAAGAAAAACTATTAAAATGATAGTATTTAAACATATAAGCCTATAAAATTGTTGCTTCTTATTATTATCGAGTGTTATGCTCATTACCTGTTATAAACATTTATATTATTGGCAGTACTATAAGGGGTTTATTTTCATAAGGATCAACATAAACATACACACACACACACACACACACACACACACTCACATACGTAGCATGGTATTATAACATTGGGATAACTGCATTTTGCTTTATAATCTTGTGGGTTTATCATTGTTCACTAACACAAAACAACAAAACAAAACGAAACCCTTGGTATGTGGTGCATGACAAAATTGAAAGAGGCCAAAGAGGTCAATGTTGTCTACAGATGTCTCTGGGGAGTTTATGCTATGCTCCTAACACTGTACCTTACTGCCTTTTCCCATGGCTGAGACTCTCCATATCATGACTCTAAATGAGTTTGCCAGCCAGAATGCTACTATTTTCAGTCCACAGGGGCGAACTTGTAAGAACTTATTGCTCTGTATTCATCCATAGAGATGTCACTTAACAAAGCATACATGGAAATGGGAATGTTTAGCAGCAAAACCAAGTATTTCTGCTTAACAAAGTGTGGTGGTTGATACTGGCTGTCAACTAAACAGAGTCTGGAATGACCTATGACATACACCTTTTGGCATGTGTGTGAGGGAGTTTCTAAATGGGATTAGTTGATGTGGAAAGACCCACCCTAAGTGTGGCCTGAACCATTTCATGAGTTGGGATCCTTGGCTGCATAAAAATGAGAAAGTGAGTGGAGAATGAGCACTCATCTCTGTGTCTTCTTTTAGTATACTGATGCGTTGTGACCAGCTGTGTTATGTGCCTGTCACTGTGAAGGCTTACCTGTTAGATTTCCTCATATCCTTGTGCATTTGAATACTTAGTCCTGAATTGGTGGCACTGTTTGGGAAGACTGTAGAAACTTTTAGAACATAGTGCCTTGTTAGAGAGTGTATATCACTAGGAGCCTAACCAAGCTCCACTTGGCTCTCTCCTTCCCCTCCTCTTCCTTCTGACTGATGTGAAAATGTAATATAAGGAAATGTTAGTCAGTCAAATCTTGTGAGGGTCTTGAATTTGTGAGTAATTATAGCTACTTTGACTGCAAGATGGCAACAGCGGTGTCAGGTCCAGAGCACAGATTTCTGCAAAAATGACATTAATCAGGAACCTAATAAATATTTGTTGAATGACATAAGAGCTATTAGAAAAATTGGAAAATATAAAAATTCTCAATCTTTAAAAATTCCAGAGACTGAATTATCTGCAGATTGATATTTCATCTAAACAAAAGGAATTTGGAAGTGCAGGAGGCCTGGAGACAATGCAGAACTGTAAGAGAAAAAGGAGCTTACTTCACTCAGAAATCACACATTTGTTTGGCTACATGTAAATAATAATGCCATAATAATGATCCAATGGTGAGAAAGGCATAGATATTGCGCAAAACAGCTTGGACTGAAGTTGGTCATTTTCCTCCAGTTGCTCATGTAGTACTTTCTGAAAGTAGACATGTCAACAACCTGTTGTTCTGTACCATCAGCATATGGTGTCTTCAGCAGTAGGGTCTTACCATTAACTTTTGGTTGGTCATCAAGTACTCTGACAGAAATCTGTCTTCTTGTGGGAAACCTTGTGGGTCTCTCCGATCAACAGCTCATAGTGATGTTAGCCACACTGTGGTACTGGGAGTTACAGGTCAGTGCCGAAGAAAAGAAGGAAGAAAAAGATAGGTAGTATAAAAGAGCTAGAGAGAAAAGAGAGAAGAAGGAGGGAAAGAGAGAGAGAGGGAGGGAGAGAGAGAGAGAGAGAAGAAGATTAAGGTCACTCTTCATCATACCCTCTACAGGGCCTTTGATTCAGTTATTCCCTCTAAGAACCAGATGAAAGTTCAACCATTTAGTCTGTCTTTAAGATGTATAATTTTATGGTACCATTGCCATTTGGATATAGTGTTTTGTCCCCCACTCTTACCCTTCCCTCATGCCCCACCCTACCAATTGTACAATCCTTGAGATCGTTATTAGGTATGTCAGCGTCTTGGGTAGATTCAGGTAGTGAGACATGTGATTGGGTGAGTTCACTGAGAATGATCTGTTTCAGGTTCAACCATTTTTCTTCAAATTTCCTTGTGTCATATTTCCTTACTGCTGTGTAGAATTGAACTGTGTAGATATACCACATCTGGGTTATCCATTCGTCTAATGATGGACATCTGGGTTGATTCCAGCTCTTAGCTTTTACGAATTGAGCAGCTATAGACATGGTTGAGCAAACCTCTCTAAATGGAGGCATGGAGCTTTTAGGATAAATGCCGAGTAAGGAAATAACTGGGTCTGTTGGTAATTCTATACACAACCTTTTTAGGAATCTCCATATTGCTTTCCAATGCTTGTACCATCTTATAATTCCACCAACAGTGGATGAGGGTTCCACTTCTCCACATCCTTGCCAGCATTTATTTTCATTTGACTTTTTAATTTTTGCTGTCCTTACTTGGGTAAGGTGGAATCTCATAGTTGTTGTAATTTTCATTTTCTTGATGATTAGTAATGATGAACATTTTCTTAAGTGTGTATTTGCCATTTATATTTCTTCGTCTGAGAACAGCCTATCCAGTTCTTTGCCCCATTTTATGAATGAGTTGTTTGAGTTTTTTATTGTTTAGGTTTTGAGTTCTTTGTAGATCCTAGAAATTAGGCCTCTGTCAGTTGGATAGCTAGCAAAAATTTTCTCCTATTCTGTGGGTAGTCTATTGGTTCTGCTTAGAAGAAACTTTTCAGCTTCATGAGATTCCAATGCTTAAGTGATTGTTTAAGATCCTGAGCTACTGGGGTTTTGTTCAGGAAGTCTTCTTCCATTCCTATATCATGGAAAGTTCTTCCTATTTTTTATTCTAATAGTAGCTGACTTTCTGGTTTTATATTTAGGTCTTTGATCCATTTGTGCATGGTGAGATGTGTGGATAAAGTTTCAATTTCTTGTATATGGTTATCCAATTTGTCCAGAACCATTTGTTGATGATGCAGTTTTATTTCCAGACTATATTGTGAGGGCCTTTGTCAAATATCAAGTATCTGCAGTTACCTGACACAAAGTCAGGGTCCTTGATTCTGTTCCATTGGTCTCTACTCCTGTTTTTATGTAGTACCGTACTGTTTTTATTACTATGACTTTGTAATATAGCTTAAGATTAAGTATGGTTATGCTGCCACAGATGTTTCTTTTGCTGAGGATATGCTTGGATATCTAATGGCTTCTGCCTTTCTGTATGAACTTTCAGATAATTTTATTTTTATCTCTGTGAAGAACAATATTGGAAGTTTGATGGTATTGCATTAATTCTGTATATTGCCTTTGGTAAGATTGCTATTTTCACAATGTTAATTCTGCCTATAGAGTAGCATGGGAGGTCTTTCCATTTTTTCAAATTCTCCTCAATTTCTTTTTTGAGTATTTTGATATTTTCATTGTAGAGGTCTTTCACATCTTTGGTTAATGTTATTCCTACATATTTTATTTACTTATTTTTGTTGCTATTGAAAATGGGACAATGTCACTTATTTCTTTTTCTGAATCTTTGTCTTTTGCATATTGAAAGGCTATTGATTTTTGTGCATTGATTTTCTATTCTGCTACTTTTCTGAGGAAGATAATCACTTTCAAGAGTTTTAAGATGGAGGCTCTTGGGTTTCTAATGTACAGAATCATGTCATCTGTAAATAGAGATAACTTAACATCTTCCTTTCCAGTTTGTATCCCTTTTATTTCTTTCCCCTGTCTTAGTGCTTGAACTAGGACTTCCCGTACTATATTGAAGAGCAGAGGTGAAAGTGGACACCTTTGTCTTGTTCCTGATCTCAATAGGAATTCCTTCAGTCTCTCTCCACTAAGTATTATTTGATCTTTAGGAGCTTTATATATGTAGCCTTTAATATGTTGAGATATAAACCAATTATGCCTATTCTTTCCAATGCTTTGGTCATGAAGTGATATATTTTGCTAAAGGCCTTTTTTGCATCTAATAAATGATCATGTGGTTTCTGTGTTTAAGCTTATTCTTTCCTTTTTCATTTATCATTTTGTTAATTTGAAGTGCCTCTTTTTTTTGCTTGATCAAATTGGCCAGGGTATTGTCAGCCTTGTTCATTTTATCAAAGAACCAGCTCTTTGTTTCATCAGTTTTCTTAATTGTTTTCTTAGTTTCCAAATTCATTAATTTCTGCTCTAATCTTAATTGTTTCTTTACATTTGGAGTTTTTTGGGTTTGATTCTTCTTGCTTTTCTGGTGCCTTTAGGTGGATGGTTAGGTTATTGATTTTGGATATCTCTGTCTTTGTTATGAAGGTATTTAGTGCTATGAATTTTCCCCTGAACACTGCCTTCATTGTGTCCCATAAGTTTTGGTACAATGTGTTCTCATTGTCATTTATTTCTAGAAATTTCACTTTTCATTCCATCCACTACCCATTTATTATTTAAAAGTATGTTGTTCAGTTTCCAGGAACTGGTGAGATTCCTGAGCATCTTTTATTGTTAATTTCTAGCAATACAGCATTGTGATCTGATCTCATGCAGGAAATTATGTCAATTATATCTACCTAAATATATGGATGCTATATTTTTGACTCAGTATATGATCTGTATTAAAGAAGGTCCATGGGCTGCTGAGAAGAATGGGTAGTCTGTGGATTTGGGGTAGAATATTCTGTAGATGTCTGTTATGTCTAGTTGTCCTATGGCTTTGTTGAACTCTCTCACTTCCCTGTTGATCTTATGTTTCTATGATCTATATATTTCTGATAGTGGAGTATTGAAGTCCCCAACCATGATTGTGTTGATGATTATTTCCATTTTGTTGTCAAGTAGGTTTTGCTTTATGAATTGTAGTGCCCTTGTGTTTGGTACATAAAGATTGATGATTGTGACATCCTCTTGATGGTTCATTACCTTGATAAGTAGGAAGTGGCCTTCTTTTATTTTTCTTATTGCTTCTGTTTTTAAGTCTATTTTATCTGATATTAGTATAGCTATACCTACTTGTTTCTTATTCCCATTTGCTTGGAATATAATTTTCCAGCCTTTCACACTGAGAAGGTGTCTCTCTGTAGTGGTGAGGTGGGTTTCTTGAAGACAACAGATTGAGGGGTCTAATTTTCTGATCCATCCTATTAGCTTGTGTCCCTTGATAGGTGAATTAAGGGTATATTTTGGGTAATGACTGTGAGGTTTAATTTGATTCCTGCCATATCGTTATGGTTTATGTGACTTGGTGTTTTCTTGTAATTTATATTGTTTGTGCCTTCTTTGAGTTTGGTTATTGTGATCTGCTTCTTGTAGGCACTTGAGGTTGTTTATTTGAGTCTTATGTGTGGAGAATTTCCTACAGTACTCTCTGCAGGTTTGGGTTTGTGTTCATATAGTTGTAAAACTGAGTTTTATTGTGGAAAGTTTTTCTTTCATCATCTACAATAAGGGATACTTTTGCTGGGTTGAGTAGTTTGGGTTGGAAGCCGTAGGTCCTTAGACTTTTCAATATTCCATTCCAAGCCCTTCTGGCATTCAGTTTTTTTTTTTTAAACTGAAGTATTTCTAATAGGGTTATCTTTAAATGTAATATGTATTTTCCCTAGCTGCTTTTAAGATTTTCTCTTTTGTATCTATGTTTACAGTCCTAATGAAAATATGTCTGGGAGAATTTCTCTTTTGGTCCAGTCTGTTTGGAATTCGGCTAGCTTTTTATAACTTGATGGGACTTTCTTTTGAAAGAGTGGGAAAGCTTTCCTTGATGAAGTTGTTAAATAAGTTCTCCATACCTTTGGTCTGAATTTCTTCCCTTTCTGGTAATTCCATGATCCAAATATATAAGGATGTATAAGGGTATCTCACAGTACCCTCATGTTCTGTTCACAAAAATTTTTGAACTTATTGAAACTTTTGGACTCACAGACTGCTTTTTCTGTTTTGTCTTCCAGTTCTGAGTTTTTATCCTCCACTTGACTGACTCTATTTTTGAGAGCTCCTGTAGAGTTTTGAGCTTGTTCAATTTGGCTTGCATTTTCTACTGCATTTTATTTATAATTTCCATCCCTTCCTGGAAGCTGTAATGGAAGGTTTCTTTCCTGGTCTTTTGTAACTTAACTGCCCACCTGTATTCCTTGGCTTGTTCCCTCACCTTCTATGTTCAAGCCAGTGGTTCTACATTTTTCAATGTCTTCCTGCTGCCCATCATAGAGCCTTTTTGAATCTAACTCCTCTGTCCCTCTTCACTATGGAACTCTGCTTAATTGGGCACATGCAGACAGTCCACTATAATCTCATATGTAATCTTTCTGGACAGAGTGAAGGGATTGATATGTCCATCCCTTTTGTTATCAGACTATTGATACAATGGACCACAAGGAACTGGGGTTTCCCAAAGAGTCTCAGGCTGAGGGAGGAAAAAAAAAAAAAAAAAAAAAAAAAAAAAACCTGGGAATCTGGTGCCAGCCAGAGGCCAAGTCTATCTGCTGGGGATACCACAGGATTCTGCCAACTTTCAGAAAAGTCTTGGATCCAAGAGCCAAGACACTATGCTATAGATGATGGGTCAGTCACAGGCAGCACCACACACACCTTGGCTAGGAATGCTTCATCATATAAACCTCTGGCTCTATCTGTATTGAAAGGCAAACCTATGGTAGGACACAGAAAACAGACTTCGTGGGGTCACTGAATCTTTTTATTTGTTCTTTTTCCCAATACGGTCACACATGAGTAAATCTCATTTCTCTGCTTTTCATGATTGCTTGTTTCCTTTTTAAAATTCTATTTATTTATTTGCAAGGACAGAGAGAAAAAGAGAGAAGAGACAAACAGAATAGGTACACCATGGCCTCCAGCCACTACAAAATAACTCCAGATGTATGCATCACTTTGTGCACTTTACATACATGGGTACTAGGGAATCAAACCTGAGTCTTTAGGTTTTTGCAGGCAAGAGCAATCTTCTTGCCCTTCTTGTTTTTAATTGGCCTGCTGAGGCCAAACCTAACTATTTGAGTTGTCAGGGTCAAGATTATACTCCAGAAGCTCCAGGAGCAGCGAATTTGGAAAAACAATTGAGTAATGCCTGTAAAATTCTTTCTGGTCCATAAGATAAAACACTTAGAGTTCATGTATTACTATAGGAAAATCACTGTTGGATCATCTATTAGCTTAACACGTTTACAGATACTTTTTTCCATGATTAGAGAAGTCCCTGATTACAAAAATCAGTGAAATTCTTTTCATACTAACTTATTGCTTTACTTCACAAGTTCCCAGACATGATAGAGTGATGGGATAGTTAAGGTTTATTAGGCAAAATCTGTGAAAGGACTTAATTCATAACAGACAGTAAATGTAAAATATAAAACAGAATCCTCGATGCTTTCTTTGAAGCTGATGGACAAAGTTTCCTCGTAAGGTTCCTTACCCCTTTCATCTCAGTTGTGTCGACCGGTATGTGGAAAAAGGCAACAGCTGATACAACTAGATGAACTTAAGTCATTTTGTTTTCATCTGAAGGTCTAGATATGCTGTAATTAATGTGAAATCGATTAGATAGAGGTAAAACTGAATGTCTGGTACCTTTTAAATTTAAACTTTAATTTTTTATCATTTTTAAAAGCATGTATTCAATTTAATATAAAACAGCTCTTTTAATCTTACTTTCCAAGTGACACTTCTTAAGTTTTCATGCAAGTACAAAATATACTTTGAACATTCTCCCTCCCCAACCTGGGTACACTCTCATGTCTCTCCTCCCATTAGTTCACTTTCTTCACCCAAACAGCTTCTTGTAATATGTATTTATATGATTTTATGTATTTACAAAGACCAGGACACACAAATGAAAATGAGAGCATGTGACATGGCTACTCATTTGTAAACTAACAGGTAATACTGATGACCTTTCATGCACCAATTAATGCAGTAACTCTTGAACAAAGTCTTGGATAGGGAATGGGATGAGTAAAGATTTCTGCAAGTACATCTAACACTATGTACTTACCTGATATGGTGAGATCTGCATATGTCTGAAGCTTCTCAGTTTTTAGATTCGGGCATGATTCATTCCTAAGTTGTTCATCTTTATTTTTTCTTGGAACAATTCCACAGCTCTGGGATATATACTTCTTAATATTATGTTGTATAAAATAAATTAACAACATATCTCCAAATCAAACTTAGTTCCCAAACATTTTTCTAGCTCTAACATGGTTTGATATAGGTTTGGATTTTAGAATAGACACTATTTCTGTGGATTGTCTATAAATTAACTATTGTAAAAAAATTTTTTTTCTATGATCTGCAAACATTCAGATACTATGTGGCAGCTAATCCTTGATTCAGAATGCACCATCATTTGAATAGCTTCATGTTTGATGAATGGCTGCTTTATGTTTGACTATTCATCTTTAGGTAACTATAATTTTGCTCTTTCTCTTGTATTGGTGCTTCTTACATTTCAAAAAGTCACCCTAGAATTCTCAGAATGAGATTTATGCTAAGGCAAAAGGATGTGGACCAGTGCTTTAGAGCATGCTGAAAAGAATAGCCTTGTCACAGAGCAGAAGTAGTAATTCTGACCTCTACTACAATGAGGAAATTGCCAAATCTTTCAACTTTTATGAGCAGACAACATTTTTATGATGCCCCAAATGCCACATTTTTCTTGTCTTTGTTCCAATTTTCTTAACCACCAATGAATGTATTTGAAAGGAGTAATTTCAAAAAAGTAAAAAGATCAGTAATTCAGTATAGACCTTTTAACTTAACAGTTGTTTGTTAATCTTATCTTCTAAACTTATCAGTATTTTGAGTGAGCATTTATTTGCTGTATTAAATATTTATACTTTATGTATTTAACAAAATGAATAAGGCATTGTCAAGTAACAAAGTATCAAAGAAATGTAAAGATATAATAACTATATAATGTAAATATTAGAGTGAAGTATAATTTAGAGAATTCTATATATATTGTCTTATTTATTATTCACATGAACCTTATGAAGTATTGCTTAATCTCAAATTCAGAGATGACGAATTTGAGGTTCAGAGAGATTAAATGACCTGCACAGATCCATATAGCTGTTAGTTAAATGGTGTCAGGACTAGACCCCAACAGTGGCAGGCTGCAAGCTGTGAGATTAAGCCTTTGTAAAATCGATCCTTCTTCAACTATTCTAAAATAGTAAGTGTAATTAAGGATTATATTAAATTATAGACTTCATAACTAAAATGAGCAAATGTAATAAATTTCATCACATATTAAAATTAAATATGACATCTCTTTAAGTAAGGAAGAATTTATTTTGATATTAATTCCCATTATAATTACACAGGACTTTTTCTATGAGGGAAATAACATTTAATAGTTTCAACCTAACCTTATGTGACCTTTTCTTTCTTATTAGCTTTTCATTATTTTATTTTTAACAACTAGAATATCAAATGTAATTTAATAGAGTGATGTTTAGCTAATGAAAGCAGTATGCTGGCAGTCAAATTTTAAATAAAAATAACTTTGGATAACCTAAAGATTTGGATGAATAGTACCTGATTATCTTCTAAAATGTAATTTCATTACAAAACTGATGAAATTTCATTTCAAATTGTTTCAAGGATCCAAAATATTTTGACTAGTAAGTACTCTTTGAATTTGGCAACTAATAGAAGGTATTGCTAAATGTATTGGATGCTGAGATAATTCATTATCATGATTATTAGGATTACAGACACCCCCCCACACACCCTAGGATGCATCAATATGTACTTGTACTGAGGTGCTCAACCCCTGTAAGATATAGTTCAAGACACCAAGGAGGAATTCCAATAATGTTCCTCCCACACAGGAGTTGTACTCAAGGACTACCTGCCATGAGCTTAGCTGAGAAAAATTTAGTCTGATGAACTCACTATGGACTCTGATACCTGTAAATCATTTAGCTACAAGTTTAAGATATAATTTGGTTTAAATATAAATGCATATATATATATATATATATATATATAATGCTTATGCTCTTTTTGTTTTTTTTTTTTAGTTATGTATAGTGTGTGTACAGCCATATTGGTACTACTGGGTTAGCTTCCTCCCTGTCCTACTCCCTCCATAGGGATCCTCTTCATTGGGGAATGTGCACTGTACATTGTTGGTGCAGTCATGGGTAACAGGCAATGTCTCTGTGCTTAGTGTTCCAGAATGTGGCTCTAACAATCTTTCCACCCCCATCTTCTGCAAATTTCCCTGAGTCATGTTGGGTTCCTTTTAGGTCTACTTCAGTCATGAGGTGTTGGGAACTTCTGTGTCTCTCGATATCTGGTTTGGTAGGAGTTGATTGTTCTCTGTGTCTATCTCCTTAACCCTTGTGCTGGTACCAGGTTAACTAAGAAAGCAGCACTCTTGCTTATTTCCCCAGTTACTTTTGGTTTCACCTGAGGCCTTGTTGAGGTGTGATGGGCTGATTCTTTCCTCATGATCTGCATCCATCTGAAAAAGAGAAGCAATTTCTTCCATGGAGAGTGTAGTCAGCACAAGATAAATGGGATAACCATTATTGTTTTAGAGATAATTTAATAGGTGTACGCCCTCTTGTATCCTACGATTAGTAGGAGTTTGATAATGGAGAACAGGATCAGTTTTTCAATATGGTTCTGACTTGTTTCCCAGCTCCAACCATGGGTTCCATTCCACTGAGAAGATTAGTTAGCCAAATCAAGAGCAGTTGATTACCCACCATGGCTGTGTGCCACCATTGCACTTGTGTGAGAATCATGTCAGGTTGTTTGCTGATGAGTAGGTTAGACCATGAGTTGCTTGGACAGATGTTCATTTTCCACGTGTCACTCATGTAACCCCTTCTGGCACTAGACACACTGTCTGGGGACTGACTCTTCCAGATTCCATCCAGGTCATTCTATGTTTCATATCAACAGCATATGGTTTCTTCAGCAGTAGGGTCTTGCCAATAACCTTTGGTGGGTCATCAACTACTCTGACAGAAATCTGCCTTTTTGTGGGAAACATTGTAGGTCTCTCTGACCAACAGCTCATTGTGGATGTTAACCACATGCTGGTACTTGGAGTTATAGGCCAGCACCAAGGAAAAGAAGGAAGAAAAAGATATTAATATAAAACAGAGAGAAGAAGGAGAGAGAGAGAAACAAGAAAATATTAAAGTTAGTCTTCATCATACTTCTCTAGGGCCCTGTGATTCACACGTTCCCTCTAAGGACCTGATGAAGGTTCAACCATTTTGTCTGTCTTTTAGGATATAGAATTTTATGGTAGCATTGCCATTTGGGTCAAGTTTTGTGTCCCTTACTCTTACCCTCCCCTCCTGCCCCACTCTTCCTATTGTCTAGTCCTTGAAATGATTATTGGGTAGATTCAGGTTAGGAGCCACAGATGACTGAGACCCTGCAATGATTATCTTTCTGTGATTGGATGAGTTTGCTGAGAAGGATCTGTTCCAGTTTCTACACCTCAGTTCAGAGAGGTTTGCTCAACCATGTTTATAGCAGCTCAATTCGTAATAGCTAAGAGCTGGAATCAACCCAGATGTCTATCATTAGACAAATGGATAACCAAGATGTGGTATTTCTACATGATTGAGTTCTACACAGCAGCAAGGAAAAAATGACACAATGAAATTTGAAGAAAAAATGGTCTTTTTGGTATTTTGAATGCTTAAGAAAGTATAATTATTTTTATAACACAGTTTTATGATTTTTTAAATATTTGATTTATTTATTGGAGAGGGAGAGAGGCAGAAGAGAGAGAGAATAGGCAAATGAGAGAATATTAACTGTTTAAATTAGTTAGCTACAAGTTTTTTATATAAGTTGTTTTCTAATCAGTATACAATGATTTGGTATTGATTATTTGAATTTAGAAAATGATTTATAATGAGAAGCCTAGTTTTATAAAAACTCAACATTATTCAATTAGAGAAATTAATGTTCTTCTTCATTTAGACAAATTAGAAAATGAAAGAATGTCTTTAAGTGACTATTCTCCTTTTCAAAGAAAAGAAAATTATATGTGCCTGTCTTTCCTGACAAGTGGGCTAATCTCTCTAATCAAAATTTTTAATCAACTCTTTCAGGCATAATTTAAAGTAAAGTATGATAGATTTAGAATTACCATGGAAACACTCTTTTATTTATTTTATTATTTTTAAATTTTTGTTTATTTTTATTTATTTATTTGAGAGTGACAGAGAGAGAAAGAGGGGAAGAGAGAGAGGGGGAGAATGGGGCACACCAGGGCCTCCAGCTGCTACAAATGAACCCCAGAAACATGTGCTCCCTTGTGCATCTGGCTAACGTGGGTCCTAAGGAATCAAGCCTCGAACCTGGGTCCTTAGGCTTCACAGGCAAGCCCTTAACCACTAAGCCATCTCTCCAGCCCATTATATATATATATATATATGTGTGTGTGTGTGTGTGTGTGTGTGTGTGTGTGTGTGTTAAAGCACCTGATCCTTGGTTCTTGGCCCCTGACCCCATTTGTAAGCTAATAGCTGGTGTCTCTTGGCCCTCTTACAACTCTCTTTGCTCACTCTTTCCCCATGTGAGAAGGCCTGTCTCTGTCTCCTCTTCCCCCTCCCAGCCAGGGAAGGGAGAGAATTTCTGTTTATCTGGCACTTTCCTACTTGGTATGTTTGTGGCCCCTCATCTCGCCCTCAGCCTCTTACTCTTTTTAGTCTCCTCTGACTCCCTGTATGAGGGGGAATCTCTTGGTTTGAAGTTTGCTGCTTTGCTTCGTGTGTGTGTTTGTGTTGTGTGTTGGTATGTGTGTGTGTTGGTGTGTGTGTGCCCCTGATAGAAAGGTTTCTTCCCAGAGATGTGTCAAAGCCTGTGGGTATTCCTGTGGGTATGCTGTGTGGTTGGAAGAGCATGAGGATAACACAGAGGGGAAACTGGTTAGGGCATCAGGGGCCGTTGGCTATACCAAGTGGTTGGGAGGACCCAATAGTCTAGTGGGCTAACAGAGAGCATGAGATTCAGCAGATTCCCAACTGTGCCCCTCTGTACCCATCCAATGGAGGTTGGCTAGTATTTACTCCAATTGGAGCCTTAGAATTTTTGCCTGATATTATGCCAAGAGCTGAAGTGTGGTGATGAGGCCAACATATTGACTGTGAATCCTGTGTACCTGCTTATTCCCATGGGGTCTATACGTTTGACTAGCTGCATACAAGATAGGGACTATCGTACTCCTAATCCTTATTAGTTTCAGAGGGTTCTGTTCATAATGTTTGGGAAGGCACGGTGGGACAGCTCAGCTGTTGTCAAGCAGGCCTAGGAACAGAGAAAGGGAGTCTGTACTTAGCTAACATGTGTGCTGTTCACTACATCCTGGGTTAGCATGATCATCTTTCTACATGGTGGGTGTAATTTTCAGTGACTCATTTTACTTACCATCACCTCCCTTTATTCTCTTCCTTCCTCATCTATGTCTGTGTTTTAAGTTATCCTTTTTAAAGTTTGTTATACTCTTCACTATTTCATATTCTCTTGCTTGTTTCTTTTGGGAAATGCAAAGATTTTTAAGTTTTACTTTATGACATGGTTTTGGTTGCTGCATTGCATGGTTTGTTATTGTGTCTCTGTCTTCATTATCTACTTTTAAATGACCATAATTTGTTTCAGACCCAGCACATGTTTTAGACTGTGAATATTAAAAGTACAGCATAGACAGGACTCAAAAGAACAAGCAGAACAGCTCATCCAGAGCATAGCACACAGCCACCTGGCTCTTCCCTGCCCATTTTGTTTGTTCTCTATGCTTTTCCACATGAAACAAGACAGTAATGAGGATGATACTCTTGTCAGGTCATTTTCAGATGCCAGGAAAACTGGGCTTGGTAGGTCATGCCTATAATCCCAGTGTTTGAGATGTGGACAAAGGGTCAAAGTTCAAGGCCAACCTGGTCTATATAGTGAGTTTGAAGCCAGCTGGGGTTACATGAGATCCTATTTCAGAAAAAACAAAATAAACCAAAACAGATGCCAAAAGAGACACATAATGATTCTCATGGGAATTTCTGGCTATAGGCTGTACCACATATAAACAATGTGACTCTCAGATCTTACTTTGGTTTCCTGTTTAGTTTATTTTCACATTTCCTACATGAATTGTCAGAATCTTAGTTTAGTTACTTTTTAGTAGTTATGTGAAAAGAGAATCTCCTTTTTATTTGTTTCTGTTCAAATAGATGAGGAACATAAGTGAGGGAGGGAAGCAGGGAGAGAGGGATGGAAGCAGGGAGGGATGAATAGAGAGAGAAGAAAGAGATTGAGGAGGTGGAGGAGGAAGAGAAGAGAAGGAGGTAGGGAAGGAAAGTCCCAGCTCATCCAGGTACATGATTTATACTCCCTGGATCTGTCTCAGTGAATATGGATTTCCTACGGATTTGAAAGCCTGAGCTGAAGAACCCCCCACATGTGGCAGATACCCCTGCACTGGGTTCACATGCTGCTTTTACTCCTGTAGCTCCACCTTCTGTTCTTTCCCAATCTCAGTCCCACTTGAAATGAGAAACCTCAGTAAGTAAATAGAAAAAAACCGTCATTCATTTTTAAGGGAATGCTGAAGACTATGCCATTCGTAGGGTAGGGACAATGTGGCTACATTATTTTTCAGGACTGAGGATATAGGCAGGATCAATACATTATAAATATTCTTGGATTAATTTGGCCTCAGTCAGTGATTCCATTTAAGGTACATTATGAGCCCAGTCACATGAAAATGGAAGGTTATGGAGCCATCTCCATAAACAGAAAATGTGAAGATTTTTTATAGCTCTTTAGGCACAGATTATTAATGCTTTAATGACACTAAAGAGTATTAAATGCAAATTTGAAAAGCCCTAAGGGCCTTTATTAGGGTAAGCAGCGTTTTATGGAGTCAATTCAGACACTATTTTAATGAACATCTGAAAACTAAATCTCAGTGGAAGTCACCCCAGATGTTGTGTCATGTAGTCTGGAAAACGAGCAACTGAGCTTGGCAGGGTGGTGGGGCTGAGAGCTGGAGGGGCGGGGAATGGAGGGAAAAGATGAAAAACTATGCCTTTGATCTGTATTCGCAAGTGATTTAGCCTCACATTATTTATTGCATAGGACTGAGAAGCAAATCCCTGGCTCGTGATGCCAACGAATTTCTCTGCAATGTATAAGTAAAATTTGAGTGGTATTGGCACTGTGTGTAAGGAAACACCGTGTCAGTTTGAATCAAATGAGAAAGGAAGAAAAGAAAGAAATGAAAGGGGGCTGGGGCAAAGGCTTACCAGATAAGTCAGCTGTGCAAGTATGACGACTGCAGTTTGATCCCCAAAGCCCACGGAAGAAAGCAGACATGGATAGTCATGCCTGTAACCCCAGATCTGAGGAAGGTAGCCTGAAGGATTTCTGTGGCTCCCTGTCTGGCTAGCATGAAATAAAAAAAAAACATGAGTCCCAGTTTCAGTGAGAGATTCTACTTCAGAGAAATAAAATAGATGAGGGATAGAGGAGGGACACCTGACTTTCTCTGTGTAGTGGCATCTACTATGTATCAAGAAAGTGCGTGCTCTCAGGCCATTTACTTAGCATGTTAGACCTAACATTTTATCTTTACATCACTGTTTAAGGTACAGTTCTGTCTCACACCTTATATGGCAATAAGCATTTTTAGTTACCATGGAAACTAACCTCAGCCCTTCTCAGTAACATGGAGAAATCAAGTATTTTTCCAAACCTTTAAAAATATTCTCTTGATGGCATTTTGGAAATCACTGGGCCCTTGCTGATTTCTAGATTTTAAAATATGACAGTGTGGCAGTTGTTGATAAGAGACCTCTTAGCTTATTATGAAAATCAGGATACTTTTGAGAATACAAGTTGATTTATTAATAATAACACTAGGGGATAGAAATAAAACCAGGAAACATAATTTACCTAGCTTATTAGTCACTGGTTTTGATGATTTCTTTTTAAAGCAGCTTTATTGTGAAATTAAGTATGCAGTTTTCCCTACCTGTAATTTCATCTTATGCAATGCTAATTACTAATCATCAACTGTGTTCTGAAAATATTAAATGGAAGGCTTAAGAGATAAAAATGTCATGAGTAGGGCTGGAGAGATTGTCCAGTGGGTAAGACCCTTGCCTGCAAAGCATAGTGTAGTGGGCTTGATACCGCATCACCCATGTAAAGCCAGATGCACAAAGTGGCACATGTGCCTGCTGTTCATTTGTAGTGGCTGGAGACCTTGGTAAACCCATTCTTGCTGTCTGTCTCTTCTATCTCTGCTTATAAATAAATAAATAAATAAATAAATTTTTAAAAGTCATGAGTACATGGAATTGTGATACTCTCACACAATCTCAATCCATCCTATCTCAAATGTTCACCATGCCATTGTCTAGCTTACCTCAGCTGTATATACATTTGTCATGTAGTAGCTTTTTATTTTTTGTTTTTCAGATTAACTGTCATGGGATTGCAATCAATTAAAATAACACTTGCTTATTTTACCTATGCCCCCAAACTGTAGGACAGGTGATGCTGGTAACTCAGACATGACAGGGAAAATAGTAAATTACTTCCTGTAAGTGAAAAGGTAGAAGTTCTTAATTTAATAAGAAATAAATCATACATGCTGAGATTGTTAATATCTGTGGTAAGAACAAATGTTCTGCCTTTGAAAATTTACATAAACAAAAAGAAATTTATGTTAGTTTTTGCTGTTGCATGTCATACTGCAGATGTTAACAGACACAATGTGTGATAAATGGTCAGTCAAGGTGGAAAGACATTGGGTTCGAGTATGCCTGTAGAGACAAAAGCATTAAGTATATGGAGTTTTGTACTCACTATGATTTTTTTTTGCTCCTAGTGGGGATCTTAGAATAGATCATGGATATGAAGTTCTGCTTTCCATAAAAATGAAGCAAAAGAAAGGTGTGAACTTACAAAAGTATTATGAAGAGATGAGTCAGGTTTCCACTACTCAGACTAAAATTTAAAATATTGGTGATTGAGAACTTGCTCAATGTGTTGAGCTCTGGGCTCAATCTTCAGAACTTCAAAATAGATAAATAAACAAAGCAAAAAGAAAAAGAAAAATAGAGACATTTCCCCACATAAGCTCCTGTGGTGGTTTGAAAGTAAAATGTCCCCTATAGCCTTGTGTTTTGTGAATATTTGTTCTCTACCTGGTAACAATTTGAGGTTGTGAAGCCTTTGAGAGGACGAGAAAGTGTGTTGCTGAAGGAAGACCTTGAGGTTTACTTGTTGTGCACCCCGTTGGGTGTTTAGAACTTGTTCTCTCAGGCTACTTCCTGATGTGAAGATGTCCTGGCTGTCTGCTCTGCCAAGCTTTCCTTGTCATGATAAAACTTCCCATGGAATTGTAAGCTGAAGCAAACCCTCTCCTTGCATAAGCTGCTTCTGCTCAGATGTTTTGTCCCAGAAATTAGAAGGTAACCACCACAACTCCCTGACAACTCCCTTCAAATATTGTTCCAGTTCCATATTCTTTCAAAAACCTACTATAATTTTTTATACCATTGCCTCTTTAAATTATGTTTTCTTCATTTTCTCTCAAAAGTGAAATATGTACCCTGTAGATCAATGATTGAACTAAAGTAAAATATATAAAATAAAATCAAGGTTTCTCCCAAACTTCAGTTTCATTTATCTGTGGGAACTATGGTTAAAATAAAACAAAAATAAAAATACAAACATTTTTCCACATAAAATTCTGTTTGTATATTTATACATATCATCCTGTTTTCAAAATTCAGGTTGTTCAGTATACACTTGTGGAGATAAACTATTAGAAAAAAACTCTTGGAATGAACTATGAGAAAGAATAGTGGAAATATTTCTTAGAGACCTTACAAACAACTTTTTGGATATTGTTGCTGTGAGATGCTAAATTTTTTACTTGCAATTCTCCCTAAAGTTAATCTCACAACTATGTAATCCATACACTAAAAGCAATATGACTAGACTTCTTCTGCTTTGATGTACAATTGGCCATAGTACAGATGACCAATATTGACAAGAAATATTTAGGCATGCCAGACAATCTTAAGCTATTCTGTTTGCCCATTTTCCTCTGGTCAGATTGGAGTCTTGATGTAGAGCAAGCATACATGCATAAGAGGAGTTGTTCATAGCCTTAAAGAAAACAAGGCCAGGGCTGGTGAGATAGCTTAGCGGTTAACTGCTTGCCTGTGAAGCCTAAGGACCCCGGTTCGAGGCTCGGTTCCCCAGGTCCCACGTTAGCCAGATGCACAAGGGGGGCGCATGCGTCTGTAGTTCGTTTGCAGAAGCTGGAAGCCCTGGCACGCCCATTCTCTTTCTCCCTCTATCTGTCTTTCTCTCTGTGTCTGTCGCTCTCAAATAAATAAATAAAAAATTAATAAAAAAAAAAAGAAAACAAGGCCAATAGCTATGGCCCCATAGATCAGTTGAAGACAGCAGGTTGGCTTTATGTGACTGTATTTGTGATCAGAGCGTGTGTTCTGGATCAGCAAAGTCCAATCAGTCATACCCTCTAAAGCCCTTCCTTTAACAGATGTTTAAAGATTCTCCAAAGTTGAAAGCTCCTTTCCCGTTACTCTTACAATGTTCTCCTAATTCACATATTCCTGGTCTTTGGCTGTTCAATAAAAATAACCATGAGTACCTGCATGCAGTAGAAACCATAGTCGAGCCACATCAGACAGGTGGTGACAGAAGATAAAGTGGGTTTACTAATGGCTTAAACTAAACTTCTCTTCTGTTTCTTTTTTCCTCAGGCTGCTGATAGAGGCACCAAGCCCACTCCTAGGCTGGGTATACCAGGAGTTAGCTCTCTCACCTCTCAGGCTGTGCTCCTAAAAGCAGTTTGCACACTTCTGTATAGGAAAGTTCCAGAAGTTAGTCTTTCCTAGATTCAGGGGTGTGCCACACCAATAGAGCATATGTTATTCTTCACCTTATAAATTTATTAGGGTTATGTGCTTTTGTTTCCACGTATGTATCACTCATGGCTAGGTTGTTCTTAATACTTACACAAACCTGGGCTGCTTCTGTTCTGGTGTTTGTTGTCCATGTTTTATAACTGAGGAAATGATGGTAGGCTGAAATTTGAGTGAGTCCCATCATTTCTGGAGCTGTTTGCAGTTTATATGAGTCTCATATACTTAAATTTGAGCAGAGAAATGTTGGAATTGGTTTTCTCGGGTAGGAGTCAAGATGAAGTATAAATAGCAAAAGGTTTTGGGGGCTAGAGAGATGGCTTAGTGGTTAAGGTGCCTGCGTGCCAAACCTAAAGACTCATGTTTAACTCTCTCGGTACCGTGTAACTCAGATGCCCAATGACACAAGCACACAAGGTGGCACACGCGTCTGCAGTTTGATTACAATGGCTGGAAGCCCTGCTGTGCCAATTCTCTCTCTCTCTTTCCCTCTCTCTCTCTCTCCTTGAAAACAAAACAAAAACGCACAAAAAATACAGAGGCTATGGCTGCTTCTGACATACAGTCATGATGGGGAGATGGGAAGTGGAGGCAAGAGAATCCTGGGAGTTTGTTTCGAGTGCAGTACAGGACCATAGCAGTGGGCTGGAGAGATGGCTTAGCGGTTAAAGCACCTCTGAAGGACCCAGGTTTGATTCTTCGGGTCCTATGTAAGCCAGATGCACATGGTGGCACATGTGTCTGGAGTGTGTTTGCAGTGGCTAGAGGCTCTGGTGTGTCCATTCTCTCTTTTTCCTTCTCTCTGTCTCAAATAAATGAATAAAAATAAAAATCAGAAAATAAATATTTTTTAAAAATCATAGCAGTGAGAATGAGAGAAACGTGGCCTCAACAGAGGTAGAACAAAAGGACTGAGGCTTTGCACTGTCCTCCACCTAATATGCACTCTGTGCCACGCCCGTGTCCCCAGCCACACGTGAACATACACACTAAAGAATAAAATTGAAACATCAAAACAAAAAGAAAATGGAAAGGTTTGGAATCAATCCAAGGTGCTAGTTCTGCCATTTCTTAACTCTGAGATCTTTGATTTATTGTGTAAAATGAGGATTATAATGAGTGCATGGACATTTTGAAGGTAATGTTAAAATATATATGAGCCTAGTAAAAATATAACATTGAAATAGTAATTCTATACTATTTTAATTAGACTCAGTGTCCATTAATTTTGTGTGTTCCTTAACACTGACCAAGACATCCGGGAAGATACTTAATGAATCATATCAAGAATTATACATTGAATCTGTCCAAGCAACTCATGGTCCAACCTACTTAGCAGCAAATAACCTGTTGTGATGCCCACAAAAGTGCAATAGTGGAACACAGCCATGGTGGGGAACCAACTGCTTTTGATTCAACTGATCCCCTCAGTGGTATGAGACCCATAGCTGGAGCTGAGAAACAAGTCAGAACCATATCCAAACATAAGACCACTCTCCAATACCAAGCTACCATCAATCATGGGCTACAAGAGAGCCTACACCTATTAAACTCTCTATAAAAAAAGTAAGGGCTATCTCATTTGTCCTGGTGCTAACTTACTCTCCATTGGAGAATATGCTTCTCTTTTTCAATAGATGCAGATCCTAAGGAGAGAGCCACACCATCATACCTCAAAAAGGCCCCAGCTGAAACTAAGGAAAATTGGTAAAACAAGCAAAGGTGCTGTTTTCCTGATGAACTGGATACCAGCACAAGGGGGAAGGAGACCAACACAGAGAAAAATCAACTCCTACCAAATCAGAGAGCCAGAGCCCCAGAGGCCCCCAACACCTCAGCACTGAAGCATACCAAAAATGAACCCAACATGGCTCAGGGAAATTTTGAGGAAGAGGGGGTGGAAAGAAAGTCAGAGCACCTGTTGGGTCATGATATGCAGAGACATTTATCATACCAATAACTGTAGGCTAACCCCACAATGCACGACCCATATACCTCAACAAGGAGGGGCTAGTTGGGAGGGGGTGGGTTATGGATGAGCCTAATTATGGTACCAAGCTGCCTGTACTTGCAGAATGAAAACTAATAAAAATAAATAAATAAAATAAAAGGAATTATTATATTGATAAAATTTCAAATAAATCTCAATAGAATTATATATTACATAAGATCTACTCTATATTTGCTCAGAGGTATTTAAAAGGAGGTATAATAAAATTAAAATAGGCTCTATATTCAGCTTTTAAATCAAGATTGAGTCATATGAAGGATTTGCTAAGGTGATGAATGTATTTCCATGGGTGTATTTAAAATGAAACACTTTTATCTTGGGTTATTAACTTAAACAGAACTATTACAAGAGAGCTGTTAAGTCCTGAGGTACAATTATTATTATATTCTATGGGACTTGTCATAGTTGTGATATAAGCTCCAAAGATAAAATGTGATTTTTGCTGCTGTCAGTTCAGAGAAATCAGATTATAGCTGATGTCATTTAGATGTTTGGAGGTGGGGGATTTTCTGATAGCAAAACCCAGTATGTGCATTTCCCCAAATAGCAAGCTTCATTTGTGAGATGACCTTTTTCAAGGGGGAAACTTTTCAATGTGTACTCTGACAACTTATGAGTGGTAAACTTATTTTTCTGAAAATTTTTGCTTTGTAATGATGTTGGATTTATAATCTGGCCAGAAGTAGGGTTGGGGGAGGTGAATTACTATGCTGTTTGTTCTTGCCTCATCTCATGCATAGTAGATAACATATCAGTACATCACAGTATCTCTCTCTCACTCTTTCTTTCTCTCTCTCTCTCTCTCTCTCTCTCTCTCTCGCAGACACACACCCACACACCCACACACACACACAGCCAGAGGAATAACTTTTGAAAAAGTGAGACAGTTGACCCTTGTCACAAAAATTAATTGTTTCATATAACTCAAAAGTTTTAACCATTATGTCATGGTTCCTGTTTTGTCTCTCAGTTATATGTGGAAAGATTTTCTCTGGAGCTGGTGGTACACTTCATGGCTTGTCAGTTTACTTTTGTCACAGTACTACACAGATGTCTAAATGTGTGTTGAATCCAATTTGCTTTAGCTAGAAATTCTCTTCCAGTAAGGGCAGAGTGAATGTGTGAAATTCAGTTACACTTTGTGAAAGGATATAATTACTTATATTATTGAGTTATTTCAGAAATCTTTACACTTTTAGGGGCATTGAATAGTGCATTTCTTAATATCATCCCCATGCGAAGGTATTTGAAGGAGGTGAATGGTGATAAATGTCATGTGCATTGACAAGTCTTTTGCAAACATAATGTCACCCTTTTGGTTAACACTGTGCAAAACAGCACAGTTGCTTAAAAGCTGAGGTGATTTGAATGAGATATCCCTCATAGGCTCATATGTTTTGAACAGTTGGTCTCCAGCTGGTGGCAATTTGGGGAAGTTTTGTGGGGTTTTGTGAGGTGGAGTTTTGCTGGAGGTGGTTTTGGAGTGACAGAGCTCAGCTCAAAGCCCAGTTCTCAGATTACTTCCTTCTTGCTGTAGATATGTGACCCCGGCTTCTTGCTCAGGCATGTCACATTTTCCCAGACAAGATGAGATTTCTCCTTGAGACTGTTCAGCCCAACTAAACAGTTTCCTTTTATCAGTGCTTCTGGTCTGGTGTTTTATCCCAGGAACAAGAAGGTAACTGCTATAGTTGACTTTTTAAGGGAGTGGTTTAGCTATTTTCCTTTTGAGAATATCTTAAGAACAACTTATTGTGATGGGCATCAGTAGACATCAAAGCTAAATGTCATCAGTGAATTATTAGCTGGCTTAACAATCCTTGGGTAGGCTTGCTTTGAGAGCAAGGAGCATTTGGTCAGTTTACAAGTTTTAAACAGAGCAAATGGCCCTCTGGAGTCCAGTCTTTCTCTATCAACTTCCGTGCAATTTAAACTTTTCCACAGAGAAGTTCGAACATTCTTTCATGTTGCTTCATTGGATCCAGATGTTTTTCAAAACATTTACTTTCAACTATTGCAGAAAAATATCGCAATAAATCTCAGTGTCACTTTAAGATAGTTATTGCCCCATATTTTAAAAACAGATTTCTCTGTGCAACTTTTTCCATTATCCCCAGCAGCTATTTCAAATATTCCACTTCCTGCACGTCTCATCCCCTGTTTTCTGTCACATTGTTTCTGGTTCTTATTCCTCTGGTTTCACTGACAAGAGAAGCCCAGAAGCTCTGGCACCAAACATGAGACCTGATTTGCATGTGCATGGAAATGAGGCTTGCCTCTAGGCTTTAGATCCTGGCATCCTTTCTCTGCAATATTTCAGGTAAAACAAATGCATGTATTTTTCAATTCTCTGTGCAGATCTACACAGACACCTTCCTTTACTGAAGCATTTATTCATGCTTGAGTTTCTTTCTAAGGAGTTAAACAGTCAATAAAGCAAAGCTCAAATTACCTTTACAAAACCTTGTCCTTGGATCTCCATAAGTGGTGTTTATGTCATCATTCTTCAACTCCTATTTGTCAGTCCTGTATTCCCAGAAAGATTCTATGTATTCAACCCTCAACAGCAACTGATTTCCGTGGTGAGGTATTGCCAAAGTGTGGGATGAGACAGGGGATGAGATAATTTTCCTACATGTAGGGATCATTTTCCTCATATTATTCTGGATATTTGTTTTCAAATCCCTAGAAATTTTGGTTTCCCTATTCCTCAATCAGTGATTCTTTTGTTACTTTTTTTTCATTTTATAGTCTAGAAATTTAATGCTTCATTAGAGACAACATTTGAGGTGTTGGAGTTGACTATTAGTCTCATTAAGGGGGTCAGATCAAAGATATTAGACATCTTTCAAAACTGTTGCGTTGCCTGGCACAAGCAAGAACTTTCCCGTGTTCTATCTAGCTTTCTCCTTTTTGAAAAATCTTTCAAATATCCTTCTTGTTAAGTAATTTTATTAGTAGCTCTGAGCAGGGTGACTCAGGAGTGGGGTAGGACCAAACAACTTGGAGAGTGGGTGGCAGATTTGGCACTGCCGTCCCAGAAGATGTGGGGCATGTGGTGGATTAGCGGGGAGAGGACTGGCATGGGTAAGAGGGGGGAGGGGCTCTGAAGCCAAGAAAGAGGGAAAAAAAGGGAGAGAATGAGATAGAGGAGAAGGAAGGCAGAGAGATGATGAAGTTCATGTGTAGAGAAGAAACAGATGGGGGGTTAAGACAGAGATAGACAGAGGGAGGGATACAATTCATCTAGAGATAGAGAACACATGTACCTTCAAGGAAGAGGGCTGGAAAGAGAAAATGGTATCTTGGGAGAACTTTATGCCCTTGGGGAGGATCTTGTAGAAGCGTGGAGGTATAGATAGATAGCTGCTCAGGGAAGGAGACAGGCTGATCCTGTTGCATTTTGGATGGGTTATAGGGGAGAGATTGAGATGGGTAAGGGCATTTTGAGATTAACAGTGAGGAGATATCCAAATATAATTATGCTAATTGTGCTACTCTTTTGTTTTAAATATAAATGAAGTTATTTTGGTTTGGTTTTATAGTTTTCATATGCCTTGAACATTCAAAAATTAAAACTACAATAAAGGCTGGAAAGATGACTTGGCAGTAACGGTGCTTTCCTATGAAGCCTAAGAACCCAGGTTGGAATCTCCAGTTCACATGTAAACCAGATACACAACGTGGCACATGCACCTGCAATTCATTTGCAGTAGCTACAGACCCTGGCGTGCTGACTCTCTCTCTCTCTGTCTCCTTCTCTCTCTAATAAATAAATTAAAAAAAAACATTAAAAAATATAATGAAGGCTGAATGTATTATAGTTTAAAACTTTACTCAATAGCTTTTTACCATTTAGGAAAAGTATTTTCCCAATGGCAATGTTTTTGGTAGAATTTGAATCACTAAATATAAAATAATTCATTAAGTCTTTGTAGCCACCAGATGTACCAGTGTCCCATGTGAAGGATAAACACACCAACTTCAGTTTGTAAGTTTTTCATTGCTGTGATAAAATATCAGCTTAAAAGGAGATAAGGTTTACTTTGGCTTGTCACTGCAGATGTTTCAGTGCATGGTCACTTGGTTTAGCACATGGCCAAGGGGGCCAGCTTACTTCATGGTGCCTAGGATACAACAGGAAGAGGGAACAAAGATTCTCAATATTCCCTTCAAGATCATGCCCTGATAATATAACTTCCTCCAGCTAGTCCCCAATATCTTGTCATAACACTAAAGGCTGGAGCCTGAGTCTTCAACACATGGATTTTTAGGGGTGTGTTTCAGATACAATCCCCTGCAAGGGGTTCTTTTGATTAATTCTGACTATTCTACATACTCCTTAGCCCTCCAAGGCTTTCCTTTGAAATCTTGGTGAAAGCCTTTATGATCCTAGACAGTTTATAGTCTGACATTATTCTGATGTCTGAAAAGACATCATCACGTGTGCAATGTTAAGACTAGTCATCGCTGTGAGCTATACTTGGGTCATTTGAACTATGGTTGCAGTAGTCTACAGGTCTCTGGTCTGCACACAAGCAAATGCATAGCGGGGAAATGATATTCTAGGTGACACTGTATGTGAGCAGGCTCTTTCCTCAAGTAACAAAATCTTTGAAATAGATTACACCTGTAAGCCTGTAGTAGGTGTTCTTGCAGTTCCTGAAATTTTCTCAACACATTCTTTCTCTACTGTTCCAGTACAAAGTACTTGGTTTTTCCCACCTTCCCCGGAAGCATAGAGTGTGTGTGATGTTTGTGTATATAAGTGTGTGTGCCTGTTTGTGGATGTGAATATGGGTGCACATGTTACATCAAGAGTGTGGAGGACGGAGGAAAACACTGTGTGTCAGTTCTCATCTTCCACTTGGAGGCAGGGTCTCTGCATTTGCCAGGGTACTTGGGCCCACTGTCTTCTGGAAGCTTCCCTTGTCTTCACTTCCCTTCTTGCCCTAGGCATGCTGGGATTACAGATGCCAGCACTACAGTGTTCCTTTCCACACATGTTCTGGGGATCCAAACCCAGGTGCTCAGGCTTGCGTGACAAGGGCTTTATCCACGGGTCCACCTTGCCAGGTACATGAGCTTTTAAATCATACTAATCTTGTTAGAAACTGTACTTTACTTGATAGAAACTTTAACTTCATTCCCATTTCAACTAAACTGCATGGATTTCAAGGTTTGTACCCTGTACTTTGCTCCCATTTGTCACTATAACTCTGGCTAATCAGCCATCCATACCTATGGTACAGTGTGGATGTAGGTGACTTGAAATTCCCTCCACCAGATAAACAAGTTTATTAGATTTAAACTCAGATTCCCATGAAGTCTTAGGGCATGGACACAAGGAAGTCAAGTTATTTACCATAATGTAACATGGGTACTCTGTAACCCATTGCACAACAGCATCCTACATTCCTTCTAAAATGTTCTGAACATGGTTTTTACATTACACATTTCTGTCAGGACAGGGTTCCTCTGAATCCTAAGTAGAATGCTCAGCTTAAGCTCTGCTTCTCAAACTCTAAGACCTATGTGGCTTGCTTCTCCAAGCTCTCTCAAATTCCTCCTTCAAACCAAGCCCAGAGGCTTCTTAAGAACCTCAGGCATGCTCACAGTAAGCACCCCCAACCTCAGTACTGATTTTCTGTCTTGGTCATAATCCTGTTAATGCAACAAAATATCTGAGATAATAAATTTAAGAGAGGAAAGATTTTTCTTGAGAGGTTTTGGTCAATGTTCCTTGGCCCTAGTACTTTGTGTCTATGTTGGCAGAGTACATCATTTTACAGTGCACATGGTGGAGACTATCTGACCATCTCATGGTAGCTAGGAAGCAGGGAACAGGATTCCAATATGTCTGTCAAAGACATACTCAAAATCATGTGATTTTCTCGAACTATGAACCACCTTTTGAAGATTCTCATTTCTCAGTAGCATCATGAGCTGGGGTCAAGCTTTTGACACTTGGACCTGGTTTTGCTGTTCAGATAGCAGTTTAATGCTCCAAAGGTTGTTCTTCAGTCCTTCACTCACTTATGTCTCTCTTGGAAACACACATGCTTTAATTTTTATTGTTCTACTGGTTTCATTACTATCTTTGAGACTAGTATTTGAACTCTGCAAAAAACAACTTAGTTTCACTTTGAAGAACAGTTTTAATCCAAATATCAGCACAGTGGACACTCAGTATATATTTGAGCAGTAAATCACTAAATAATAAATAAGATTTCATTTTATGAACATTTAATATGACATATATATTATATAACACAAGATATTTCCTTATGTATATGCAGTTATGTGTGTATGTAGATGCATATGGTGTGTGTGTGTGTTCATGTGGAGATCAGAGGATTGCATGCTGTTCCTCTGGTGCTGTCCATTTTTTTTGAGTGAGGTCTCTCTCTCACTGTCCTGAAATGCATCAAGGAAGCTAGACTTGCAGCTCATCGAGGAACATGGAACTTCCTGTCTCTGCCTCCACAGCATTGGAATTATATATATTTGTCACATGCCAGTCTCATTTTATATGATTTCATGAAATTAAGCTCATTTTGTCATGGTGGTATTCAAAATGCTACTGTATGAGCAGTCTTTCAGCTTAGAGCCAATAGCATTAATCAAACAATAGTTATTTGCAACATGAGATGTTGTATTTAATATTTTAGTTCATCAAAACATACTAATCATAACCAACTAATGGGTGACAACCTGTAGTTTCAAAAACACTGCTTGGCTGCTCTACTGATGTGAAAATTACTCCTAATTGTTGATATTTTTTAGTAATTATGTTCATTAGGAGATAGTCACATCCTTTTGAGTTTTTCCCAAAATGTTAAATTCTTCTAGAGAACTGTGGTATTTTGTAACCTAAACACAATCACAGTTTTCAACATTAAATTATAAAAATAATAATTTGCCCAATGTTCATATGACTTCATTAAATAAAAAAAAAACATCTTGGCAATAAGTATTGAAATTTTCTTTGGAGTTCACTTCAATTAATCTAAGCAAGATTAGAAATTTAAAATTTTGAAAAGGCATCTAATACTTTATATTATCTCCATTCCAGTGGTATACAAAATTCTCCATGAAAATTCAAGGCAATCTTATAAGGACCTGTGAGAAAGCACTTCCTCCTATGAAATGTATTCCATAAATACAGCCAATTCTATGTCCACATACAGTGTGTCGGGAATTGTACTCAACACTGGCAATGTAATAGTGTGCAGTGTGGTCATCGCTGCGCCACCACAAACACGTAGAAAATGAGGCCATCATGCCTTCCCTACTATTTCATGTTCTTTTTATTAGCTTCTTTCTTTCTATGTCCTGCTCTTGGAAATAGTAGGAAGTGGTATCAACATTCTTTTTTAATTAACTAATTAATTTTTATTCATTTATTTGAGAGTGACAGACAGTGAGAAAAAGACAGATAGAGAGAGAGAATGGGCGCGCCAGGGCCTCCAGCCACTGCCAATGAATTCCAGATGTGTGCACCCCCTTGCACATCTGGCTAACGTGGGTCCTGGGGAATCAAGCCTCTAACCGGGGCCCTTAGGCTCCACAGGCAAGCACTTAACCACTAAGCCATCTCTCCAGCCCTCTTTTTTATTTTTATTGTCTGGCACTGAACTCCTCTCTAGAAAATCCACTTCTAATGAGGAAGTGTGCAATTTTGGGTATATTATAGACAGTATGTTGGTAGCTTGTCTCCTTGTTGAAATATACTATGAGTTTTATTCATCAAAGATTTAGGAACCTGATTGGTCAAGTGCCTGTTCACACAATTTCTGACTCTTGTCCAGGGCCCTTCATTTTTCCAACATTGACCTGTTTGTAGGCCAGCCTTATTCATTGTCATAATTTGTTTAATCTTAATCATTTTTACACAAGGAAGCCAGTTCCTTGAGCATATGTTTCATGAGCACATTTATTTAGTTGGAGTTGCATTATATGAATCCCATAGTTTTCTTGATAGGATTATGACTGTGAAGGCCTCCTGAAGGCTGACATGTTAGAATCTTGACATTGAGTCTATAGATCTCAGAGCCTTTGGTGGACAAGGCCTCGTGTGAGGCCTTGGGACACTGAGAACATGCTTTCATCAAAGATTAGAAGGCCCTGTTTTATTCGTCTTTCTTCTTTGCGTCCTGGCCATGATGTGAATCTCTTTGCCTACTATACCCTCCCCCATAATGTTCTCTGCCCGCTGTCAGAGTCTTGAATGCAATCATTGCCAAGCATCTTGAAAAATGTGAGCTAAAATAAACTAAGTTAATTTGCCTTAGATACTTCTTACAGTAATGGAAATCTGATTAGCACGTTTCCATTCTTCACATCCTTTTATCTTTATTTGTTTAGTACAAAGTAAGAGAGTTGATTTTATTGTGCCCTGCTCTGTTAATTCTTGGACTTGAGCTGAGGAGTCCATGCGGCTGTCTATAAATTCACTTAATCTCTACCCAAGTTCACTTTCTTCTAATTTGAACATCTGCATAAGCTACTTCTCCATTCAGTCTTCTTGAGGGTTACCCATAATGGTAAGTTGCATTTAAAAGTCAAATGTATGCCCATAAGGCATTCAATTTTAACAACGTGATTGGACCATGGACACAGAGTTTGGTTTCACATGTATTTGGGACAGTTGTTTCAGTCTAGGATGAAGTCATAGTGGGTCTCTAATAGCATACGGCAAGCTGTGACATTTCTCCCTGTGCTGTTCATTTTGTGTATGCTATGGAAAAGGTGAAAGAATTGAGTGGAAAAATAGGCATATTTTACCTCACAACTTGATAGCTATAGTTATAATTTTGGATATGTTTCAAATATAATTTTAAATGTGCATCTTTGTTTATACTACTCTTCTCAAAACCTGCCCTTCAATTGCTGATTTCAACTATGTCATGATCTATAGTCTCTGGATTTCTTCTATTTCAATAATATTGATCATTTTTGCTTTATGCCTCCCAACAACAACTGTGTCTTGTGTGAGCTCTGTACTTCACCTATTGTTATATCTGAGCTCTGCCCCAGCCTTTATTTTGGCAAAACTTGGTTCACACATGTATTTTAGTATCAGCCTTCTTTGATCACATACACCATCTTCAAGGTCAGTTTGGATAATAATTGGCACATAGATGCACTTCACTGGATATGAAATCTACATGAAACTTTCATTGATGTAGATCAAGCTCAAGAGTTTCAGTTTTGTCCCAAATTTTCTATAATGTTCTGCTAAATCAGTAGCTTGGTTCAAACTTGATAGTCAATGAAAATTAGTAAAGTGATTTTGGGGAGACTTTATCAAAATGGGAAACAATCTTTAGTGTATTATATCCTGTTTGCTTTCTACTGGGAATACTGGGGAACTACCATGTTCAATGAACTTACCTTTCAACAGATTCATTACACTTGATGAGAAACTTAGCTTTTCTAGGTTTTTATAATGCAGGGAATAATTGTTAAACTTAAATTCTTCCATTTACTTGCTCATGATCTTATTTTATTCATTCATCTATATATCTGAGAGATAAAGAGAAAGAGTAAGATAGAGAGAGAAAATGGACATGCCAGGGCTTCTGGACCCTGAAAACAAACTCCAGATACATGTACTGTACTGCATTGTGCATTTGGCTTTATGTAGGTGCTGGGGAATTGAACCTGGGTCTTTTGGCTTTGCAGGCAAGTGCCTTAATTGCTAAGCCATCTCTCTAGCCCCACTTTCTCATGTTTGATGATTATACCACTGTTTAGAAAACAAGACCCAGTGTTTACTGTACATAGCTTATGCAATCTTCTGGTCATACAGCTAAAAGAATTAGATGATTCTTCTAACCACTGAGCCTTTAAGGAACACTCAGGAAAAGTGTCTATGGAAGACAATAGTTGAGAATTTTTCTTGTACTAGATTTTAATTAAGAATTGTATATGTCAAATCTCATATCAGCTGACCCAACAACCTCTCTTCTTAGCTTTTTTATATTTTATTAGGTGTGCTTACATTTTGTACATAGTATTTGGAAATCTTGTGAATTCTATTTATCCACAGTTAAAAAAAAATCTCAGATTCATGTTCATTTAATCTGTCAGACACTGGTATATTGATAAAAGTATGAAATGCCTAGGGAATACATAATTTACTTTTAATTTGTATGTGGGGTGGGGTCCGAGTGTGTGAGTGTGCTTGTATGCATGCACACGTGTGTATGGAGGCAATAGTCTGATGTCAGCTGTCCTCGGTTGATTTCCATCTCATTTCTTTTTTGAGACAAGGTCTGTCACTGAACCTGGAACTCACTTATTACATGTATGTATTAATGTTTATTGTGTTTGTTCTTATTCTTATGTTTATTTTTTATTCCCTTCTACTAATTTTGGGGCTTGTTTTTGTTTGAGTTCCTTGAGATACCATAATAAGTGCTGGATTTGAAGTATTTCTCCTATGTAATGTGGGCAGTGTTTGGTATGAGTCTCCCTTCATATTGTCTGTTTGGTATCTCATAGGTTTTAGCATAGTTTGGCATAAGTTTCATTTGTTTCATGAAGACACTTTTTTTATTAGTTAGGTACATACTCAGTGTTTAAACCGCCATTTAATACCATCATTAGCCTTCTCCCTGTTCTCCTTTTCCACAGGGACCCTCCTTCTTGGGGATTGTGGGTCATGCATTGTGGGGGTAGCCATCAGTTATGGGGAAAAGGCAATATCTCTGCATGATATCCCAACTTGTAGCTCTAACAATCTTTCCACCCCCTCTTCCATGTATTTACCTGAGTTATGTTGAATTCCTCTTAGGTCTACTTCAGTGATGAAGTCTTGGGAGCCTCTGTGTCTCTGGAGATCTGGTTTGGTAGGAGTTGAGTGCTCTCTGGGTCTATCTCCTTCACCCTGTGCTGGTACCAGTTTCAACAAGAAAGCAGCTCTCTTGTTCATTTCCCCAATTACTCTGTGGTTTCAGCTGGGACCCTGGTGAGGTGCCATGGGTTGATTCTTTCCTCAGGTTCTGCATCCATTTGAAAAAGAGAAGCATATTTTCCAAGGGAGAGTGAAGTCAGCACCAAATAAATGGGATAACCATCATTATTGTAGAGGGAATTTAATAGTTATAGGCCCTCTTGTAGCCCAAGATTTGTGGGAGCTTGATATTGAAGAGTAGACTAGATTTCTGGATGTGGTTCTGACTTGTTTCCCAGTTTTTAATTTACTTAATTATTTATTTATCTTTTTAAAGTTTTTGAAAAGATTTCATATATATATTTGGGAGGAGGGAGAGAATGTGTGGGCCATGTCCTCTAGCCACTGCAAACAAACTCCAGACACATGTGCCACCATGTGCATCTGGTTTACGTGGGTCCTAGGGAATCAAACCTGGGTCTTAGGCTTTGCAGGCAAGTGCCTTAACCCCTAAGTCATATCTCCAGCCTTAATTATTTATATTTAATCCATTAGTTTTTTTAAGGATAAATGGCTTAATTTCCATACATTTGTACAGTTCTTGAGGTTTTACTTGTAGTTTTATTACACTGTGTTTAGGACAAGGCATTTGATATGATTTTTACTTGCTAAAGATTTTTGAGGCTTTGTGACCCCTTCATATGATTTGTCCTTGAAAATGTCTAATGTTCCGAGAAGAACATCTGCTCTGAAGTTATTTGATAGGATGTTCTGTAGATATCTGCTTGGTCTATGTGATCTAGGGAGAAATTTAACTGTGCTGTTTTTCCATTGATTTTCTGTCTGGATGAGCTGTTTATTGCTGAACGTGCCTGTCAAAATCCGCTCCCCCCCCCACCATTACTGCTGTGGAATCCATTCCTTCTTGGTTTATTAAAGTATACTTTATATATTTGGGAGCTGTACTTTATGATATATATATTTAGCATTGTTTTTTACTCTTGATCCACTGTTATTTACTTTAGATGAATTGAACACTGTAATACTGTATCATGTCCTTCCATGTTACTTTAAAGTCTAATGTGTCAATCTAAGAATGAGTACTTATGCTTTCTTTAGATTCCATTTGCATAGAATATTTTATTCCATACCTTTCTTTTCAGAGTACGTAAGATCACTTGAAGTGAGTTTCTTATGAGTAACATATAGTTGAGACTTATCTTTTTTTTGTTGTTGTTTTTGCTTTTTCGAGGTAGGGTCTCACTCTGGTCCAGGCTGACCTGGAATTAACTCTGTAGTCTCAGGGTGGCCTTGAACTCACGGCGATTCTCCTACCTCTGCCTCCGAGTGCTAGGATTAAAGGCATGTGCCACCACACCCGGCAAGACTTATCTTTTTTTAACCACTCAGTCACTTGGTGTCTTTAAATTAGGGATTTTAATCCATGTGCATTCATGATAACAGTGAGGTCTTATGACAGCAATTTTTAACATGCTTTTCAGTTTTATTATCACTTGCTTTATTCCCTTCCACACTCACAGCCTTCCTTTATGATCAAGTGATGTTTTGCCGTAGTGTGATTTGACTTAGTTTCATAGTTTCAGTAGACATTTATAAATTTTTTGGTTACTATGAAGCTTACAAAAATGTGGTTTCATTGTAACAGTTGTTTTCAGATGACACTAAAGTAAATAAACAGAAAAGAAATTCTATATGCTATTAAAAACTTGATACTTGTATTACATATCTCTCACCATTTGTTTTGATATTCTACTGTACATTTTGTTATCTTTCCATTAATATGTTAATATCATTACTATTTCTGTGGTTGATTGTCATTTTATATATGTGAACATTTTAAACAGATTTACACTACTAGAGCATGCTAAATTTATCCACATAGTTACTCTTTTAAATGACTTTTATATCTTTTTGGTACATTCACTAACAACTCTTTCCATCAATGTGTAGCACTCCCTGAAACATCTCACATAGGCCAAGCCAAGCAGAGGTAAAGGCGCTTAGCTTTTCTCTTCTGCTGCAGGGCACTCAACTGGCAGTTTATTTTTATATCCTCAGGACCATGGGACAGACATACATCTCTCTCTGTTAGCTTGTAAGGTTTCTGCTAAAAAAAAAAAAATGCTGTAAGGTCAGCTGGGGCATACACATGTGTTATTTACTTATTCTTTTTGCTCCCTTGAAAATTTTGTTTTTACCTTTAACAATAAGAGCTTGAGTAAAAGATATAGTTGGGTAGACTTGGTTGGGCTAAATTTGAATGATAAACTTTCATCTTATTTTAACTGAATATTTGTACACCCTTTTTTTAAAAGGTTTGGATAATTTTCTTTTATTATCTCCTTTAATAAGTGATGTAATTCTTTGGCATTTTCAAAGCCCTCCTGAATTCATTTCTTATGCTTATAAATCTGTCCCACAGCTCCTGTATGCTTTTCCTATATTTTTTTCATTCTTTTAGTTTCTTTTTTTCCTTAAAACTTCTCTGCTCAAGTAGTCTGTCTTTAACCTCATAAATCTTTCTCTTATTCAATGTATCATGATCCTGATGTCGGCAGTCCTATTTTAAAGTTTGCTTAATGTATTTTTCAGCTCAACCATTTCTGGTTCATCTTTTAAAATGATTTCCATCGCTTTGCTAAGATTATCTATGTAAGTAATGAATCATTGCTTGCTGTTTTGTTATAGCTCATTGTTTCTTTAAAACTGATATTTTATGTCCTTTATCTAGGAGCTCATCTACACTGTTTACTATTGGGACAATTTCTGATGTTTTGTTTTGATTAATACATGACATTATGGTTTCCCGAATGCTTTTCATGCTTATGGTGTGATTTAATTTAACTATGAAGGATTAGGTAATTTATTCCCATCTTTGTAATCTGTCTTTTTTGGGGGGGAACTATGAAGAAATTAAAAGAAGGCTATGTATTTTTCTTGAGCCTGCAATAATGTGGTGGACATAGGAGGATGCACCCTGTGCTGACTTCAAGGCTGGCAGTCATAGAGAGCCAAACTCAATTCTTTCGTGTGTGGGGATTTGAGGGAAGCCTTAGATGCGACTCTTTAATCCCTGGATTGGGTTTTGCTGTCACAGGACTCTAAGTGATCTATGATAAATCCTCTACTAGCTTTTGTTTCCTGGTCTGCTATAGTTGGGGTCTGGTTACCCACTCACATGCCCCAAATTAGTTAGGTTTGGTATAGTTAATCTCCATGGGAAATGTAACTCTACCAGCCTAGGAGTAGAGGTCAAAGGGTTCTCCTTAGCACCAGCTGTCACTATGGTAGGCCTGTCATTGGTTTCAAGTCTACGCCATGAATTTAGTTCTGTCTGCCTCTACCAAGTGCAGGAAGAGTGTTTCTAAACTAAAGCTTAAGTTCTTTTCAGAAAAAGGGTGAGGTGGGCAATATGTTCTGTCCTATGCTTCTCAAGCCATTGTTTCTTTTTATTAAACAAATCAAGTATGATGTTTTTCATTCATTTGGCTCTCTGCAGTCTTGTTAAGGTAGTTTGGTAAGTAAATAGCTGTTCAAACTGGTGTGTTTATGGGGAGATGGTCCCTGAAACTCCAGACACACGTGCTACTTGACACATATGCCATTTTGTGCATATGACTCCATGTGGTTACTGGGGAATTGACCTCGCAATTTTACCCTTTATCAGCAAGTGCTTTAACTGCTGAGCCACCTCTCTAACCTTGATATTGTATTTTTTAAAGTATTCGTGTCACTCGTTTTAAATCTTGTTGATGAAGAAAATTAAAAAAAAAAAAAACAACTTACTTTCTGATCTTTCAACAACTTTGAGGAATGGTGCCAGAATAGTAAAATAAAAAAGCATATTTTCCCATGAACATTTGGCTCATGAAAGTTGAATTTGGCATCGTTTGTTGAAAAACACTCCGATGTCTGCAACTTGTAACATTTGAAGATGCTAATCTTGATTGCTGGACTTATTAAGGAGGCAACTGAGAAGAGGGAGCTGCCGAGCGTCTCCGTGTCACTCTCTGTGCCAGGTGCCTGCTGGGCAGCAGGTGCTTGCACGAGATACCCGGTAAGCCGTAGAGTTAGTTTACATTTTGTATCGGGTAGTGGCCCTTGAATGCTAGCAAATGAGGGGATATTTTAGAGGCAGTGCATGGTAATTATTGAAAATTCAGTCTATCCAGATAATATGGCCCACACTTGTTTTGTATTTAAAAGACTAAGACTGGGCTGGAGAATTGGCTTAGTGGTCAAGCACTTGCCTGTGAAGCCTAAGGACCCCGGTTCAAGGCTCAATTCCTCAGGATCCACGTTAGCCAGATTTTCAAGGGGATGAATGCATCTGGAATTCGTTTGCAGAGGCTGGAAGCCCTGGCACACCCATTCTCTCCCTCTCTCTCTCTCTCTCTCTCTCTCTCTCCCTCTCTCTCTAACTGCCTCTTTCTCTCTCTCTGTGTCACTCTCAAATAAATAAATAAAAATACACAAAAAATTTAAAAGACTAAGACAAGGGGGCTGGAGAGATGGCTCATTGGTCAATGTTCTTTCCTGCAAAGCCTATTGAGCCAGGTTTGATTCTCCAGTATCCATATATAGCTGGATGCATAAAGTGGCCATGTGTCTTGAATTCATTTGCAGTGGCTAGACACCCTTCTTTCTGTCTCTCCCTCTCCCCCCATGTCTCTGCTTGCAAATAAACAATAAATGAATATTAAAAGAATAAGCAGTATCTATATCTTCTCCATTCAAGCTATACTAGACAGCTGACAGGTATATAATAAATCATGTCACTGACATGAATCCTACCAAGCCACATACAGAAATGTCTCATACTGGCTAGATGAGCTAACTGAGGGAAAGGAGAAAGTCATAGCTCCATAGCACTTTATTTGGATGCAGTTCACCAAGAGCACTGTGTGTACAAATGGCTTCTAAAGGGATTCTTACAAACTTGCAGATATTCAGAGTTTAGAGGACCAACATTTTAAAGGAAACTGAAAGCGTGGCAAGAAGGTCACCTTGAAGAATTGTGGCAGGGAATCTCCAGAAGAAAAGACAGCAAGGGAATTTGTGTAAAGTAAGGGATACCTTGTGAAATATTCTATTTGTTAATTATAGACTTTCAGTCAAGTATTAGAAGTAAAAACAAGAAGCAAAATTAAACAGAATTATTTGAGATACATGTAAACTTTTTTCTACTTACTTTCTTCATAAAGATGCTTCTGGGGTTGGAGAGATGGCTTAGCAGTTAAGTGCTTGCCTGTGAAGTCTAAGGACCCTAGTTTGAGGCTCAATTCCCCAGGACACACATTAGCCAGATGCACAAGGGGGCACACATGTCTGGAGTTCATTTGCAGTGGCTGGAGGCCCTGATCCTGGCTTGCCCATTCTCTCTCTCTCTCTCTCTCTCTCTCTCTCTCTCTCTGTCGCCTTCAAATAAATAAAAATGAGCAAAAAGAAAAAATAAATAAAAAGATGCTTCTGGATATCTTTAGGCACACAGGACTCTGGGATATCATAATTTCTGTGTTTAATATAAGGATTTAATATAAGATGCCCTTAAAGGTTCTTTCTACTCCAAGTAAGTTAATAAAGTCACAATTTAGTTATGGCCACAGAGCACAGATATGGTGTTTATATTCACACTGTACTTCTGCCAAGTCTTTGAATAAACCCTTCTACTCATATCCTTAATAAAAAGTAAAGTTTCTGGGCTGGAGAGATGGCTTAGTGGATAAGCGCTTGCCTGTGAAGCCTAAGGACCCTGGTTCGAGGCTTGGTTCCCCAGGTCCCAAGTTAGCCAGATGCACAAGGGGGCGCGCACTCGTCTGGAGTTCATTCACAGAGGCTGGAAGCCCTGGCGCGCCCATTCTCTCTCTCTCCCTCTATCTGTCTCTCTCTGTGTCTGTCGCTCTCAAATAAATAAAAAAAATTTTTAAAAATAAAGTTTCTTAAAATACTATATCAATAATTTGCATATTCATGTTTCTATTTTTGTTCAATTGGTACATAAATTGATCTCTTAAATTTAATTTCCCTATAATTTTTAAGGTAAATTAATTCATTTTGAGTGAGAATAGCTAGCAACAGAGTAGAAATTTTTATTTTTGGTAAGAGCCTACCACATTAATTATAGAGTATGCTCCAGTTGATGAATAATATTTTGATGACAGTATGTTAGGTTAATCAAAATCAAACCATTTATTTAAAATTAAATAGCATATTGAACAATTGTCACCTTTGTTTTCATTCACCTTGCCACCAGACATTGCTGCTGAGTGGCACCCTGTGCTTTTATCCACAATGCCTTATTCCAGGCACTTCAAAGATGAGCACTTTCCGTGGCAGGTCAGTGTTACACTCAGCTATCCATGTGTGGACATTGCACATTTTCCTCTAGACTATGTGCACTGCCCAGCCTAAGGGATCCTGTTCTGTGGCACAGCAGAAGTACGGCTCCCTACTTCCCACAAAACTCATCCATCCCCAGTGTCCATTGTTCAGATCTTTTCTAGTCTTCAGCTAATCTCAATTACTTCCACATACATTCATACAATATTCATCCTCCCTTGGTTTAAAAGCAAATTGCACATGCCTGGGATGGAGTGGTGACAGGAGAGCGCTCAAGAAGTAGTCTTGCCTCTGGCTTCTGGAAATCCATAGTTGATTTTTGCACTCTGTTTGCTGCTGTGGTGTGGTGATAACCACCTTTTAACTCTCTCATATTTTCAGTTGATGGAAAAAGAGAAAAGATGTTTTAAAAAAATTATTTATTTGTTTGAGAGCCACAGACACAGAGAGAAAGACAGATAGAGGGAAAGAGAGAGAGAGAATGGGCGCGCCAGGACCTCCAGCCTCTGCAAACGAACTCCAGACGCATGCGCCCCCTTGTGCATCTGGCTAACATGGGACCTGGGGAACCAAGCCTCGAACCAGGGTCCTTAGGCTTCACAGGCAAGCGCTTCACCGCTAAGCCATCTCTCCAGCCCAGAGAAAAGATTTTAATGGAAGACGAGGAAAGAAAAAAGAAAACACGGTAATGGAATGCATAGGACATACAAACATAAGGTGCTATTCATGGGGAGAGATGGTACAGGGGAGTGAATAGCAGAGGTGAACCACTAAGAATTCAGTTAGAGTTCAGGAACTGGTCCTGTTAGAGGAAGGTTTGTATCCTTATCACACCAAGAAGGTGGAGAGACATTCTGTAATTTGTTGGGAAAGAATAAACAATGTTACAAAGCCCATGGTCCATGGGTCTGACAAGTACATGCCTGTATTAATGAAATACATCATATATTGTAAAAGTGCTTTGACAGAATTAATGAAAACTCAGTATAAAGTTGCTCTACAGGCTGAAGGGGAACTATGTAAATATTCTAAAAGGTTGTACTACAAGCATCTTGCAAGTTAATTCATTCCTTCTCTGATTTGAAGTCAGGGCCTGATTCTTGACAGATAAGCACTTTCCCACTGAGTGAGATTCTCTTCTTTGTTTCTTAAATGTAGTTGTAGAGAGAATTAGAGATTTTAATAAAAGCCTTTTACCTTGTAGGTACACAATGGGTGGTAATAAATTGTTGCCCCTGGTTCTGTATGTACAAGGAGCACATTGAAGAGATTCATTGCAAAGTCCACTATCACAACGACACAGTAATTTATTTCCCCAGTGTTATAATGGCCACTTCTCTGGATTCCACTAATTCCTAGTTAAGATCAATTAGAAACTAAAACAAAAGAAACTTTGTGGTTTGGGTAGGTGCACATTTATTTAAATATACAAAATAACTTGTTCAACAGTTCTTGTTTTCAGTGTTACAGATGATAAATATAAGTCATTCTGAATGAACAGCCATTTGCAGACCAAAGCTCCTGAGATTCATTAGTAGAGCTGTGTAGATGTGAGGAATCCTTGACTGATATTGAGGATGAAGAACCCTGAAGAGGTGAACTGGATTCTGTTGCTGCTTCATCTTTTGCTTGGTGAATAGCATTTTCATTACTCCATTACAACAAATACAGATTTATGAGAAAAAAAGTCACATTAGCAATATGATAATCATGGAAAAATTCCACTGACTTTCTATTATTACCACATCATATATATATCTCCCCAGATATTTTTAAGTGTGCAGGTGTATTTATAAATGCAATTGAATATGTAGAATCACTTGTTACAGAATGGACTTAGACTCTAAAACCTGTTGACAATGGGAATTTGCAGTAGGAAATATACTACCTTTCTTGGTTGGTACAGTTATACCAATGTTATATAATATTTCACTAGAAGAACATACTATTGATATAGGCAGATAAATTCCTCATTGTTGCTTATAAACAAATTCTTCCTGCAAGTGTTGTATTTGGGTACAAGCTATGCCACTTCTTTAAGATAAATCTGAGGATTGGACCTGATAGATTCAGATTCATAATATCAAATTTGTTCCCAGAAAATTATGCTATTTTTCATTCTATGGAAACTTTCTGAATTTCCTGCTGCCTATACAAAATGTATTTCATGTATTTTACCAGTTCTCTACATTTTATACTTGAATACATGTTAATTAATGTCCACTGATTTAATTTTTATTTTTAGACTAATGCACCAAAATCTCATTAACCACAAGCAACTATTTTCTAAAATTCTCTTAATAGATTTTTGTTTAATCCATCATATTTTCATTCATCTTCAGTGAGAATGGATGGTAAATTTTAAATTTCTCATTTTCATTGTAGGCATTTAAAAATCAATTTGTAAAAGGAAGCTTAAAAGATTTTAATCAATGAAATTCTGCACAGCTTCTCCATCTTGCTCAAACCTCTTTTCATTCATATAAATCTTTTCCTTCGTATCATATAGTCAATAATATTTTCTTCTATATTTATCATTTTAATTTTGAATATAAATATATAGCCTATGTACAGTACTCTTCTGATAATACATGAAGAAGAGATAATTCTACTTTCATTTTAAATAACTTATTCTTCACTGAAATATAAGGCATAAATTTTAATTTTCATTTTTCTACTAACTTATTAGTTATGTTTGGATATATTTTTATTTTCTGGGCACCTTTCTGGTTCAGCCTACCCACTGTTTCTCTAAGGCCTCCACCGATTTCTTGGTTTCCTGACAGCAGCACTGGTGATACAAAACTTCAATTCTTATCTTCATGCTCTTACACTGCAGTCTCTGAGTTTGAAAATTCTTATTGACAGTTTCTAAGATTATCTAACTGTGTTTTAAAATGTTCTTAATAGATGCTATGTAAATTTTCCCATACCATATTCATATGCAGAGAACAAGTAATAATCAAATAAATTACATGTGGAAAGTTCCAGAAAGAAGAAACAGTGCATTACTATTGTTTCCTATTTTAAAACTTTTTATTAATTGCTAAATGTTCTATACTGCTTGGATGGCAATTATACTTTATTCTAACCACATGTATTATTTCTGCTAAGAATTATATACGTCTTTTCTCTATTGAGCCTCTGAGATTTCATCCCATGTAGTTTATTTCATGTGTTAGCTATCTTTTCAAAACATTTAAACTTTGTGTATATGTGTACATGTCTTAATATTATTTCCAAAGTCTCTTATTTTATATGAAACCATTTGGGAAATGTAACTCTTTTCTAGCTGGTGAATTGATTAGCTCAAGATTTCTTAAAGATGTGTCACTCTTTGGGGCTGTGTGTGCTCTCATTAATACCTACAAATACATCCAACAAAGATGGGAAGCTTGAACAGATCAATACAGACACAGCAGGGGAAAAGGTTTTGCCAGCTAAGCTTTGATGGGTATTTTTTCAAGGAGGCTTCTCTCTCTTGTCAGATAATACTCCGCTTTACAAAGGAAGACAGAGGTTTTCCCCAAGGCAACGTTACCTTTGAATCTTAACCTCATTATGAGTCAGGACATTGTTCTACATTTTTATTTTGAATCCCTTTGAAAAGAAAATGTTAGTGCCCAACTAGGTGGGAAAAACAAGTAAAATTAGTAATAAAGTAAATTAGTTAAAAATACAAAATGCAAACTAACCTTACTATCTTTTATTTCCCATATATGAATTTAGAAAAGTCTAATGGAGGTAGAGAGCCATGTTCATTTTAGAAAATAATGTTTAAAAATATAAGATATTTTGAATACTTATGATGTGTCTGAGCATAGAATAGGCAATGTTTTTAAATATTTTATTTATTTATTTCAGAGAAAGAGGGATATATATATATATATATATATATATATATATATATATAGAGAGAGAGAGAGAGAGAGAGAGAGAGAGAATGAATAAGAAGTCACACCAGAGCCTCTAGCCACTGAAAACAAACTCCACATGCATACACCACCTTGTGCATTTGGCTTTACATGAGTACTGGGGAATCAAACCTGGATCCTTTTGTTTTGGCAACAAGTGCCTTAACTGCTAAGCTATCTCTTCAGCCCAGAATAAGGTATCTTTGTTTTTTTTGGTTTTTTGAGGAAGGATCTTACTCTAGCCTAGGCTGACTTGGAATTCACTATGTAGTCTTAGGGTGGCCTTGAACTCATGACAATCCTCCTACCTCTGCCTCCCAAGTGCTGGGATTAAAGGTGTGTGCCACTACACAGGGCCCAGAATAAGGAATCTTAATTGTAAGACTCAGCAAATTAAATTTGAGCAAGCTTTAGTAACAAGAGTCATTCCAGGTTAACTAGATCATATTTTCTTCCCACTGATTAAAGAGATAGGAAAAGGAAAACCTAGACTGAAAAAGAGCTTGGGTTTGAATTTTACTTTTGCTGGTCACTTATGGAAAAAACAAAACAAAACAAAACAAAACAAAAAAAACTATTACTTAGCCATTCCCCCGGGAGTTCCAAGATGAAGACCTGTGAGATATCCTGATGAAACTAGTGTAGTAAATCTCAGAGGGTGAAACGCAAGATGAGCATTGTGAAGCAGAGTTGAAGGTATTTCTTCTGATCTGTCCTGAACCATAATTTATCCTGTGTCATGCTGAAGAAATGTGTGATGCACTCTAAGATGATTATGACCACTTAAAAGATCATCTGGCTGCAGCTTCCCATCTACCCTCTTCTGCCAGATGAGCTGGGAATATGCTGGGTCATGCAGGCCATCCTGACCACAGGCCAGTCATGGCTGAACATTTGTAGACATGGCCCTTGCCCAGGTATCAGTCCAGAAGGTGTGAGAAGCAATTACTCAGTTTTCAAAGGTGAAGAGTCAAGAAAGCCATGCTTGTTTTGAAATTTCAAACAAAACAAAACAATGTTTGTATTCCTCTTGACATTATTTGAAAATTCTTTTACAGTCCTGGGATTGTCTAGTTCTATCAATTTATGTGGGCAGCTGTAGCTTGTAATTCAAATAAGTAAAATATATGAACCGTGAGTCTCTATTGCTTTCATGTTTCTATCTTTTCTCAGACTAATGTTGCAGGGTACATAGACACAAGCTAACAAAATACGTGCTAATGAACCACTTATATTGTAAATTTGGGAGCTACATGCAACAACTCCTACAACTGAGTATTTACCAATATATTCAACCATAAAATTCTAGGCAAATAGACTGAATGTCCTAGGGAGATATCAATATTACAACATTCATATTCTTTATATTGCTAGTATCTAATTATATATACATTTACATATAATTATAAATAAATAAATATATATATATACATATATATACATGTAACATTACAGATAATCCTAGAGTAAAAGCTAATTGTAGTGTTTATGTAAATTTTTATAATTCTATTTTTCTTGGACCCTTATTTTCTTTTGGTAATTAAAATGGACTTTATGGTGCTATAAAAAGTTGAAATCTGTCAGACAATTGCAACAACTTCAAAGAAAATCTATATGCACAGTTTTAAATTTTCCCCAATAGAAAATTAGTCTTTTAATACTTAATTGTACACAGAGCACAAATAGGACAAGAAAAAAGATGTGAATTATTTCAGCTAATTTTAATAGGACAAAAATATCCTCACTGTAGGAATTACAGCTGTCCAAATGGCTGGAAAAGCTTCCACCTGCCTTCTACATGAAATCATTGTCCTTTCAGGAAAACTCTCAATTTTAATTAATTCCCCTTTGGCTATCACTTGTTAAGACACAAAATAATAAGTTATCCTCATACTATGGCCAAAATACCTTATCTGACTGGAGAAAGTAGAAAAGAAACAGGCATGGTGGGCAGTTTGCATCTTTCTGCACTGTATCTGTATACACAGGGGTGTTGATGGTGTTCTCTAATAGACAATTAGGAACATTTTCTCTACAGCCATGTTCCAAACAGAGGACAATAATGAGATGCAGCAAAAAATACACTTATACTTTAATGAGGCCACAACTCCAAAATAATACATGTCTACATTAGACTCATGACCTAGTCGAAAGCTGACCAATGGAAAGCTTAATTCATAGTTTTCTGTATCTGGCATATGTATGTTGCAAAGTTGCCCAATTTTGTTACTACTGGTGTCTTCATAGAATACAAAGAATACTCATGTCTGTCTTTTTAACTCTATAAAATTGTTTGAAAAATTACCAGAAAAGAAAGAAAAAGAGCATTGAGATAGTCAATGATATTTTATAAACAATAGAGGAGAACTGAGTGTGAATTAAGATAAGAGCACACATGACTCCAGACACATAGGACAAGCCCTGCATTCCTTGCTTGCAACATTGTTCTCCAACTGGGCTGCATTTCTCTCCCTTAATCCTGAAAGTAAAGAACACTTTATAAGACATTTTGTAGACATTATGAACTCAGTGGCAATAATGATTTCATTGTCTTTAGACTAAGTCTACTATAAATAAAACAGTATGGATAGTATCTTAAATTGTCTATGGTCCTCTTCCACCACAAATTCTCTCTTTCCTTCCCTAGCTGCAAAGGAATTTGAAAGTGGATGCTCACCATCACAGTTTCTTTCTTTATCTTTTAGGAAATTGTAAGGGTGCCAGGGTGATCACTTAGACAGTAAGTGTTTATGTCTTGAGTTCGATCCACATGATTCATGTATAATAACTGTATGCATGGATAATCCTAACCCTAGGAAGGCAGAGAGACAGTAGGATTCTTGGAGCCTACCAACATGCCAGTATATCCTAATTGGTGAGCTCCAGACCAATGGAATACCCTGGTTAAGAAGAAACAGACACCATTTGTGAAGATAAAATCACATGCATACATGTGAACCTATACCTGTACACATGTATACCTGCATACATACATGCTTACAAGCACACACACACACACACACACCAAAGAAAAATACATTTTATGGTCTAGGTGTATATGTGAAAGTGCATAGATAAGCAATGAATAGCATTACTTTTTTTGGCAGATAAATCCCAGTGCTAGTGAATGGTATCACCTCCTATAAGCGAGCTCTTTTGGTCAAGGAGTCCCATGAGATGACCAAAACAATGCACACCATTCATCACCAAAGCACTTGGTTACCATCCAGAACTATATGATAAGACTATTCCTGAAGCCTCAGGACACTGGGAAGTAAAGCTAGACCCTAGGAGGAAGCCGTCTTCCTACTGATATTTGCCACAGAGTCAGAAAGCACTATATGAGCTACTGAGAGAAAAAATCCATCACTAGTCTTAATAAGCAGTGGATCCTGTAAGCTACAAAATCAACCAGCCAGATAAGATGTACCCATGGGTAAAATAGTGATTTATAGGTTATAGGGATAATTGATTGTTTTCTGACTGCATATAAGGTCCATTTAATAAGAAGGAATTCATGACAGGCATTGAAAACCAACTTAAAAGCCTATGGCTTAGAAGGTGGAGAAAACTGGCTCACTTCATCATGCAGCCTTAGCAGAAAGACAGAATGAACAGGCAGAGATTGAGCTGGCTCAGAACAAACCTTAGGGCTGGACTCAAGATCCACCCCAGGGACACACCTCCTTCATCAGGGCTCTGCCTGCTGTAGGCTTAAGTAGGAGGCATGATCTGAGTCAAAAATTCCTGAGGTATGGGGGGGGTGGCAATTCCAGAAATAGGCAATTCATAAGTTTTATAATATGCACCATTCTGAATCAAATGGTAAATCTCCATACCACCTTGTATGTTTCCCTTTGGCCCAGCGTATCTATGCCATGTGTGTTACTCACTCACTAGTCACGTAGCTATCTTGGTTATCAAATTATTTTTGAATTATCAGAGACACTGCAGTGCTTGCGTTCAGGTTACCTATGTAACAAATACGTACAGGCTACACCACAGTGCCTGTGTCAGTCATGCCCCACCCCGTCTCACGGTGTGGGCAGGGCATCATTCGGCGTCGTTACAATGCAGAGAAGGAGAAGTGGAGGGCAATAAGATATTTTGAGAAAGGGTGAGAGAACCACATTCACAGAAGTTCTCTTACACTGTTAATTGTTCTATCTGATTTTTAGTCTTACTTTCTTATTAACTCCAACTATAAGTTCAATTTTATCATATGTATGTACACATAGAGAAAAAATAAACCTATGGTATGAAGAGTATGGCACTATGTGTAGTACTGGGCACACACTGAGGGTCTTGGATTATGTCTGTGGATAAGGGGAGACTCTTGAATATGAAAACATTTGACAAAGATTCAAGGATGTTCAGAGCACAAATTTAGCTAATGCTACTTTTATGTTTTTGAAAACAGAGACTGCCTTTAACTATAGATCCAAAGAATCTTGCACCATTCCAAGGGAATAAATCATTGCACAGAAACAAGTGTTCAGCTCAGTAAACACCAAGGTACTGATTTTCTGAACAAGTATCTACATTGCATACATTTCATTCTAGTTGGTACAAGCTCCATTTTCACATCAGCCTCAGAGATGCCTGTTAGCTATTCTTTGTTTTGACAGATTTTTAGCTTAAGTTGTCACCTTCATGCCATTTCTGCCTGATAACTTATGAAAGGAAGTAGGAAGCATGATGACTTTTAACAGCAGGGAGCATCTTCTTGCTGGGGTATCTGAGGACAAAGACATTTGAGATGTTATGCTACCTTAGCTAGAAGAACGAGAAATGCATTTTTATTTATGAATTCCACTAGAAGGTGCTGTCTTCCCTCAACATAATGGATGGATATATTGAGAGAAAACTGTATTGTTTTAATAGCTCTGTGTATATTGCTACTGCTAGAAGCTGAAAAGAAAAAAAAATACTTCCATCTTAAAAGTGTTTATTTCTACATGAAGCATGTTTTAATTACGAACAATTTCTGTTAGGATAGAATTCCCAAAGCATCATTTTGTGTACACACATTAAAAAATGCTTCGCATTGAAGATAAGTACCTCTGTTTGTCTCTTGAGTAACAAAGTACATTTTAAATGATGTCTGTTAATAAGTGGACTGGCAAAGAAAGGCTTTAAGAATGAAACTTCTAGCTCTTTCCTCAGGTAGTTGATTTTCAGTAAAACTCAAGATTCATGTATACACATAAACGATACCTGTTATCTTTAATCTCATTACTAGAATGGGGAGAGGGTAAGGATAGCCATGTCTTTGCTGATTTTTTAACTCTATATTATATAGGCTTTTTTTTTTCTTAAGATAGCCTATAATAACATGGATAGATTTTTGATGTGTATAAGAAAGATACTTTAGAAATAAAATTTGCATTTAAATATTACCAGTTGATTTATGCTATGTACTAATACTTACATCCTTAAATTTACAGAAAGTTGTAAACTGCAGAGAGAAATGAGGAAGCTCACAAAGATGAGGACAACTAACGGGAGAGAGAGAGAAGAAGGAGAGAAATTAAATTGAATGAAAATCAGGTGCAATATTTGCATTGTGCATATGACATGTGCCTTCATAGAGGTCTTATTCTAAGCTTATTAGAGATGACCAATTCAGTACATGACCCATGATAATAGCTTATGCCTTCTATTGAGACCTAAGACACCTCCAAAACATGACTCAAATGGATTCTACATTTTCTATTTTAAGACTATATTTAAGAGAATGGCTGAATGTTTTTGAAGTAGTTTTGGAACTGTTGTTATACAGAAGAGTACTGTTTCATTTTCCCTAAATAATATGCCTCCACAGAGTTTAGTATTTTTTAAAGGGAACACTAAAAAGTTATTAAGACTGGGGTATAAGGTGAATATATAAAACTGTAAGATGCTTTTTAAGCTGTGTGACTGTAAGGCTGGCAATTTCACTGATGATTCAGCTTATTGTATAACTTTGTTTTGGTTGGAAAAGTACTCTTTTTCATGTCATTTATTCATTTTTATCATAGAGTTAGGAATCACAGCCAGGTTCCTTTGGGAAAGAGATGAGTACTCTATAACCCAGCCATACCCACAGCCAGAAAGTGCTTTAATTTTTATTATTTGTTTTAGTCAGCATTAAAAAGTAATGGATTTCATTATGGTATTTTCATATACTCTCTCTTCTTTTAGTTACCTCTCCTCTCCATTTCTCTTTCACTCGTCTTTTACTGTCTACCTCTTCGTGCTGATTCCTTTTGTCATCCCATCCCACTTCTGCCTTTATGTCACAGGTATTCCATTACTCTTTTGTTTTATCTTCCCACTTGCAATAATGTTTCTACCTCCCATAGTTCCTTCAGAAAGCACTTTTAAATATTGTTTCATTGTTCTAAAGGTCATTAGCCTACTAATAATTTGGGTATTATCTAAAACAAAACATATTAGGAAATTCAAAGGTCTCTGAAATATATAGCATATTTGAAGTATACAGTTTTTATTGAATTCTATTATCATTTAAAGTAATTTGATAACATCCAAAACATATTAATTGAGTTCACATGTAGTGTATAAAATTGAATTCCTGACTACTAAGTCAGGAAGAATGAAGGTACTGCAAGGAGTCACACACATTGAATGGAAAGATGAACACATCCAGGTGTGTGCTGGTTTGAAGAGATGGCCCCCAATATATATTCAGTGTTTTATTACTTTGTAGTTTGCAGCTGCAGCCACCTGGATGGAGGCAGTTTCACTGGGAAGATCTTAAGGTGTGGTGGTGGGTTTGATATTTCAATCTAACAATATGCAAAGTATGCCTAGCTGGAGGTCCTGAAGTGTGTTGGGCTGTGTGGCTTTTGGCTTTTTGACTTGTGCTTCTCTCTCTCTCTCTCTCTCTCTCTCTCTCTCTCTCTCTCTCTCTCTCTCTCTGTGTGTGTGTGTGTGTGTGTGTTTGGTCTTGTGAAAGCAGGGGAGCTTCTTCTGCCATTATGGAACTTCCCCCGGATCTGTAAGCTTCAATAAATATTTCTTCCTCCATAACTGTGCCTGGTCTGGAAGGCCATCTTGGCAAACCTGAAACTGTCTGATACAAGGTGCCACATGAAAGAATAAACTTACTGGAAGTTTAGATAAGCCTATGAGGACTAAGAATTTTCCAAGTATTGTAAAAACACAGAATGTTAAGAATTCATACATTTCAATAATAAGTGAATATTAATGACCTCAGTTCTCTAAGAACTGAATAGAATAGATTACAAACACAAGACCCATCTAGTTGTTGCTTGCAAGAAACATATGTAACTCACTAGGCAAACATAGCCTCAGGGTTAAAAATGTACAAGATAGTCCATAACAATGGAACTTGAAAGCAAGCAGGCATATGTACTTTAATATCTGACAAAGTATATGCTGTGTTACTTTTTTTTAAAATTGTTCGTTTTTATTTATTTATTTGAGAGTGACAGAGAGAGAGAGGGAGAGAGACAGACAGAGAGAGAATGGGTGCATCAGGGTTTCCAGCCACTGAAAATGAACTTCAGACGCATGTGCCCCCTTGTGCATCTGGCTAATGTGGGTCCTGGGGAATCGAGCCTCGAACGGGGGTCATTAGGCTTCACAGGCAAGCACTTAACCACTAAACCATCTCTCCAGCCCTGCTGTGTTACTTTTATTGGTCACCAACAGACCAAGGAACAGCTCCATCAAAGGCCAGCTGGCTGAGGCAATGTGCTTGTTGAGTTTTCTTACAGGAACATTGGTGAGACTTTTTTGTTTGTCTGTAGAATGTGGGTGATCCCAAAATAACAATACCATTACAGAGTCCCACACCTGACTTGGGTTATGCTTTTTGAAATCTGTTTAAGTAGAGCTTCGTCGTAAACCTTCAACCTCCTGTGCACTGTAGCACATCTTGAGACTATGTGTAGCAGGGCTAGGATTAAATGCAGCTGGATGGTGGCAGGAGAGAAGAAACGGATGGCATCTCACACAAGGCTCCAATGAAGTCGTGTAAATTCTTCATGCGTTAGCATCTGTAATCCCAGCATTCTCCTGGTGAGATGGGGAGAGGAGACAGGATAAACCCTGGAAGCCACAGTCCAGCAATACTGGCAGATGTAGCTGTGAAGTAGATACTTTGTGCCAAACAGGATGGAAGCTGGGGATTGACACATCAAGTTGTCCTCTGACCTCCATTTGTGCGTTGTGGCCTGTGTGTTCTCATACTTACACATATGAACATACAAACACATAACACATACACACAGGCAGAGAGAGAGAGAGAGAAAGAGAGAGCTGCATACAATAATAACAAAGGATTCTAAAGATCTCACCATTAAGTTCTTAGAACTTATAAATACTTTCAGCAAAGTAAAATCATAGGGTTAACATAAACAAGTATCTTCCCTATATACTGTTAATAAATATGTTGAGAAAGAAATGAAAGAAACATTTTCCTTCACAATAGGTTTTTTTAAAAACCCATAGGAATAAGCATAACTAAAGTAAAAGAACTCTATAGTCAAAACTTTAAAACGCTGAAGAAAAAGAAAACAGTACAAGTTAGAAAGGTCCAGATTCATGGGTTAATAGAATCAGTATCACAAAATGACTGTATTATCAAAAGTGATCCATAGATTCACCACAATACCCTTCCAAATTTTAAGGACATTCTTTTTAAAATATTTTATTTATTTATTTACTTATTTGAAAGAGGGAGAGAGACAGATGAGGAGAGAATGGGTATGCCAGGACCTCTAGCCACTGCAAATGAACTCCAGATGCATGTGCCACCTTGTGCATCTGCCTTCCATGAGTCCTGGGGAATCAAACCTGGGTCCTTTGCAAGCTTTGCAGACAAGTGTCTGAAACACTAAGCCATCTCTCCAGCCCTTTTAATGCCATTCCTTATAGAAATAGATTAAAAAAAAAACAAATTCACACAGAAGCACAAAATGTCTATGATAGTAAAAATAAGTCCTAAGCAAAATAATAATAACGATGATGATGATGATGCCAGATGTATCATAATGTTATCCTAGCCTCATGTTGTAAGTCAGACCCATAGTAACAAAACCAGTATGTTACTGGCACAAACAAACACAAAAACCATTTGGATAGAACAGAGGACAGGGAAATAAACTCATGGAGCCATACCCATTGATTTTTGACGGAAATACTCAAAGCATATGTGGGAGAAAAGCTTCTTTAACAGACTGTGCTGAGAACACTGGATATCCACATGTAGAAGAATGAAACTAGAATCATGTCATTCATCCGGTAAAAATCAATTTACAATGAATTAAAGACTATAAGACCTAAAATTCTTAGAGAATAAAATGTTGTGAAAAATTTCAATATATAAGCATAGGCAAGGTCTTTCTGAAAAGAATTCCAGTATTTGGAAATAATATCTACAATTGGATAATGGGATTGCACAAAAATGAAAGCTTCTGTGTAGCAAAGAAACCATTGACCAAGTGAAGCGATAGCTTACAAATGGGAGGAAAATTGCCCACCAATACATCTGATAGAAGATTAGTAGCTAGCATATATGAAGAATGCAAAAACTAAATACCAAAAATAAACTAAAAACAAATCAATCACCAAATGGTCAAATAAAACAGATAAGTTTAAAATGACCAATAAACACAAAAAGTGTTACATATTTTAGCATCTGAGAACTGCAAATCATAGCTACATCGATATTCCATATCACTCTGTCAGAATGATTATTACTAAGGAAACAAAACACAAATGCTGGTGAGGATATAGGCACATGGGAGCCCTATGCACTGCTGGTGGAATATATGCTAATCTAGCTATAATGGAGATTTTCCAGAGGAAAAAAAAAGTAACTAAAATTAGAAATATGTGATCCACGGATGGAGAGATGGCTTAGAGGTTAAGCACTTGCATGTGAAGCCTAAGGACCCAGGTTCGAGGCTCAATTCTCTAGGACCATATTAGCCAGATGCAAAAGGGGGTGCACCTGTGTGGAGTCCACTTGCAGTGACTGGAGGCCCTGGCGTGCCCATTCTCTCTCTCTCTCTCTCTCTCTCTCTCTCTCTCTCTCCCTCTTTCTCTGTCTGTCATTCACAAATAAATAAAAAAATATTTTAATAAATATGTGTTCCAGCAATTCAACTTTGGAGTATATTCAAAGGAATCTAAGTCATCAGATAACAGAGAAACATACAATCCCTGTTAATTGTAGCACTATTCAAAGTAGCCAAGTTTAGACAGCCTAGATGTCAATCAACAAATGAATGGTTCAAAACACAGTGGTATGTCATGTTAGAGATTATCATATTAAGTGAAATAATCCAAGTTCAAAAATATATATGTCACATGTTTTATATGGGGGTCCTATATTATTTATGTACATAAAGTCATTCACACATACAAATGGGGTTCAGTATGGTCAAAGCATATGTTGTAGTTGGATGAAAATGCCTTTATAAAACCTATAACTATGTATGATGAATCTGTACTAATAAAAGTAACCCCAAAATTATAATAGCAGATTTGAGCAGAAATTTAAAATGTATCATGATTCGTGGAAGAACAATATAGCCATAAAATCAAATTTATATAGCAATTAAAATGAAAAGTGACAAAAATTACCACCTCTCAAAAATGACCTTGTTAAAAAATAACCTTATCAATCATAACTTTAAAATTAATATTTTGAATAATTTTGTTTCAAATGAACTTAAATAAATGACATGTCATAATCAGCTTTTCTACAGAAGAAATTCTGCTTTTATTTTATTTAGCATATCATTGAGATTCTTTACTAAAATCTAAAAGTCAGTTTTCACAGATTTGTAATTTTAACAGCTTAAGTGCTAGTTTCCAGTGCAACTTCATTTGTGAGTTACACATATATTCACATAAAACATAATTGGACTGAGTAAAGTGATAAAAATATAAATTTTCATTGAAATGCTTAAATTATTTTTAGGGGTTATGTGAGAATTTATGGATATTAGCTATGTGAAAATGAAAAGATTTTAGGGGAAATTTATCTATACAACCGCCAGTTTGGAGCTATAGTATGGGAGTTAGCCGCTCTCAGACACAATGGGTTAAAAATAGTTTTTATTGGCAATAGAAGAGAACTTGAAGGAAGGATTATTGACTTACAGTAACTGTTTCTCTATATTATCAAGACACTTAGATAAAGGGATGAAAAATCTCAGTCTATTTTTCTAATGATTTCACAGCCCTAGTTCACTGACACAAAGCCCTGTGTTCCATCCACATACTGTAAAAAATTCCCTGAATAGCTTCTAGTGACACACTCTAGTCCTAACAGAATGCTAGTCAGAATTTTTAGTGCCAAACAATCCTGTCCAATTTAATCAGCCTTTTCCATTCCCATCTACACACTTACCTGACCCCCATTGCAGACATAGTTTCTGTATTTAATTGGCCCCTGGGCTACTTCTGAACTTGCATTTTTGTTAGTCTTCATATACTGATTGACCTGAGTGCACTCATATCTCAGAATACCTGAAGCCAAACTTTGGTCTTAAATACTTTCCATTCTGCTATGCATCATGGTAATTTGTATTTTTTACTATTTGCTCTTGGAAAAATTTGGAAGTATTCTGAAGATCTTTGCTGCTCAGTGCGTTAGAGGACCTTTCCTATAGTATCTTGTCCTGATGATAGACCAAAACTGAAAGGTAAGTAATGCCCCTTCTTGGCTTCCTTATTAAGAAATTATACTCCAGTGATGTTTATTTCTGACCTTTCTTCTGAAGAGTACAATGGGCCATTCTCCTTCTCACTCAAGAGCTCCTGTAGGCAAAGCTCTCTGTGAGAGTCACCTGCTCTACCCAGTCAGGCAGCTGGCTCTGGCTGTCCCTGTCTCTCCAAGTTGCTTATCTTCGTTGCTTGGAACTAATACAAGCTGGCAGATGTGCTGGCCTCTCAGTGGCTGCCTGAAGAGGGATGTTTTCCAGCCATGAGGAACAATCTTGGGGCTTATTTGTCCTTCCTCAGGATTCTCTTGATTCTATCAGACTTTTGAGGAGGTATTTCTGCTATACTCTTTAGTTTCATGAATCTGGCTTGGGATGGGTTTCTCATCTAAATATACATTCCTAAAGTGGAGAGAGAAAGAACAATTGTATCCCTTGTGCATCAACATCTATTTTAATCACATGAATTAATACATGTTGGAGGTTGACTGACTCTCCCTCCTTTAAAGGAAGACTGCTACCTCTAAGGCTATATTCTTAAGAATTTCTTTAAAAAATATTATCTCTGTGTGTGTGCATTTGTGCATATGTGTGTTCTTGTTTGAGTGTGAGTGCACAAGTGCCACACATTGCAGATAGATACTACTCTGCCTGGCTTTATTGTTTCTGAATTTATGTGGGCTATTGTAATCTGAACGCAGGTATTCATGCTTGCACAGTTGATTTTTGCACTAAGCCATTTCCCCAGCTCTCCTAGCCTTTTTTGTTTGTTTTGATTTTGTAGCATTTTTATGAGAGACAGAATTGGTGTGCCAGGGCTTCCAGCCACTGCAATCAAACTCCAGACTTGTGCACCACCTTGTGTGCATGTATGACCTTGCGTGCCTGCAAGCACCTTGACCACTAAGGCATCCCTCCAGCGTCCATGATCCTTCTTTAGGAAAGTTATCTCCTTTCTCCTCCTCTCCCCTCCCTCTGCTCCTTTTCCCATTCTCCTACACGTGCTCTTGGTCTGTCCTTTCTGTTCTCTCTTCCATGATTTCTTCTCTGCTTACTTTTATGTCTTTGTTCATTTTCCCTTTCCCCATTCTTTTCTTTTTTTGAGGTAGGATCTCATGATAACCTAGGCTGATTTGGAACTCACTCTGTAGTCTCAGGCTGGCCTTGAACAAGCCTCCTACCTCTGCCCCCCCGAGTGCTGAGATTAAAGTCATGAAACATCACACCCCTCTCTTTTCCTTTTCTTCTGCTCTCACTTTTTTAAACAAATTCTATTTATGAGAGAGAAGGATGGGGATGGGAGAGAGGCAGAGAGTGAGTATACAGTGCTTTGTTCACAGTGGCTTCTGGCCACTGCAAACAAACTCCAGATCATGTGCTACTTTGTGCATCAGGCTTTACATGGGTACTGAGGAATTGAACTCAGGCCATCAGACTTTACAAACAAGTACCTTTAATTGATGATCCATCTCTCCAGCCCATTTCCACCTTCTTTCATTTAAAAAATATTGAAAAGTCCATAAATATAAACAATATACCATGATCATAAATCCCTCCCACCACTCTTCATTCCCCTCCCAAATCTCACCTTCACTGAATCCTATTATTATTTCAAGTAGTCTCTTCTATTTTGCACCTTTCTTTATAACCTTTACTTCTCTATTATGAGCAAAGCAACTTTTTTTTTCCTCAATGGTGGTGAAGCATTTAGAAAGTTCTTAGAGGGTAACCTTTCACAGAGAACATTAGCATTAATAGTTCTCATTTATCCACAACAGAGATTTCCATGTATTAGTGATGTACAGAATTTTTTTTATCAGTACTGCTTTTATGGAAAAGGTACTTTTTCTATGAAGAAGTTCATTTCAGGTGATAATGACACAAGGAAGCACAGAGTATAAGCTACTGAAGGAGTACAGATAATTATTCATTAGCTACACCAGGCAGAGTTTGTGTTCCGTGTTTTCTCTCCTGCCCCTCAAGAAGGGATATAATTTCAGTGTTTTGAGAAGAGAGGACAGGTGTGTCTCAGAAGCATAAAGTTTCTTTTCAAACTTCATGAAATAGATTTAGTTAAACATTTGCTTTCATGTAATTCAGAAGAATAATTTAGAGAAATTAAAAATTTAAATCAAAAATACCAACTCCCTGCAGCCACGTTTTCTCTTTTCACTTGGCACTTCTCCACCCATGAGCAAGTATTAGCACTGAAAAATCCTCAAGAATGCAATTTAATAATATCCACTTGAAAAAATCCATAATGAAAAATAGTGTCATAAAAAGCAGAGACATGTAATAGTAATGTTTTTTTTTAAACAGACATTAAAAGAAAGTAAAGAATATTGATCAAGAAAGACTTTTCCAACAAAACTATATCACTCTTACAACTTTTTCAATATTTAAATAGCCGTTATTCATAAACATTCACATGTATTTCTAAAAGCTCTATTGACTCTGCTTGTTTACTCAGATTTCATAAGGAAAAAGAGGAAAATTACCATCTAGGTTAGCTAAATATAGTCATTTTTCAGTTTATTTATTTTTATATTTTATGTCTTACTAGACTTTATTATCAAAAGATGACATGCCCACTGCTCACAGCAGCTGTGATCCATTAACCTAATGGATTGGAATTATAGGTTGCCTTAGGAATTGTCTGTTGTGTGCCAAAATCAAATGTAAACCCTACTGTGAAAAGTCTTGACACTATTAAATGTGAAAAATACAATGTGTTCAAGAAGTTGTTAAGAACATAGATGTAGGTCATTTGACCAGCCAACTAGAAAGTAATATGCAGCTTATGCCAGAGAAGAAAGTACTTGTGTCTCCCTGTTGTTCGTGTTTAGTACAGCAATTTTCTACTGCCATTCACCACTCTATAGTGCTGGATGAACAATGAGAAATAACTGATTAATTATGTCTTTTCCTATCAAACACTCATTATAGACTATTTACAAATACACTTTTTACTTATTCAGCACCACAGCATTCAGGCTTTCATATATTCAGCAGTTATGTTGGAGTGCCTGATTGATACTTCTCACAGAACAAGTCCCAGGACTATAGCCAGAAGATAACTATTAAGGAAACTGAGCATTCCCTTGTTGGTTTTGTATATACTTTCAGATCTTTTCATTTACCTCCATTACCGAACTTCACTACTTTGAAAACATGAAGTCATGGGAGTTAGCCCTCAATACTGGATTTGAAGGAGGTTGTGGCCTTTGAAATTCTCAAGTGCAGTTGTAACACAGAGAGGAAAATAAAGAAGGAAAATCAAACTTTTTCTGCAGGGTCCACTCAGTGGTGGTCTGGGGAATAGGTAAGCCACCTGTTGTTGAGTGGTGTAGAGGAACACAGATAGGAGAGCTGAGAGCTGTCACACCTGGAGAGAAGTGGTCCTCATTGTCACTGCTATAAAGAACTAGGTGGGGAACCTTGAATCACCTCTTGAGTCCTGAATCAGGGCTGTTCCTCCAAAGAACATCAGTGACGTACTCTGCCTTTCTTCATTACACTGATGTGTCTGTTAATAGCTTTCTCTTACATGTGTGTCTAAACCACTTATAAAGAAAGGAGAGAAAATATTTGGAAGTGATTCTGTTACAGACATGTTTAATTTTTCAGATCATAAAAGCAAAATCAAATCTCAAAGTTCCTAAGAGCTGTCATTCTAAAATATACATGTAAGAAAAGTGAAGAAAATAGGAAATAAATTGGATGCTAAGACTACTGGTGTTCAAAAATTAAATATAAAACTTAACTTTTGTAAGTAAAATATCAGCTTTTTAATCTAATCATCTTAGAACGGAAGGTAAAAGGTTAAATGACTGTATGCTAGTATTGAATATTCTCAAAGAAAGCCAGTCATTTATACATTGGAGTAACATCTCCAAAGGTGAAAAAGTTATTTCTTCTGTTTTTGTTTTTCCCTCTCACATACTCTTATCAGCACAATTTTTCCTCTATATTAATAATTTATACATTTCTATATTCTAATAATGTATGGTAGTATTTATATATATATTTAATACAAATGTTAAGTGTAGAAAATATAATTGGTTTCTAATTTCCAGTCTATAGATTTGGAAAGGAATACTCACTATTAATTCATTTAATAGGTAATTAATGCATGTTTATTTTGTTCCAATTGTGCATGTATGTGCTAGTAAAATAATGAATAAGCATGATGCTCAAATTTCAAGGGCTGGTGTTAGGGACCTGGAGAAACTGTGACTAGGAAGGAATCTGAATAAGTTAGGAAGGAAAAGTAGGATGCTAAAGGGCTAACTTATAAATTCAGAAGGAAACTTTTAGGTATCTGTGAGGAAGATAACATCTAAGTAGAACAGAAGCAGTCAGTGATTTCAAATGAAGAAGTGTAATGTGGTGCCTGAGATCTGTGGAAAAGCTATTGGAATAGGCATTTCAGTCTTAGGTTTGGGGTCAAGGTGGAATATAATCAATGGCTGTGGATGAAAGTGACCCTCTGAGGGCTTAGACAGAGAGATCTGGTTTGTGTAACTGTGGGTCAGATATCCCCCATAAACTTAGGTATTCTGAATGCTAGGTCCGCAGCTGATGGAGGTTGGGAATTAACACCCCCTGGAGGGAGTGTATTGTTGGGGGGGGGTATGGGTATTACAGCCAGTTTCCTCTTGCTAGTGTTTAGCACACTCTCCTGCCATTGCTGTCTATCTGATGTTGGCCAGAAGGTGATGTCCACCCTCTGCTCTTGCCTTAGTTTACCCTGCCATCATGGAGCTTCCCCTCAAGTGTACAAGACAAAATAAACATTTTTTTTTCCACAAGCTGCAATTGGTCAGGTGTTTTCTACCAGCAATGTGAATCTGACTGCAACTGTAACCTGAAAAGAGCTAGAATCAGTTCCCCCTGTGATATAGGATTGAAATTTTCATGTGTTTAAAAATGGGAGAATTCCCAGTGGAGAACAAGGGCATATACTCAAATAGATTGGGAGATTAGAAACAACTTGAAATAAATATATTAAGACCTCTTAATCTCTACACTAAGGAAAGGCTATGAGCTATTGCTTTTGAGCCTGGTTGTCAACCTTTGTACTCATTATGCAAATGGAATTTACACTTCAAATAAATTACTCAGTGAATCTTGTTAGTTATGATAACATGAACCTGCAAAGCTCTTACTATACCATGCTTTCTAAAAGACTTATATACAGATATTTGGGAACAGATATTTTAATCAGGTATCCCTAGAAGATTCCTCACTGAGAAGCAGGGTTTAAGGAGAGACTAGATCTATAGGGGAGATTATTTTTAATTTAATTTTAATTTATTTCTTAGAGAGAGAGAGAGAGAGAGAGAGAGAGAGAGAGAGAGAGACAGAGAGAATGGGTATGTCAGTGCTTCCAGTGAGTGCAAACAAACTTCAGACACATGTATCACCTTACATGGGTCCTGGAGAATCAAACCAAGTTCCTTTGGCTTTGCAGGCAAGTGCCTTAACGACTAAGCCATCTCTCCAGCCCTGGAGAGAATTTTTAAACTGGAATTTGAAAACTCCTATATCTGTTTCTGGCTCAAGTTTGTTTTATTGCTTTTATTTAGAAAAGTCCTTACATAAAAATGAGTCTATATAGAATATTACATAGTTATATAATGTAATGAATTATTTTAGATAAAATCCATAAATAAATCACCTATAAAATTCTTGGCAATCCATAACATTTTCTTGTCCATATGTTTTAATATTCAACACATTCATGTTCTTAAAAAATAAAATCAATAATAAATGTTTCATAGAAATCTGTATTAAATTACAATACAAATTACTATGGGTTCATTTGCATTAAAATATGTTTTGTCCTTAAAGAGTGTATTGAATTTCAATTTTATTCAATGGCCATTGATGGAATTTCATCATATTTATTAAAAATAAATGTACTGTGATTCAGATATACCTTCTAAGGACCCGATGAAGTAGTCTGTCTTTTAGGATGTAGAATTTTATGGTACCATTGCAAGAAAGGCCTGGAACTTCCTGCATCATATCAGATCACAATGCTTTAAAGATAGAAATTGACAATAAGAGACACATAAGGAACTCCACTAGTTCCTGGAGACTGAACAATGCACTTTTAAGCAATAAATGGGTTGTAGAAGAAATAAAAATAGTAGTTGTAAAGTTTCTAGAATTGAATGATAATAAGAACACAACTTACCAAAACGTATACAACACAAAGAAAGCAGACTTAAGGGGAAAGTACATAATGCTAAATGCCTTCATAAAGAAGAGGGAGAGATCCCAAATCTATAACCTAACCATCCACCTAAAGGCTTTGGATAAACAAAATAAATCCAAACCCAAGAGCACCAGATGGAAAGAAATAATCAAGATCAGAGCAGAAATTAATGAATTGGAAACTAAGAAAACAAGTAAGATAATTGATGAAACAAAGGGATGGTTCTTTGAACAAAATAAATAAGATTTATAAGGCATTGGTCAATTTGATCAAATAAAACAAGAAGTCTCAAATGAGCAAAATCAGAAGTGAAAAAGGAGAGGTCACAACAAACAACAATGCAATTGGAAAAATCATCAGGACATATTTACAAAACCTACACTCCATGAAATTGTTCAATCTGGAAGAAACAGATTCATTCCTAGACACATAACACCAATCAAAACTAAATGCAGGTATAGATTAATCTCCTAAAGAAACTTATCATATCCATTGAGATTGAAAAATTATTCAGAAATCTCCCTACGCCACCATAAAAAAGTCCAGGACAAGATGTCTTCTCAGCCAAATTCTATCAAACCTTCATTTAAGAACTTCAAGCTATCATCAATCATGGGGAACAAGAGGGCCTACACCTATCAATCTATCAAAAAAGTAAGTGTTATTTCAATTTTCTGGGTGCTAACTTACTTTCCGTTGGAGAATCTGCTTCTCTTTTTCAGATAGATGCAGATCCTATGGAGAGAGCTGCCCCAACATACCTCAAAAGGGGCCCAACTGAAACTAAGGACAATTGGTGAAACAAGCAAGGGTGATGCTTTCCTGTGAACCAGATACCAGCACAAAGGGGAAGGAGACCAAAGCAGAGAAAAATCAACTCCTACCAAATCAGACAGCCAGAGCCTCAGATGCCCCCAACACCTCAGCACTGAAGCAGACCAAAAATGAACCCAACATGGCTCAGGGAAATTTTGCGGAAGAGGGGGCAGAAAGAATGTCAGAGTCACATGTTGGGTCATGATTTGCAGAGACATTTAGCATACCAATAACTGGGGACTAACTCCACAATGCACGACCCATTTACATCAACAAGGAGGGTCTAATGGGAGGGGGTAGATCATAGATGAGCCTAAACAATGGTACCATACTGCCTGTATTTGATGAAAAGAAAACTAATAAATCAAATTAAAAAAAAAAAAGAACTGAAAACAATTTTTTTTATACACTTTCACATCATTGGACAGCAGGAAATCCTCCCCCACTCCTTCTATGAGGCCAACATCACTCTAACACCAAAATCAGATAGAGATGCAACAAGAATAGAAAACTATTGGCAAAGATAATAAACAAAATTCTAATAAACTGAATTCACCAACACATCAGAAGCATTATACATCTTGATCAACCAGGATTCATCCGATGGATGCAGGAATGGTTTAACATGTGAAAACTGGCTGACATAATACACCACAATTATGTCATGATGAATAAACTTAATCACAGGAACTACATGATCATTTTAGTAGATACAGAAAAGGCCTTCAACAAAAAACAGCATCACTTCATGATAAAAAACAAACAAACAACAACAATAAAAAAATAAAATAAAATAAAACCTGGATATCCAGTTTGTCCAGCACCATTTGTTGAAGATGCTGTCTTTTTTCCAGTCTACATTGTTAAAGCCTTTGTCAAATATCAAGTAGCTGTAGTTACTTGACCCAAAGTCTGGGACTTCAATTCTCTTCCATTGGTCTATGTTCCTATTTTTATGCCAGCACCATGTTGTTTTTATTACTATGACTTTGTAGTATAGGTTTAGATCAGGTATGGTGATGTCTCCAGATATATTTTTGCTGAAGATATGCTTGGATTTCTGAGGCCTTCTGCCATTACATAAGAATTTTGAGATTTTTTTTTTCTATCTCTGGGCATGCCAGGGTCTCCAGCCACTGCAAATGAACTCCAGACGCATGTGCCTCCTTGTGCATCTGGCTAACATGGATCCTGGGGAATTGAGCCTTGAAGCTGGGTCCTTAGGCTTCACAGTCAAGTGTTTAACCTCTAAGCCATCTCTCCAGCCCCTATTTCTTCTTTTGAATGCTATACCCTTTCCACTTCTTCTTCCACCCGACACTGGAGATTTTCCTGTTCAGTGTTAAATAGAAGTAATGATAATCAGAACCCTTGTTTTTCCCCTGATCTTAGAAGTATCCTTCTAACTTCTTGCCATTGCTTATGAATTTCTGTAGAGATTTGCAAATTAAGTTAAGGGTCTCCTTTTAAGTTTCTGCATGTGAGTATTGTGTGACTTCCTCAAAGACACATCAAAATACATACTTTTTTATCTTCAGCTGTTTTGTGCTGTTTAGTTATCTCCATGTTTTACAATTTTTTAAAAATTTAATTTATTAGTTTTCTTTTCAGCAAATACAGACAGTTTGGTACCATTGTTTAGGCTCAACCATGACCTACCCCCTCCCAATGGCCCCTCCTTGTTGATATAAATGGGTCGTGCATTGTGGAGTTAGCCCACAGTTATTGGTATGATAAATGTCTCTGCATATCATGACCCAACATGTGACTCTGACATTCTTTCCGCCCCCTCTTCCGCAAAATTTTCCCTGAGCCATGTTGGGTTCATTTTTGGTCTGCTTCAGTGCTGAGGTGTTGGGGGCTTTTTTAAAAAAAGTTCTGCTTTTGGGCTGGAGGGATGGCTTAGTGGTGAAGGCGTTTGTCTGCAGAGCCAAGCAGTTACTACACTCAAGCATTATTCCCTCTGCCATATTTTCCTACTTCTTTGATCCCTTCTTGGTTCTTTCCTTTTACTCTCAATGTTCTTCCTGCTGTGTCCCTATGATAAGTTCTATTATTTTCATTAAAGCTAGGGATACATCAAAAGCTTTGTTTGCTGAGATTGTTCCATGAGTATTAAGCTGCATTTAATTGGTACAAAATGGCCAATTAGATTAGTTACATAAATGTTTCATAGGACACTTATGCTCATTGCATTTTAATCTAATATGCATGCATATGGCCTTAATTAGAGGATTCAGTAACAGTGACCAACTTCCACTGGAAAGAAATGACAAAATGTATATTTTGCTAAAAGTATCATAGTTAGTTATCTTTTACATATTTTACAATTTTTCATATTAGGAAAAAATCACATTCAGCAGTCTAATATGGCTCACTCTGCTGTTCTTCATTATATCCACATTTATTTTTGTGCAACAATTTACCCAGTCAGTTTTATTTGGCAAATCTCTAATGTATGAACTATTATTTATTCTGCATTTTATATTATAAGACAAACTTTAAATGAATCATGAATCAAATAAACCTAATTGATTAAAAATTCAGATATATTTAGGAGTCTGATTAGGCAATAAGCATTCTAAATACAAATTATTTTGTGTTGCTTGGATTCACCCAGGGCATCTCACTGAGATTCATAAATGAATATTGATATTTCATCATTGCAGTATTTTGCTAACCCATTAGCCAATAAGCAAAAAAATAAAAAGACTGAAAACAGAGCAATTTAACTTCATAAAGAAACCTCCTAGTCTTTAAAACACTGGGTATACCTTGAAGTAGATAAATCTTTGGGCAACACTTCATGATTAGCATGCTTTGGAAGTGAAGGAGGCTTAGGACAAAACAATGGGTTTAGAGTCTTTTCTTGGTTTCTCTATGTGGATAAATCTTGATATGTATGTATGTGTGTATGTGTGTATGTATGTATACACACACACACACACACACACACACACACACACACACACGTGCCCCTGAGCCTCCAAGGTCTCACTCTTGAGGAGCTGTGTCTCACATAGTACTGACACGTTTTCTTGGTGCTCTCAACTCTGGATCATTCTGCTGACAACTGCCAATAGCTTTAAACCTGTTCAATTTAAAAGATGTTCTTCCCAGGACACTTGTGTCAAAAGGCCCTTTTACGTGCTCTCATAGAATGGTCTAAAGTTGTATAATCATAAGGATTAGGCTTCCACGGGACATTTGATTGAAGGCTTAGGAATGACAGAGGAACTTTCAATATGGGAAGGAAAAACTTTGACAGTAGATGGAAACATAAAAACACAAATGATTTGGCAGTGTAAGTTTAAAGTACGTGTGGGAACACATACACACAGACACACACATAGACACTAACACACAAACACACACACACACACACACAGATTCACAGCCATAGACACACAGACACTAACACACAAATACACACACATACAGACACATAGACACACAGGCACACACACACAGACATACACAGACACACACACACACACACACAGACACATGCACACACAGACACCCAGACATGCACACAGACAAACAGACACATGCACACATAGACACACACGCAGACACAAACAGAGGCACACAGACACACATGCACAGACACAGACACACACACACACGAGTCCTATGTGTCACATCAGCATCATTCCCACTCTCATTCTTACAGCCATCCAAGAAATGTTGCAACACTCATGAAAATCCCTCTGAATTACAGACAGAAAGTAATTTCACATATTTCACCTTACATTTTCCTTCTACCAAGCTAGCTAGACAAAGTGCCACAGCAAAGTGACACTTAAGAAGAAGAAAACACCAGCTGTCAATGTACCCACTTCATTGACGTATCTCATAACCTGTTTAAATGGTATTTTTCTCAGCTCTAGGCTATTTTGCCAGCATAGAAATGACTTATCTTTCTTTTGGTTTGGTGATCTTCTAGTACATAAATCTTAGGAAACAAACTCTTTTCCTTTTTTTTAAGTCTCTTTCTCTATCCCTCTCCTTCTCTAAGGAACAATACCATTAATATGAAGGAATTACAAACTTAGGATGACAATTGTTTCTTAAACATAACCTCAAAATCTAAGCCATTCTTAACTTGAAGTTAACAATGCTTCTCAGGCTGGAAAGATGGCTCAGTGGTTAGAAGTGCTTCCTGAGCAAGCATGAGGGCCTTCAGGGATCTGAGATGTTCCAAGTTCAAATCTTTGGCTCCCACCTAAATAGATGGGGATAGTCATGCACACCTGTAAACTGACATGGAAGCAGAGAACAGAGAATCAACAGAGCTCAGCAATCTCCTGAAACCATAAAAAGAGACTCTGGCTCAAAAATAAGACCAGGGGAAGAGTGATAGAGTGTGCACCTGGTGTTACACTTGGCCATAGAGGTAAGCCACCCCCACTTCGGGTGAGTTTCCATGGCTCCAGAAGGCCATATATATGTGTACAACACACACACACACACACACACACACACACACACACACACACACACAGAAAAGAAACCCTTTCTCCTTTTTTCTTTATTTTTCTTTATCAGACATTTTCAAAAGGTGCTCTATTCTTTAAAACACTGGGTATCCAAAAGCAAAAACTTTCATAGATTTTTTTATACAAAGACCTAAAAGAAAATTTTTTATCTTTCCTTGTAAATCTATGGAAGTAAGGAGACATAATAAATATTGTTAAATATAATTATAGATAATGGATAATGTAGATTGTAAATATTGATAACAATTTCAAATGTCTGTCACCCTTTGGATTTGGACCCAATAGAAATAACCATTCCCAGTTCAATTAGTATGGGGTTAATGTGATATCCCAGAGAATAGCTGTGTGTTAAGAAAGTGGTTATCCTTCTATCACAGATTAATCAAGTTCCAAGACAGTTTGTATGTATAAATTGGAATGTGTTTATGGAAAGTTCTTGGATTTAATATTTTACAGCCTTTTACCAAATTTCTATATTCCCCAGTAGACAGAGGATTAATTCAGTTTTAATAAAAATGCATTGTCCATACAAAAAAGTAAATGGAACTATGTGTTCTAAGGTTGGGGTACGTGATGTGCTCCTGGTTGGGCAGAAAGAACCACATTTCCAAAATTGTAAGACAGCTGCAGAACATTCACAGCATGGCTCACATTGTTCAGATTCTTTTCTCCATCTGCTGCGCAAATCAAATGATGTCAGCCATCAAATGATGAGCTAGATGTTTATATGGAACATACACATGACTCTGTACTCAATAGGACTTTTGGTTTATAAATAAAAGTGGCCTGGGACATTTTGGATGGTGTTTGAGGCACTGGGCCCAACATCACTATTGCTTTTTAATTATTTCACTAGCAACTATAAAGCAGATAAGAATAATTCAATCTTGGTGAATACAAGTCATGGGGAAGAGTAAGAATAGAAAGTATCTACACTATCAGAATTAATGTGTGGAAAAAGAAACATCAAGCTCCAACTATCTCTAAATTATTTCATTTGGAGAAAAAATTAAGTTGGTAATTTAACACTAATGATGGAAATTATTATGGGTTAAGAAACACTGGGCAAACTCTACAGCTATTCTGATCATCAATGAACACTTTAGTTAAGGCCTAAATTAGGATGTTTTACTGTGATTTACTTTTTTTTCCTCTGTCTCAGGTTTCATTTTTTATAATTTAAATTTATTTTATTGAGATTTTCTATACTTACAGATATATAAACTCTATCCTCCCCCATTTTCCCCTTCACAACTGCACACTCCATCATATCCCCTCCCCCTCTCTGTTAGTCTCTCTATTATTTTTATGTCATCATCTTTTCCTCCTATTACTAGGGTCTTGTTAAGGTATTGGTAAGACACTGTGATATGGAAATTGAGGCCAGTTTCTATCTGGACAGTTGCATTGTAAGGAGTTGTATCCTTCCTTTGGCTCTTACATTCTTTCTGTTAACTCTTCCATAATGGACCCTGAGCCATGGAGGGTGTGATAGAGATGTTGAGTGTTGGATACTCCTCCGTCACTTCTCAGCAATATGCGGCCTTTTGGGTCATCCCAGTGGTCAGCACCATTTGAAAAGAGAAGCTTTTCTAACCAAAAGTGAGAGTAGCATTAATATATGAATATGAACATTAAGTGTAGTGCTTTCAGGGCAGTTTGATGAGCATAATATATGCATTTAGCCAGGAAAGAGTAGGCTTTATACCCTTAAGGCTCATGACCTCCCTTGCCATAGGCTTTTGATTGAATTTTCAGTACCAGGCCTGCATTTGCTTCCATAGAGTGGGCCTCCAGTCCAATTAGAGAGCAGTTGGCTTCCCCCAGTCATGCCTCTATTGCACCTATTGGGTCATTAGCCCTATCTGGGCAAACCTGAAGTTTCCATTGACCACTGTTTTCACCACTGATGACTTCTGTTTCTCATAGAGCTGCATACAGTGCAGCTTTTTCTAGCTGTCAGTTGCCTGGTCTACAGGGAGAAGGTTTTTGGCTCAGCCACAGCTTGATTTTTAAGTGACTTTGCTGCCCAGGCATGTGGAGTCTTCAGCAATAGGGTCTTACCATCTGTTTCTTGTGGGAAACCAAGGGCCTTTGCAATAGCCTGTAATGTTTTGGAGGCAACAGGGACCTCACTGGCCAACAACTCACTGAAAGGTATTGTATCCCTGGCACTGAAAATTTTCTATTAGCAATCTATGGTTTCTAGATGCACCGTAATTCAAAAAAGTAAGTTTTCATATGTCTTATTCAGAATATCTTGAATTTTGATTGACCTTTCCCCCATGCTTCTTTTACTCAGTCTCTTTCCCTAGCTTGGCTTAGGCCATTCCACTTCCTGTTCTTCTACTTACATAGATACAATACCATCCCCTTAAGTCCTTCCCTCTTCTCCCTCCCTTATATCCTATTGCTAGCATACTGGCCTCTGTTGTTGATTTTTTGTTCCAGCTCACACACAAGTATAAACATTTGTAGCTAGGATTCACATATGAGAGAGAACATGAGACGTTTGGCTTTCTGGGCCTAGGTTACCTCACTTAATATAATCCTTTTCATCTTTTTCCCCCTGAAAATTGCATAATTTCATTTTTCTTTACTGCTGAGTAGAATTCAATTCTACTTTCCACATGGGTCAACTTTCCATGATCACTGTTGTTTATTTTAGTATTTTTATTATTATTTTATTTTCATATTTACTCTTAACCATAGCAATGGCTTGAATAGTTTGTGAAAAATTCTTCATATTAAGACAAAGTTTTGGTTATTGAAGACTTGATGTATAGCACTCAATTTAAATCCTCCTGCAAAACAGACTGACCTGAGGGCACATTGAGTGAAGCCTGATTGGTAATATCTGTGAGCTGAAAGTTCAGTTCAGTACATCTGTCACATATTTGTTATTAAAGGGACGCAAAGGCATGAAAATTGGTATAATATTTTCAACAACATATCTAATCCACATTATACGTGTATTCTCAGGCCAGCAATGAAGCTTGATTTAACAGAAAAATTTTATGGCCCATTCTGGTGTTTAGTTTATGGTCTCTGTATCTTGTTTGCCAAAACAATAAAAAGTCTGTTTTACATAATCAACAAAAATAACAAGCATTTACATGGTTGAACAAACTGGGAAATGGTTAATTATAATCTACTTTACAGTTACAACTGAGGAATTATAAAAGACTGGAACTCTGCAACTCACAAAGGCGGGATCATGAAACCTACAAATGTATGTGTTTGTAAGGAAACTCACATACATTTGTAGGTTTCATGATAGGAATCCATTGTGTGCATGTGTGTGTGTGCGTGTGTGTGTCTGTGTGTGTAGCACACACTGAAGAAAATCAAAATGAACATCAAAAGTCAAGGCTAATGGGGAAGCCAAAGTTAATCTCATGACTTAAGCATTGGAGATTGAAGTTTATTAAAATTCATGTTGTATATGTTTGATAAAAATGTCAAGCTAAATCTCACAGGATTCTATTAAAGTTTATTTTTTACCATTACAAAAATATATGAAAGCCTTATTTGTCCATACCTATTGCATTATAATACAGTCAAGAGCCCAAATAGTTATAACTTCTTAAAAACTTAAAAACCGAACAACAACAACAACAACAAAACCTGGAGCCAGGCATGGTGACACACACCTTTAATCCCAGTGCTTGGTAGGAATAGGTAGGAGGATCGCTGTGAGCTCAAGGCCACCCTGAGACTACCTACTGAATTTCATGTCAGCCCGGGCTAGAGCAAGATGCTACCTCGAAAAAGAAACTGAATTATGAAAAATACAGCCTAAAACACACCAGTAAACTCAATTTCAGAAATTACTATTTACCTTCTTCTTTTATCATCTGCCTACCTACATACCTATTTATCTATCATCTATCCATCTATCAATCAATCAATCAATCAATCAATCTATCTATCTGTCATTAGGTCATATACTTCTTACATTGCATTTTCTCTACATTTTCCCAGTAAATTAGTAAGCTAACAATGTATTACATGTTATTACAAAAGGAATATAACTTCATATACCCATGCAAAAGTTGATGCTAATCATGAAGGACAACTTTCAACTCCTTTAGAATTTTGAAGTAGAAATAAATGCAAACAATGGCAGTAAAGTCATGATTATGAAATTAATATAATGGACTCAAGTAAAATTAAGTTTAAAAACTCATTGCACACTTCTCCTTCCCAAGTCAAACACTGAGGTATCAACAAGTGTGTGTGATCAGAACAATGGAATAGTTTTGTTATCTTCCAAGTCTAGATGAGCTCACTTAAAATTCAAGTGATTTTAAACTTTCATTTAAATGAAACATTTAACATTTCTCAGGAGCATTTTTCCTGTCCCTGTTACATAATTTACAACAGTGATAGTCTCCCTAATGTGTGATTGGCTTGTGGGGAGATTGCTATTTAATTTTGAGCTTGATAATATAGACCCTAACTGCCAAGAAATTCATTTCTTTTAGAGCCTGATTCTGCTTTTACTCACCAACTGAATATATTGAAGGAACTGTGTAATTATTTTTTCACTGTATTTATAGCACAAAGAGAGTTATTCAGAGTCATCTGTGTAGTCATTATTTAGGGATTTCATGGTTCTCTGCTGTTTTCCATGTGGTCTAGCATAAATGGAAAGAACTGAATGAGCTATAAAGGGAGTATATGATTAAAGCTGGTTCCTTATTTCTTCATTATATAACAAGGTCAATATTTTTAAACTATTTTTTTCTTTGGCTCATGTGGAAGTGAATCCATATGAAGACTAGCAATTGATAATAAAGGAATCAAATTAAGAGTCAAAACAACTGGTTCCAAAATGATAACAGATTCACTTCAACATAGCTCATAGCTGAACCTATGGCTCAATATTAGAGCACTAGAACACTCTAGGTTCAATTTCCAGCACTGGAAAAAAAGATTACATGAGTGCATGTGTTTTCCTTAACAAAGTATTTATGGTAATTTCTCTTCAAAAAAATGAGAAAATTTGTGTGTGTGTGTGTGTGTGTGTGTGTGTGTGTGTGTGTGTGTGTTTATATAGAATTTACCTAATGGGCTTGGAGGTTCTAGAGCAGGCTTTCAAATCTGACTAACCTGAAGTTGCTGAAGACACTTGATATCATGAAGAATGCTCATAAACAATGGAGTGAACCACTCAAAGGACTATGAGACATAAATGCATTTGATATTCCCAAATCACCACTTGTGAGGCTCAAGGAATTTAATGTATATATCCATTTGAATATTCGTGGAAAATTAACGGCTGTAAAGATTTTGGCCAGGTGCTTCTAATGTCTCTGGGTAACGAAACCAATAAAAAATGAGCTCAGAGATGAAATTTACCAGCTCCAGATGCACATAAACAATCAAAAGTCTTTTAATTGTGCCCTGAGATAGAATCTTTTCTCCTGTAGCCATAGGGATGAAAATCAAACAAGAGCCATCAACATGAGGTTAACTGACTTAAAATGCAAGCTTAAGTTTCAAGGTTGAAGGATATTGGCAGTTCAAGGTAGGATACTTATGGAAAAGACCAGACTCCTGTAACTTAGGATAGATATATGTGGGAAGTTGTTGGTGAGGTCTAGGATATTGAACTCTTAGATTTGCATGGGTTTATTTTGCCTGAAGGAGTAGCCACCCCAGAATTAGAGGCAAATGCTCCTCCCCTCTACAGTATCAATAATCTTTGATGAGATAGATGCCAGGCAAGACAATGCTGATACTTCTAAGGACCCCCCTCACCACCCTTCTTTTCCTCTTGGCCTATGACCACACATAAGTCTCAGAAGACACTCAGAGATGAGATACACTGTATGACCCACGAGGAAGTATGCTACATTCCTAAAAAAAAAACTCTTGGAGTTTGAATTCATACAAATAGAGTCTAGGACAGTGTATAGGAATAGAAGTTAAGAGTGTGAGGTATTGGAGAAAGGAACATAAAATTATAATTTATCTATATAGGTCCACTAAGCAGAGGTTTTGATTTAATGCTATACTTCATGTAGTTAAAAAGGTTACAGCAGTTTATCTGATTTCTTGACAGAAGTATGCGTCAAAATATGGCCTACAGTGAGTGAGTGATAGATGCTTTATATCACATGGCTTAATGTAGATGGATGGACTGAAAGGGAAACTAGAATGCTTTCGTGGAATTACCCTTGTAAAACATACTCCTCCATAAGGATATAGGGTGTATAAATCATCATTCTCACAAATGCTAGAAGAAACATATTTGTGAGAGGAGCACTAGCATACTTGAAGAATGCTATCATTCCTCCTTTCTGTCTTCTGGATCTTGTAGTGGAAACCATGGTCACTCAGCTAGGTAAATTAACTGCAATGGGTCTACTTGTATCCTAGAATATCAAGGGCCAAGTGAAAGAACTTAATTACCAAAGGCAAGGTGAGTGAACATAAGATGATGCACAGCAGAAGTAAGGCCATAATCATAATAATGTGACTTGGGTAGAGCTGTAGAACTGGCTTATTTAGTCTGTTGTTCTCAGCATTGAAATAGATTGGGAACCTATTAAATTTTTGCTCAGTCTGTGTAAGCAGAAATATTCCAGAGCAAAGGATATGTTGAATCATGGCAACAGATATTCATGGCCCCTCAACCAGTTTCCCTTCTACCAGGAAACACAAGAACTCTTCCAGTGAACTGGAAGCTAAGACATCCCTCTGGCCCTTTCCCTCCCCCTCCCCAAATGCCAACACACTAAGGAGATACAGTATTTGTAGGGATGATTGATACGCCTTCTGCTGCCATCACTCTGCCTCCAAGTGCGTACCCAAGGCCAACAACTTTATAGGGAACTCCAGGCCTTTTTGAAGCACAGTTGTTTTGGTGTCATCTACATATTCTGAGGTAGCATATTCAAATTGTTTGCTTCAATTTCTTTGATTTATGTGGACAATCCTGAAACCGTCCTTACAATCAGCCTGCACATTTCCTTGGGTCTCTTTGTAGTCCTTCTAATTTCTTCTGACATAGCAAGAATTCATTTGATTCCTGTCATAAAAGATTATATTATACTTTCTGTACTTTTATATGAATTATTCATACAATATGTGCTCTTTTAAAATCTGACTTCATGGGTTGTAGAGATGGTTAAATGGTTAAAGGTGTTTGCTTAAATCCCACTGTATTTCTCATGAAAATTAAATCATGTGTTATCTGTGCTGAAGCACACAGACTATTTCATTATTTACAATGGTGAATTTATTGATAAAATTCACATACTCTAAATTTTACCCTTTCAAATTGCACATCTATAATCTATAGGTCGATAGCATATCTATAGTTATGTAACTGCCAAAACTATTGGTTTGAAATACTTTCATTATCTCATAATCATGAGTGGTCATTTCTTATTTTCCCCTTCCTTCTAGCTCTAGTCACCAATAATCCATTTTCATCTCTGTGTATTTTTTTCTTATGGAATAATAAAATATGTAGGTTTCTGTGAGGCCATATTTTATGACTCTGAGTAGCTTTCCATAAATAGGAAAACAACAATTATTAAACTCCCATTGAGATTCATTTGGATTGTTTCTGCTATTTGTGTCATTAGAGATAAAACTGTTATGAAAATATTCATTCCTTTCACTTGAGTATATACTCCATAGTGGAATTAATGGTTCATGTTTAAGTCTATGTTTAAAATATTAGAAAAAATATAATTATTTGCCAAGGTAAGTGCTAACTCTCACCCAAATATGTGAGAGTTGCCATTTTTCCACATTCTTACTAGCAGTTGATCTGGACATTCATCAATTTTAGAAGTAATAGTAGGTACATTTGTTACTTTTTATTTTACTTTTAGTTCCACAATCAATAATGGTGTTGAGTAACATTTTATATGTTTATTCACCACCTATATGATTTCTGTGGTGAAATATTAATTGAAATTCTTTCCCTGTTTTAAAATTATCCTATTGTTAATTTTAAAGTACTTTATATAACATTTCTATAATGAAATAAAATGCATTCAGGTAAGTAGCTCAATGTTGACTCTTTCTATTTCATATTTTATTAATAATATGCACTATAAAGAAAGATGAAAATCTTATATGAATGCTATAAGCCATATATATATATATATATATATATATATATATATATATATTCATTTATTTAACAGAGAAAGAGGGAGATAGAGAAAGAAAATGGGGGCACCAAGGCCTGTAGCTACTGCAAATGAACTCCAAATGCATGTGCCCCCTTGTGCATCTGGTATTGGGGAATCAAACCTGGGTCCTTTGGCCTTGCAGGAAAATGCCTTAACCACTAAGCCATTCCTCCAGCCTGATCATATATATCTTGAAACTTTAGATGAGCCATGAAGAAACAATTTAGAGGAGATATTCTTGTCTGAATCCTTGAAGTCACACTGGGGAAAAAAAAAAAAATTCTGACTACTATGTAGCTTATCCTCAATTGTCTTGCACCGCTTGTTGGTCTCCAGTTCTTTCTACTTAGTACTTTGCAGTTCTGTCCAGCTGAATGTGGCCTTGTTCTACTCTCAGTTTTTGCTCTTCTTAGATATTTTGTTTCACCTCTAATGATGACAGGGAAGGTTGAGAAAACAGCAATGTATATGGGATTGAAGATTCTGCTACAAATCACCCAGGGAAACCACAGGATCATCACTTTATATCATTACTCCCATTCCCTGGACTCATTTGGTATTCATGGTCTATTTTATACATTGTAGAGACCGTGGAGTGACTAGAAATGATCAGTTGTGTGGGTCATGGGACACAAGCATCTGTATGCTTAGGGTATGTGCATACATGTGGCTGGTAAAGATGTGATAATACATAACATGGAGGTGTTTGATGCATATTTTGTCACACTATCGATTTCCTCCCTGGCTTTTGACGATAGTGAGCTATTTAAACAAACCAGATAACTAAATTTGAAAATTATGGAATTTGGCATTTGATTACAAATGAAAATTTGGTATAATCACATTTTCTGTTCTCAAATTTGTTTTCAAATAGTGAGATGGCTTCTCCTTTTTAGTGATTAGCAATGAAATTATATGTTAAAATAGGGGCTATTAGATTTTGTATTCTTTTCTTTTCTTTTTTTTTTTTTTTCTGAGACAGAGTCTCACAACATAGCATAGGCTGGCCTTGAAATTACAATGATCCTCCCATCTCAGCTTAACAAGTACTACAGGTTTGGGCCAACAAGTTAGCTTTAATTTTATAACTTTATTAAATTTTTGCTCATATGTGTACAAAGCTATGTAAATAACAAGAAAAGCAGTTCTACTGTACATGTATAGAACTTATACCATATAAAATTAGTTTTAAAACATTTGGAAACCAAAAGAATGTCAAAATTGTATAGTAGGTTTTGAACCATCTCCAAAAGAAAATCTTCATATTTTATTTGTTGTCTGCTATCATGATTTAAAAAACAAAAACAAGTTTCTTTGTAAATATTGAAGTTTCAGCAACTGTCACTATAAGAATATGCCAGGTATTTATACTGTAATATTTCAAAGACAACCTGTAAATTTTATTTATCTAGCTATATTGTAATTTTCTCCTTTTTTTATTTTTGTTTTTTATTTTCCTCTTGAGGTAGGGCCTTACTCTAGCTCAGGCTGACCTGGAATTCACTATGTAGTCTCAGTGTGGCCTTGAACTCATGGAGATCCTCCTACCTCTGTTTCCCGAGTACTGGGGTTAAAGGCTTGCTCCATCATGCCTGGCCATTTTTCTCCTTTTTTTTTAAAAGGGCACTTTTGCATCACTCTAGCACTCATCATGACATCAGCAATAGCAGGAGGTCTTGGTGAAAGGGAAAATACAATCGTTTCTTATCATGACCATAGTCCGACATTAAAGAGAGTTTGCATATACGATGAATTATCTGTCTCAACAGCCCAATGTATGTCTAAATTCTGTATGAAGACCTTAGGCAATTATTAATCTTCAGCAGCAGAAAAGCCAGAGCTAATCTTTTTATATGACCTCATTATTCCTGTTCATGAATGAAAATGTAATTTCTGTTATGGTTATTAGAGCAGTCAACTAATGTATTATTAATTATGGAAGGGCTGCTAATGTCTAGGAATGATATTTTAATAAGGTTTAATCTATTCTCCACATTGTAGCATCTTCCATAATTATGTCTGTTTTTCTCCTTGCTTTTATTTATTTGCAAACAAACCCAGCAATGCAAGCTCTGATTCCAAGTTGGCTGATGTATCTGAGGCAGACACATCACTCATAATCCAGGCTTTGTGAATTTGTTCAAAGTAAAATAAAAAAAAAGAAAGAAACCAAGGAAAACAACTTTATTTAAAATATGTACTGCAATCTTGAGCCACATTCAGACTCACTGTAACATTTAGAGTCTTCCTAGTCACAAAAAGTTCTTCTGTGCATTTGGCAATCGCTCTTGAAGGCCTTGTGGAAGGGAACTGTTTTGTGTGGAACAAGAAACATATTTTTTTTTTTTTCGAGGTAGGGTCTCACTCTGGCTCAGACTGACCTGGAATTCACTATGTAGTCTCAGGGTGGCCTCGAACTCTTGGCGATCCTCCTACCTCTGCCTCCCGAGTGCTGGGATTAAAGGCGTGCGCCACCACGCCCGGCTCAAGAAACATATTTTTTATTTTAAGTTATATTCTAAGGCAGTACAAGAGTCTCCAGATTCCCCGGGAAGAAGGTCAATATGGCAGATAGAGGGTGGAATTTGCTATTTCATTAATAGGCATTTTATAAGCATTGTGCTTATTTTAAACCTGTTCTTATGCCCAAAGTTTGAGGTATATATTCTTCTAATTAGTGTGTTTTTTTTATGGTGGGCAAATGCTAGCTATTTAATTCTCTTCTATCATTCCATAGCAATATCTTTGTCTTTATATTAGGACATTATGAGTGAGTGTGTTATTTGTATGCACATGTGTGTGCAGATATATTCACAACATGTATGTGTGTAGAGGACACTGATAAGTAAGGTATCCATCTTTTATCACTTTTCCTTGCATTTCCTCAAGACAGAGTCTCTCCCTTAGCCTGGAGCTGCCATCTACCAGGGCACGCCAGTTATTTTCCAAACCCTTCTAGCAGCACACTGGGGCTACACACACATGTTGCTATGCCCAGATTTTCATGTGAATTCTGGGGAGTCTAACTAGATGGTCTCCAGATTGACAGCTCTCTTCACTGAAGAGGGAGTATAAGGGAGTCAGAGAGAGAATATGTTTGTATCTGGCTTTACGTGGATACTGAAGACTCAAACGTGGGTTGTTAGGCTCTAAAGACAAGTGCCTTAACCACTGAGAAATCTCTCCAGCACAAAATATTTTATTTATTTATTTGCAAGGATAGAGAGAAAATGAGAATTGGCATTCCAGAGTCTCTAGCCACTGCAAATGACTCCAGATGTATGTATCACTTTGTGCATCTGGCTTTACATGGGTACTCGGGAATGGAACCCAGGTCATTGGGCATTTCAGGAAAGCTCTCCACCTGCTGAGCCATCTCTCCAGCTCCTTCTCTTTGCCACAGGGTATTACTCATTAGTCCAGGAAGGCCAGGAACTGTGTATCACTGGATGGCCTTGAATTCACACTAGTCCTCCCCCTGAGCCTCCCAGGTGCTGTTGACATTGCTTCAGTATGAACTATTGTTATTATTGCTGCATTTATCTGACCAACACATGACTCAGGTATTTTAGTAACACTCATAGTTTTAGTGAGTTTGGAGGTTCAACTCATTGAGTATGATCATTTGACTTATGGTGATAAACACTGATAAGAATTGATAATAGAAAAAACAAGAAGCCTAGTGAATTTCCCCATAATCTCAGTCTGATGGCTAAAAATAGAGATAAGCTATACATTTTTTGAAATATTTTCCGAGTATTACTAATACTCTGGCTATTGTACAAGTGTTAGGCATATACTCAAACAGGACAAACCTAAACCAAAAAATGTACATTATCAATTTTTCAGTGTATTAAGAATGGTAAGAGAAGCATGAAACAACAAGGCCTGCACTCAGAAGAGTAAGGGATTTAGATTATGAGATTGAGGATAGCTTAGGCTATATTTTAAGATCTTGTATCATGAAATAATAAAAAATAAATAAATAAATTCTATTTGAGAGTTGAAACTTAGAAAATGCTGTGATAACTTTAGAGATCATTGATTGCATTGGTTGCTCTTCTCATTGTTTTAACAAGACAACTGACAAAAGGAGCTTCAGGGAGGAAGGTTTATTTGGGTCACACTTCAATGGAATAATCCATCATTTGGAGAAGGCATGGCAGAAGGACCATGAAGCACGGTCATGTTGTATCTATGGTCAAGAAGCAGAGAGATGAGTGCTGTGCTCCACTCACTTTTTCATTCATTTTTCATTCAGTCTGGGAACCCAGCCCATTGGATAACGCCACCCATATTCATGATGGGATTTCTTACCTAGTTTAGTGTCTCTGGAGGCACCTTCATAGACATGCCAAGAGGTTAGCTGCCTAGGTAATTCTCAATCCTATCAAATAGGTAATCAAGATTATCTCACAACAGAATTTACAAACTACGAAAAGAAATAATTAAGACATCTATCAAGTGTGGAGGAGCTACCAGTCAGAACAAAAATCAAAGGAAAAAAAATGTTATAGATGGAGGCAATGTTCAATGTCATCCTGTTAGAAGGAAGGTGGATTCTTTGAAAAATAATATTCTCCTAAGGCTTGACTGTGCTCACTCCCATGAATGAAGAATATTTGACTACAAAGTACTGAGCAGTAACTATTTAAGGTTTGTAGATTCTGTGGTCTGTTATAACCAAACTCTGCCATTGTAGGGCACGAGAAATCAGAGAAAATACAAAAAGGAAGTAGAACTTCATATGAACTTGAACTCGGACTGTGGTCTACAACATACCAATTATATGAGAACCATGAGTTAAGGACCTGTTAATTATTTGGGACTAGATAGCCAATAAGAAAGTGAAAAATTGGACCTTCTTTATGGTTCCAGATCTTTGTGCTATTCTTTGCTACTGCTAATGCTAGAAAAGTTATAGCCCAAATTATTTGGATGAATTTCCTCATTGAGAGGCATGTCCCATGTATATTCATTTATCCCTTCACAAACTCATTAGCTTTTATGTATGGACTTGTTCACATTAGACTTATAGCTAGACTCAATGTAGATGCAAGCAAGTTTCTTGTGGCATATTTTGTGTATCATCTAACTTCTGAACAATTGTTCTTACATTAGGAATTTCTACTTAAATTGTCAGCACTTCCGTAAGGCAAATACACTAATATTCATAACTAAATTTAAGTTAGTCTCAGATACTTTACAAACAGTGCTGGAAACTGAGGTGGTAAAGGGAATCAGAGAGAAGTACACATCAAGGGAAAATGTCTTTGTTTTCCTTAACACTTGCAGACTTTACTGGAAATTAAATTTAAGTATATCAACACAATATATATATACATTTATGAGACTGACACACTGCTTCCTGTGCTAAGAAGGTGACTACATATGCATTTATATTAAGTAGATTTTTAAAATTATGTTAATCTACACTGCCAGTTGAAGTAGCCAGAGGTATTCCCAAGATTGTATTATTTTCTGATATTAAGAATGTGGAAACTAAGATTGTGAAATGGAAGTTAATGTGATGAGTTCATGTGGCTCAACCATATATAGTATTATATATAATAGATCTCTATCTCAATTATGCAAACTATTCTGAGCACATTAGCTAAAAATCACATTTTCTGTATGTTATAAAAGTGGTCATTCTCTTTTCTTTAAATTTTTTTAAAAAATTTTTATTTATTTATTTGAGAGCGACAGACACAGAGAGAAAGACAGATAGAGGGAGAGAGAGAATGGGCGCGCCAGGGCTTCCAGCCTCTGCAAACGAACTCCAGATGCATGCGCCCCCTTGTGCATCTGGCTAACGTGGGACCTGGGGAACCGAGCCTCGAACTGGGGTCCTTAGGCTTCACAGGCAAGCGCTTAACCGCTAAGCCATCTCTCCAGCCCAAAGAGTGGTCATTCTCTTAAAAAAATGCATAAAATACTGTAACAATTTTAACAAGTCCTAGCAGATAGAGCATGATAAATGAAACTACTCATTATGTGTGAATTTAAGAATTAATGAATGATTGAATGAATGAATTCCTTATTCATCTTTAGAAGGTTATAGAAGGTCATAGTAAGTCTTATTATTTTCTGAAAATCTCAACCAAACATGATATTCATACTTGCTATATGTGGAAAGAAACAGATAAGATTGCTTACTAGTTAGAAGCAACATTTTGGTAATTGTGATGGAACATTACAGATCAGCAGGGACCCCCAGGCTGCCTTCACCCCATAGTATCTTCTGGATTGAAAGCAGCAGGGGAATCCTATTCCACATCATTTCACAAAACATTTTTCTTCTTGAGAAGAATGATTATCAACTGTGAAGAAAAATTGAAGTCACAGTAAACTAAAAAAGGAGGGATTTATGATATGAAATCTTATGGAAATATATAGACCAAAGAGAATTAACAATAATGAAAGCATTTTATAAAGTTTACTACATATATGTGTCCTTTATAGTGTAATTTATAATTAGTTATAATTTCAGGCTCAATATTTAGGCTCAATAGATGATGCACTTTGTATCTGTTTGAATACAGGATAAATTATTTTATAATATTAGAGAAAACATATAAACAAAACCTTCTGCTACTTATTTTTTAAAAAGTATTTCTGGTCATCAATTGCTTACTTGAAGCAACAACGAAATGAAATTTTCAGATTCCTTAGAGAATCAAACAAATCAGTGTGCTTGGCTTACCCCTGAATAGTTCTCATCAGTCTCATCAGAGCTCTGCACCATTGTTTTGTAAGATACAGAAACAAGTAAGTTTACTGGTCTGTTTCTTCTTCCTGTTATGGTCTGCTGAGTGCAAAAGAAGGATGAAGAATTGAATGGGCTTCAAACATTAACAGATCTTAGCTGCTGGCAACAAAAGTCATGAGCAATAGTTTGCTAGATAAGCAAATGTGCACCCTAGCATTCAAAATGATTCCCACACCCTGAGCTTATTATGAATGTACACCCATTTGCACGCAAAGATGATAGTTGTTGCAGTCCGATTCACATTGCTGGTAGAAATCACCCAACCAAGAGCAGTTTCTGGGAAAAAGAGATTTATTTTGGCTTACAGGCTCGAGGGGAGGTTCCACGATGGCAGGGGGAAACGATGGCATGAGCAGAGGGTGGACATCACCCCCTGGCCAACATAAGGTGGACCACAGCAACAGGAGGGTGTGCCCAACACTGGCAAGGGGACACTGGATATAATACCCATAAGCCCGCCCCCCAATAATACGCTCCCTCCAGGAGGCGTTAATTCCCAAATATCCATCAGCTGGGAACCTAGCATTCAGAACACCTAAGTTTATGGGGAACACCTGAATCAAACCACCACAATGTTTAAAATCCAGAGAAAAAAGAAATCTCATTTTGCATATCTATATAAAGACATGAGAGGCTTATACTTTTTGCATAGGATTCTAGTCTAAAGTAATCCAGAAGCTTTAATATGAACAACAAATTCTCAAAATTAGAGCTAATATTATGTATTGCGTTCATCTATGCTATACATAGCCCAATCTTTCTGTAAAGTGATATTTCTTTGCCTGTGTACATGTGTGTGGTATACACAAATGTGTGCATATGTCATTGTGTAAGTGCAGGCATGTATATATATGTGGTGTACGAACAAGTGGAGGTCAGAGTTCAACTTCAAATGTTTTCTTCAGTCGTTCACTACCTTACTTTACAAAGATTTTAACTTTTAGCTCAACAGTTTATTTCCACAGTTGCCATTAACTCTAGGGATTTACCGGTCTCTGCCTTTTCAGCACTGGAATTACAGGTGACCAATACCATGCCTTACATTTTTATGTGAGTTCTGGGGATCCAGACTCAAGCTCTCATGCTTGCATGGTAAGTTTACCTATGGAGCCATTCTCCCAGCCTCATAAGGTGGTAAATTTTTTAAAGTTTCTAAATTTCATTCCAGAAATTTTATCTGGTTGCTTTAATGTCACTGTTTAATCAGGTGTTATCAAACCTCAAATTTATTCACTGAGCTATAAATGATGGGTAATCAGTTAATAAACATAAAGGTCATAGAATAGATCCAGGACTATATGGATATTTGGTAAACTTAGCTAATAAATATATTTTCATTGTTATTAGTAGAAAACTTCTCAGTCAAAGCTCTACATATAAAATCTGAATACTCAGAGGCTGAAGAAGCCAGGTGAACTCTATTTACCCATGCCTCATGTGCAGATATAACTAAGGTTTCCTATATGAGTAATTTTCACAAAAATCAAAAGGAAGTCATCACTGCACTATTAGTGAAAAATAAATAAATAGCAATTAGGAGAAAATATGGATAATTAATATGCGAGAAGCAGTTCAGAATTTCATTGTGAGCTCATAAGAAACATAAAGATGCTGTCAAAATTAATTTTGAATGATTTAAGAGAAACTAAAAAAAAAGCTAGGGATAATATATAGTAAATTATCCTATCCATGACTACATAATCCTGTAATTTCAGGCAAAATCTTTGCATGGTAAATAGCATTAGCTCTTCATTAGCTGTTCTTGTTGACTGTTTCTCATATGAGTAGATTTAATCTAGTGACAAAAAAATACCGCAAATCAATTCTGACATATGAACTAAGTAAATACAAGATAAATAAGTAGGCAATAATTTGTACATACATGAAGACAGCCATGTTTAAAGAACAAACTTTTTCATAGGGGCTTGTCATGATATTGATATGTCTATACCTTCTATCAGTAAGAGCCAAATCTGTGTTTTGATTATTAGTACATGGATATGTCAGACATTATGTGCAACTTCTACTCTATGAAATAGAATCATATTTGTTAACCATCTCCAGTAGCATTTTTCTGTGTGTTTTAAATCTACTTTTCTTGCTGCTTTTTGCCTTAACTGTATGTACTATTTACGGGGAAATATGATATCGAGTTTTGTGTGGATATGTAAATTTTATTACTAATAATTGTGATAGTTTTAATGTATGATAAATTCAGGCATTTGATTAAGCTTGTAACTTGGGTTTCCAGCAGCCCGGCTGGAGAAGGTGTCAATGGGCAGATCCTGGGATCCAGCCCAAAGGTGTGTAGAAAACTGTGTGAGCTCTGGTGGATGCATGATTACTGCTTTCTAGTATTTGTTGGATGTTTGATTATTTCCCTCTGTTTGGAGCTATGAAAGTGGACCAGCTTCTTCTGTCACTGATTGGAACTTCCCCTGGATCATTAAGCTTGAAATAAATTCCTTCCTATGATAAGCTGTGTCAGGTGTCTGGGTGGATGTTCATCTCAGCAACATGGCACTGGCTACTACAGTACTCTAAAGTGATGTACTTCTACTTAATATTTTCACAACACATGTTCAAGTCAGAAGGCACAACTGTATGGGAAATAGTAAGTATTATTTTCTACAAGTTTTCAAGTTAAATCCCTTTCTAGCAACTTGGTTATTTATCCATCTATATTTTGTTTATTGATTTGAAAGAGAGAGAGAGAGAGAGAGAGAGAGAGAGAGAGGGAATGAGAATGGTTTCTCCAGGGCTTCTAGCTACTGAAAACGAACTGAAATGAATGCATGCCCTTGAAAATTAACTTTGAAATTCAAACTTATAGAAACATAAATGTATATTTTTTTGGTAGAATCTTATTCTAGCCCAGGATAACTGGAAACATTCTGTAGTTTCAGACTGGCCTCAAACTCACAGTGTTTCTTCCACTTTTGTCTCCTGAGAGCTGGGATTAAAGGCATGCATCACCGTACATACAATAAATAGTATTTTTATCAATTTCCCCTTCATATTAGATATTTTAGGTCTGGAGAGATGGCTCAGCAGTTAATAGTGCTTGCTTGCAAAGCCTGATGGCTTGGGTTCTGTTCCCAAGTAAAGCCAGAGGCATTAAGTGATGCTTGTATCTGGAGTTCATTTTCAGTTGCAAGAAGTCTTGGTGCCGTCATACTTTCTCCTGCTTTTTCTGTCTCTCTCTCTGTTCTTTCTTTGCAAATAACTAAATAAAATTTTATTTTTATATGCCCTTGTAGAGGCCAGTTCATTTATATTTTAAAATTAATTCTCATATTTTAACACACATAAATTCTTCTGTTTTCTAAAATCTGGTGTCAGAGAGAATCCATGCACAGACCATCTAGTAATCCCAGATATCCTAATGTAATTTCAGGAAAACTTCTTTCAGTTAATCAATGGGCATAAGAAAACCATTTATGATAAATTTGGAGAAGAGAAACCTAAAGGAATATACAAAAATGTTATAACTGAAAATCACAGAACTCTTAGAAAATACATTTAAATTCTCTATTTCATTTGTACGGAACAATGCATTTAGTTTAGAAGGGATAAAATTATTTGATTCATTTCTTATAAAGTATGGATATTGATTTTGTTCTTAATGAAAACTATGCCAATACTGACAAGGAAAGGAACTGAAAAGCACAACATACCTTTGCATTTTTAATCATAAAAGCATGTAATGCTTATGCTTTTGCTAATTTAATTTTTTTAAATATTTTGTATATTTTTATTTATTTATTTGAGAGTAACAGAGAGAGAAAGAGGCAGTTAGAGAGAGAAAGAGAGAATGGGCGCACCAGGGTCTCCAGCCACTGCAAATGAACTCCAGACGCGTGTGCCTCCTTGTGCATCTGGCTAATGTGGGTCCTGGGGAACTGAGCCTCAAACCGGGGTCCTTAGGCTTCACAGGCAAGCGCTTAACCGCTAAGCCATCACTCCAGCCCTAATTTAATTTTTTTATTTATTTGAAAGGGAGAGGGAGAGAGAGAGATGGTGAGATTGAGAGCATTCTGGGCTTCCTACCACTGCAAACAAACTCCAGACATGAGACACTTTGTGCATCTGACTTTATGTGGGTACTGGGGAATAGAAGCCAGGCTGTTAGGCTTTACAAGCAATTGCCTTTAGTTGCTCAGCGATCTCTCTCTTCCTCAATTTTCTACTTTTAATGACTTCTTCTAAGAAATCCATCATTACCATCTATTATCTAGCTCTATTTGGTTGCCTATCTATATATTTATATTTATCTACCATCTATCATCTATATATCATCTGTCTCAAGTCTGTTAGTTTCTCTACATCTATTTAGCTAATATATATTTCCATCTACATCCTTTAGCAGCTATAAATAGAACTATTAGAATGTACAGATAGGAAATAGCCTTACATAATACTTTTGAGTTGCATGACTACATTTGAATGTCCGTATGTCTGAGTGATACAAAAGTAATTTCTGAATAAGATAGTGGTTGAAAAAGTAACCCTTAAGGCTCTTTCCAATATAAAGATTTTATGTAGATTGTATTCCTATGGGACCACAATAAAACCTTCTTAGGACTAGGAAATATGAATATGTAACTAAACTTATCACTAAACAAGTCCTAGGTATTATTTTATTTATTCATTTTTTGCCTTTTTGATCATGTTTGTTGGGTATGAGTCTGACAATTAGAGGAGATATCATCTCCAACTCTCCACCTCAGTGATTTGATTTTAGGATACCATCCCACATGTTAATAGAATGAAATGACTCCTTGCTTAGGCTGATAGAAGACAAGAAACTTCAGTGTCCTACCTCCATGAAGAGACCCAGAAATCACTTCTCAACACATGACTTCTTTTACAATTCTCTGCTTCTAGCCACAGAGACAGGAAAAAATAGATAGTGAGGGATCATGGGAGACAGCTGCCAGGTATGAAAATGTTAATCATCCCTTTTTAATTAATTTTTTGAAGGAGGGAGGGAGAGACAGAGAGAGAGAGAGAGGAAAGGATGGGTGCACGAGGGCCCCTAGTCACTGGAAATAAACTCCAGATGCATGTACCACTTTGTGCATCTGGCTTATGTCAGTACTGGTGAAACAAACCTGGGACATTAGGCTTTGCAGGCAAGTGCCTTAACTGCTAAGCCATCCTCCAGACCATTAATCATTACTTTTACCCCTATTCTGCGAATACCTATATATCTCCAATGTGATGCTAGGAAACACACAGAAATGGAGCATTCATGTAAGCCCAGCAAATGGAAGCAGATCACATGTACCTAAATTAAATAAAAATATTTAAAGTTATGATTAATATTTTGAAAAAAATATTTACTTATTAAATATATTTATGTGTCATATAACGATACTTTAGTTAATGATAGAGTGCCTGCATTACAGTATTATAAGATTATACGTAAGTGAGCTGGAAATCTTTCATGGCTAGTAATGTTTTGCCTCTATAGTACCATAGGATTAGTCATACGGTTGTGGTGATTTGGATACAAATTATCCTATGGCACTTTGAGTCATATATAACACAATTATGAACTGTACAAATATTGCATGATGATAGAAATTTTGTTGTTGCTTTATGGATTTATTTTACTGTACTTTTTATCATTTTAGGGAATACTCCTTTAAAATATTTTATTTATTTATTTGAGAGAAAGAAAAAGAGGTGGATAGAGAGCAAATGAGAGGACCAGGGCTTCTAGCCACTGCAAATGAACACCAGATGCATGTGCCACCTTATGCATCTGGCTTACATGGGTTCTGGGGAATAGAACCTGAGTCCTTTGGCTTTGCAGTCAAGTGCCTTAAATTCGAAGCCATATCTCCAGCCATAGGGTATATGCCTAAAAACATTTTGTATAAAGTGAAGTACCATATGTGTGCTGGCATTTGCCTTATATAGTTCATGTTTTTTTTTTCTTCAGATTTTTTAAGACTGTCTATTTCTTTAAGATAACATATGGGTTTTAGGACATGTTTTCAAGTGGGTTAACTCAAAGTCATTAGTTGTATGTTTTTTAGCCATATATTCTCACCTCAGGATATTTGTGAAATTTACATATTGGGAAATAATAAAGTTTGTATCCAATACACATAAGTACTTTACCAAAAATTCACATATAGATTTACTGTTTCCATTGAAAACCACCTTCTGGATGTGGAGATATTTAAATAAAAGCGCTTCCCTTGCCCCTTTTCTATCTTTGTATTTCTCCAGTGATGGTGGTTCAAAGGGTGTGTTAATGAATTTCATTGCCAGAAGACAGTACTTCCTGAAAAACAATGGATATTTATTTAGAGATTATTTTGTTGTTTTCACATATTTTGGTCATTATGACTTATCCTGTAATGCACAGCATATAACTAAAATGCATATACAGAACAATGGCTATACAGCGTGAACCCATTCAATAGGCACAGAGTTCTTTTCCATACACTCCTTCACAGTAAGCACTCAGCTTCTGCTCAAAGGCATTACATTGAGCATTTTTTTTCTCCACCCAAATGCAATCATTTCTATAAAATGGAAAAATAATCCTTGAAAGGCTTTTTTTTTTATTCCTCTATTTTTTCACCATGTTATAAACCTTTTACATCTAAAAAGATAGGAAATTTCCAATGAGGACTTTGGTTTCTCAGTACAAATACAGCAGCACTAAATGAACTGTACACCAAAAGGCCAAACGGAGTGACTGACACACACTCCGAGTTCACATAAATGCACTCTGATTTTTGCTCAACAATGAAATCACCTAAAATCACATTTCAAGACTAGGTCCCCCTCACTAAATGTTCCATGACTACATTTTATGTCAAGACTTTTGGTATGTGCTATATATAAAAAGATTGACAATTTAGTGAGAGAGAATTCCAATTAACTTGATTTTGCAGTATTCCTGACTCTCTTTTGAAAATTATGTCATCACTTTAATATAGGGCTATGAAAACTAAAGGTAATCAATCAATGAAAAGGAATTTGAGTGAAGTCTATGAATTTAATAATTTCATGGATTTATTTTATTTGAAAATTTTATGTGTATATTTTTCATGCAGCAAATACATGTGTTTTCAATTTTTGCATAAAGTTCTTGTCACATAATGCTTCAAATATTGAAACCTCTGAGTGATAAGAATATCTTTTGCTAGCTATTCATAATGAAATTCTTTAAACCATATGTAAATTTATGCTAATAACTGGCTTTGACAGCTTTGATAGTTAATTTGATCTTTCACTTGATTGGATTAATAAACAACTAGGGAATTAATGAGGTACATACTTGAGTATTTCTGCCATTATTTCTAGAGTTTATCTAGGGAAAAAAGTCCTACCCTAAATATGGGTTTGCTATCCTCTGGCCTGCAATCCCAGATGGGATAAAAATGGAAAAATAGAAAGCTGAGGGCAGACACCCAATCCTTGCTGCTTCCCGAGGCAGGCAGCAGTGTGACTAGCTACCACATGGCCCCACTGCCACGTCATCACTGCACATCACTTTGATTTATTCACTCAAAGCACAAGCCAAAATAAACCCTTCCTTCCTTAAGCTGTTCCTGTTGGGTGTTAGTCACAGCAATAAGAAAATGAGCTAATACCTGGTATCATGGGATATGATCATTACAGAGACCAAGCCATAGTTGAAAGTTTGACACTTTTAGTTGCTATTCTTCCTTGTTTCTCCCTACTTACCTCCAGAAAGCTGGAGATAAAGATGAGTGAGAGAGTTCAGCGATTCAACTAATCCTGCCTATTTCAGGAAACCTCCATAAAACCCCTGAACTACAGAGCTCTGAGAGCTTCAGGTTAGTGAACTCATCAAAGTCCAAAGCATGCTTCACACCACTCCATGCACCTTCCCATCTTTTTCTTCCATTTGGCTGTGTTTGAGCTATAATTTTTCAATAAATCAGTGAGCATATGTATAGGGCTTGTGTCAGTTTCATAAGAGTCCTAGTAAATTAACATACCTTGGAAGAGTTTTTATCTGGTTTTATATCACTGTGACAAAACAACTGAGAAAAGCCATCTTTAAGTAGGAAAGGTTTAATTGAGCTCACAGTTTTGGAGGTCTCAGCTCAAAGTTAGAAAATTTGGTGCCATTGGTCTCAATGGCAGCCAGGAAGCACAGAAAGAAACTGAAAGGAATGCTTCTGGTACTTAACTTCTTGTCACAGCACCACATCCTAAGGATTCCACCACCTCCTAATAGCAGTCAGACTGGGGAAGAAGCCTTTGCAGTACATTCTATAATCTGAGAGATCCTGAGCTATCTGAAAGTTGTAGTGAAATGAACAGAACTATGGGTAGCCTAGGATACCTCATTTGTATTTGACATAGGACCTGGGTACCTTATTGTGAAACTGAGCACTTATATCTGATGGAAACTCCAGGTCATTAGCATCAGCATTGAATTGAATTATTGTTCAATCAGCTTGTATGAAAGAATAGGGCAATTGGTATTAGACAAAACACCATATTTTGTGGGGATATGAAAATCCTTTTATAGCCCAAAATAATTAAAGAAAATAGTTCCCTTTGTAACTTTACTCAATTTTATTTAAGAAAAACACTTGCAATCAATATTGTTGTAATTTCTATTGCAACAACAATGACATAGAGTGAACTGATAGGATTCATTAATTCCTTTATTATTAATTCATAGCATTTGGTAGGGTATTGCCAGTTATATGATGTTTAGAGTTTTTAGCACAGAGAAAGAAATAAGCATCTAAACTAAAACTGACTACTTAAGAACAAAGAGATAAAGACATAGGTATGTTAGAGAAAACATCAGATTTTGAGTAGCAAGCGAAAGCTACCAGGGGATGAAATTCAAAGATAAATGAGATGGGAGCTGAACATATAGAACAGATAGTGGGCAACTCTTTCCTACACATTGGCTCAAACTTGAATATATCTCCTGAAGGGTTCCCTCTAGAGTCAGATTCCCTTGTTAGGAAAGACAGGGAATGACTTAACTAGGATGTGGGAATGATTGGGATGAGTTCTAGCAGAAATTGCTTAGATAAAGTGGTCTGGAACCTTTACTCCATGTAAAAGTGATTCTATATCACAAGCCACTCTGGATAAATATTGTGTGACAAAATCCAACAGCTAATGCCAAGGAGCTGCAGAAAGAGACAGTTGATGTACAGTTGTCTTCCCAGCTTTCTTTAAAATATATGTTGGCAATGAATTCAAATTGACTCTTTTTTTTTTTTTGTAAGAATTCTTGCCAAATTTCCAGACTATAGTATGTTAGGGTTCAGGAGATTATACCCCCATAATAGGGTGATGTGACTTTCTGATTATTTTAAACTTAAGAGGCTTTGGAAGGCCTCATAGCCATTTCAGGAGCAAATATTTCCCCTAGCGTCTTAGAGTCCAGTACAGTAAGGGTTACTGAGTATTTTGTATAAAATATTCATTTTATGTAATAAAGAATGTAGAAATAAAGAAGTGATGAAATAAGCAAGGGATAAAGGAATTCTATAGCATTGCTTTGATTTCACTTCCTTTAACTTCACATTAATAGAAGCAACTGATAATATGATGCTTAATAGAAGAAGATAATGTCTTCCCTTTGGACAATGTCTATATATTCTTCCAAGGTTCTGTATTTATCTTGATAAATAACACCTTGATTACAGTTGAGTTAAAGCCATTCTATCTGACTGTGTGTGGTGATTCTCAAGGTTTGTGCATATAAAATTTAAAAAAAAGTACTTTCCTATTAATTTTTTCAAATTCCATATTCTTATTATATTGCAAAACTTAGAATATGAATAAACAAAGGCAAATCAGGGACTGGGAACTTAACTAATATAATATCCTTGTATTAGAACTGATTTCCTAAATTGGTGATTTTGGGAAAAAGAAACCCTCATCTGAACAGATAAATCTTGATCATTCACATTGGAAAGTGTAGTTGATCAATTTCTAATATTTTCACATAACTTTTGCTTTAAACTGTGATAAATAAGAATTGTCTGTTACAATGAGATGGATGAAACAAGATATAAATAATTACGACCCTTTATCTTCTACAATATTTGTTTTATGAAGTAAGTCAATGATGTTGGTTAAGAAAGATTGACTTTATTATATCTGACATAAATTGTATGCCATTTAAATGTTTATCTCATTTAGAGTCAAGAAAAACTTTAGTGGTCCAGTAGATAACATTTTAATTTATTTTTGATAATTTCATACATATATTTAATGCATATATATATTCCTCACATTAATAATGAAGATTTTAGTCTGTAATGCTTCTAATGATTATGAAACCTATCTCAAGATATTCGCATAGAAGTAAAACTTAATTCAGTTATGGACCGTATTGTAATAATCTTGTAACTTGGTGTATTAGTCAGCTTTGCAATGCTTGGACATAATACCTGATTATATGCAGCTTAGTGAAGGAAAATGTCTATTTTGGCTTCCTTGTTAGTGGGAAGTCCACTATGCCAGGGAAGACATGGAGTGGGAGCTGGGGCAGCTGGCCACCTTCAGCACAGTGAGGAAGCAGAGAGTGATGAATGTTGCTGCTCAATCTGCTCTCTCCTTTTCATAGAGCCCAGGACATGAACCAGTGGTGTTGGCCACAGTTAAAGTGTGTCTTCACACATCAATAAATGTCATCAAGATCATCCCTTACAGACGAGCACAGAGGCTAACCTATCCTATATAACCCATCACAGGTAATTCTAGGCCTTGTCTAGTTTCCAGTCATAAATAAGCATGCCTGGCCTTAGAAAAGTCTATCTTGAGATAAAACAGACTTGGTGCATGGAAGTTGAGGTATGTGATCTGACTTGAGAGAAATTTAAGAGGTCAGAGCAAAAGGATGTGGCTATGGCTGGTTTTGGACTTAAACATCTAAATCAGTGGTATGGGCAATTGCTTTTCTTAATGTTAATGTGTCTGTGCAAGTTCACGTGGGTGAGTGTGCATGCACATTTGTGCAGGTGAGTAGAGGTGGGCAGAGTACAGCCTCAGGGATCAGACCCCAAATGCTGTCTACCTCTTTTTGAAGAAAGGCCTTTCATTAGCCTGAAGTTGACCAGTTAGGCTGGACTGATTGGCCAATGATTCTTAGGTATCCACTTGTTCCCACCTCCCAGCACTAGGATTATAAGTGTGCCTTCATTCTCAGCTTTCTAATTCTTATGATGGGAAATAAGGGAAAACAACAAAAAACTTCTGCTCCTTTAAAGGCTTATCTTCTCTAAATGTTCTAAAAGATGATATAAACAAGGTATTTTCTAATCTATCAACTCTCTACTTTTTACATTTGTTTTCAGAATAGAGTCTCACTCTATACCAGGCTGACATAGAACTCACTGTGTAGTCCCAGGCTGTTCTGAGACTCAGAGTGATCCTTGTACCTCTGCTTCCTTAGTGCTGGGATTAAAGGCATGTGCTACCACATTCAGCAAACCCCCACTTTTTATAAGTAATGCTTAAATTATTTTTCCTGATGTAATTTTATGGTATGCATTATGTCTAACTGCACTGACGAGTGTGTAATAGAGAATTAGTGTGAGCATTACTATTCTTGTTCTGTGAATGTTTGTACATTTGTCTCTATATACAAGGAACTGACTTACACTGGCTCCTTCTTGCAGATCTAGCCTGAGTATGCATTTTACTTGATTTTCCTTTTCTTCTTTCATCACCAACACCCTTGATTACTTATGTTAGGGTAACAAGAGCCTAATGAGGGAATGAAGCAGAACCTTCAGAGAAATAAAGCTCTTCAGTGAAATAGAAAAAAAAAAATAAGGTATAGAACACTAAAGGAATGAGTAGTTTGAAAAACATATAGCATTGCTATGCACTCAGGAAAGTGACATAGAGGAGCCCCTGCCGTCCTGCACATTGGTTGTGTTTAAATTCATCATGCCACCTGCTATCTCTGCTTTTCTGCTTCTGTAAACTGTTATGACTAGATGGAGCATTTACTATATCCTGATAAGCCCTAGAGAAAAACAAGGCTTTGTTGCATAAGTTTTAGTATAGTGAGCAGAATATAATCTGATTAACCTCAATAACCACATAATCTCAAGAATGGCCTCCTATCATCTACATATTCATCATTTATCTACCTATATCTATCATCTGTCTATCACTGTAGCTATCATTATATATCCTCATATCTCATCTCTACCTGTTTTCATGTTTATGAATGCCAATAAACAGGAGTTTATGATGTGGAACATTCACATTAACTCTTTAAAGTATGAAGAATGGTGTAAGATTAAAAGAATCCTTTGATAATATGATTGAAAATTTTAAAAAGTACCAAAACTGTTTTTATCTGAATTTTAATAACAAATCTATACACATTGCAATTGAATTAGAACAATTATAATTAAAGCAACTGAAGTCCAATATTTAGACTTTGTTATGTATGAACCACAAGGTCATGAAGTGCAAAGCATTCCTGAGTAAACAGTGTTGATTAAATAGATTGTGCTAGCTGTTTAGTGTATACAAAATCGTGTCTTATGATTTTGTTGTCACTTAGCAATGATATAAAATATTTCTCCATATGTTTCCAATTGAACAATGAGATACTATGACAAGGCTTTAATTAACTTAAGACTTGATGACTTCATTTTTACCACCGCTCATACTTTAATGTAGTTGCTTATATGCTAATGCTTGGTAGCTTGGCATTTCCTAGAAATGTTGATGGGAGGAAATTAAAAATAAATTTTCAAAAGGTTAGTTAATTACATATAATAAATTTTGTTATGCAAATGTGGAAATGATTTAATTTTGTAGCTACTGATATTAAGGCAGGAAATTAAAGCTTACCTTTTATTTACACTACTAAATTGCCAGTCCAAATGAGGCCACTCAATTATAAGAAAACTTAAGTTTCTACAGTGTCTTACTCTTTCCCCTTGGGAAAAATATGGCAATATGACTGATGCCTTGAGATGCTCTTCACGGCTGAGTCAGCAGCATATTTCTATAATAAGTACAAGTCTTTAATACTTCTGATAGTCAGAAAGTCTATTATTGTTCTATTAATTCAAAATTTACTAACTCATAATTAGTTCTTTTTTTCTAAAAATGTATGGCTCAATTTTATTTGCTCCATCTTATTGTGGTATAAATGGCAGAAATCTATTTTTGCTACAGGATACATCTATTAACCATGTGTTAGTATCATATATAACTTCCTCTGTGCTCCTTATACCAGATCTAATGATGGTAAGTTTTGCATTTGTCATTTTTGTCTTTTCCTCTTTCCTTTCCATCACACTCAATTTCTTTCTTCTTCCTCTGCCACTTGCAAAACAAGATAGAGGTGACGTCTTTAAACACTACAACCATATGGTTGTGCTTTACTATTAAGATGAGAAAAATATCAGAATTGATAGATTTTCAAATCCCTTATATACAGTTGAACAGCATTTGCATAGAACCAACACACATCTTCTCATGGGCACCATCATCTCTAGATTAGTTTAAATGCCCAATGTATTGTAAATAATACATTTTTAATTTTTATAAATATTTGGGGGGGATGATGACTTGTGTGGGCACTAGCATGTGCAGTCAAGAGTACAAACTTTGGAGTTATGTTGTCCTCTTTTATTTGAGACACGGCCATTAACTGGCCTTGATTTCACCAATTAGGCTAGACTGGCTCAGCAGTGAGGTGAAGGATCCTCCCTGTCCCCATATCTCCAGAGCTGGTATGACAAGTGTGTGTCACCAAACATAATGGATTTTAAAGAAATATTATTCAATGAATGAGACTGAAATGGGAAAACATATCAAAGTTATACCAGCTGATTTGAAGAGATTCCTCATGACTATATTTCTTAAAAATTATAATGAAAGCAAATATATACTAATATCAAGATAAAATTTAATGGGAGATGTGTTTCAAGAGCCTATGGTGTTTCCAAGGAATCAAAGTCAAGATGTATGATACTTCACTGATAAAACTTGACAAATAGTACTTATAAGAATAGAAATAGTGAACACTTCAGCAGAGTCTTCATAACAAGGGTGAATACACTAAACACTGTGGTAGACATTGTAGAGAAATCTGTGTTAATTTTCACCTTTGCATATCCTATTTAGTTGCCATTTTTATAACTTCAAAATTTATAATGTTACATATATTGAAAACACTGATGGAGAAGTTCATTGGATTATTTTTTTTTTTAATTTGAGACAGAGTCGGGGCTGGAGAATGGGCATGCCAGGGCCTCTAGCCACTGAAAATGAAGCTCCATAAGCATGTGCCACCTTGTGCATCTGGCTTACATGGGTACTGGAGAATAAATCCTGCGTCCCTATGCTTCATAGTAAAGTGCATGGCAGAAAACCTTGTTGAAACTGGGCTACTGACATAAATGTTGGCTGTATTCTGCTGCCCAGACCCAGAGGGTTTGATCAAAGTTAAATTTGTAATGGACTGATGTGCTTGACTAAGTTTATTGGACTGAGAGATCTAAGATTTTAAGTTTGAAAAAACTCAAGTAAATTAAAATTACAGGCACTGAGACTGGTTTTAGGTTGGTGAAGCTGCTATTGTCAAACACATTAGCAATCTTAAGGAAGATGGCCCAACTGCTTTACATTAAAACAATGGAAAGGATAACTGAGGTAAGACTATGATAGAAATGCAAACTCTTTTGGAAAGAATTGACTGGAAAAGGAACCTACTGTTTAAGGTTTTGATTTATGTTGTCACTTAATTTAAAAAAATATGGCTGTGTCCTGCAAACATGGTATTGGTTTGAGGAGCATGAAAAATGTGTGGAGTAGTCATGAAGTGCACATGGTCCCAGGAGCTGTTTCTGAGATGTGGCACATAGGCAGTGTGTGATGACCCTGAGGCTGACATGGAAGATGCATCATGGAATGCATGGACACCAGGATATGTCTTGGATAAATCAAGACTTCAAGGACTACCGTGGAGGCTGTTGGCCTGAAATGGAAGATTTCCCTGGCTATTAAACCCAGGTGGAGGTGATGAGTTGGAAAATCTGGAGACTGTCAGTCACTGGCTATGATATCAGACTTGAACTGAAAAAGTTGATGTTTGTTTGATGGTTGTTGAATTTGCAGTGTTTCAGACTCTACCTGCTATGCCTTATATCAGTTAAAAACTTGTACCTTGTTCCTTTCTATGTTCAAAGTATCTAACTTGTTTGATTTTATAGGACTCACAGCTAAGAGACTATCTTAAATCTCAGATGTGACTTAGGGCTTTGGGTCTATCTTAAGTTAGTAAAGACTGTGAGGACTTTTGAATTTGACAATAAACAATGTGAGATGGCTATAAATCTATTGGGGGCCTTGGGTGCAATGTGGTAGTTTGAATAGATGCCACCCTCCCAATGTATTCAGTATTTTATTCAAGTTTGTAATTTATATCTGTATCCACCTGGCTAGAACAGGTAACATCTGTCCGGATGCATCCTAGGCTCCAGCCCTAAGGTGTGTGGTATATTTGAAATTCCATTCTAAAGCTGTGCATGAGGTTTTTTGGCTTTTGTATCTCTCTCTCTCTCTCTTTCTCTCTACATTTGAAAGGAGGCTAGCTTCTTATGCCATTAGAGAACTTCCTCTGAATCTTTAATTTTCAAAGAAATCTCTTCCTCCATAACTGTGCCCAGTTTAGAAGTTTGTTTCAGTAACTAAATCTGATTACTACATAACTTAAAACTACATATGCTTATATGGAGTTGGGGTTCAGAAAATAATAACTCAAAGTTAAGAACCTTGGTTTTGTGATTATGTTCAATGCACTAGGTGACCATTACATAGCAGCTACTGAGTGGCTACATCCACCAATAAAGCCACATCTTGCTGAATTATATAAACAAGAAGGTTTAAGTTCATGTCACAGAAAAAGAGACTAGAAGTCAAACACTATACATACAGAACGTGTTCCGAGTCTTGAATACTTTTGGGGTCTATTTACTTCACACAAGCGTCATTTATCAACTTAATTGCCTTCACTTTCACCTTCTATCTCCTTCTTTCCTCTGAAAGACACACAAGTTTCTGTGTGTCACGGAGCCCTTGGTCACTCATCTGCTGTAATGCTCTGACACACGTGAATAGATTTCTGTGTTCTTTCTTCTATTAGGCTATAGTCAGATTATTTCAGCATATTTGAAGACTCCAATTTTCAGAGTGGAAAGAAGAAATTGCTTTTACCCCATCTGAGAAGCCACTATTTTTATGGCAATCATATTACATTTATTTAGTTATTTCTAACATCCATGATAACTTTATAAATATAAGTGTTTTTAGACCACTAAATCCAGGGTAACCAATTGCAAGGGTTCTATAACATTGCTTGGCTTCTGTAGCTCATCATAAAATATTTCCATATAAATATCACTTTCCATGTTGTTAATAATTTTTCTCATTAACTCATGTGAATTAAGCTGAGACTAAGTCTTATAGATAAGAAGAGTGCATCCAGGGCTGGAGAGATGGCTTAGCGGTTAAGCACTTGCCTTTGAAGCCGAAGGACCCTGGTTCAAGGCTCAATTCCCCACGACCCACATAAGCCAGCTTCACAAGGGGGCACACGTGTGTGGAGTTCGTTTGCAGTGGCTGGAAACCCTGGCGTGCCCATTCTCTCCCTTTCTCTCTCTCTGTCTCCCTCTCTCTCTGTCTGTAGCTCCCAAATAAATATAAATAAAATAAACAAAATAAGTTTAGAAAAAAAAAAAGAAGAAGAGTACATCCATTCTCCTGCTTAGGAAAAAAAAAAAAAAGGTTGTTTTCTTAAAAAAAAAAAAATCCAATTTTGCCAGGCATAGTGGCACATGCCTTTAATCCTAGCACTTGGGAGGTGGAGGTAGGAGGATCGCAGTGAGTTCAAGGCCACCCTGAAACCACATAGTGAATTCCAGGTCAGCCTGGACTACAGTGAGACTCTACCTCGAGAACCACCCCCCCCCACAGCAAAAAAAGTCCAATTTGAATTTACTTGAATTTATTTATTTGGAGAGAGAGAGAGAGATAGGAAATATGGGCATGGCCAGGCCTCTCTAGCCCCTGCAAATGAACCTCAGATTCATGTGCCACTTTGTGTATCTGGCATTACATGGGTACTAGGAAATCAAATATGGGTCCTTAGGTTTTGCAGGCAAGTGCCTTAACCACTGAAACAGCTATCTGGCCCTAATTTTATACATACATACATACAGATAGATAGATAGATAGATAGATAGATAGATAGATAGATAGATAGATAGATAGATAGTAATTTCTATTCCTTCCTTTAGGACCCCCATTCAAAACCAGGCTCTGATATTAACTGATCACATCATAATACCAAGAGGGGATACAAAGATTCATTATTTAGATAATGAAGACCTATGTGAAGAGTAGAGTGAGCTTTTCCTGAAGTGAGTAGCAGCTTGTGCAGTTTGTCCTTCAGCTAACTTATGAATAGAGGACCCAGACGGTCTTCTTAGTCTCCCCTGGTGAGGGCAGTTGATAAAGAACAGACTGCCAGGAAGCAAAAGGAATCAGTTTCTCTAACATCTCTTTTCCTTTCCTCTTCCCTCCTGTTCACATTATATCCACATTATACCCCTTCATTCCTTTTGGCACTTGCTGATACATATTTTTGCTTCATTCCTATTAAGAATTATTGCATTTCTTAAAAAATCATATGAATTAATGGAGAAAGAATAGCTTCTTGCTAGGGATATAAGGAAGATAACTCTTCCAAGACAGCATGTATTATATGCATTTATGATTCCTAGATATTTGGTTTAGCAAGTTTTTAAAAATTTATGGGCATTCTTAGTAAAGATTCAAGGCATGTGTTGTGTGCATAGAGAAACAGATTCGATTCATTGACTTGAGCACACTACCATTTATCTATGAATTATTGAATCCTATAGCAGTTGTAATAGCAATGAATAAAATATCCCAGGCTAAACATTTTGTAATATATTAAAATCAACATTTTCCACAGTATTATGGGCTCCATCATTTTGTAAAGCTGATATACTTCTATGCATTAAGAAAATCAGAGGAGAATTTAACTCACAAAATTCAAATGATAGGATAAGGTGCCCACAAATACTCGTGTTTCTTTTGCAAATCTCCTAGATTTTTCTTAGGACTTAGAATTTCACTATTGTTTCTCTTTCCTATAGTTTTAATTATAAATTCATAGGCAAATTTTCACTCATTAAAATACAGACAATTTTATCTTCACTTTTCTGTGCCAGCCATATTTCTCATTGCAAGGTAGAATTCAATATTTAATAAAGGATATTACTTGGTAATGGATCTTGTCTTTCAAGCTTAAGATTGTTTCTTCATAGTCATTTAGTGATAAGATGGGAAGATAAAAAAAAATTCATTTGCATGGAAAGAATTCTCTAACCCTTTCTACCCCTTCATATCTGACTATGTGTATACATATATATATATATATATATATATATATATATATATATATATATATCCATTGATATATTTGATATCTTTATACCACCTTGTATTACATGTCATGCAACCTAACACATATGTCCTTTCATTTCACATTTCAATCTAGCATATGTGTAGACCGTACACTTTCTTCTGTGCTGCTATTATCTTTCTAATATATGCAGATTCTCACAGAAGGAACCAATGAGCCTTGTTACTAAACTGAACTAGTTATGTGTAGGACAGAGAAGAAAGTTGGAGATGACCATAATCTGCTTATTGAAATAAAGAAACTAAATGCAGTTCTTTTCTTTTAAATTTCTAGCTTTGTAAGCAACAACCATGAGATTATTTTTATGCCTGATCAAACTGCTCCTCAAGACTGTATGTTACTTGAAATAAGTCATATTAATAATAAGTTATAGGGTATGGAATTGAAAAGCCAGTATTATTTTATCCTAGACACATTATTATTTTTTTAATCAACTCACATTGAAATTATATGTACCAATCAGCTGTATTTTTACATTGTTTTATATTCACTTATTATATGTACCTTCTCAGAACTTCTCACTGTCTAGTAAGAATTAATTTTATATCACTTTATAAAATGAAAGCTGTACTTCCATTTACTCTTTTGTATTGTTGTTTTCATAAGAATTCTAAATTCTTGTATTTTAAAACCTATAAAACAATAATATACTTGTTATTCTAAGTAAATACATATTTTAAAGGAAATTAGGTAATAATCAAACACATAGTTACTATTTCCAGTAAGTTTTATTTGTTAAGTGAGTCACAATACAGTGTCTGGTGTTATTATCCTTGAACAGCATGGTAGTGGTCTTTTGTGCTTTTGACTAGATTGTTTTTAGTGAGAAGCCATCATTATTCACTTTCTTGTTCTATACTAACTCATGTAGCATTTTTCTCTGGCTGCACTTCAGACATTCTTTATACTTAAGAGTTTCAGTTAGCTTTATTGTAAGCATTTCTATACGAAATGTGTTATAATGTTTGAATTTAATAAAATTAGGCACTCAGGGTACTCCCCCATGGGTGAAGTGGGAATTTGAAACATGGAATCATTATGTGGCCCAGGCTGATCTGGAGTTCATGCTTCCCATACCTCAACTCTCAAGTGATAAGATTGAAGGTACCTTCCATCACCATGCTCAGCTTCATTGAACTTTTTAATCCACACAACTGGGGGAATACTAGAACATTATTACTCAAATGTTTTTGCTGCTATGTACTCATCAGCTTATCCCTAAAAATCAGTTACACAGCAATTAGACCAAGAGATTTTTTTTTTATAGCTCAAAAAATTTCTACTTCATTTTTCTCTTTTTTTATTTTATTTTTTTCAGGTCAGAAAATTTCTGTTTATCTCTACATAGTCTCCAAATTGTGTGTGTGTGTGTGTGTGTGTGTGTGTGTTGATATGCATGAACCACAGCTGTCTGTGGAAGTCAAAGGACACTTTTGGTGCCAGCCTTCACCTTCTGCCTTATTCAAAGCAAGGGCTTTCATTGTTCATTTGCCAGACAAAGTGTCTCACATACTTTTTGCTGATTCTCCTATCTCCTCCCATTTCACTGTGGGCACATTTGTATAACAGACACTTTGCTGAGCGTAGCGTTATGTGGGTTCTGGGGATCTGAGCTTAGGTACTCATGCCTGTATGAAAAGCAGTTGATCCACTGAGCCAGCTCCCAAATACTTATTCTGTCATCTCATCTCCCAATTTCCTGTTATTACAATACATTGATCATTTCTTCCTCATCATGTCAGACTTTGTCATTGCAAAGAATGTAATACAGGGGGAAAAACTGACCCTGAGCCCAGCTCTGCTTTCCCATAACACCATGGATCCCTTCTGCTGTGTGCTTTCAGCTCTTACTAGAGTCCACACTAATAAATCTTAGACTTCTAGCTTCCAAAACGTTAGCCAAAGAAACGTTTTCATAACTGTATAGTTTTTTGGTATATTCTTATAGAAATTGGAAAAGGAAGTCAGATAAAGTCAGCCTTGATATATAGCATTTAAAAACAAATGTGGTGTCATACTTAAGTGTGTGTCTCAGTCTTTTGCAGCCACTATACACAATAACAAGGGCATGATTAACCATCACTTTAGTATGCAACGCAGTCCTGGTGGTATAACTTGAAAACACACCATTTTTTCCTTTTAAGTCCTCACTTATCCTAACAAGTATTAGTGTCTAATGAAATCGCTTTTGAGTCTTTGAAAAATCTGATCCAGCTGGGCATCGTGGTGCACACCTTTAATTGCAGCACTGGGAAGCTGAAGTAGGAGGATCTCCTTGAGTTTGAGGACAGCCTGTAGCTAAGAATGAGCTTCCGGTCAGCCTCAGCTAGTGAGACCATGCCTGGAATAAAAGAAAAAGAAAAACACTAAGTTTTTTTTGTTTTTTATCTTCTAAATGCACATTTGTAGGACTTTCCTGTGATTCTTCCTGTAATCTGACTGGATTTCTAGGGTGTCCTTCCCTATTTCCTCCTTCTTTTCTTTCTCCACCTCCTTCAACAACTTCTACTTCCTCTTACTCTCTCCTCTTCTATCTCCTTCCTTTCCTCCTTCTCTTTCTCTTATTCTTCATTTCCTCTTTCTTCTTTCTCTTCCTCCTTTTAAGAAGGACTAGGATTAAGTTCCATTCTCAGTGCCACATAACATGAATTAACACTGTGTTAGTGGTGGAATCTTGATTGAGGATATGTTTGTTAGATCTCAGTACTGCCCAGTGACTCCTCTTCCTTTCTCCACTTTTTTTTTTTTTTCTGAAGCAAAGCACAGCTAATATCCATCAAATGATAAATGATGTTCCACTCCTTGATTGGGGTTATATACATAAATTATTTGAGATTTATAATATTTAATTTTATTTTTCTTGGCTAGGATATGGCATTCACTTGTTTAGTTAAATACAAGTCTACATGGTATCATGAAACCATCTTGCAGACATTACTAATATTTTGGTAGTTGACTTCAAGTGAAAGATTATCTTCTATAATCTAGGTAAGTCCGATTCAATCAGTTGAAAAACCTTCACAGCAAAAATCTCCTGATGCTTCCAAAAGAAGAATTTCAGGTTTAGTGTTGTAACACAGAAAATCTGCTGAGCTTGCAGCATGCTGATATATCCTGTAGAAAGAATTTCTTTTTCTTCTAACTTCTAAAAGAGAATAAGCAGATTTCCTTCCTCTTTAACTACTTAGGAGAACTCAGGAAATTGAGATGGGACTTGTTTTTACTTTTTGAAAGATTATTATTTATAAATTCAATTTATTTTGTAGCTATAAATCCACTTATTTATTTAACTTTTACATGAGTTTTGGTAGAGGGCATATTTTAAGGAATGGTTCCATTTTTTTTTTTTTTTGCTTCAGTTATCAGATTTGTGAAATTTGCATTTGTTGTTATCTGTTTAGTGCATTTATGGTCACAATTTGTGGCTCATCTTCCATCTCACTTGTCTTTTCTTTCGTATTTAGCCTATCTTTATTGATGATTTTAAACAGGACTACTTTTGATGTCATTGTCTTCTGTATTTGGTATTGTGATTATTTAAGTTTATATTTAGCTACTTATTTTCTTGGCTTATTTTTGGAATGAGTTGGTGCTCTTTGTCTTGTCTCTGAAGGTAAAAGTTGAGAGCCATAATTTTTAGATTAGATTTTTCTTTTTCTAATGTATTCATATAATGCTATTAATTTTTCATTACGTACAACTTTAAATTCATGATTTTATATGCCTTGTTATAATATATATAATTATTATGATATATGCATTGTTATGATATTATTTTATCTCAAAGTAAGTTTAATATCTCTTGAGACTTCTTATTTTATCCATGTTTTACTTAAATGTCTGGTTTTAAATCTCCAAATATTTAATGTATTTCAAAAAGCTTTCTCTCATTGGTTTATACTTTAACTTCATTATTATCTAAGAAGACCCTTTGTGTTATTTGTATTCCTTTTCCTTTGTTATGGTGTACTTTTGGTCAGAATTTGTTTTCTCTTGAAGAATGTTGTCTCTGAACCTGAGAAAAGATGAATATTGCACTGTTGTATAGAAATCTCGATAACATAAGTGAAAATGTCAATAATCTACATGGCTATCTCCACATTGATTTCTGGCCTACTTGTTACACACAATACTGAAAGACATTGCTGTCATTTAATGCTACACCAGTAGATTTTACTTTCCTTTTACATCTATTGTTTTTGCTTCAGATATTTTGAGGATCCATTGAAGGGTACATCATCAAAACAATTGCTCTGTCTCTGAAAAACTTACCCCATTAGCTTTATGTATGTCTTTATTTCATAATAATTTTCTTCATCTGAATTCTTCTTTATCTGAAATTAACATATCTTTTCCAAGTTTCTTTGATCAGTAGCCACATGATATATGTTTCTCTGTAATTTCACTTTTATCTGAGATTTTTGCATTTAGAATGAATTTTAATAGAAAACTTTTCATTAGATATCGATTTTTGAAATCTCTGACAAAACACTTTCTTTTCATGTGTATGATCAAATTATTCCTAAAGTAATTACTTTATTACAGGGTTAGCTAGTTATTCTGTGTCTTCTCTGATTTTAATATACCATTTTATGTCAGTTATTTTTCATCCTTTCATAGCATAATAGTTATACTTTAAAACTGTTTTTGAAGTTGTAAAAGGCTGGGAAACTGATAGTTTTTCTAAATCCGCTTTCATATAACACTATACTCCATGTATATAGAAAACTTCACAATTATTATTTGCATTCTTCAGAAGACATTTATATGGATGTAGAGTGGGGGAATAATCAGGGAAGCTTAAGCAGTGATGGGTTGGAAGATGGAAGAGAGGAGAGGGTTGGAGGATAGTTAACTAAAACTGTTTGTATGAAAAATCCATATGGAAACCTATTACTTTTAAGCTAATTAAAAATAACTTTACAAAATAAAGAGTTTGAATGAAGATACCCTATATGGATGGATAAAGCTTCTTCTAGAATCATAGGTTATTAAAGATGAAAATTTTCATTGTAGGATGAGATAACCCCTTATGAGTTGTTGGCCAGAGAGGCTACACAGGCCCTTCAAACAACATAGACTACTGATATTTCTCTATGTTACCCACCAAAACTAGATGGTAAGTCACTACTAGTAAAGACACCAGTTCTTTACTGTTCATAGACAAATCAAGCTGAAACTGAACTGGAAGTTCCTTTCTTCTAGCTAGAATTCATAGTGGTAAAAGATGCTATATGATCTTCTTATCACATTGACAAATTTTGAATTTACCCAGAGGTCAATGCCATGTGCAAAGAGAAGTTCCTATATGTTTTTTGCCTTTCATTATTGTATCCATTTTAATATGTGAAAAATATGATATGTAGGCTCATAATATTTATGCTTGACAAAATGCTTAAAAGCATGCTCGAAGTTAAGTTCCAGCTATTCTGTCAGATAGAATTTCATTAACTGAGAAAGAGTTCAAACTTTAAGAAATGGATTGATTGTAAAAAGACCCCAATAATGAAGAAAATAAAATGATAATATATATATTTCAAATGCCCTTTCTATAATGCAGTAGGCAATATAAAAATGAAGCTTGTGGCCTTACTATTGCTAATCTTAAGACTGAAATCTGTGTAACACATATTTAAATGTGTGACTAAAGGTTTTTCTGTGCATTATCCTTTAGTATATTAAAGAAGACAAAACATTATAGGATTTGAGGATGAAAGGATGCCAGAAAAGAGCAGTGAAAAGCCATTGTTGAGAAAAACTAGCATCTGTTAAGCAGTTCTTGATGTTAATCATGCAAATTGAATTTCATATGTATTACTTAATGATAAAGAGGAAACAGGCTTGAAATCTCTTTTCTTTTTCTGGGACATTATATTGGCTTTGCTTTGGGTACTTTTCTTCCTCAATCAAATGAGAATAACTGTACAAACTTTATTGGTTATTCTCCCAGCTTTTATTCCTAACTTTGTTACATTCACATAATATAATCTTTATAGTCATGTATTAAAACCACAAAGATAGGGGCTGCGGAGATGGCTCAGTTGTTTAAAGGTGCCCCAAAAGCTTAACGTTCCAGTTCCAAGTTGCCTGCCATCTGTTTAACCCATATGTGAATTTATTTGCAGTGGCAAGAGAATCTAGTGTGCCCTTGCATGCATATGCACATATGCATGTATGCGTGTACACACACACACACACACACACAGTGTGAAAATAAATAAACATACTTTTTAAGTATAGTAAGGTATATAGACTGGCTTCAGTTTTCTAACTGAATTTGGATATTTATCCAAATGATGTACAGCTTGTTTCCAAATATGGAGATGGAAGAAGACAAAGGGTTCCAGCTGAAGAGTTCCAGAACAATATCAGAAGTTTTTTACAACCTTCCCTCCTCCATATACAAGCACCAATCATATCGCAGGGATATGATTCACCCTTCCCCACAAGCATCCAGAACAGCTACTCTTAACAGAAGCCCCACCTAACCTGCTGAGCTGAGCCCACAGTGCACCAAGAAAGATCAGCTTCATACTCAGTGCAGAGAAGTTTCTCTTTTCCAATGGCAGTAACCTCTGGGTAGGTTCAGAACTCAGCAAAGTGCTGAGAAGAAGTGACAAAGGAGTGTTCAGCACTAAGACATCTCTATTATAACTTCAAAGGCTCAAGGATCATAACAGAAAAGGTATGGTAGAAAGAATGTACAAGCCAAAGGAAGGAAGGAATGCTTTGCAATACTGTCTTATAGACATGAAGTGGCCATACTATTAATGACTACATAGTGGCTGACACTACCTACACAAAAATGGCAAAATAGAAGGAAGAAAATATGGCATCAAAAGAGAAAAGAACCTACTTGGAAAGAAGAAGGGACTCAGTGAAGGGAGTACAAGGGAAGAGAAGAAACAAAGGTCATTGGAAGCATGGTGATTGTCTTTATGTATGGAAGTTGTCAATAAAATGTTAAAAAAAATAAAGAAAGAAATCTGTGTGCTAGAGATTAAATATTCATGTTACCTCAAACCAATTGAAGCCCAATCCCCATGGTATAAGTGTTTGGAAGTGAGACTTTGAGAAGTGACTTGTCATGATGCTGAAGTCCTCAGTGATGGTGTCAGTGACTTTACAAAGAAGACCCAGAGAACTCCCATGAATCTCTTGGGCATATGTTTACACAGTAAGAAGATGGCCATTTATAAGCCTTGAAGCTGCCCTCTATAGGAATTTCATCTATCAGCATCTTTGTCTGAGACTTTCCAGTTGCCAGAAACTGCATGAAATAGATTGCTTTTCATCTAGTTTATGGTTTCTTTGATAGTAACCCAAATGTGTGAAACCAATTGAGAAAAAGAGGAAAGGGGCATGATATGTTTTTAAATGTTCATTTTTATTAATACTACCCTGAGTATGCTGTTAGGTTTCTAGGTCAAAGACATTATTATTAATTTACAACAAATAGTCATGCGGCTCCTCGTAATTCATCTGCATTATGCTGGAGTGATAGAGTAAGTTTCAGTTATTATTCTCCACATCTTGGTTTATTTTTTAGGTGAGTAAAATAGAAAAATAACATTTTTATGCATAAATTAAAAGCTTTAAGATTTACAAATTCTGTGACTTATCTTACCAGGATACCATACTTTGTTTCTGAATCCATTCCATAATATTAGCTTTTAAAAGATTCTTGGTCATATAGCTTGCTTTAATTTTAAAATGATGTTTTTACTCATAGAAAGAAATATTTCTATTAAGTATATTAGAAATATCTTACCCTAGACAATAGTTGCTTCACATTGATACAAACGGGTAGATCTGCATCAGATTCTTAAGGGAAAGCAAAGGCTCAACAAGTTACTATTGAACTATCCCAAGCACTATCAAAAAGAACAAACAGGTCCTTCAAACTTGTGGGGCAATTTGCATTATGCAGTAATTCTCAGGAATACATTTCATTTTTTTATACTCTTCAATGATAGTATATTTTATTCCACTGACAGTAAAAGCAATTGCTTTGAACATAACACAAGTAATTGTGTGAGAAGTTCAACATGACTTTATTGTTTCACCTCCTGAATTTTTTTATATATATCATTCCTGGTACTTGAAAAATGAGATTTTTGTACAGGGCAGCATGACATACTCAGGTGGTACAGGAGCCTTCTAGTTATTATTTTTTTCTTCTTGAAATTCTGTAGAGAAAGTATTTTGTTGCCACCTGCTAATTTGTATCTTTAGAAGGCTGATTCAGAGTCATAATGTTTATGTTAAAACCCCAAAGTGCTCAGGCTTACGTACGTAATTCCGGGGATAGGTACTGACAGCATTAAAGCTTTTGCCTGCCCGCTTTCTTCACCAGTCTGTTATTTGAATTTCCCTTATAACTTCAAATGAGTTTTACTCCCTAATATGAACCCTGTCCATTTAAGAGGAACTGAAGTAGATTAAACAAAAGCCTTAAGATGTAGTTATAAGCCACATGTCTAGATCCCTTTCGAAACCTACTGAGATTTTTTTTTTTAAATCTCCCCACCTATCGTCTCCCCAGATTGTCTGGTCTTTTGGATTCGGTTCCTGGCATGGTCCTTAGAACATATGCTTGTATCCACTCTGAGATCAGCTGCCTCCTTCTCCTCTGTGCTCTGTCCAGATTGGTCAAAGCACAGTATAGCAGTTTCCAGGAGGAACAGTAGCTGCTGGAGGGCTTGAAGGCAGGGAGTAAGCTATTCTTCATGTCTCCCTGTGCCCTGTATACCTAATAATGGGCAGGGACAAGTGAGGACGTGAAGAATGATTGAATATGTTGTTGCAGAGTCATTAAATTAAGAGTAGGAAGTCTAGTGGCTTTAAAGACCATCTGGATCTTGGAAAGTCCTAGTTCATTAATTAATTTGGAGCACCAATAAAGAGGTGGCAAGATGTGGAAGATCACTACACATAACTTCTCTATGGTGAATATACTTTAATGTCATATACATATACATATACATATACATATACATACATACATATATATATATATATATATACATATATATATACATGGTATGAATTATTTCTATACAGGAGCTTAGCATTCAGAAAACATCTACTTATAGTTGGAATCCATTGAACTGAAACATCAGTATTTGAAGTTTAAAAAAATATAGACAAAATAACAAACTAATGCCTTAGAAAAGTTGTTAAATTAAAAAAAATGACAATGGTCTCTTCTTTGAAAATAAAACTATTTTTTTCTTAAAATTGTCTTGTTTCAAACTCAGTAGATATATTCAATTAGTTAACTTTTGGAAAAATATGAATTTACTACTATAGAACTTTATCATTTCAATTATTGTTTAAATAAATCTGTTATAAAAGATTACCAAGGCGTTCATTTTAAACTTACTTTATTACCAAAACAAATTATATTGACTACAAATACCAGCCACTACTTACACTCAGCAAGGTAGCTTCAAATACAACCAAGTTAAAAAAACAAAAAAAAACAAAAAAAAAAAAACTTTAAATATTTCTAAGGCAAAAAAAGTGAAAAAGAATTTAGATCTTTTCCATTTCAATATCCTCAATGTTATGTCTGATTTTTGTGTCTTGTACATAGTTTTTAATTATTTGATGCAAAATGACCTTATTCTTTTAAAGTAAATTAAATTTCTTTTATATATTTAATAATATAATTAACAGGCACTTTCAAATTTCACTATTAGCATTTCTTTACCTTTAGGTAGTTACTCAAAGTTATTTTTCTTTTCTTTGTTTCTTTCTTTTTTTTTTTTTTTTTTTGTTTTTTTGAGGTAGGGTCTCACTCTGGTCCAGGCTGGCCTGAATTCTGTAGTCTCAGGGTGGCCTTGAACTCACGGCAATTCTCCTACCTCTGCCTCCCGGGTGCTGGGATTAAAGGCATGAGCCAACATGCCTGGCTCAACTTTTCTTAATTTTTTTTTCCTCATGTTACCTCCTAAATCAGGCCTGAGAGATTTTTTTAAATATTAAGATGTTAAAACTTAGTGTTACTTGAATGAAAGCCTACCAAGAAACATAATAAAAAAGAACTTCCAAGAAATGTAGAAGTTCATTTATACCTTAAAATGAAGAAGTGGCAATAATTAGGTTTGTTTGACATTCTCCATAGTTATTCTGTTCATTCCCTGACTGACAGGCATATGGGTCAATTCATACTTTGTTATTGTGAATAGTGCTGAAATAAACATGGGGTTCATGTATATTTTTGGTATAATGATTTTACTTGCTTGGTATCCAGATGTGGAGCTGCTAGATGAGATAGTTCTGTTTATAGTTTTTATTCCTTGAGAAATCTTCCTACTGTTTCTTGCTATGCTTATATTATTTACATTCCCACCACTAGTGTTGGTGATACTGCATTGGGGTTTTGATATGCATATATCTGTCCTGTGATTAGTGAAATTGAGTATTTTTATGTGACTTTTGGCCATGTGAATGTTTTCCTTTGAATAATGTCAGTTTGATTAGTTAGATTATTTTGATTTTATTTTTATGTGTGTGTTTAGCTTTTTGAGTTCCTTATTTATTTCAGAGAGTATTCCCTTGTTGGATGACTAGTTTCTAAATATTTTCTCTTTTTTTGAATGGTGTGCATTAATCATTATTTCCTTTCCCCCACAGAAGAGTCTGTATGTGATGCAATTTTAGTTCTCTATTTTTAATTATGTCTATAACTTTCGTGCATGTATCAGTTATTTTCTCATTGTGGTAACAAAATGCCCTATGATATGCAATGTAGGGAAAGAAATTGTTTATTTGGCACATTGTCCCAGAGGGTGGAGTGCATCGTGGTCAGAATAGCATGGTGGGAACAGGACCAGAGATGTCCATCACATCATCCTGTCACCAAGAAGGAAGTAGAGAGATGAGTGCTGAGTGCTCAGCTAGCTTTCTTCTTTTAACAGTCTAAAATCCCAGCCCCTGGGATGGTCCTCTGACCCAGTGTTGAATACACCTCACAGATTTGACAGGAATTATATTTCTATGGTGATTCTTAATCTTGTCGCTTTGATAACCTGGGAATAACCATCACAGGGTCTCATCCAAATGATTTATTGCCTAGAAATTATTTTCTTGTATCAACTTCATAACTTTAGGGGTTTAGCATTTAGGTGTTTCAGTCATTGTGTCTGGTGCAGATTCTAGTTTCCTTCTCCTGCATCTCCACTCTGTCTGAAGCAATGATTAAAAGCCTCTTTCATCACTAAGCTCTTAGCACCTTGGTCAACAATCATTCATCTGTATGATCAGAGATTAATTTCTGTGTTCTCTGTTCTGTTTTATTCGTTTATATTAGTCACTCTTTATATCCACATCAATGAGTCTGAGCCAGTACCCTACTTAGCGCTACTGACAGAATTGACTTTGAATTAAAAAAAAAATAGTTGTTTCTTGGTGTATCTGTGTAGCATCATAAATTTCAACATTCATACAAAATTTCTAAGAAAGATCTCACACAAAGTTGATTTTCAGAGACTGGCCTTGCAGTCTCCACTAATTCAAACCATTTTACCATGAATTCTGACACAAACTAATGGCCACATTTTTGTGCCTCAAAAGATCCATACTAAATAGTTCAACTTAGGGGACAAAATATATTAATGCTGTTTTCATTCTTTTCTCTTTGGATATGATGTTAGTCTACTTTTTGCCTGTGTATGGTCGTGGTGTATGGTGTGTGCACACGTATACGCCCTGATGTGGCGCCCTTGTGCTCACCCACCCCTCCTTGACTTGGTCACTGGTGTTTTACCTGCAACAGTGTTTCTTCCTGATTCCTGAGGCTGCCTTTTGTGAACCCAAGTGATGCTCAGGTCTCCATTCCCTACAATACTAGGATTACAGTCATATCCATTTCTAGTTACCAGCGTGGGTTTGGGGGGTTTGAATCCAGTCAGTCTCAGGCCACTTCAGATCTTATATTTGCACAGGCTGCACCTTCAACACTGAGCAAAGGTCCCTCCTTTGATACTGTTATGGACATTTCAGTTGACATTTTCTATATTTGTACTCAGTATATTAAAATTACCCTGCTTTGATCAACAATTATTTGTTCATTTGTTTTGATGAGAGGAAGAGTATTTGTATGGTTTTTCTGACGATTCTTACCTACAGTTGGCCCTATATCTTGCTTACCTTTAACTTTATCTAATTTATATCTATTGACTTAGCATATTATATAAATTACTACTCTTTCTTTCTTCAATTTATAGCTTTAAACAATATTGTACTCTAAGTCATAGGTAATTTTTTCCATACTCTAATTTTAATATACTTAAATAATTAATTTACTTATGAGAGAGAGAGATTGAGAATGGGCACACTAGGGCCTCTAGCCACTGCAAACAAACTCCAGATGCCTTCTGCCTTTGTGCATCAGATTTATGTCAAACCAGGATCCTTTGGCTTTGCAGGCAAATGTCTTAACTGCTAAGCTGTCCTTCCAGCCCTTCCATACTCTATTCTTTCTTTTTTTGTTGTTTAAATTAGACTACAATCAAGCTAAATTACACACACACACATACACACACACACATGACAGAGAGAGAGAGAGAGAGATCAAGAAACAGAAAGAGTTAAGAGTATGGATACTTCAATATCAAGAAGTTGTTTGTTAACTTGGAGCACTGTGATTTAGAGTTAAAACCCATGTAATGTCAGCTATTTTAATAGACTGGACCTATGTTGAATATGGTATTAACAAACTTCTTAACTTTTATCTTAATCTTCCTACATGTAGTATTTCATATTTTGTGTTAGTTTTGTGTATAGTGTTGAACATTTAAACCAGACAGCAGAGCCAAGTGGTATAAATTAAACCTCGGACCAACTCCAGTTATGTTACATATCAGTGTTAGGTGTAGGTGACACTTCCTGATGCCATAGAAAGAGTACATTAGAAGATGAGAATCAGACACTGTCCCAGACCTGTTGCTATAGATCTTCTCATTGGCTGAATCTAATTTGCATCATTTTGAGGAAAACAAACATAATTACAAGTAATGCATTATTCTGAATTCCATGAGTCAGTTTAACTTAATGAAATATAAACCTGAAAATGTAGTGAGAACCCTTGAACTTGTAGCTAGTTAGCAAGAGATGTGGATAGCTCAGGGATTCTTAAGCTTATGGCTTGCCTCTGAAGTAAGGGGAGTCTTGTGGAGAAATACGACTTTAACCAGAAAAGATTGATTTATCAGTAATCAGTATCAGAAGATGTTACACTGATATGTCCCAGACTGCTAAATATTGAGTGATTCTTTGTAACCCACTATCTTTAAAGAGTTTCTGTGGTCCCTACCCAGAATAATGAAGAGATTCTGAATCCCTAAAAAAAATAAAAGAAAAAGAAAAACAACAACAAAAAAAACACGGCAGTCTGGAGAACTGCCCAGTGTCCTCCTGCCAGTTTCTGATGTGCCCCTTTTCTGCCTCATATCGAAAGTGGTTGCATGCACTGGAGGCTAGTAACTACCTTGTGAATTTCCAGAATGTAGTTTGTGATGTAACAACTCAACTTCCTCCAGGACCAAACAGTATAATGGTCTTCCAGCTTCTCAGAATGTCATTGGCTCACTTCTCTCAGTTGACAATTCTTTCATTAAAGTTTCCTATGCTGGAAACACCTGTTTTGTTATAGCTACTTCTCCTCCCCTGTGATAACTGGAATTAAGTGATGATATATGCATAGGACCATAAAGGCAACATCCTCGCATGAGAATCAAGGCGGTGCTGAAGGACCCTCACAGCTTTGGAGCTTCTTGTACTCTTGGAGCTGCCTTTGTTCAGATCACATTTCACATCTCTTTCTGCCTCATTTTAAAAGTTGTTAAGCACTCGGTGGTAAAAGTCATGCATGTTATTGTTCTCAGATACTGTTTCCCAAGGAATCCAACCTGCAGCACTTGGATCAGAGAAAGAAGAGAGAGAATTCAAGAGCTTTACAAGCTTCTAACTCACAGTTAGAACTCTACCTCTGACAGTACATGAGCACAGAAGACCCAATACAAGTACCCCACAAGAAAGCAATGCTGATAAAATGTCCAACAGTGCAAAGAAATGCACTAGGGCAATTTATTTCCATGCTGGAAATCTGCAGTAACAACTGCCATAGAGAACATGAAGTCAAGTGGCCGCTGCTAAGTGTAATTGATGCTCTGAAGAAAGGTTATCAAAGGGCAACAGTCATTCAACATTAAATGTGAATATTATAGGACTTCCTTCAGAGCATATCAGGACCTAATTGCAGTCAGAGAGCAGTTAAATTTGAGAAAAAGCCAGAGTTGATGATTAAAGTAACAAAGCACAAGAGATCAAATAAGGATTGGGGCAGTCTTCCTATGGTGAAAAGCAGGGTTTGGACAGAAATAAAATGACTTAGTCTTGTGATAAAAACAAAAGTTGAGTTTATTTCCTAAACACTTGGAGTCTACAGACTTTCCTGAACCATTTACTACTGAAAAGGTGGCCCATTTCTGTCTATGAAAGTCTACAATGCACTCCACCTGTAAAACAGTACACAAGCCTGTCTCCTATAAGCACTCATATTCTGTATCCTCAGGATTTTTCAGACTTACCTCTTTCTGGTGATAAAACAGCTATTAGGGTTAAATCACAATGTAAGTTCTCTGGAAGGAGCATTTGATCAGATAAGGTGCTAAAGGGACTATTATCCAGAGGGCAGGTAGGACATAGCCTCCTTGTATCTGGGAACTAAGCCCCATTCCTCGAAGAGGTTATGATTTAAAAAAAAAAATGGAAGTGTATGGCACACATACCAATTATAATATGTTAGTGAAAGATTCAGCCTTTGTAACTCCCCCTAAGAATGCGCCCCATTCTATGAACGCCAAAATACCTGCACATAGGAGTAGTCTCTGATTGAGTTACTCCATTATTTCAGTGGATAGCTCCATTCCCTCCTCTAGCAGGAGCAATCCTGGAGCAATGTAAGAATGCTAGATTATATTTAGAAACATTTGTTTAAGAGAACTAGCACAGTGCCTGGCTTTGGCCAAAATACTTAAACCCTTCATGGTTACTTATAATCCTAAAGCTATTCTGAATAAGAAACGTTGACATATTTCTCAGGCTTTATCTTTGGCTTCACTTTTTCTTAATATACTTTATGTTTTATTCAAATTAATGAGAAAACAAATGGCTGAAGGTAATACATCTGTGTATTTTTACTAAAGCCAGTTGAGATATTGGAAAGTCTTTCTCTCCCAAGCACTTGGCTAAGTAAACAGTTTCATATAGCAAATGTCTGAGTATCTGATCAAGCTCACATGTGTATACCAAAACAATACAACTCTGGATTATCTCTGCTAGACATAAATTGGATAAAATTTTGAGGGGTATGGATGGAGAGATGGTTTAATTGTTAAGGCATTTTCCTGCAAAGCCTAAGGTTTCAGGTTCGATTCCCCAGTACCTATGTAAGCCAGATGCACAGGTGGTACATGTGTCTGGAGTTCATTTGTAGTAGCTACAGGCCCTGGCTTGGCCATTCTCTTTCTCTCCCTTTCTCTATCTCTCAAATAAATAAAATAATACTTTAAAAATTAAAAAAGTAAAAGATTTTGAGGGGTACTTTTTTTGCCAATTTTCATGAAATTTGAGAAAGTGGTTAATCATAACCAATTTTTTATTTTTTGCCACAGTGGACAATAATGGTAGAATATTGTCAAAATCCAGCCCTAAAGAACAAGGCCATTACTTTCTAGAGATACATGTATTAGAACCTACCAATCTGAGACTTAAGTTAGACTCTTGTAAATTATTGAAAGAATTATCTATAAGTCAGCTAAAACTAACTTTTTGGAATCCACTTTAAGATATGTTGTTGCATCTAAGTTAGGAAATACAGCAATGCAAGTTCCATTTTCTAAGAATCAATTGTGAAGCTTCAAATACTCTATTCCAAGTGACAGATGCAAATTCTTGGAAGCAATGTTAAGAGGAAATTTGAACAAACTGGCTGAATGATGAAGAAACACACGACACTATGGCAGGATATTCATGAAAAATACGGATTCAGCTAGTGTTGTTGACAGATCAGAAAAATATAATTTTGTACTAAATCCAATCTGTGATGTTTCACTGTGAACATGTGGCATTCACTAATCTCCTATCCAAGCTGATCTTCGTACTCACAAAAAGACTGACATGAAAGAACGAAGGATTAGCTTTTCCATTTTATTTCATCCTTCTGAATGTTATCGTTACAGGATTAAGGATGACTGAAGCGTACACACTCAAATAACCAGTTTTATATCAAGTAATCTTAAGGGAGAGAGTTGACAGCTGTGTTCCTGAACACTACAAGACTACTGATGAAAACAATGGAAAATGCTATGTGTAGAAGTGTGTGTGTGTGTGTGTGTGTGTATGAAAAATGTTTCCTGGGGACATACAAACACATGTTTACTCACTCCAGATAAGGCACAAAAGACAAAAACATAATTGTGCACAAACCAGTTTGGGTGAACAAATTAATTTATTGGGATTAGTTAACAAGCAGGGCTAAGTGGCTGCTCATGGGAGCATGGGTGACTCAAAGTCAGATATTTCACCAAAATGTCCACCCCCAGATATGTGACAACTCACAGAAGCTGAGTTTATGGAGCTCACTGCTCAACTTGCAGGAAACTCACTGGGTAGAATTCCTCCTCTGAAGCAGGCATTTAAGCTTTATATAATCTTAGGGAGGGGGATGTCTTGTAACATTTTTTGAAATTCATTGACATCTTGGGCCTTCTTAGCCTCCTCCTGCCTTCAGAAGGGAATGTTTTGATTTAGATTAATTTGATATACAACAATAGAAAATATGATAACACATATTGTATATACATATGTACATATATATGGCATAAAAACAACTATGTAAAATCTATGTGGCACCTTCAGAGTATCAAATTATAATTCTCATGAGTATTCTCCCTAATTAAAAATAAAAAGGAAAGAATTGGGAACATAATGATATTGACTGAATACTTGCACTTACCTCAAAAATTTATGTGTTGAAAATAGAACCTTCCAAGAATTTGGACTTTGAGTTGTAGGTAGTCATAAGGATTGAATTGAGAAATGAAACTAATATGTGTGTGTGTGTGTGTGTGTGTGTGTGTGTGTGTGTGTAATTTCTTTTCTTTTTTCATAATAAGATGTCATTTATGAAGAAATGGGCCCTCATCAGATATTCAATCTATTAGGGACTGATCATAGAGTTCCCAGCCTCTAGAACTATGAAAATAATTGATCTTTATTCACTACCCAGTTAATGGTATTTTTCAACCATTTTGGGCACACCAAGACATATGCACAATAGCATTGTATACTTCAAGGTATCCGTTATTTATACCAAGGAAGACATTTAACATTTTCTCTGCTTGAGCTGTGCTCTTGTGAGTTCTGCACCAAAACGTGAGCTTGAGCAAGACAGGCCACTGGAATGGGAGCATTAGCACAAAGCCACCCAACACAAGCTCCTAACTGAGAAAGGAGTAGGGTCTGATTTTCTTGTCTTTTGCTCTAGCAAAGTGTTTATCAAACTGAATTTCATGTAAGTGGGAAAAGTTGTACAGATTAAATATTTTAAATTGTTCCAGAAAGAAATAAAAATAGGAAAGGTCAGATGTCATTGCAAATACTTTTGATGGAGTGCTTGAAGAAAACCACTATACCCATTAAATAACCAGTCTTATTAGTAACACTGTGTGATTTATTTTCATTTAAATAACCACTTGCAAATCACTTTCCGAAACCAAAGGACTAGTCTTTCTCATGATGGGGTAACTTATTAGACACAAACCCACTTTGATGTGACCTCGATTCCACAGTGATAGATCTGCTCAGTAAACTATCATGATATGAGTCAAAAACTCTACTTAATAATATATTGTCCATTAAATTGATGTATTGGATGCATGGCTTAGTACCAGGAAAAAAATGATCTCACTTGAAGAATTGATATATTGTTTTTATCAGATCATGACAATTGACTCATCTGTCATGTTTCCATTTTTATCTTGCCAGAACGCCAAGAACCAAATTTAGTGCTCAGTCAATGTAACTACTTATGCATATGCTGACACATTTTCCTCATTTTACATGACATGTTTTTATTTTATCTTTCTATTTTAATATTTGCACAGTGAACCTGAACAAATCAATGAATATGCAATATGTAATAGCTAGGTTGTCCAGTTACTAGACCAGGTATTTGTCATTATGAATACATTAAGTCAAGTAATCTGAAAAATGTTCTGTTGATTAGACAAACAAGACCTTTGGGAACTCCTGCTGAGTGAGCTAGAAGTAACGACCTTCAAACAAGACAATCTCACTCTGCTTGTCATGACAAAGTATCACATTTTAAAACACAAATTCACCAGAAAAATGTGCTCTTTCTCCTCCAATTTTGAGAAACTAAAGATGAAATGGATATTTTTACATTGATTCAGAAAACTTTGTGTCCAGATAAAATAAAGACAAGTATTACATAAAAAGTAGGATTTAAGTATCATATTATTCATATTTTCTCTTTAATTTATGTCTATAGGCTTATGTAAATACTCAAATTGATTAGCATGAATTTGTTGCATAATATAAAGTATTATGAAAACTAGAACATATAAACTAGAACATGTAATTTATACATATTTATATAAATATAGAAAGTATGTTGGAAATCACTTTTGTTTGCAAAACAATAGAAAATATGTTTTGCTAGTTTAAGAATCTGTGACAATGTTTTCTAAGATCTAACATTAATCAAATGGACTTAAATATTGTTTTTGTACTACAGGAAAATTTAACATTGTACAAAATGGTTAATATAGGTGTTCTTTTAATGAAAAAGTTACAAAGACTTTCATTACTTGTTTGCTGAAGGTTAAAACTAACCAAGAAAGTTGCATGTGCGCTGTAACTGTTTAGACACTGAATATTTCATAAACTTCTGTGTCCTGTGGAGGTGTGTTACCATGAGAAAGGGAGGGATGTAAAAATCTCCTGGGGGGGGGGGTTTGTGTGTGTCGGGAGGACTTCAGTTACTGTGTTTAGGCCTTAAAAGTAATGCTGGAATTGCAGCTCTTTCTTTTTTTCCTTTTCTTCCTGATTGATCAGTCAACTTGGGGTGCATCATAAGCCCCACTCTTAGGTACTTGCTACATGTCCAAAGATTTGCAATCAATCCATTTTGGACTAGAAGCTCCAAAATAATGAGGCAAAAAATAACTTTATTTTCACTATATGCTAATTTTCTCAGGAATTTGAATAGAGTTACATGTTGGAGATTTTTATCTGTTTATGAAATTGCTAAAATTAAGACCTAAATTAAACTTCTGTTATAGAAAGTATACACAAACTCATTTTATATTATTTGCATTTTGAAAGAGATAATACAAAGGAATCTTATGCTAACTAAAATTTATAAAAGTAATTTCTTTGATGTATGAAATGTTTAGATCTACATATTTTGCTATCTGTATGTATGTATGTGTGTGTATGTTTGTGCCTGTAGGTATTTTGTGTTATTATATCATACATGTTGGACCATTACCATGAGCTCTTAGGATATTTTGTGTAACAGTAAAACAACAGAATCTAGATGGGAGCTTTTAGGTTTGATGTAAGTATCATAAGAGATTATTCTATTCATATGTTGGGTTCTGTCTCTGAAAATCTACAGTCCAATAAACCAAATAATACCCCACTAATATATGAATATAAAAATTTAGAGAAAAATAATTTGTATAAATATTTCAGATTTATTCCTTAGATATACTTTTTCTCCACTTTTATGAGAGAGGGAGGGAGGGAGGGAGGGAGAGAGAGAGAGAGAGAGAGAGAGAGCGAGAGAGAGAGAGAGAGAGAGAGAGAGAGAGAGAGAGAGAGAATTGGCACACCAGGGCCTCCAGCCACTGCAGTTGAACTCCAGACATATGTGTCCCCTTAAGCATATGTGCAACCTTGAGTGCTTGCACCCCCTTGTGCATGTGGCTTAGGTGGGACCTGGAGAGTAGAACATGGGCCCTTAGGCTTCCCAGGCAAGTGCCTTAACCGCTTATCCATCTCTCTAGCCCAATTCACTTTTTTTTTTTTTTAGGTGAGAGAATTTTTAAATAATTATTTTATCACATGCGTCAGACATTCTTAAAGTAGACACATTATGGAGAGGATTGCTGTGGAATACTGTATCCTAGGCATGATATGCTGGTTACACTCATGAACTCACAGATTATGTGGTTTTCTGCAAAGATTGAGTCTATCACAATTTTATCATGGCTGGAAGAGGGACCCATTAGACCCAATTCCTACCAGAGCAACTACTGATAGTTAATAATTGTTGATGAAAGGGAGTCATGTTCTTCAGTGGTTTAGCCACTGCCAGGTTTCCAGATTCCAGTTTAAAAAAAAAAAAATGAAAGAAACACCTATGCCTATGCAAGCAGGCCTAATTTAACTCAGTAGGTCATCAGGAAAGGACATGAAAGTAGTAGGATTCATTTGGAAGAATGCTTAGTGGAAGGGATATAATACAGAGCAATGTTGAGTAAACATTATCAAAGTTCATTGTATACATATATGAAATTGTCAAATACAAAATAAAATAGATTAGAAATAACTAAATACAAATATTTTCTTTTTAATGATTGTTGCATTTCTTAAAGTACCACCTCTGTTTAAAAAGATATTAAATGAAAATAAGCACATGATTAATTGAAAACTCAAAATACAATCATCTCAATTGTCATTCCACCAATAATCTATTTGAATCCAATCCCTCTTGTCATGATGTCAAGAAGTAGAGTCATTCAGGTATTGAGTAATTCATAAAGGCAGAGCCTTCTTGGTTGGCATTAGCATGTGAGGGAATTTGTTCATCCTATTCTGTCAGTGAGGTCACCTATGAGGTGTCTTGTTCTAGGTATAGACCCTCCCTAGACACTGAATCTGTTGCTACCTTGGCAATGAACTTCGTAGTTTCTAGAACTGTTCACAGAAAATTCACATTGTTTGTAAATAACCCAGTGTCACGTGTTTTGTGATAGCACACTAAACAGCCTATAGTCATTTTGTACATGGAATGAAAGGTTGTGAAGTTTCATAAGTCTATTACTTCTTTCTGTGTGATGTTCCTTATATATGTTTAGTTTTTTGAAACTTCATGGCTATCTTAAATTAAAATGTGCTTTAGAGTGTAGTTCCTCTCCCCCCCCACACACTAGAAAAGTCTCCTTAGTACAGATATGAAAGCTAAATATTTAAGCTTTCTAAAAGTGGAAATCCCATGTGAGAAAACAGACCAGAGTGGTTCAAATATGACAACTATTCATGACTCCTACTTTATGTAAGTACATAAAACAAAAATAGGGCATGCAATTGAAATTACTATAAAGGTGTCAAAGAAGAAATTGCTAGATGAAAATCAGTATAACAATGTGTTTTGCCTTTGCTTGTCCTTCTCCTCTCTATGACAACCCACCCAAATAAATAATCTTTCTTGGACCTTTCTTTATTTGTTTTAGCCAACAATTTTGTAACAGCATCTACATCTAAATTCAAAGCCAGTTCTTTGAGATTTATTAATTTCTGTGAGTATTTCCCATGGGTTAACTCTTTTTGTTAATTGTTGATCTGTTGTTTGTAATTCTAACTCAGAACTCAGAAAATTCAGAGAGAAAAATATCATTCCTCTATTGAATTATAAGAGTACAAGGAAAAACAAGCAACATTCTGAACATTTGCTTTATTCCCCAGAAAAAATATCAGTGACAAGATATTGAGATTCCTGTGCAAATTCTACTGATACATTTCAAAATGCTATGTAAATATTAAAATTCCTTCCAGAGACTTTCCATGTCTTCTTGTTGCTGATGATATTTGTGATTCACTTCCTTCACATTTTTCATAATTTGTTTCATGTATCATAAGACCATCTGTAATTTAACTTGGAAGCAACTAAACAGGCAGAAACGAAAATAAAACTGAGTGATGTTTAATCACCTCAGGATTAAAAGTGACAAGAGAAGGAAGTAACAAATCAGGCACTGCTATCTTGAAATAAACTAATAGAAACGAAAGGAGTGCAGTAGTTATCAGATGATTTCAACTCTAATCATTTAAATGAAGAAAAGATAAATATGTCATCTTTATAAAGTGTTTCTTTTTAAGTAAATATGTGGAATGAATACTATAGTGGATTTTCTTCTGCTGCATTAGTTTATCAGAGCATTAGCCATTTCTGGGTACACTTGAAAATTTCTCAATGGCTCTTCAATTTTCCTCTATTATTTTAGTCAAGTAATTATACAGAAGAGTACTGGTTCTTTGTATAAGGCATTGGCATAAAATTCCAGTTACTATTTTTATTATTAATCATTATTTATAGATGTCTACCCTTTTAGGTATGTTTTTAAGTAAATTATGGGATAACATTAGTCTCAAATATGACACTGAGCTAATTTATATCTAGAGCAAGCAATAACCTATAATGAATGACTATGGGGAAACTGGAATTATTTTGTCTCTCAAAATAATTTGTATTATTTTATGAACTGAAATTATTCACATGCTGATATAAAGAGGCTTTTCTTCAAAATTAATAATTTAAACATGAATAATTCTAGTAATGATTACCGTTAACTATCCAGATTATTTGAAGTTGAAGACACATTTAGACAAGATTGAGCAAATTTAATTTTTTATATGTCCATAGATTGAAGACTTTATTGAAAGGTAACTAGAAAGGGAATGCAAGGGAATGTGTTTCAATGGTGCAAAAAGCAGAGAGCAAGAAGTTTGATTGAGAGAATGGCACCAAACTGAGAGATCACTACAGAGAAACACTGCTGTCTTCACAGCTTTGCTCAGAGGTGTGGCCTCAAGACATTAGTATCTGAACCAGAACATCTAACAACCAGCATATGAATGATGCAGATTGCTGTCCATCCATATGATGGAAATGCAGAAAGTAGACTCGGGCAATCAGTGCCTTGATTCAGATTTCCTAGAAGCCTCATGTTAATACTATATGAGTGAGTTACTTCTCATTGCTGAGACAAAATACCTGACCTGAAAGAGGATATGGTAAGAATGAGATTTAACTCAGCTTACTGTTTTGATATAGCAGGATTTCATCACTGTGGGGAAAGTATGGCAGGTCTCAGAAGGAAGCCAGCAGCCCATGGCCACATAGAAAGACAGGCAGCAGAGAGAAAACAAAAAACAACAAAAACAACAACAACAACAAAATAGCTGGTTGGGGGGTGGGCTAATAAACCCTTAAGGCTTCCTCCCAGTGACATACTTCCTCCATCTAGAAAGACTTCACCCCATACAATTTCCACAACTATCTTGAACAGCAAAACCACCTGGGGCTTAAGAATTCAAATACACGAGCCTATGGAGAACATTTTACATTCAAACCACTGTAAGGTTCTGGAGTGACCAAGACTAAGGAGACCACTCTGAGGCAAAGATGGAAGTTTTTGTTTAGGAAAAACACAAGCTTCCTGGACTGACTCTCAAGAGAAGAGCACTCCACTTGGGATTACAGATAGTGGGTTATATAGAGCTCTTCAAATGGGGGAAGGTGAAGAAGTGGGAAGAAAGAAAAGGTTTCTTTAGGGAGATCTAAAATATCCAGGGGGTGACACCTGTTGTTGTCCTGAGAGATAAGGGGGCAGGAAACCTAGACCTGGGGTATTGTCAATCAAGGAAGAGATGATGGCTGGGTGATTCCTTGAGGAATGTGGATGACCCATTTCCTTGTGTCTCTGTTGCCCTCCTGCTGTCCTCAGTGACTCCATTTGTTCTGACCTAACAACCACCACAATTCTCATTTTAGAAACATAACATAACATTTGGAAGCATGTTACTCCAGAAACTGATTTACTAATATTGCATTAATCTGAGGAAAGGATCTTTTGTTTAATATCTAGAATTGAAGCTAACTGTATATCTCTAAGTCTCTGATTCTTGATGAAAGGATTGAATTTGCTAATCTCTAAAGTAAATTAAACTAAAACTCCATAATCCTCAACAATAATAAGGAATTTCACTCCTGGAAATCTAGACCTATGACTATATTTGCTTTGCTAATAGAAAGAAAAAAATGGTCAGTGTGTTTTGTTAAGACACAGACTAGAAAGTGTTATGAGGAAACACCAAAAACAAAACAAAACAACAACAACAACAACAACAAAAAAAAAACAAAACATAGCTCCCATTCAACCAAGCATGGAAAATGATGTAGTTGGCAGCATCAATCAAATATGGAGTCCCAGCAGGGATTTCTACCTCCAAAATGAAAAAGCTAGAAGAGGTCAATTTAAAATTGGATGGGGATAGGGGGGAAGGCTGGAAAGATGGCTTAATGGTTAAGGCGTTTGCCTGTAAAGCTGAAGGACCTTGGTTAGATTCCCCAGGACCCACGTAAGCCAGGTGCATAAGATGGCACATGCCTCTGGAATTTGTTTTCAGTGGCTGGAGGCCCTGGTGCGTCCATTCTCTCTCTCTGTCTCTCTCTCTCTCTCTCTCTCTGTCTCTCTGTCTCTCTCTCTCTCTCTCTCTCTCTCTCTCTCTCTCTCTCTCTGTGTGTGTGTGTGTGTGTGTGTCTCTCTCTCTGTGTGTGTGTGTGTGTGCCTCTTTCCCTCTCTTGCTTTCATAAATAAATAAATAAATACATAAATAAATAAATAAATACATAAATAAATAAATAAAGTTGGATGAAAGGGACAAAGACATGTATTAACAATTAAGGCACTTGACTGTGAAGGCTGAGGACCCAGATTCAATTCTCCAGTGTCCACATTAGTCAGGTGCACAAGGTGGCAAATGTATCTGGAGTCCTTTGAGGTGGTTGGAGGCCCTGGAAGGCTCATTTTCTCTATTTCTGTCTCTAACAAATAAATAGATAAATAAAGAAATAAAATGTTTTAAAATTGGATGAATGTTATCAACTAGCACAATCCAGATTAAAGGAAATACCAGCCAAAATGAATTAATTTAGCCACTGAGATAAGAATAAACAGTAACTACTTGGAGGAATTTATGCAGTCATGGATGTTGAAGAGGTGTTAGGGGGTTAGTCCAGGGTAGGCAGAAGAATCCCAAGAATAAGTTCAGATGGATAGAAATGAAGGTAATGTAGGTAATGTGCAAAAGAGCCAAGGTGAAATGCTGAAAGAAGGGTGGTGGTTCTGATCTTTTCCCCTCTTTTTACACATCAAACTGACAGCATTCAAGGAGCAACATTAGAATGTCACATGTGGTTGTGATATTACAGAAAATATACACTGGGTATTATAATGCCCTTTATACATGGCCTTAATTTGAAGTTATAGTACATGAACTGAAAGCATATAATGCATAGATCCATGTGGGGCAGTAGGGTGTTGCCAAAATTCCTGAATTGTTTTAACTATCTAGCAACCTGGCTAATGGTTCCTAGAAACATATGTTACCTTGTCAACTTAAGAGCTAAGTGCAGGACCCCTTCTACTTTTTGTCTTTCTGGAATAGGCTGGTACAAACATAGTTGGCTTTCTGATGTTGCAGGTTTTCTGCTGAGTGCAGAACATTCAAGCCTTCAGAGTTTCACACCGTGCTGTTGCTCCCCATGGGTAGCAGATAGCTTCATGTTCACTGAGATGAACTTCCAGACCAGGCACAGTTATGGATGAAGAGATATTTATTGAATCTTACAGATCCAGTGGAAGTTCCACAATGGTAGAAGAAGTTGGCTCCCTCTTAAAGAACCAGGCAGAGAGAAAGAGAGGCCACAGGCCAAAGGCCAAAAGCCACACCGCACACTTAAGGAATTCCAGGTGGAATTAGGTACTTTGCATATCTTTACATTGGCATTTTAAATCCACCCCCACACCTTAGGGCTGGAACCTAATTTCTACCTAGTGAAACCTCCTCCTGCCAGGTGGCTGCAGTTCTGAATTATAAACTATAATAAAACACTGAATATATTGGGAACCATCTATTCAAACTACCACACCCTGGAATCAGCGCTGGTTTAAATGATGTAGTTCTTTTTCTGAGATATTGCCATTATTTTCTCCTATTCTCTAAATGACTATAAGGAAACCTGTTTGGTTCCACAAAACTTTTCATACTTCCTCCTTAGTGAATGAACACCATAGCTGCACCTGAGTTATATCCTATAACACACAATTATTAGTCTGTGTGGTATTGATGCTTGCTGCAGTCAGCCAAATCTTATAAAGTAAAGGTGCAGCTTCTTAAATTCCAGCGAACTTTGGTTGACTGCATACTTATTTCTGTAAATGAAAAGTCACAAGTATTAATTTTTTAAAAAAAGATGAATTCATGTCAATATCAAACCTTCACCTAAAACTATCTTAGATAAAGGAGCAACATAACAAACAGAGCAAGTCTTTCACATTTAACACAGCACATCAGTTTTTATTCTCTGACCTCTCCTTTAACTTTGCCCTTATGCAGTTCAACATCATTTTTGTTACTGTCTTTGTGATTTTGTCTAGATAAGCTGGATAAAATGGTTGTGGACACAAGAATGAGCAATAAGACAAAGAAGACTGGTAACCATCTTTGGAAATCTGGACAGCATCTCTTTATTTTTTTTGTATTTCCACAAAAGATCTTGCCTTATTTTTCATTTACATAAAAAATATAGAATTCATTTCAACTTTTCAGTTGTAATAAAGACATAAATTCAAAGCCAGACTAACAACTCAACATTTCTGTAGAATTGCTAAGAGCTTTATATATTGGGATGGTGGGAGCATTCATTAAAGGAAGCTAAACAGAAAGACTCATGTTTCTGAACGGCTGCCAATAAGGACTTGGTAGGCAAGCTATAGTCTAAGATAGTCACCTGTAAGTCAGAAGTACTTTATTGAATCTGTACTTGCTAATAGACCTAATTTACACATCTTTCTAAATTGAGATGGTGTCATTAAGATATAGTTCTCCTGTGGCCTCTAGCTTGTCTGAACAAAGGCATCACCATCCAACTCTCTGGATTGTATTTGCACAGTGCTTCTGTAAGCAAGTAGTTTTGGAAGACAGAGGTGCTCCCCTCCCTATAGCAGATTTACTTCCAAGATAGTAAACATAATGTCTCTCACTCTGGAGATGTTGGGCTCATCTGCCATAAATACCTACATAAGGCTATAGGACTTGTATTATCAGTTTTCTGTATCCCATGTTGTTGCATGGGTAGAAAAACAAGAGTCTCATCATTTTGCCCTGTGAAAATCTGGTTTTGGAAAATAGGGCAAGCTGTTTCTCTGGCTCCTGCCATAGCTGTGTGTAATAAACTGACCCAGAAACCTCATATCTTTCTGCCAGTATCCAAGAAAATGTGACAAGCTACCTTGTTGGTCTGCAAGTGGGGCAAAATCTGCAGTACTGTCTTTGACTTGACAAATTTATTTGAATTTTAAGACATGTCTTGACTTCGTTATATGTCATCATGATGTCTAGGAAAAAAAGTTCTTATATCTTAAGATACATGTTCTTGTGAGAATAATTCAATATACTTACAGAAAATATTAATAATATTTATATATATTCTTAAGCATTCTGTCACTCAACTATAGGAATAGAACTTCATATCGAGGAACATAGTTTATATATTGGTATATCTTATACTCAATTTGCAAAACTCCAAATGTATCTTACAATAGCCACCAATTTGTGGGCTAAGGAGGTGGATCAGTGGATCATGTGCTCACTACTACTCAAGCCAGAGTATTCATGTTCAATCACCAGACTCCATGTAAAATAAAAAAAAAAAAAAAGGAAAAGAACAAAAAAACAGAAGCTGTCACACACACACACACACACACACACACACACACACACACACACAAAGAAGTAACCTCTAGTTTGGCACACAGCCATTATTAACTTGTAACACTTCACTTCAGTTTTACTTTTCTTGTTAGAATCAATATTCTAATCTTTATCCAAGTTTCCACAAATTATATCTTAGGATGCCATTTATTACATACACCCTACACTAAGTGTTTCATGTATATTATTTTTACATGATACCATAAAATGATCATCTTCACTTTAAAAAATGTTTTGTAGCTATTTTTTCATATCATATTTAGAAAAAGCTTTCTTACACTAAGGTAAGTTTTCATTATGTTATTTCATTATGCTATTGATCAAATTTGTTTAAACATCAATCCACTAGTGAGAACTCTACTAATTAGATTTCTATTAATTTTATTTAACCACAATACTTCTACTAATGATATTTAATACAAAAAGTCACTTCCTACAGTCAAGTGCTATATGATGTCCCTAAACTAAAAATTTCTTTTGGTTTTAATATTATTTTCCTCGTTTTAAAATTGGGCTATCTGAAATAAAGGGGAAAAACTTTAAAAGCCACTAAACTAGTACTAGGAATTATACAAACATATTCAGAATCCAGGTTGTTCTGTGAACAATTGTCATGTTGTACCTTTAATATTTACAAAGTGTCCTAACACACCTCATTGGATAATCTATCACCTCTTCATGATACATGTAGTTCAAACATGGACTTGAATCTGCTTCTGGAATTTCTTCTCTGAGATTGCTGTATCCTCTCAATTGAAGAGGTCATCAAGTTTGGCAGAGGAAATTCTAAAGGTCATCTGCGACGATTCCCAAAAGATAGAGGAGCAGTAAAAAAACTGTTGAGGGGCAGACTCTGGCTAGTGATGGGTAGCCATATTCTCTGAATTTTGACATTCTTTCCTGAGCGGAGGAGGGAGTCACGAGGTCAACAAGACCTTGAGAGCTTAAACTTAACAGATTCCTCCCTAAAGTTAAAAAAGGGTAAGCAAGTCGTTAGGAGGGAAACTTCCCAGCCTGCCCTGCACAGCTGGTGGCAGTGTGAAAGAGCTTCAGATAGTGACCCCCTTCGCTGGTGTGGGCGGTCACCTTGGAGGAGCCGTCCATGCCCCTGTGAGTCACCATGTGCCCAGGGAACTACTTTCATACGACAGAGACGAAGTTCCAGTGTACTCACTTTGTGCATGTAAAGGAGCCATGGGGTGGAAACAGCTAACATTTCTGCACTCAAGATGTCCCACTGAAGTTCTTTCAATTAAACACACCTGGTGACCATATGAGTAATAAAAAGAAGTTACCCGTTTGTTTAGGAGACAGGTCAGTGATTTTAGGGAATAAATAGATATGGGGAAAAAAATAACATAAGTAGGCTATTTGAGCTATTCTCTAGTAAACTACAACAGAGCCCTGGAATTACACAGGGAGGCACTTCATAGCCACACAGGTGTCATAGCCAAAGGTGGAATGTCTTGGCTGTCAATAAATTAGAAAAGCTACCAACACAGGTAATAGAGGGCCACACCCAATATTCACAGGGGAAAAAAGTGTCTTCCAAACCCATACTGAAAAAAAAAAAAAATCACTATGGAGAATAATGAAAATATTTGTTTGTATCATGTGTTTATCAGATCCTATTTTTAATTTGATCAGTTGATCAAGTTAATCTTTCCCATCCCCCTTTTGTCATGGCATGCGTGGTGATTCCCCCTGCCAACTCAACCCTAGAACACTGGCAAGCCTGAAGCCACAGTTTTCTTAACTCCCTGCAGCCTTTCCTCCTCTGCCAGACTCCCTAAATTTAGCTCAGAATTCTGCTTTAGACCTTGGCAAGTACTTTGCGCTCCAGCTATCATCCCAGATTCCAAGTTCCCTATTTATATTTAGAAGCTCTTTGCTGCTCACTTGTTTATGCAGCACGTCACAGGCCTATTTATCTTTTCAGCAGTATGAGTGTGAGGTTAAAAGGTTTAGAGAAAGGAAATAACATTTTAAGTCATAGACGCAGCTTTACACACTTAGGAATTAAAGTCTTATAAAACAGGTTGTAAATACTTTCTAATAATAATTTATTAATTCTTCATACTCATTTCTGTAAGAACCATTTCCAAAACTGAAATAAGCAGTTAAAGTTTCAGATTCTCATAGAGGGAGAAAAACAATAATGTTTTCAAATATCAATAAAATACATGTGCACTTTCATATACATTTTTTTTTACAGAATGTGATTAAAATTACTATTAGATATTTTTATAGGAAGTATGGGACTGCCAATCCATTGTATTTTAGCTGGAAACGCTCCTAACATTTTTGCAGTCTGTGATGTACACTGTGTATAAAATGGCATATAAAATGCACTGCCACACTGAACTTCTGTCGTGTATCTCTGGCTGGACTACTAAAAAGGGTTATTGCCATGGATTCATTACTATAGTGTGCCAGTGAGTATTATCGAAAGAGGTTTGGGCTTCAGCCTGTCCTCACATGTAATAAAAACAACCATAGCCACTTATGTGTACTGTGCTTACTTGACTTATCCATTGCCGGGTTGCGAGAGAAGGTAGTATTTAAATTGTGGGCACATATGGCATGGTTCTTCACATCACGTGCTGCCATCAGCAGCCTGAGTCAGACTTCGCAGCTTAAATCAAGACAAGTGTCACTGTTTGAAAAGTTTATACACTGTATTCTGTTCTTTATAATTCATGTTAGTTTTAAGTCTTGGATTGCTTATCATAAAGTTGAGAATTAGTCATTTAGTCAAGAATGCTGTTCATGAAATTTCCTTCTTTCGCAAATCTATAATTTTTGGAAATTACTGCTCATGAGACAGAATTCAGACAGGAAATTTTACGGATTCTTTCTGTTCTTTCAAAATTGGCTTGAAATACTATGTCCATTTTTAAAGTACACTGCGTCCATATAGTTTCCTCAATGAAGAACAGAGACAGTATTTTATCACTGATTGTTATAAGTGACTATGATATTTTGACACCTGAGATAATGGAGGGCAATGGGATCCATAGGAAATTTCCGTTGCCTACCTATAAATCATTCTCATTAATTTTATTTGCGATACTATAAACAGGACTACTCTTTCACCCTATATAGTGAAATAAAATGAGAAAGATGTGTGGAACATATATCTTGCACTCCTATGTGCATTTCAACATTACTCACAACATGCGATTCAAAATCACCAAAAATATTCTTTAATTGATTAATATAAAAAGAGTATATGGTATTTATACACAAGGAAATAGCATTCCATCTTTCAAAAGAAAGAAATTGCAAAATTAGGCTCAATAAATCCTTCCTCTGAATTTTTTTCCCCTTGCCTACTTATGATCTTCCTCATGGGTGGAGTGTGTGAGCTGGAATTGTGTTGAGATGAAAAGGGATGCTAGTGGCTGCCCACAGCTACACGCTCGTGGCAGTGCTGGTGACAGTGGTAGTGGCAAGAACTGCAATAGTGACAGGAACGGCAGTGAGAAGGAAGTTGTGACACCCCAGAGAGTGACCCAGGGTAGGAGAGTCAAAGTATCTGAGATAATGATGAATCATTAAAGGGCAGAGAAAATAAAAGAGAAATAGCCCAGATTGTGGAATGAAGGAAGTTGTGAGAGCCAAATAAAGAAGACCATAGGTCTTGCTTGCTGGAAAAATTACAGTGAGATGCCGAGCCTAGAGGGTTAAAGGTAAAACACACAGACCCAGGAAGCTTAACACTGGCCACCGCTGATGAGTAAGAGTCTGGAGATGGAAGCCTGGGAGCTAATCCTGACTGCTGCTCATGGTGCTGCTATGTGTTGCTAAAACCCAGGGATTACTTTGGATGTCAATTTTGGTGCCAGTGGCTGTCCAAATCTCTGAGAAAAGTCTCTGTCCTGAGCACCTAGAGCATCTGTGGGTATTTATAGCTGCTAATGGTTAGAGGAATAAGCATCATAGTTCTTAGAGCCTAGAGCTTCAAACTTCATCGTCAACTCAGGTTTTGGTACTCAAGGACCCATGGCTACCAGCACCAAAAGAATTACACCTCGCCTACTTATAGCACTTTTGTGAGCACAGCAAAAGGACCTAGCCAGATACTTGGGAACAAAGAAGATATTGATGCAGTAACATTGAAAAATGACTTTTGACTGGAAATTAGAAATGGCAAATTTACCTATATGAACACTCCATGGGGATGTTACCTACTGGGTCTTATAGAGATAGAGATTAATAGAAAGTCATCACGGAGCATGAATGTTATTATTGAATGAATGAATAAATGTAGGATAAATGGTATCCTACTGTTAGAAAATGATATTACCAACAAGGAGGAGGGAAGCTAGGTTCTCAATTAGAGTTAGATGTGTCAGCATAAACTCACATATGAACTTAATATAGAAAGGAATAAATACATAAACACACACATCATATATATATATATATATGTATATATATATATATATGTATGTATGTATATAATCAGTCTTATCTATGTATCTATCTGTAACCTGTCTGTCTTATCTATCTATCATCTATAGTGATCAGTTTAATTTTTTTTAAACAAAGGGTCTACATATAATAATAAAGTTATGCTGCCAGGACAATGAGTACATTTATGGTTTCTAGTTCTATTCTCCAATAAAGTGAGCTCTAGCTCCCTTGGAAAAAAGAAATGGCTGATTCTAAAGCTGAGAGAAGACTGTTCTAGATGAATCCAGTGCATTCTATACTGACAAAAGGTATCAAAATCAAGAAACAAAGAATCAAATTCACTTCTTTTGACATGGGAACACATCAATTTATCCTCCATAACCAACACTCTTCATTTTTCTCCTTTTATTTCTGCCAAATTGGAGGGACATTAATTTACAAATAGGAAAGAAACTTTAACTTTGACTATGAAGGATTCTATTTGTGATCTCCAAATATTGTTTTTAAATTTTAAATTTTCCATTTTACCCCTTTCAATTTGTTGGTTAAATACATTTCAGTAAAACTGTTAGCAGGAAATCTGTTACTTGAAAATTTGAGGAAGTATTGTTGTTTGAAGACTTAAGTAGCTAATGTTTTATTTAACAAGATAAAACTTTGTTATGTGTATTTGATTTATATTTTTCAGAATATGCTGTTCATTTTAAAATACGCAATTACAAAAAATATATGTGATTTCCATTAATTAGAAAAGTTCACAGAATTCTCTCAACTGTTATTTTGTTATTTGACATTTCTTGGAAAGCAAAAATGAAACTTCCTAAAACAAGAGCTGACAGCTAAAACTTGCTTCAGGAAATAATTTATAAACAAGCCATATAATGTCAGAACAATCATCTTTTCAAAATGTAGCTAATAACTCCAGTTTTCAATACAGTGCTTTCTTTTTTTCTCTAATGAAATAATACAAATATCACCAATAATTTGCCCAGTCCCTTAACCTTAGGTGATTGAATGGTAGATCCATTCTAATGGGGTTATTCTCTCTGTACATTTTGAAACTGCTCTTCCAGAATTCATTCTGGAATTCTTTCAGAATTCCTATCAAGCAGCCAAACTTTAGAAATATCAAGGTTTGTACAGATACCAAGGCCAGGATTCTGTATGTGGTAAATTTACCTTAACTTTATATCTCAAAAGTTCAAGCAATATTTCATTTGTAAATTGCCCAAATGTATTGGAAGTAGAAGATGAAAATTTATGTTTGGAAAGGTGGAAAACATTTATAGCGCAGCAATAAATTGTAGATTTTTTAAGATTTATATTTATTTATTTATTTGAAACAGAGAGGGAAAGAAAGAGTGGGAATGAGCAAGTCGGGGTCTCTAGCCACCGCAAAGTAACTCCAGATGCATATGCCACCATGTGCAATCTGGCTTACATGGAACCTGGATAATTAAACCTGGTTCCCTAGGCTTTGCAGACATGCACCTTTACTGGTAAGCCATTTCTCCAGCCCCAAAGTGTAGAATTTCATGAAAGACAATTTACTTGATTCTTAAAATGTGAAAAAAATAACTAAGTATGAAACAAAAATGATTTCTTCACTTCACTTTACACAAATGGAAGAATTCAGGTAGCATACTTGATCCATGTTTGAGAAATATTGTTTTCTCACTGGAACATGTATGTGTGCAGCTTTTTGTGTATATGTGATTCTGTGGAAGCCATCTTTGCTAGGAAACAAGCTGATGTTCAGAAAACTGTCATTCACACATATGTGAAAATGATGCCTAAAAGATCATGCAAGACACAGCGGTGATTTATGAAGTAATAACTGGCTTAAAAAAAATCATACCTGTGTCTGTAAGAGGAGCCTTGCCACTCTGTACCTCCAGATGAAGAAATAACCTACTTAATACTTGTCATCTTCAAGTTAATTACTTATAAACTTGGGCAAAATGAAAGATGCTTAGATGTGATGATAAATGTGCTATACAGTATCATTGTAACAGTAATGATCATGAGGGAATGAAGGATTCCAGACAGATTTTCCAATTCAATTCCTTCTACTTAAGAGACCTTAATTTCTAGAACACCTAGTACACACTGGAGCTGGCTTTAGGTTCATCTTGAAAGCTTTGTTGTTGTTTTTGTTTGTTTGTTTGTTTGTTTTTTAGGATACACAGGTTTCTGAGGATGAAAACAGTTTAGTAGTTGTTTTATTGGCTATAGAAAATCACATACCTAGCTATTTTTCATTCATTGTTACCATATTTTTAAAAGTTGTTTGTCATTTACCAACCCCAATATAGTTAAAAAGAGAGATTAAAAATTAAAAGGAAGCCCAAATGATTAAGCATGGCTATAAAATTTGAGGACCATGTCCTGTCATGCACATGACAGAAACACTATAGAATTGGGGAAGTATCACAGAGACATATGGTCTTAAGGAAGACAATTTGAGGGCCAGCTAGAGAGTGGGACCAGGAAGGAGGGAAGAGATGGTACCAATACGTGATGTATCCATACAAAGTATGTTCTTAATATAAAATAAAAGAAGAGAGAAAAATAGCCAAAGATATGTAATGACAGCTAACCTATTTGTAAATAAATAAATGCAAATAAAGGTGGGGAATGAAACACAATTTGGGTGCTGGTTGGTTTAGTGGCTAAGGCCCTCACCTGAGAAGCCTTAAGGCTTAAGTTTGATTCCTCAGAACCATGTAAGACCGATGCACATGGTGGCACATGTGTCTGGAGTTTGTTTGCAGTAGCTAGAGGCCCTGGCATGCTCATTCTATCATTCTTTCTCTCTCTTAAATAAATAAATATAAAATATTAAAAGAAGAAGTCAATTTTGGGAGGATAGAATGGGTACTTGAGTGTTTTGCAGTAGAAAAATTTCTAATAGAGAACTTCACCATGGATTCATTTGCATGTTACTTTAAATATTCTAATTTACTCACTAGTTCACTCTTAAATCAATGGTAACTTCACGAAAGTGATTTTTTTTTTGTACTTTTCTCTGTTTTCAACTGTGGATTTGACCACCAGTACATTCTCTTTCCTTCTCCTTTGGAACTACAGTGAATGAAATGTGATTAGCATTTCCTATTCAATATCTTAAAATATTAAAGATTATCTTAAAAACAAAAGAGTCAATAAACAAATAACTTAAGAGAAGTTCAATTCTTAATTTTTAAAATAAGTTTACTACAGCTCTCTTGCTCTTTAGAGTTACCTGATTTCAAATTCCACTAATTAGTTAGCAGAGGAAATCACATCTATGCATATTAATTTTGATCTATCTTTGCTCTAACCTTAAAATTACTGGTATCTGTAAAAAATCAATTCCAGCTAAGTTAATGACCATACAAGCAAAGGAATGTTTTTGAAATTATTATAATTAAGTTGCTTTAAATGTGAATGCAAGGCAATGAGTAGTGAGCTCTCTAAAGAGATGATCAAGTCTACTGTTAAGGAACACAGTGTACTTGCTCGCTTATGCACTCTGACTTCCCTGATTAGAGTTAAATTCCACTGAAGATGCCATGCACAACCTGAACAAAACAGGTTGACTAGTGTATGTTGGCACATGAGAGAACAGAATTTAACTGTTTTTTTTTTTTTTTTTTTTTTTCTGTCTAGAACATCCTTTAAAGGGAAAGACATAAAGGTTTTTCTTTTGAATGTACTTGAAAATTTCCACATAGTTGTGAATTTCAAATTGACTTCTAATTTTATTATCTTGTGCTAAGAAAAGATAATTGTTTTTATGTTTGTTTGGTTTCAATTTGTCAAGCAGTGTTATATGCCCTATCACGTGAAGCTTCTTGGAGAGTACCCTGAGTGGGCTCCGGAGGGATCTATATTCTACTGCTGTTCGTTAGCATATTTTCAATGTGTCTTTTAGGTCTATTTAGCATATAGCATTTTTTTTGAACAATGAGAAAAGAAGGTCTGTCTCCAATTTATTTAGTTTTTTGGTCAGGATATTATCTATAACTATTAATGCATTTCTATTTCTTCCTCCAGTCCTGTCACAGTTTGCTTTTTTAGAGCTTACTATATTAGTTACACATATATTTACAGCTGCTATATAGTTCTGTATGAATTTATCATTCTATACTGCCTTTCTTTCTCTTCTGTGATATGTTTTGTTATCAAGTTCATTTTGTGTAAGTGTAGCCACTCATTTTTTTCTTGGTTAACATTTGTATATGATACCTTACACCTTTTAAAAATCATATATATATATATATGGTTTATATATAAATGATATTAAAGAGTATCTCAAAACCAAATGAGTCAATAAACAAATAATTTAAGACAAGTTCACAAAGTTTACTATAGCTCTCTTGCTCTCTAGAGTTATCTGATTTCAAATTCCACTAAGCACTGAGTAGATGAATGGTTATAGTCTTTTATTCCCTCACTCCAGATCCCATTACCAAGGATGTCCTCCTCAATGGGGTTATGGTATTCACTGTGGGGTCATGGAGGCCTTACACTTTTTTTTTGTTAGGTTTTTTTTTTATGTTTATTTATTTATTTGAAAGCGACAGACAGAGAAAGAGGCAGAGAGAAAGAATGAGAGAGAGTGCCCACACCAGGGCCTCCAGCCACTGCAAACTAACTCCAGATGCATGTGCCCCCTTGTGCATCTGGCTAATGTGGGTCCTGGGGAATCAAGCCTCGAACTGGGGTTCTTAGGCTTCACAAGCAAGCGCTTAACTGCTAAGCCATCTCTCCAGCTCAAGGCCTTACACTTTTAAACACTATTTGCAAATATAAAATAACTATTTTGTCAACAAAAATACACAATCGAGTCTTTTTCCTAAGTATATTTGCATTTGATAATTCTGTGGTTTTGCTCAGGAATTTTAATTTGTTATATTTAAATCAACTATTGATAGTGAAAAATATTTTGTAACAATTTTATTGATTTTGTCTCTATTGTACTATATTTGTCCAGTTTTCTGCTTTCTATGTATCCTTTGAGTATATATTTGCAATAGTATTTTACAAAATAGATTAAGGGCCACATAGGTAAAACCAATCTGTGATTATTGGTAGTATATGTTGATATGTCCAAACTAAGTTATATGTGAATTTTGAAGCAAAAACTGCTCATAATTTGATACCTGTACTTGCTTATCTCTTAGCTACAGACATGCAGTGATAGGTGGATTATGGTGGTTACTCTGAGTCTTTTTTTCCTGTGAAGGCAAGACTTGATGGCTTACCTATAAGAGAATGTTATGATTAAGAATAAGCAAATTCTCTTCTGTGCTATGCACAAGGCAGAGGTGTATACCAGGCTTGAGTGTACTGAGATGAATTCTTCAATGGTTCATTATACATCTAATTTCATACCTTATCCTCTTGCTTGTGTAGATCATATTTATCCTACAGATTCAGCTTTGAATTTCACTCTAAAAGGAGGTCAGGTAAATCTCCCTGCATTTCCTATCAGAACATTAAATACAATGAATTATTATTCAGAATGTGACCATGTCTATCCATGATAAATCACAGCTCCCTGAGACAGAGACCACTGACATTCAAAATATACAACAAAAAAAAATTCTCAAGAACCTGTAAAGTTAGAAGGTAGGTTCTAGGGAACTAAGGATCAATTAAAGTTTACTTCCTTGTGCTTTCAAAAAATATGCATGAGTAGATGTAATAACATGGTAGAATCTAATTTCAAGTTGAATTTAGGAAAAGAATTCCTGTTTTGTTACTTAAATCCATTTTTATTCTGGTGTGGCAGTGGCCATCTTTGATCATAGCATTAAGGAAACTGAAGTAAGGGGATGGAGAGTTTAAAGGCAGTTTGGGCCACTTAGATTCAATCTAAAAATATTTTTAAAAACACAAAAAATGACACTTAAATATAATAAACAGTTCCAGAACAGTTTTGTGAGGAATATTCAAGACAAATATATGTTGATATAAGTAAATTAATATAGTTGGGAAACTTGTGGAGTTACAAAACATACAGAAGCAAATGTGACTAGACTCATGTACCAGAGCACATTTTAAGTGCTGAGCATGAAGGGGGCCTGGAGATGTGGTAGTAGCAGAGCTGAACAAGTCTTAGGAGGTGTTGCTAAGGGAAGTATGGCAGAACCAAAATCAGAGGACGTGTCCTTGTTGAATGGGAAACTGTAACATTGCGTTAAAAGGAGATTCAACAACATCAAATACTGCAGAAGAAGAAGAAAAATGAAGACGTGAGAAGCTCATGAAAATGAGTAGCTTGTAGGGCATTAAAATTTCAACCAAAACAGTCTTGGTGGGAGATGTGGTAGGAAGCAGATTTAAATGATCACAAGAATCAGTGGCAAGTCAGGAAGAGGAGGCAACATATCAAAGCCGGGCTTCTTAGAGAAATAAGATGGTACCTGAATGAGAATGATAAATGTTTATCAAGTACATGATTTAGGAAGTATGCCAACTAATATAATTTTAATTTGACTTGATGCAGCAAAGTAAAACTTACTTTAAGACAGGTTCTTGCTACGTAATTCAGCATTTGCCGTAAGTCAGAGCAACCTTGCTCATGATTTTCATCTTTTAGTCTTTTGGTTTTACGTCCAACCAAATGATCTTTTTCAACTTTTTACAACTATTGCCTAATTGTAGTTTACTCTCTTATGTTACTCCAGAAAAATGTGAATGTTGGAAGTATATTTTCCCAGTATGAAACTTTCAGTAAGAATTCTTTTAAACATTATAGATGTCAACATTACCTTATGAGTAGCTATTTCCTATACCAATGCCAGCTTTTCCAAACATTTAATGACTAATAATATATATGTGGTACCCTTTGATAATTATAGCATATTAAAAATCAGTGGTAAAGGAAGAACAATACATTCATAAATTATAAATCTTTACTATTTTAAATTTGGTTTATAGTAGAAGGTATTATTTACTAGTGAAAAGAACAGTTTCTTTATCAAATTAGAAGCACTCTGCTATGTTCTCAGTGTGATCAACATGTTCAATGAGAGATGGTTACATTCGTAGATGAAAGACTTCAAATCTTAGGCTAGTTTGTCTAGGTAGAAAAAAAGATCAATTTTTTTTCATACACTTCATCATAAGAAAATCAGTTTTTTTAAAAAAGGTTATGTATCCCAGTAAGAAGAGCTGAAGGTCAACATGTCTCTGAGGTTTACAGTAAAAATTCTGAGCTTTTGTGCTGATGAGATTTAAAAAAAAAATAGAAGAAAAATTGCAGTGGTAAGAGGTCCAGTTATGTCCACACACGCGCTTTCTCTCTCTCTCTCTCTCTCTCTCTCTCTCTCATGTGTATGTGTCTGCCTCTTTCTCTCTCTTAAGTAAAAAATAACAGTATTAAAAAGTTGAAGAATTTTTTTTGTTTGTTTGTTTTCTGTTGCACCAGAAATTTCACCAGTATTCTTTTTAGTAGAGACAATGAAATCATAAATTGCATAAATGCAATAATTTCTCTTTGTCTCATACAACTTGTTTATCTCATCTGTCAGACTCTATGGTTTCTCTTTTTGAAGCAGGCAAGTCTCTTTCCTCTTCCAATAGAGTTTGACAGCAAGCTAATCTGTGATGTAGTTCTACTGAATATTATCTAATGGGGCAAGATGACGGGTCCTATTTTTCACTTTCTTCTGCTCAAAATACTGTTGTCAATAAATAACTGAAACCCCTGAAGCTTTGTGAAGTCATACTTTGTAAAGCATCCAATGCATATTTAAAATGCACTTGCCTCCTGCAAAGTATCCTCAGCTCAGTGTCTGTGACTCTCACTAATGTCTCTTCCCAGAGGGTGAGAAACATCCTATGAGGATTAAAAGCTTCCTCCTGGATGTCAAAGAACTGTGTCAGGAGAGGAAAGAAACTTCTTAGTTCTGAGGCTCAGAGAAAGACCCAGGTGATCACATTTAATTACAAAGCTGTTTAAATGGGAGATATTTTCTCTTCCACAATTTTCGAAATTTCATTTTTAGAGATACTTTAAGTGAGTTGTTTACTTTTTTATATTTAATTGGACACTTTAATCTGTACTTTACAGACCTTGGCAGCACACCATTCAATAACAGAACTGAATGGTGGCTTACAAAGGTTTTCAACCTAAGCAATAAAATCCTCTGTTCAACCATTGGTTTACTTGAGGCTTTCCCTATAGGGAGTAGGACCCATTTGTACAAGAAACCAAAAAGGAAAGTAGATACATTTTGGGGTTTCATTTAATCAAATCTCTTTTAAATTATCTCCTCTTGGGCAGAAAATTTGTAAAAGCCAGCCTGAGGAAAGTCCCACCACAACCCCACTGGGACTTGCTGTGGCTTTTCCGGCCTCACACGGAATCCTGTAACCCCACTGAGGCCCCAGGGAAACCAGAGCAAGGACACAAGGATAAAAAAGAGTATAACCTGTTACAATATATGTATACAATAAGATTTAAAAATTTAGGTCACTAGCATAGACATCTACTTCTATTCACATCTACTTTTTTTTTTTTTTTTGTTTTTTTTTTTGGTTTTTCGAGGCAGGGTCTCACTCTGGCTCAAGCTGTTCCTGGAATTCACTATGTAGTCTCAGGGTGGCCTCGAACTCACAGCAATCCTCCTACCTCTGCCTCCCGAGTGCTGGGTATTCACATCTACTTTTATTCTAAAATGGCAAAGCTACCCAGACTACCCATTGAACTGCATCATAAATTTCTTTCTGTTACATAGGGAAATAAAATTTTTTGACTTTTGTTTTTGAGGGATTTTATTAACCTACTATCATCCTTTCCAATCTCTTCTTCCTACCTTTTGGTGAGCTGCATTTTAAAAATTACACAAAAACAAATATTTAATTTTTCTATTTTTAAAATTATATCTTTTCAATAGGAAAATGAAAGTTGACCTTATTAGTTTGTCAATCACCTGAAATTATAAATGTATTTTATACTTATTTTTATTGTCTGGAAATGAGAAGATAATCAATGAACAGGGCCAAGTTCAGAAGGGAAGAAAAGGAGAAAATGTTGAGCACAAGCTATTAGAAGTATGAATGGAAATGCTAGAATCATATTTTTCCTTATTGTACCCTAGGATTTTCTCTCAGTTTGAGGTAAATTGTATCCTCCTTATGTACAAGTCCTGCATAACAGCCTCAATCCTGTATTATGTTTTGCCTGGTATCTTTTGTTTCTTGCTTTTTTCTAGATGAATAGCATAAACCTCTGTTTGGAATCTTAAGATAACAAAGCTATGCCTGTCTCCTCCCTGTCCAGTATCTTTGTGTATTGTTGGGCCCTGAAAGGCCAGACCGTGAGGCCTAGTGGAACTTCCTGAGCCTAGCTAATGTTTGGCCACCTGTCTCTGGCCAGCTAGGACTCAGCAAGATGCCTAATGGCTTCTTGCCTGCTACTTCTGCACAGGAATTGGTATTATCATTTCAATAGTCACAGTTTACTATTGGCCCTTACCTCTTCCCCCATCCTAAAATCCCCACCTTCATCCCCAACATTATATAGGCAATTGCTTGTAACAGTAAAGCGAGTTCCTGTGAGTTCTTGCTTCCATAAGACTCCCGACGCAGCGTGGTTTTTCTCTGCTGACTAGGAGAGGTTTCGAGTCAACCAACGCTCATTCCTTCTCCTCAACCCCTTGGGAGGACCCAGCAGGCCTGGTCCTTCCTTCAACACTACCTACCGGCCGGGGAGGAGCCTGGCAGTGTATCATTCATAAGCATGACATTTCTGATTCTGGCGGGTCAAATGAATCCATTGCTCCATTGTATTGGCTCTGCCCAATTTTTCAGTTAGCTCCTCACAGTCTTTACCATGCTGTGACGTAGTTTGTGGCTATTTGCATCTCTTCCATCTGCCACTTCCATGAACATCATATTCCAAAACTCTGTGCTAGCACCCTACTGAGTCAGTGAACTCAGGGTTTCCTGCATTCCATAGCACAACCCTTTAGTAAACGTCCTCATATTTATTTAAACTATGCAACTCTGGAGCTGGGGAGAAGGCTCAGTGGATAACAGCACTTATTGAAAGCGCATAAGGACCTGAGTTTGATTCCCAGAGCCCATGTGAAAAGCTGGATGTGTCCATGCATGCCTGACACCCTGGCACTGAGGAGGACACAGACAGGAGGATAGTGGGGGCAAACTGGTCAGTCTAACAGAAAATTTTGAATCTTGTAATGTAGTGTCCATCTCTAAGTGCCACAGTTTGTGAATTAAGTTTTCTAACTGCCCCTTGCTAGGTGGTTTCCTGTCACTCCAATGGAACTTATCCCAGTTTTCTCCAGGCTATGAAGGAAAGCATGAACATTCTGCATATGGATACTTTTCCCAAAATGGGAATATATTACTTTATCCACATGTCTGTACCACACACCAGATAAGTCCTAGCAATAATACTATGAGTAAAATATAAGTTAGTAAGGAAATTATGGCATTTATTATTTTTACGTATCAATCCAAAACACTTGAAATTATATGGGCATTTAAAAAATTTTTACTAGTATTCTGAATATAGTCACAGTTCTCTGTTATAGTCTACTAAGATTCTATACATATATTTAAACATTGAGGAACTGTGTTTTTTTTTTCTTTATAGACTTGTGAACATTTTCATTAATTTGAAAGTTTTATTATGAAGAAATTTCACACCCTTGAAAGAGCTGCAGCTCTGCTGGGGATTCCAGTGTCTCACATGTTCTAGGAGCTCATGGTGACTATTCTCAACAGGAATTTCTGTTTGTTTTACTTACCAATGTTGTTCAGCTTTCTTTATCTACCTTCTACCTTTTTCTAACTACTACTCTCAGTGCTTACAAACACCATCATTATCATGTGGGTTACATTTCGGCAATACCCAAAATTCCATCAAGTATAATTTTAAATTTAGCAGCCATTTCTCCTTGAGCTGAGCTCCAAGTTTATAACTTAATGGGCAAATAACTGTGAGTGCCTCTCTCTTGATATCGATAAGTTCAGCCTTCCTGACTGCAGCACAGTTTGTCCATTGTAATACTACTGGCTTTTCTCACATTCAATTCATATCACTCATGTAGTCCAAACACTCAAACACAAGCAGATGACTCATCTTCTCTTTGTCTACTTCAAACCTGATGAGCTGTTTAAGGTGAAGTTGACTTCCTACTTAGAACTGTTTCAAAGTTTATGGTGGGGCAATCTTTTTTTACATGAATAGAATATCTGGACTATGGTCCTTCCTTTGTTTCTTCATTTCCTCATTCTATTATTCCATCATTTCTTCCTTTGTTTCTTTCTCTCTCCTTTCTTCTTCCTTGCATGCTTGCTTTTCTGATTGCTCTCCATCTTTCTCTCTCTTTTCCTCATTTCTCCATCATTCACTTCTGCTTGTTGCAACAGTCACAGGGTCTATCTGTGTAGCTCAGGTTCACCAGGGACTTACTAGGTAGTCCAAGTCAGCCTTGAAACCACAATTCTCTTGCTTTAAACTCACAACTTTCCTGTGGGTGACTCCTGAGTGCTGGGATTTTAGGCAAAAGCCACCATGTCAAGTTCTATAGTTTTTCCAGTTATGTATACTGTTATAAGAAGAATTATGTCACCTTTAAATTGATGTGTTGATGTCTTAAGCTTCAGTATCTACATGGGCTGCATTTGGAGCTAGGACAGTTAAGGAGGTAGTTAGGATAAAGTAAGGTCATTGGCTGTTCCTTAATGTACTTGATATGTGGAAACACAAGGAGACCTCAGGGCATATTCATAAAGGATCAATCTTGTGAAAATATCCTTGTGTGGCCATCAGTTAGTTACAGTGAGAAGTCTCAGGGGAAAGCAATGTTGGGATTTTGATCTTCGGCTTATACAGCCCACAGAACAGTAAGAAATTTAATTTCTGTTGTTAATCCATCCAAACTGTGAAGTTTAATTTGGAATCCTTGAAAACTATGTAGATAAATGAATTATCTATAAAAGGTACATGAGATTATTTAATATACAAATGAAGTGAATTCAATTATATTAGCAGAAGTCAGAAGAAATGGAACAAGGAGTAGTCAACTCAGGCATTTTGTTTTCTGCAAGCCTCAGAGTTTCTTCTAACACCTTTAGAGTAGCTATGGAATTCAACTTCATTATTTTTAAAACTCTAGTCAATTCAAGGATTAATGGAAAATATAAACTATTGATTTCTCTAGAAGGATTTCTAGCACTCTTAGATTAGTTATGTTTATTGAAAAACAGAAGAATGGATTAAAGAAAAAAGGTTATTGAAAAGGAGAATTAACGCCTTCTCTGAACAACATTTTCACTCACATGAAAGGACGTGGATGTCAGGCTAATAGGCTAATACACCTGTCTTGAATTTTAACTATGCCACATTCCCTTTTGTGAGACATTGGGAAACAGCTGACCTCTTGGCCTAGATTATAATAAATGTGGCCATTTTCCCCTTTATATATAAAGGAAGCTCTAGACAGTCTTTTGATAAGATTGTATGTATATATTATCACCTAATTGGGGTTTAACATGTCAGCTGTCAGCACATTTGCTAATAGAGATGATATCAAGGTGTTTAGAACACTGAATAAATGGAATGATAGTAGTCACTGGAAGGTACCCTAGGAAAGCATCTATTTATTGCTTAACTATGGGGAACAATGTCTACAAACATCTATTAAAATGAGTTAATAAAGACTAATAAATATTTGAGCATTTCAAAATTATGAATATTCAAATGTTAAAATATTAAAATATTCAAATATTAAAGTTTCCTATGGTTATAATTTCTTGTTATAATTTTTGACACATTGGTTTTTTCAGGTGTGTATGATTAGGCATTATTACAAATTTTTATTCCTATTTATTATCATCATTATCATTATTTTATCCCACCTCACATTTTAGGTAGGAACAATTTTTTTGAAAGATTAAAATGGTCACATCCATGCAGCTGAGAAAGGCAACATTAACTTAGGCTGTATGTACAAAAGTTGAATGCATTTTCTAAGAAGAAGGGAAGTTGTTTGCAATAAAGCCACATTAAGTAATAATGTCATGTATATTATAACAATTATTAAGTTAAAGAAAACAAGAAGGTCTATAAGAGAGAAGACACATGACAGAGGGGAAGCAGGGAGGTGAGCTGAGAAGAATTATCTATTGATTTTCATTCTTTTTAAAATTATAAGTCATTTAAAAATTGTATATATATGCATCAGGCTGTTCATGTGCATGTGTGCTTATGCATGAATGTGTGTGCCTCAACCCATATGTGGAGCTCAGAAGACAAGTGTTGGGTTGGCCCAAACCATTTCACCTCATTTGTGGCAGAGTTTCTCTTGATACACTCAGCTGTTGTTTTCTGCTGTGCCTTGAGCTGTTGGGGGCTTCCCTGTTTCCCCCTCCCATCTTGAAGCCAGAATGCTGGCATTAAAAAAGCCCATCACACCTTCAGGCTTTTTCTTTTTTCTGAGGATCAAACTTGATTAATCAAGCCTTTTCCATCAAACCATCTTCCCAGCCCCTGACTTTTTCTTCAGTTAACTGCAGGGGCAAAATGGGTTAACTAAGAGCATAAAAGACATTATTTCAGTAAGTCTTCGGTAATGCTAAAGGTTGGAGCTGTCCCCACACCACAGTGTCAATTGCCCTTATGGTGGACTTTCACCTTAGTTGACTACACTAGATGCAAAAAGCACCAATAGAGAAGGAGGTGGTATAAGTAGTGTGGGCAGATAGCCTCTGGAGAAATACTGAGGAGGCAATTATTTGATTCATTCAAGTGAGACCACAGAGAACAAACTTGCCTTAGGCATAGGATGGATGTGCTTGAGAGAATTTCTGAATAAAACTCAGACCTTGTATTTTTCCAAAAGATGACTTACCCTCTAGATGTAATCAATCACTTGTATTACATTGTTCCTTTGGTTCATTCCACCATAAAGCATCCTGGAAGGTATGTTCAACGCAATATGGGAGAATGCCATCCTCCTGAAGATCTGGATTCAGAACTATGGAGCAGCCTTCTACAGCCTCCAGATCCCCTTGATCCCTGTGCCTTGCTTTTGTCAAAGAGACTTGTGCTTCTTGTACAGCTGGAGAGAAACACAAGGATGAAAGAGTCTCATAATGATTTTCATTGAATTGTTTTAGTAAAATGTGAAGGGAATTACAATTCTGTATAGTGGGGAATGGACATTTATATTTATGTTCAGATGACAGTAGTCACTATATGTCAGCCTGCGGTATCTCATTGATTAACAAATTAAAGTATAATTTTAGGTTTTCTAAATTGTGATGCCTGTGGAATGTGGAACAGAGTGGACTAATAGGGAACATTAATAGTTGACCATGGACCTGCACAGGAAGTTCACAGGTGTTATTAGCATTTCCTTCAAGTTTGAAAACCTGCCGAGCCTTAAATGCTCAGCCCTCTTAGAGACATGTGACTGAATTGTCAGATTCAAAAAAACTTTAACTCCAGTCACATGGACCCAGCAGTGACCATGCATATGAATTCTGTAAGCAATATGAATTGATATGTATTTGATGATATTTGTGGGAAGTTTTGGGAGGCAACACTTCACAGAAAGAAATAGACTGACAAATATTTGAAGAAAATCTCTCGTGTAACATCTCTGTAAAATACTGAAACAGGAAGAAAAGCATAAAAGAAGTAGATGGTAAATAATTCAGCATAAGTTAAATAAATATCTTCCCTAGGTGGTACATGGGAAAGTTTCCAGTGGTATGTAATATATTATTCACAAGCAGTTGCTGTTTCTGCTTTTTCTTCAAGTATACAAATGATAAAGGATCAAGGTATTCACATCAAAGTCATATTCATTTTTTACTTTTTATTTTTAGCTGGCCCATAAAAACTACATGCATTGATCAGATACCATGTGAAGTTCTGACACACGAATACATTGTGTAATGTTCAAACCAGGTCAAAAATCATCTATCTTCTCAAATATTTATCATTTCTTTTAAGCATCTGAAATCCCGTCTTGCAGCATTTACTGTCTTAAGATATACAGCCAACTATAGTCACCCTATGAACAACTATACATCAGAACTTCTTTCTCATTTATAACTATAACTTAATAGTTGGGAATCAATAGTTCTCACTTCCCAGTCTGGCCATTAATAACCACCATTGTGTACTCAAAATTTGGAGATCAATATTTTGGGGGGGGGTTCCACATATGAGTAAGATGATGGGTTACTTGTCTTTGAATAGCAATAACTTCCAAGGACATGGTTGGAAGCAGCCTTTCATCCACGCTCCTGTTTTGATGATTGGAGTACCTTCAGTAGTGGAACTTCTGTTGTCTATAAAACCCTTTGAGTTTTCTACTTTATCATCAAATTCCTTGGCTAAACACTTGTGTAATTAATATCAATGATATATATATATATTTAAAGTTACTACTACCCAGAAAGCCTTAAATCAGTCTAGATACATGAGCAATGAAATTTTAGTATTATGCATCAGAGATATTTAAATGAGCTCACATACGTCTTAGTAAGCACTTTGAGGTTTAGCTTTATTTTTGTTTGTGAGATGAATGATAGGGCTAAAATATATTTGTAAAATTTCATAGATTTACAAAATTGTTATAATTGGTCTGAAAGTTTAAAGCTACATGAATTTCACATTAATCTAAGAGACTCCACATACCTTAGTTCTGATAACAATGCTTCACATACAGAAACAAATGTCTTTCTGCCATTGGACATTCAGGAATTAATATTTCATGTTTCGGTCCCTCTTTTTCTTGTTTAACAAAGGTGCTTGTTAAGATCCAACATGATTCTTGAGAGGTAAACGCTGAGGGGGTTGTGTAGACAAATGGCAGAGAGAACAATAGAACTGCTTACTTTCTGCCTGGGACTCTGCGAACCTCAAATCATTGCAACCATTTACCACCTGTTTTTGCCAGAGTCCCTTTCCCCTGTCTCTTGCCTTTTCATTCCATTGTTTGAATGGCTACTCAAACATTTCAGATAATTAATCATACTATGCTGTTTTAAACATTTGTCTGCCCGGAGAGGCCTTTCAAATAATTAGTCCTTTGCAAGTATTTAAAGATGTGTACTTCTGCCAAGATTAGAAGCTCTCTACATGTCTTGCTTCCTGTCACAGTGGTTCTATATTAAGTCAGTCAGTCTCTCAAGAATTTATTTCCAATTGCTCATGAGAACATAGACAGAAGATGGCACTGTTTATACACTATTAAAATGTCAGCAAGCCATTGCTCTACTCAGAAAGAAAGAAAGCAATGAGTCTCTGTTAGGAAGGCACAGTATTATTAGGAACTGGAAGGAAGTACATATATAATGATACAAAAGTCTTGCACATTAAAGTAGGGAATATAAATTTAAAACTAGGCAAAGGAACAATGTGGAAAAAAATCACCTAGTGACCATTGAATTTACAGACACAGCTCAGTGCAATGGAATTTTATTTTAGTTGCATGTAATATTTGTGATATTTGTAATATATGTGACATTTGGTATGTGTATTCCATTCTTTCCATCTTAAGCTATAAGAGCTTAGACAAGTTACTCAAGCTCTAAGTCTTCATGCCTAATCTATAAAGTGCTGGCAATATTATCAATTTAAGTCTGTAGATGCCTTGCTAATCATTTTGTCATCACCATCCACATAGCACAAGCCCTAACCTAGAAAGCTGTGTGAAACTGGATGAAAAAAAAATGACTTTAATTTTGTGTTGGCTTACAGATGAAAAGCAAATAAGAAGCAGGACATACATAAAACATCCTTCATTAGTTACTAATCTTAAATTTCAGAAAACATGGCAGTTTCAACTTCCTTGTTCCTTAGCAGAGAAATTAATGCAATCATCCCCAAATAAACTTTGGAAGTTATTTCATAATTAATGAGAAAAAATGTTACTTAGGTTTTTAGAGGCTCTTTAGAGCACAAACATTTTACTTAGGTAGAAATAAGTTATATTTTTAATATTTTATTTTGACTATTACTGTAATTATAGGTATTAATTTGTATCCTATCTTTTCTTTAAGGATCAGAGTGGGAAAATAGTGTTTGGGTATAATGTTTTTCTGTTATTGGTGCCCTAAAATTTAAAGTGAAGACAAATTATGTTTTATCAACACCACTCAAACCATGATCAATTTAAATTCATATACTCAATTTTGTAATAATTAAGTGCAACAATATGAACTTTAAGCATCAACAGTTTTAATAGTGATTCACATATTACTTAATGTTTACATTTTTATTCTCATAGTGCTCATCAGGTAGATCTGTATCCAAGCCCAACTTATCTTCATGATAATCAGTCAATATCTCTTGATCTCTTTTGGTGTAGCTGTATGACCATATTCTGGCCAGTGGGATGTACCCAGAAATAATGGAATCCTTTCAATGTTAATGTCTCCAGAGATTATATATACTTCCGCCCTCAGAGTTCTGTTTTCCCTTCTACCTCCAAATGCAATTGATGGGAAATCCCTACATTTTGGCAGAGCCATACAAGGGAATCAATTTAGGTTCTTGAATCTTCACATAAAAATCGATAAATGATTCAGTAACTATTACACATATAGAGGATAAGCTTTTCTTTGTTCTAGACATTAGTATTACCTAAAGTAATACTTACTAAAAATTACCTAGCAATCACATGTGAAATATGATTAATTGTACCATATTTTTTTCAGAAATTTCAAGATTAATTCAGAGTCAACAAGTAAGAAAACTTTTGGTGGGAGGACCAGGGTATTTATTTATTTAGTGCATCAGCAATTTGACTAAGTAACTACTTTTTATTCATCTCTGTATTTTCTTAAAAATACTGAAGAATAGTTTATTGAGAACTAACATTCAGATACATCCACACATGCATGCTCTCCTTGTTATGTTTCTGTTTAATTTTTTAAAATATTATTATTTTCTTATTTGCAGTCAGAGAAACATAGAGAAAAGACAGAGAGAATGGGCACCCCAGGGCCTCTAGTCCAGCCATTGCAAATGGACTCAAGATGCATATACCACTTTGTGCATCTGGCTTTATGTGGGTCCTGGGGAATTGAACTCAGGTCATTAGTTTCTGCAGGCAAGCACCTTAATTGCTGTACCATCTCTCTAGACCCTCTGTTTCATTTTAAACTAAATAATACAGGAACAATGTTTTGAATAAAATGATAACAGCTATTTACATTTTCCATAAAGGATTTTCTGTGTTTATTTTCTGGTTTAGTACTATTTCCCTTTTCTCTGAATCTCTGAATCTAAATTGAAGTAGGGACTAGGAACTAAGATTTCTTGACTAGCTCTCTCTATCTATCTACATGTATATATATATATGTATATATATATATAATAGAAGAGAGAGTTGTATATTTGGCTGGATGCTAAACAGAACACAACACTCCGTTTTAATGGTGCAGAAAAAACGGAAGGCAGGCAATGTAAATTTCTTGAACTACTAAAGCTAGTGGACTACTGAGATGGGTACTGAGAAGAAATATTGTCCTTCAAAGAGTAGTTTGATGTATCCAAAAGCTGTTTCATTAAATAACATGCCGATCTTCATTATAACCTCTCAACCATCTGCCTATGATTATACTAAGTATATGGTTTTATCTTTTATTCTGGATATTAGAGTGATGTTCTGGCATTATTCAACATTTTCAAATTGGGATTCTTTTGCTATTATTTACCATTTTCTTTTCAGAAAGGAAAAGAAGAGGATTAAAACTTTGCGAGTCTTGTGTTTTCTGTCACATGTATAAAAATGGAATGATATTCAAATGAGAATATTTTAAGTCAAGGAAATGGTATCATTTACAGTGAAGATCACATGTTGATTCTTTTCTGTTCTCGTTTCATGTTCATTTCTTCCTGATTCATGCCTCATGTGAGCCCTTCATGAAGATTCTTTCTGACTTCCCAGTTGGCTACTGGAAAATACTTTGAGGGGGGAAAAAGGATGCTAAAAGGAGGGAGAATGCATCCTATTTCTTTTCCTTTCCCAGTCCTTATCGCAGGATTTTGCACAATTCTCATGTCTCCCCTGGCACTGGGTCTAATACCTACTTCCTCTTCTGCTTTTTCCGACCTAGAGTTAATGACTTCCTGAGCTTCACTGCCAGTTTTTTGCTCTCAAGCCTCTAAGTAGTCTTTTCAGCTAAATTCTCCTAAGAGAAATCTTCTTCTTCCAAGACCCCAAATCACAGAGACACATTAGTGCTGGTGGGTATTATAGAAAAGGTGCCTAGTTCATACTTAATATGGTCTTTAGGGTAAAAGCCTTTACAAGCAGAGTTGCAATCGAAACTATACGTTACGTCAAATGATATTCTGTATCCAGAGAACCAGAAAAGATTACACATGTTCTTTCAACATTTTCTTGTACATAATATGCAAGCACTGCAATTGTAATCTACATTTTATTTAGTTCTAAGGTATTTTACTCCATGAGTTTCTTCATTGAAATAATGGAAATATATAAACCCAAACAAATTTCTTCTTAGTCAAGCCTTGTCCTCTCGCAGCTCCTGAGCTTTGGGAAGCTCACTGTGACTTTCAGTGGAGTGTGTAAATGAAGGGACATTTGGATGCTTTGCCAAATAGGACGGAAAAACTTACCATGGGGTGCAAAGTCAAAATAGATCAGTTATTAATCAGAAGAGGTTTCTTGCAGCTATAAATGCCTGTATGGACTTCAGCTGACTAGGAATTTTGAAAAATCTAGAGACAGTATTGGATTTCCACCAAAAGTAGATTCAGCTAATAGAATCGATTTAAAGACAAATGTCAAGTAACAACAACCCTAGTTAATATTTAGATTATGTTAATGAAAACTATTCAATTAAAATTATTTAAAGTACAACAAAGAAAACCGTATTCATGACCATTGTGATAATCCAAGGGAACATGGCAATAGGCTATTTTCAGTGAAGGGGGAGAATCTGTTCTCAACTTCAGATATAGTGGGGGCATTTCACAATGCAAAGACAAGTAGTTAGGTAAAGATCAATGTAAGGAAAATCACCAAGATATAACACTGGGGTAAGAGAGATTCTGTAAAATATCCAGACAAGACTTTTGCTCCAGACCCAATACATAAGGAACACACTCAAGGTAGTTGTCTGAGAGTGATCATCTCTGAGGGGGTTTTGTGTGTAAAAGTTAGTGCTCAAATAAGTCCAAAATTGTGAACATTCAGGAGCCTGGTAATGTTTGGACAAGCTAATAACCTTTTGTCTTATATCATGAGTCTATATTGAAAGCAAAGTCCTACACATCTCATAAAATTTATGTATTCGTTGCTTTAGGTGTTCAAACATTTTATCTTAGATTACTTAAATATTTATAACTAAATTAACATTGGTGCATTATAACAACTGAAGCACATGATTTATTCAGATTTCTAAAAAGAAATTAGATGATTATTCTCTTTGTTTAAGGACACAAATCTCATGTTTATGACTAACCTCCCATTACCCTACCACCATATGCCATCTCTTTAAGAATTAGGTTTTCAAAAGGTGAGATGGGGAGGGACACAAACTCAATTCATAGCAACATATGATACAAATAACTTAAAACTCAGTCCCTTATTTTCATCGTTTTGTATACCACAGTTCAGAATTTTTTTCTCATCAAGTCCTCACAAATTGAGTGTGGCATAGGAAGCAGCATTTGCTCAGAGTTTACATGGATAGTTATGGATTAAAGATAAGGTCTTACTTTTGTGTATGTATATGTGCATTTATTAATGTGTAAGGGGTTAGAAAGCACCTTTCTAGTGATAGACATCATCCTCCACTTCATTTGAGGCAGGGTTTATTTTTTTTTTTCTCTCTCTCTCTAATTGATATTGTTCAGTGCCATACTCCACAGCTCATCTTTCCTTTAGTGTGCTGGGGCAATAGAAGTCCGTCATGGCTTCTGGCCTTTGCAAATGGGTCTGGGGAATCGAAAATTGGGTACCCAGGCTTGAGTGGCAAGCTCCAGCCAAAAAAAAAAAAATAGTGTTTTACCTTTGAGTGTCCTTTTCCAACTTTGCTAGCTCAGAATATGCAAAAATATCCTAACTTGTACCAGCTGGGTTTTGATGTGTCTGTATTGCTTAGATGATTGACTTTGGACCCTTTGGAGCTAACAGTGCAAGCTTTATATCTTGGAACAACAGGTACATTTCTTATGCCTTATCTATCTTTATCTATCTCAAGTTCTTATCATTTTTCTGAAAATCAACATGTGCTTTTAGAATATTCTTATAATGTACAAAGTGCAACAGAAGGGAAAGGGAGCATCTTAGTACTTCCCTTCACATCATTCTCTTCATTTTCCTCACTCAAGATAGCTTCACCTAGCTCATAATTTGGGAGAGTTACATTTCTACCTTTTTTTAAAAAATGTTTTTATTTGAATGGGGGGCATGTTTATGGATATACCCGATCTCTTGCTGTTGTAAAAAAAAAAAAATCAGATGTATGTGGCTTGTGTGAGTGGCTTAGAGAATTGCACCTGGTTGGGCAGACATGATAAGCAATCATGTTTAACTACTGAGAAATCTTCTGAGGCCCACTTTTCTACTTTTCTTGATGTCAATTATTTAAGGCAGTTGTCAGAATTTTTTCACATCATATAATTTTTCAGATTAAATCATGACCATCTGTTATATAAATGAGATTTCAATTTACCAATGAGGACAGTGACCATATTATACTTAATGTCCCTTAAATGTGAATTTTTAGCTTTCAAATATATAACCCAACATATAATTTGTTGGCATTATGTGTCTTAGTTTCATCTGACCATTGGAAGTGTTTTAAATGATATCTGGTGGTAAGTGTTGGTGAATTGCTAATTCTTAGTCAACAGGCTGACCATTCGGAGGCAAAATGAATAAATAAATAAGCATTCAGGTACCTAAACTTGTAGGACTTACCTAGAACAGAGACCTCTTGCCCTTGTTTGGTTTTTGTATATATCTCTTTTTGGTTTACATATCTTTATGACATGTTAGCTGCTAATTTATTTTTATGTGGAATAATATTTGGTTTATTATTTATTTATTTTTTTACCACATTATACTATTTTATTCCTCTCCTCTGTTATCTTTTCCCTGGAGCCTTCCTCTGTGGGGCCATGGGAATTAACATTTAAATATAATATGAAAATATGAAATTGTTTCTATTTCTCTTTTGGGAGTTTGTAGCTAGCGTCTTGAGGCAAGCACTTTACCACTGAACTAACTCCTCAGCTCAATATTGCATCTCTCATATGACTTTCAAGACTTGCTTTGTTTCTGTCTTCTGACAGATTGATTTTCAAGTGCCTTTGTGTGTACCTTTCAGTTTTTCTTGCTAGGAGTTGATTGAACTCCTTTGATCATGTGAAGCATCATGAGTACAAAGCTTAAGGGCATTGTTGTTCAATGGACAAAAATCCCTTAGAGTTTAAAGCACCCAAAGATTGATACTCCTTTTCTTCTAGTTAAAAGAAATGTTACATGTTAGAGGTAGTTGGGTCAGTCATGATTTGTGGGAAATAAAAGAATAGTAATATGATATGTGAGCAAGGTTCATGTTGCAGTTTCACTTCCCAAAAATATATGGCCTAAGAATAAACACTATGTGTTGGAGTTTTACAATTTAAACAAGTTCAAGAGAAAGCATCACACAGTTTGAAGTTACTGAATTAAACAAGAAATACACTTTATGCAATAACTTGGGATATTTCACATACTAGTTCCCAAGACATTAATCTTATTTTGAAAGTCTTGTTTTTTCATTATTCTACAGAATCATATAATTTTCAATAACATTTGTTTTGTTTGATCCTCCTACTGTTTTCTGTATCCAATTGTTTCCCTCCTTCCTGTATCCTCTTTCTATTTACAAGTTATGTGTGTCCTTTCACCCTTCACCAATTTATCTTTCTTATAATCTCTTATTCTCTTATTACCCACTCTCGGTTCCCATACTAGCTTATTAGGTTTTACCCACATTTATCTCCTTTATGTGCATACCTATAGGTATTATAATCTAGGATCCATGTATGAGAGGTTTTGTTTTATTTGAATTTTGGTCACTTTGTTTAATATAATTATTTCTAGATATATTCATCATCCTGCAAATTACAGAATTTTATTACATTTTGCTGTTGAGTAAAATTTCATTGCAAATATGTACCACATTTTCACTACCCATTCATCTGTTGATGGGCATCTAGGCTGGTTCCATTTCTTAGCTACTATACATACAGCTGCCTTAAACATGCATATACAGTACAGTGTGGAGTCTTTAGGGTTAGTCTTTATGAAAGAATTGGTAATGTTTCAAATACTTAAGTATTTTGGGCAGGAATGAAGTAGTCTACTTACTATAGCTATAAAGAAAAAAGTGATGATCCAAATATGATTGACAAATGGCAGCTCAGTGTCATGATTAAGTTTGAGGATAAACTTGACTAGAATACAAATTAGGATTGGTAGGCAAACCTCTGAGTGTGTGTGGGGAGGGTTCTCTAGTAACCATTATATGATAAGACCTCTCACCTAGTAAATGAATTAATCCATTTATGGATTAATAATGTGATGACATTAGGGTAGGTCATGAAATGTTGAAGGTGGGATCTCTTTGAAAGAATTAGGTCATTAAGAATTTTGTACCTAGAGGTTATTTCTTTCCTGGCTTCTTCGTGTGTGTGTGTGTGTGTGTGTGTGTGTGTGTGTGTGTGTGTGTTTCTCTGCTGCCTGGCCATCATTAAAACAATTCCAACTACTCATTTCTGATACCATGATGTTCTGCCTTATCATGGACCAAGAAACAAAGCCAAATGACCACATACTGAATTCTTGGAATGAACAGCCAATATCTTCCCTACTTGTTCATAGTGGTTGAAAAGGTAATTAATATACTAAGATTCAATTTAGACAGATCTTTTTGTACAGATTATCTCTATAGCAGCAGAGAAAAGCTGTGAAGAGTGAGCATTTTAGTGTTATGTCTGGATAAGTAGAAATAAGATGGACAGAGAAATGAAGGTAGTGATGAAGATTGAACTTGTGATCAGGAAAGATGACTTTAAGTTCTTATCTCACATTAAGACACATGTTCTAAAATTTGTATTCCCTATGGTAAGATTTATTTTATCTTAAAATATCCCATTTTAGCTATGCTTATGAATAGCTGAAGGAATAAATTAACATACACTTCAACATATCTCAGTATTTCAACTTTTTATATCAAATTAAAGCAGCATGCAAAAGTATAAAGTTTCAGGAAAAAATTAGCTTTAATTGCTGTACTTCTTTTCATCTTGTTCAATGGCATGTTTGCAATCTCACATTCTTAGATATTTAAATCTTTGCAAAGGTCAGCTAGGTTTTTTGTTTTATTAATTTTCTTGAACAGTGTTTACAAGCTTGGAAGCTGACCTACAGGATATAATTTTGAAAGCTAAAAAAGAAGTGTATTACTTAAAGAAGTCTTAAGGACTAGGTACCATAGCTCAGCTGTACAGCATTTCCTTATTATACATCAAACTCTGGGTCTATCCTGTAGTAGTGTCACAAAACATCAAAATAATAAAGGAGATTTAAAAAGCGAATCTTATATAGATGGAATTAGCAATTTCATACATTGCTATGCTTTTGCCAATATTTATTCAAAAATACTTTTAATATATAAATATATAAGTAATCCTCCCTTGCGTTACTAAAGGTATGAAGCACCTCAGGCTACATGTGTAGTGATTGGTCAGTCAGAAAAGACATTTGCTGATACACTACATGGAAGAAAACACCCAAGATGTGAACATACTCCCAGAATGAGGCATAGCTAGGTCTCTTTATTTAGCATCTTAGTTTCATGAACACAGCAATTTTTGCATTCTATTTAGTGGGATTTATAAGCATTGTAAAAGATGTCTACATATTCAGGATGAACAATGTATACAATGGCCTTTTTTTTTTCTGTTTCTGAAAGCCCCATAGGTAAAATATAGCGTGTCTGTAGGGAATACAGTAGATTGTTAAAGTAGTGAATTCCTGTTTCTCTGAGTACATTCACTCTGGGTTTTAAGGGATAAGATGATATGGCCCTTAGAAATGATAATGGCCAGTAGAAAGAGCCCAATACAACTTTTGAGGAATTTAATAACTAAAGAAAAAAAATCTGTCCTTGAATTTAAGGTGAAATATTATTAGCATAATTTGTCAGTAAGTATATGATAAAGGTTTTGGTCCAAAACCTTTGGTTTAGATTTTTTGATAATGGAACATAATGTGCTGATTACTTGAAAGTAAACCTAATCTGAGACTCACAATGCTTTATAATGCAAAATATTTTATGTTTGATCCGGAATAATATCAGTTTCCTTATTTGCTATAAATTAGTCCTAGCCATCTTAACCATTAACTGTTGAATACTTAACATTCATAAATGGGTTAGTTGTAGGAAAGACTATTAATGATACATCTGCTCTTGATACTTCTAAGAACATCTAGAGCTCTTTGACATACAATGTAGGACTTTTTAATTTAAGTTGCTTTGTCTGTTCTCAAATATTTTATGGTAACTAGTCAGAGTGATGCATTAAGTGCTCAGTAAAGTCATTATAGCACAATAGCTGGGCAAGTAGAGAAATGAAAATGATTTTCTTTTCTTGGCTCCTTTTCTGGTTTTACATTTTAAAATTAGATTTCACTCAATGCCTCCCAAACTGCATCGTTTTCTGCCTTCATCAACTATGCGCTGCTTTAACTCACTTCTTTTAAAATGGCATAGACCCAAAAGTAAAATTACTTGAAGTAGTAGATATATTTAGCATTTTTGTCTGAAGCAGAAAACAGAATATATATATATATATATATATATATATATATATATATATATAGTTATTTTTTACTCATCCTAAAATCTAAAAGGCACAGCACATTGCCTTTCTCATAATGCACACAATAATACACTTTTCATTACAATATGTAATATTTTAAAGAATCCATTACAAAGTGTAATGTTCAGATGCACAAAGTGAGACATGCTTGCTTCTGGAGTTCATTTAAGTGGCTAGAGGTCAAATCTGGAAAGTGCCCTATATTGAAAAATATTCCTGGGGGCTGGAGAGATGGCTTAGCATTTAAAGCACTTGCCTGCAAATCCTAACGACTCAAGTTTGATCACAAAGTACCCATGTGAACCAGTTGCACAAGCTAATCTATGTGTCTGGAATTTGTTTGCAGTGGCTGGAGGCTCTGGCATAACTATTTTCTTTCTTTCTCTTTGTCTGCCTCTCTCTCTCTCATAAACACATAAATAAAATATTTTAAAAATAAAAATAAAAAAGAAAAGAAAAATATTCCTTAAATTACTCACAGGCATGATTCCAAATCTATCTAATCTTTTTTTCCCCCCTTTTGGTATGATATTGGCCTTTCTCAAGGTGGAAATGTCTCTTGCTTTCAAAAGTCAAACAAATTAGGTTTACTGTGGTTTATGCTGGGCCTCTAATGTTAGAAACACCATGTTTGGTGGCATTAAAAAATCTCAAGAGGTCATCACTTGAAGAAAGAGTAGGGATTTTTGAAAAAGGTCAGAAGAATAGCCTTGTAAACTTTCTGAAGTGACTGACACAAACCATATCTTAAAACACCCCAGAACACTGGAAAACAACCTCAGAAGGAAATTATGGACAATTTGAATTAAGACACTCATCTCCAACACAGGCCACAACCACTCAACTCAGGAGGGACAGTGAAAGCCAAGAGTGTGAGCAATGAAGGAAGAGCTGAAGGCCACCACAGATCACGAGTGAGCCAAATACATTTCTGGGTGGAATCATGCTGAAGGTTGTGTATTTGCCTGTTCTCCACAGAGAACACATGAGTGGTGGAAACCTGGAGGCGGAAGAATAAATGGGGGAAAGGAGCATGGAATTCAGACATTTGTCAGCCAGAAATAGGTATGAAGGGTCTCACTGATGGTGGTAAAAATAAATGTAGCTTTTAAAAATCCTGAAGAAGGGTTGGAGAGATGGCTTAGTGGTTAAGTGCTTGCCTGTGAAGCGTAAGGACCCCAGTTTGAGGCTCGATTCCCCAAGACCCATGCTAGCCAGATGCACAAGGGGGTGCACGTGTCTGGAGTTTGTGTGCAGTGGCTGGAGGCCCTGGAGCACCCATTCTCTCTCTCTCTCTCTCTCTCTCTATCTGCCCTTCTCACTCTGTCTGTCACTCTCAAATAAATTAATGAACTTTGTTTTTTTTAAATCCTGAATAAGGCCAGGCTTGTTGGCACACACCTTTAATCCCAGCACTCGGGAGATTAAATAAAAGGATCACCATGATTTCAAGGCCAACCTGAGACTACCTAGTTAATTCCAGGTCATCCTGGGCTAGAGCAAAAACCTACCTCAAAACACAACAAAACAGTTTTGAAGGAGAAATAAACAGACATATCTAGAAAACAAAATGAAAGAAGAGTTCATGAGACAACTAAAATGTTTCCATACTAACTAAACATCACTGGAGCCTGGAAGTTCTCAGTTATACAACATTCACAATGAAATGCATAGAGAGATGGCACAGAAAATCACTTCTTCTCATCAGATTTCTCCTCTACTTGAAAAGAAATGAAGAAAATGGAATTGCAGCTCAATGAGTAAGAAAATGATCATACCAACCACATACTGCTTAATGCTCAACTCAAATTTCAGCTTTTGCTAAGTTACCTTTTCGTTTCTGATACTCCCCTGCATGTTCTCAAGGTGGGTTGCGTTGAGAGTTCACTAATCTACTGTAACATACCAAATAAGAGTTATCTAATGATGCTTACAAAACTTTGAGGCATGTATCAATGAGTTGGGGATATTTTTACAATAGAAATTCTGAGTGCTCATGTTTGCAGTGGACCCTGGGATGGTCCTCTGTTGTCTGTAGGTAATGCCTGAGCGGAAACTAGGCTTGAAGCAGTGAGGATCCACAGAAAGTTAGTGGATAGTAATGGGAGGTGAGAAGAGGTAGGAACTTTTCTGTTGGAAGACACAGTGACAAAGGGCACCAACAGCCTCTCATAGAAGCTGGGGATGAGTTTGAAGAATTATGAATTTGAGGGCTCAGAGATTACCATGACAGAACCGACGTATAAACTGTGCAGGTATGCTGTTTCCAGTCATTCTGCCATGTGCTCTGTCTAGCACAGGTCCATACTGCCCCTGGAACACTGTCAGTTTCCAAGGACCATGGAGAATCATACTTGCATTCAAACTTGGGTAAGTGAGCTATACATGACACATTCTACCTTCAGGGTCTCGTGGCAGTTTACAGTCCCACAGGGAGTCATCCGCTCAGCCTGTACTCCTGGCAGTATCTCCCGACGTGTCCCTGTCGATCATCCTCATATCTGCTCAGGCCCATATTCCTTTATATTTACCTTTCAAACTTGTTTTGTAAATCTAACACTATTTCACTCCACCTTTACTTCTGTAGTTCACTGATTCATTGCATAATATGTCTAACTGGCAACCTGATTTGCCCTTGCCCACATCTATTTCTGCCCAGCAGCCAGAGTGAACACTTGAACTAAAGACCTAAGCTTGCTAAGCACAGAGCAAGACACTGGCGTGAGTGTGATTAATGTACAGCAGACCACTGCCCTCCTCCCCATCCCCTCTCTCCCCAAGTCTCCTTGGATCTGAGTTATAACTGCTAAGTGTGAGGACGCACTGCAGATAGTGCTGAGTGATGCCTGCATTATGCTTGGTGAATTATTAATAGCTCTTTTTAAAATTGCTTTTGTTTCCACACAAAAATATGCTCACAAAATGAATAGCTCAGTTTAATTCATTTCCTGTGAAAACTGCAACTCTCTTTCTCGCTCTTTCAATCTGTGTGTGTGTGTGTGTGTGTGTGTGTGTATTTACATTCACAGGCAGGAGAGTATGAGTTATAAATCTAAACTGAATTGTAGCCTTTACCACGAAGGAAAGCATTGCTTTTCTAACTTAATAAATGTGGAAATATTACATCTTTGGTTAAGGTGATTCTACGTTCTTGAAGGACAAATATAAGGATTCTCAGTTTTGAGAAGATAAGAATAGAAACTGGATTTCATATGGATATATGTGGATAAATATAAAAGTGTTTGGGGTAAATTTATAACTCTTACCATATTCAATAGAAACAGAGGGGACTATATTTGGGAATCTCAGTGCAAAAACCCATTCAAACACAAAGTTAATGTGATACAATATTGCTTTGAAATGTATACAAATGTATTTGATTCAGATTCAAATACACTTTTTTTTAGAGATGTAGCCCAAGCTGATGTAGAACTCAGTCTGTGACCCAAGCTGGCATACAGCTCATGGTGATCCTCCTGCCTAAGCCTCCTAAGAACTCAGGTTAAAGATTTAAGTCACCATGCCTGATTTCAAGTATGTTTTTATGGTGAAGTAATACATTGAAGACATAGGTAGAATGTCAAGGTCCTCTGGTTCAGCAAAAAGACACTTCTCTTTTCATGATATAGTGGTTTATGGCATCATAATTAATTTAAGCTATACTCTGCTGTAATGCTTGCTGGTGACTGGCAGTGTATTTATCACAAACAGATTCTTGTTTTTGTTATTTTTTATTTCCTTTTATATGGGTCATTAAAGATGCCTAGAAGGAAACTAGAGAGAAGGGAGCATCAATACAGAATTTAATCCTTTGGCTCCATGTTGACAAAGTTGAATTAAGCTTCCCCTGCCAGATGCTCAGTATAAGGATCATCTTGAGATCTGTCTCTTCATTATCCTCCTTAAGGTTCTATCCCCTGCTTCTTCTTCTAACTCATCAGTCCCTATACATTATAGTGTACCTATGCTAATGCCTTTATGAGTATCCCATTGCATTCAAAATGTCTTCAACTTAAAAACTTTTTAATGCTATGTTCTTCTCTTCAGCTATATCATTCTTGTTATTTATTTTAAAAGTGGATTAAGAAAGTAAACTTCTAGAGAACCTTCTCTTTCCGATCGTGGTGACCTTGGGATGACTCAGGAGGCACCATTGTGCTGAGAAGAAGTGACAAAGAAGTACTAAGCACTCAAATATCTATACACACCTTCCAAGGCTCAGGGTCCATTGGGAAGAGGTGGTAAAAGAATGTAGGAGCCAAAGGAAGGGTAGGACTCCTTACAACATGCTCTTCCAGACACAAAATGGCCTGGATATCCATGATCTCACAGTGTCTGACACAAACTACACAAGACCATTATAATAGGAAGAAACTATCATGACATCAAAAAAAAAAAAAGAGAGAGAGATTGGGCTAGAGAGATGGCTTAGCAGTTAAGCACTTGCTTGTGAAACCTAAGGACCCCAGTGCAAGGCTCAATTCCCTAGGAGCCACGTTAGCCAGATGCACAAGGGGGCTCATGCATCTGGAGTTGGTTTGCAGTGGGCGTACCCTTTCTCTCTCTCTTTCTCCCTCTCTCTCTATGTGCCTCTCTCTCTCTCTCTCTCTCTCTCTCTCTGTCACTCTCAAATGAATAAATAAAGTTGAACAAAAAAAAAATAAAAGAGACTGATTGAGAGAGGATATGATAGAGAGTAGAGCTTCAAAGGGCAAAGTGGGGGGAGGGAGGGAAATACCATGGGATATTGTTTATAAGTATGGAAGTTGTCAATAAAAAATATTTTTAAAAAGACAGTAAGCTTATTTAGCATTTAACAAACATGTATTCAAGGAACTTACTGATAAGGAAGGCAAATTACTTGCTATATTCCTTAAAAGCAAACTGTTTCTGGCATACATTATTAGCAGTGGTACAGGTCAAGGATTTTGGGGGATTGAAAGTTGTGTATGAGGACACAGAACATGTGTTAATCTGTTGAAGCAATGAAGCCACACCTTGTACAGCAGCTGCCTTTGGAGTCATCACTACAATACAATGTCCACTTCAAATATCCATCTCACTTCTACAATAGGGGAGTTGAGCTGGGGATGTGGTGGAAATGTTTCAAGTTTGAAGAAGGTGAGGTTTGAAGTTCTTCCAGAGCCCTGGGGTGCTTTTAGTTTACATTTCTATGTAGCAGTCATCCTTGTAGCATCAGATTCTCCTTGGCATTAATCATCATGCTATCTCCCATTTTAAAGGTCAAGGAAATAATGTTGAGATCTTGCTAAGAAATGTCTTTTAGACCTTGTTTCTACAGTGCACCAGTACCTCATAGAGATTTTGGATTTTCATAATCTCTGTCTTTCTTCCTGTGTATTTGTATGTCTGTTAGCCTGCTTGCCTATCATCTACTATCTAGGTATCTATCATCTATCTATCTATCTATCTATCTATCTATCTATCTATCTATCTATCTATCTATCTATCCTACTTATCTATTATATATCTGTCTGTCATCAATCTATCATATATCTACCTTATTTATCTATTTCTGTTTCTTCATAATCTGATATTCAGCATTATGGACTAAACTGTGCCCCCATGTCTCACCATGAGTACCAATTCCTAATACTTCAGAATGAGACTGAATTTGGAGGCTATCATGGTGGGACCTTGTGGTGGTTTGAATAGAATAGGTGGCCCCCAATATATTCAGTTCTTTATTGTTTGTCGTTTGTACCTGCTGGCTACCTGGCTGGAGGCAATGTTACTGGGTGGATCTTAAGGTGTGGTGGTGGGTTTCAGATTTCAATCTAAACATATGAAAAGTGTGCCTACCAGGAGTTCCTAAAGTGTGCTGTGCTGTGTAGCTTTTTGGCTTTTAGGCTTGTACTTCTCTCTCTCTGCTTGGACCTTTGAAGGCAGGCCAGCTTCTTCTGCCATTTATGGAATGTCCCCTGTATCTGTAAGCTTCAATAAATCCCTTCCTCCATAAGTGCGCTTGGTCTGGAAGTTCATCTCAGCAAACCTGAATCTGTCTGCTACAAACCTTAAAGCAGTATAAGAAGACCCTGGCACATGCACACAAATGCACGGACACAATGGAAGGGTGGCAATCAGCAAGTCAAGAGGAGTGGCCTCAGGAGGTACCAAAACTACTGATATATGGATCATGGACTTCTATCCTCCAAAGTATGAGAGATACCTTATGTTGACTAAGTTGTCTAAGCTGCAGAGCTTTGTTGTGGCAGCTCTAAGAAACTGACACAGAGCATTGTTTGGTATTTTTTCCATCACCATGAGTGACAATATTAACATTTTACTTCCAGTAACTAGAAAAAAAGTCCCGGTTTATCAATTCCATATATATATGTATTCCCCCACTAGGGTTCAGAAATTCCATGGTTGGGCTGGAGAGATGGTTCAGCAGTTGAAGGTGTTTGCTTCCAAATGTTGATGGCCCAGGTTTGATTCTCCAGTACCTAAGTAAAGCCAGATACACAAAGTGGTATGTGACTGGAGTTTGTTTGTAGTGGTAGGAGGCCCTGTGTCTCTGCCTCTTTCTGTTTGTCTCTCATAAAAATATTTTCAAAAGAAGAAATTCTATGGTTGACATTTGAGACACAGGTTGCTCTTTTTAGACACGGTATGGCAAGCACTTCTCTCAATGTTCTGAAGAACGGCAAGCTGAAATCTGTAGCCTTATTACCTAAGCAATTGTGTCCACAGCCAAGAACCTCTCTCTACAAGTCCGTATCCTAAGGCTTGTGTGCTCTATATGTTCCTCACCTCCTTCAGGAAACAGTGAACTACACACATTTGACAAGTTTATTTTAAGGATTTTTTTTTTAATAAAACACTATGAAAATGTGGAGCAAAGAATACTGTTGTAATATTCTTACATTTTCATGTTTATGTTTTAACCATTTAAAGAAATAAGTAGTGCTGAAATGTTACAATTTCTTTTTTTTTAATTCCTGTGTAAGAGAGGTATAGTGAAGAGAAAAAAGTAGAGTACAATTTTCATGAGGACACATAGTTTATATGATTGTTGTGAAGGTGTTAACACTGACTAGCATACTAGATTTTCCCAAATCGAATATTGCTGAAGGAGTAATAGTCATTGTAACAGCAACAGTTTGGGGATGCTTAATATTTGACAGATATTGTTCTGCATGCCTTCCATTCACTATCTCATACAGCAGCTTTCCATTCACTATCTCATACCACATTCAAAACAGATTAGAGGACACCAAACTATACAGGTACAAATATTTAAGTGCTATTTTTATATATCAAATTCAAAAAGTCAGTCAAAAACCAAGGATATGTGAAAGCCAGAGATGAACCACTCTATTTTCTACTAGATTCAATATACTGAATTTGGCAGACTGCTTTCCCATGGGAAATGCAAGGATTTCTGAAAATAATGAAAGAATACTCCTATTTCCTAGTTTCTATATTGTTTTCTTTGTTGAGGAATTATGAATGTCCTGTTTCTATGCATACAAATCTAAATTTATCTCTTCCTATGTATGTAAAGGTACTTACTTATGCATGTATATTTCCATCATTTATGTTGCTATTCAAAACACAAAACTTAAGACTTCTGGGCTTGTCTGTGGTGGCCAGAGCAGTGAGATGTCCTGCTTCATCATTCTTCCACCCAGTCCTATTTTGAGCCAGAGTCTCTTTACTATTTCTAGAACTTGGACTCCAACAAATCTTGGATCTCTACTATCCTGCAGGACTGAAGTTACAGCTCCTGTGGCTATGCCAAGCTGTTTATGTGGAATCTGGAAATCAGAACATTGGTGATTTTGGGTCCCCACAGTCCCTCATGCTTGCACAGGAAGTGTGTGTAACCATTGACCCATCTTTCTAGACCACTTTTTATGGTTTTTAAGTAGTGAAATATAATTTTTGAAATTGTAGTACATTCACAAAGATACCCAAGGTTGAAGATATTATGAATTTAGGAAATAGCCAGTATTACATGTCTAATGATGGCCATGTCAATGAGCTGAGAGTCACACATTTTTTAAGAAGCTGAAGTAGCTTAACGTTATCTCATACTAATAGACTATAAGATAGAAATCTTGTCACATATTTCTTTATATTTTATTAATAATACATAACCTCTTCTTTCAAATTTAGGAAAGATTTATTGAAAAATAGCATCATAATAGCAGATGGTTAAATGTTGCTTTTAGTATGTAAGTCATTTTATGAAAGATGTGCATATGTCAACCCTCATGTCTATGATGTAGATACCATTACTAGAAACATGTTACAAGTAGAAAACTAAGCACAGGTAGGTTATTTAATTTGTTTAGTCACAAATTTGGATTTTATATCTTGGTTATTTTCCCCATAGTTTATGTCTTTATCTTTTCCACCTCTGTATCTCTTCGCATAGCAAAAGAGAGAATAAAATATTATAAGCCTTATTATTAAGTAAGGCCAGCATCTATATGTGTTTTATAGAATGATTAGGTGGGAAATGTTAACAATGATGTGCCTGAAGTGTATGTGCTTATTTCATGCCAATAAAATTAATACATACTATACTTTTTTGTTTGTTTGTTTGTTTTTTTCGAGGTAGGGTCTCACTCTGGTCCAGGCTGACCTGGAATTAACTCTGTAGTCTCAGAGTAGCCTTGAACTCATGGCAATCCTCCCACCTCTGCCTCTTGAGTGCTGGGATTAAAGGCATGTGCCACCACGCCCAGCAGAATACATACTAGACTTAAAAAAAAATATTTATTTATTTGAGAGCAACAGACAGAGAAATAGGCAGAGAGAGAGAGAGAGAGAGAGAGAGAGAGAGAGAGAGAGAGAGAGAGATAATGGGTGGGCCTGGGCCTCTAGCCACTGCAAGCAAACTCCAGATGTGTGCATCCCCTGTGTATCTGGCCAACCTGGGTCCTGGGGAATAGAGCCTTGAACTGGGGTCCTTAGGCTTCACAGGCAAGCACTTAACCACTAAGCCATTTCTCCAGACCCATACTATATTTTTATAAAACGTACTTATTGGTGAAAATATTTATTTGTTTATTTATTTATTTATTTATTCATGAGGAATAGGGAGAGAAATAGAGAAATAAAATGGGTACACCAGGGCCTCCTGCCACTACATACAGAATCTAGACACATGTGCTATCTTGTGAATCTGTTTTATGTGGGTACTGGGGAATTGAGCCTGGGCTGACAGACTTTGCAAGATGCTATAATTAAAAAATATATATACTCAGAGTTATTTATTGACTACATATGACTAAAAATGAATGTATGTTAGTAGCACTCTCACTAGGCCAAAATAATGTATATATCTTTGAATCTTATCTTGGAGTGTTACTATATTAGTGAGTAGAGTAAAAGAGAATTCACACTGTGTCACATAGAGACCTACACTATTAAGAGAACTGAAAACCTAAGATTTGTCCATTTTGAATGCCATCTGCTATGCTATAAGGGAGCCCAAATAGAGAAACAAGTCCCTAACAGCCCTTAACCAGCTGAGCTCCACCTGAAAGCCAACACTGTCACCAAGCCATCTTGGAAGTGGGTTGTCTGGCCTTGGATGACTTTCTCTAGCTTGATAATCTCCAGTGGAGATGCCTCCATAAAATTCTGTCTAAATAACAATGTTTTGTGTACAAGAATTACTGCTCTTGTTTAAGCCACTAAAAGTTTGAGTGGTTTGCTTATAGGAGATAAAAAAAAAAAAAAAAAAAACCCTGGCAAACCAAACATTTTATTAAATATCTATAATAGTAAAAATAAAGCTTATGGATAGTTACTGTACTTTTAAGGTAAATATAAATTGTCCTACATTCTGGTTTGTTTCATAAGAATGATTTAAATAGTTTATACCTTGAGACTGACCTACAAATATGAGAGGAAAGGCAGGAGTAATGTACTTTCAACTTGACTAGAGTGAACTCTGTTCCTGGGGATATACTTTCTGAACTTGGCAAAGTTGTCAGAGGAGATTATTGTGTGAGGTTTGGGAAGTAGAAGTGAACTCCTGCCCATTGCTTCTGAAGGCTGTGGTGGAGTATGGGTGGTGACGGTAGATACGAGCAGATGAGTGGGCTCCAGCATCACCCTCCCCAGGCCACTGCTCTGCAAAAATTCAGCTCATTGTCTTACCAGTTCTGCTGACTGCCTGTGTTATAGCTACTCCAGGTGCCTAACATCAGACTCAAATTCTTCTCCTTAAATTCCCTAGTGCAGTGTATTATGTTACTTGATTTATATTTGTTGAACCACCCCTTGCATCCATTGGGATAAAGCTTGTTGGTCAAGGTGAGTAAATTTTTGATGCATTGAATTTAATTTGTGAGGATTTTGTTCCAGAATTTGCATCTAAGTTCATCAGTGATGTGGGTCTGTAGTTGTGATTTTTGTGGTCTCTCTCTCTGGTTTTGGTATTAGGATGATTCTAAATGCATAGAAGGAGTTGGGGAGCATTCCCTGTTCTCTGATTATTTGAAAACGCTTGAGACAAAGTGGTTTCTGTTCTTCAATGAAGGTTTGGTAAAATTTGGCTGAGACTCCATAAGGTGCTGGACTTTTCCTTTGGGGAATTTTTTTTTATTACATTTTCAATCTCAATGGATGTAATTGGTATGTTTAGAAGATTTAAGCGTTCTGGACATAGGTTTAGTAGGTGGAATGTGTTTAGGAATTCATCCATTTCCTCCAGGTAATCCCATTTTGCAGGCAAGCGTTTTAACCACTAAGCCATCTCTCCAGCTCAAGGTAATCCAAGTTTGTTGGAGTAGAGTTTGTGGAAATATGTCCTGATTACTCTCCCAATTTCACTGATGCCTATTGTGACCTCTCCCTTTACATTTCTAATTTTGTTAATCTGAGACTTCCCTTTTTTTAGTGCTTGAAATATTCTATTCAAAGCCCTTCAGGCTATCTTGGTATCCATGAAGGACAAAAATCACATGATCATCTCATTAAATGCTGGAAAAGCATTTGACAAAATCCAAAATCCCTTCATGATAAAAGTCCCAAAGACCTAGGAATAGAAGGAACATATCTCAACATAACAAAAAATATGACAAAGCTACAGCCAACATAAATACTAAATGGAGAAAAACTTGAAGCTTTTCAGCAAAAATGAGATAAATTTAGATTTGTATGCATAGAAACAGGACATTCATAATTCCTCAACAAAGAAAACAATGCAGAAACTAGAAAATAGGAGTATTCTTTCATTATTTTCAGAAATCCTTGCATTTCCCATGGGAAAGCAGTCTGCCAAATTCAGTATATTGAATCTAGTAGAAAATAGAGTGGTTCATCTCTGGCTTTCACATCTCCTTGGTTTTTGACTGACTTTTTGTCTTTGATATGTAAACATAACACTTAAATATTTGTACCTGTATAGTTTGGTGTCCTCTAATCTGTTTTGAATGTGGTATGAGATAGTGAATGGAAAGCTGCTGTATGAGATAGTGAATGGAAGGCATGCAGAACAATATCTATCAAATGTTAAGCATCCCCAAACTGTTGCTGTTACAATGACTATTACTCCTTCAGCAATATTAAATTTGGCAAAATCTAGTAGGCTAGTCAGTATTCACAACAATCATATAAACTATGTGTCCACATAAAAAATATACTCTTGGATTGGAAGAATCAATATTGAAAATGGAAATCTCACCAAAAGCAATCTACACATTTAATGCAATCCCCATCAAAATTCCAATGGCATTCTTCACAAAAATATAAGAAAACAATAAAAATAATTCATTGGAAAGCACAGAAAACCTTGAATATCTAAAACAATTTTGAGCAACAAGAATAAGGCTGGAGGTATCACCATACCTGATTTTCATCTATATTACAGAGTCATAGTAAAAAAAAAAAAAAAAAAAAAAAAAAAAATCCAGCATGGTACTGGAACAAAGACACAAAGATCAATGGAACAGAATAGAGGATCCAGATGTAATTCTAGCTACAGCTACCTTATCTTTGACAAAAATGCCAAAAATATTCATTGGAGGAGAGACAATGTCTTCAACAAATGTTGCTGTTAAAACTGGATATCTTTGTGTAGAAGGATGAAAATAGATCCTTATCTCTCTACATGCACAAGAATTAAGTCAAAGTGCATCAATGACATTAATATCAGACCCAAAACACTGAAACTGCTGGAGAAAAAAGTAGGGGAAACTCTTCAACGTATTGGTGTTGGCAAAAACTTTCTGAATAAAACCCAATTGCCCAGGAAATAAAATAAATAAATAAATAAATAAATAAATAAATAAATAAATAAAACCACAGATCAACTGCTCTGAACAAAAGACACTGTGAAGAGAGCAAAGAGGCAACCTACAGAATGTGAGAAAATCTTTGCAAGCTATACATCTGACAGAGGATTAATATCCAAAATATACAAAGAACTCCAAAAAACTAAGTAATAAGAAATCAAACAACCAAATGGCCTATGGAACTAAATAGAATGTTCTCAAAAGAAGAAATACAGATAGCACATAAACATTGAAAAAATGTTCTACATCTCTAGCCCACAGGAAAGTGCAGATTAAAACTACACTGAGATTCCATCTCATTCCTGTCAGAATGGCTATGGTGCACAGTTCAATGGGAGAGAGAGAGAGAAATCATAAGTGAAGATACTCAGTAGTGGACACTGCAAGCCTTATATTTGGCCAGCTAGGCCAAATGAGTCAACAGGTAAAACAGGGGCATGCTTGTTATGGGGGAAACCAATTGCTGTCTGCTTATACTGGAGTCCTGCTCCATGGGGTGGGAGAATACATACCTGATTCTGAAAATCTACAACAGGGGTAGTCATGAGCCCTAGAGGTATAATGTCTGCTGGTGTTTGGCTAAATGTATATGTTATGCTCACCAAACTACTCAGTAAGCACTTCTCTTAATGCCCATACCCATTTTCTCACATTCCGTAGAAAATTTTCTTCAGTAATTTTGTTGAATATGTTCTTTTAAAAATATTTTTATTTTATTTGTTTATTTATTTGAATGAGAAAGAGGGAGAGAGAGAGCATGGGCACACCAGCCCTTGAATATTTTCTCTATGCCTCTTGTCTATATGGATTCCCCTTAGTATATACATATGACCTGGTTGTTGGTCATTTTAGGGTATCCCACATTTTCCTTGTATTCTGTTCACATGATTTTTTTTTTAAACTTTTGACTCTGGCTTGCATTTCCCAGTACCTGAAATTACTCACAATCTACATTTACCTGTTGATTGGAGAGACCTACAAAGTCCCCAAAATAAGAGACTTCTGTCAAAGCACTTGATTGCCTGCCTGAGATAAAAGATAAGACCCTATTGCTGGGGATGTCATATGCTACTGATGCAGAACACCAAGAGATCTGGCTGAACCTGGAAGCAAGTCAGGTCCCAGATGATTAGCCTATCTAGTGATACCACACATTACTGAGCTGCTGGGAGAAATCAGCCAACAAAGTTGAGATTGAAAATGACCAGCCTGACAAGATGCACACATCTGTGAAATTGTGGCACACAGCCTAGGTGGGTAATGAATGGCTCTCTGATTGGCTATGAGATCTGCTTAGTGGAAAGGAACCCATAATAGGAACTAGGAGTCAAGTCAGAGTTCTATGGAGACTAAGATATTGCATTCCAATGAGAAGCTCCCATGAGCCTTAATCCAAAAGTAAGGCCAAACCCATGAAAATACCTCTAAATTAGCAATGCTTATCCCATTTAAGATATCCTGATCTCATTCTCCATTAGAGAAACAATTATTACTACTTTTTTTTCTGTTTCAGAAAGCAGAGAGAGCCAAGGGCTACCTTAATCTATCAACAAGACAGGAATAAACAGCAGAGTCAGGCAGGATATGAACCACCCCTCACACAGCATCTGGAGCCAAGGTGAAACCACAGAGGAATTGGAGAGATGAGAAAGTTTGCTGCTTCTACAGCAAGGCTGACAACCTGGGCCAAGGTGATGGAGACAAACACTGAGGATACTCAAAATGTACCAAAGAGTAAATTCAGAAGCGCTTAGACACCAACACCAGACTTAAAGCTCACCTACCAAAGCTCAGGGAATTTTGTGGATAGAGGAGATATAAAGAACCCAAGAGCCATGGAGTGAGAGGGGATATATAGTCATTGCTCTAACCAAAATGACACATTGCTACTCTCTTAACTCATAACCCACAACTCCATGGTGAATACCAGCAGTTACACTAAGGAGGGCCTTCAGTGGAATGTGGGCAGGAATGGGGAAATGATGATACTAACATGATGTGTCCATGCAAAGTTTCCACTTAAATAAAAAAAAACAAAACTTAAAGTTTTTGGGCTGGAGGGATGGCTTAGAGTTTAAGAGGCTTGCCTGAAAAGCCAAAGGACCTAGTTTTGATTTCCCAGGACCCATACAAGCCAGATGCTCAAGGTTGAGAATGTTTCTAAAGTTTACTTTAAGTGGCTGAATGCCCTGGCATGCCCATTCGCTTTCTCTCTTTGCTTCTCTCCCTCCTTCCATCCCTCCTTCCTTCTTTCTATCCCTCAAATAAATAAAATAAATTTTAAAAATATTTTTAAAATTTTTGTATTGCGAGTCAATTTCTTCTTTCTTCCAGATCCAAGTTTCTGCCCTCCATGTGTTTTACACTGTTTGTGAGGGTTTCTAGAGAGACTTTAAAAAGCTCTACTTGATTGTTGTTTTCTATTTTATTTTTCTGCATGGTGTCCATCTGTTTTTTGAGATCCACTTTCAGGTAGTTTTGATTTTTCTGATACACCCTGGAAATCATTCTTGCATTTGATCATATCTTCACTAAGCTTAATCAGCTGGTTATTGACATACTCTGCTTGTTGACTCACCTTTAGTTCATTCATTCTCTTTTGCCATCTCTCTGATATTCTTCACTTAAGCCTAGTGATGATGAAGGCTATGTGCATTTCATTTATGTGATTCTTGGTTTTTGCTTCCATTTTTGCCGTTCTTTTGGTCAGGGTCTCAGTGAATTCATGTAATAAGCTTGTTGTGCTTTTATTTGGGGATTCAAGTTCTGTTGCCTCCTCTGTATTTTCACTCGAGACTTCCATTGTGGGGCTAGGTAACCTTGGTGGAGGTCTCTCAGTTTGTAGTCTTTCGTGTTTGTGTGTGTGTGTGTGTGTGTGTGTGTGTATTAGAGTCTATCCATCTAGGGGTAAAAGTCTTATTTTATTAAGTAGGAAGCAAGTATTTGTCTTTGCAGGGTCTTCAGTGACTGTTCTGCTTTAGGTTTTAACTGGTTGGAGTGGGATGGGGTTATAGCCACAGAGGTGCAGGGTGTTGAGGTCGCAAGTGTGACAGCAGCTCTGGGATGATGGCTGATATGAGAACTGGTTTGGAGGTCCAAAATTTTTTCAACCTGTGGTCACACATGCGCCTTGCCTGTGGGACTGAGGAGCAGTAGCACTGGCCCTTACTCCCACACTATACTCCAGCTGAACAGGTTGTGGAGGGGCTTTGACATCTCTTAGGGCTTGCCAGATACTCCTGTGCTCCCTGTCTGGGACAAGAGCAAGGTGGCAAGGAGTCAGCCAGGTACCTGTGTGGGGGGGAGAGGGATGGTGGAGCTGGGCTCCATAGACCAAGCCTGGCCAAGGGTGGCTGATAGGTACATACTGGTCTACAGGCCAGCAGGATAGGAACACTGGACTACGCGGGCAGCTGGAGGCATGGCTTAGCACTAATCTGGCCTGGGCCAGATATGGGTGCACCTGTGTCTATCTGCCCCCCCCCCACTCCCAGCAAATGAACTTTCCTCTGGGCTTCCCTGTCCCCAGTCAGCACTTCCTCGGCTGCTACCTGTTCCCAGTCAGCAGTCTCTCTCCCTCTATTGATTCTTTATTATAGGTAGGAGAGGACCCAAAGTTGGTGTAGGTAAGTTCTGGGGGACTCCCCCTAAGCTCCCAAATCCTGTATTAACAACAAATGTAGGGATCCAATGGTTCCCTACCCAAGGAATAGGAAGCTTGTGCCTACGGCACATGCATGTGGGGTCCCAGCCACCCCACACCTGCAGGGGGGAACCTGGAGCTGGGGAACCAGGATCCCAGGCCTAGTCACCACATGTGCACAGGGTACCAACTACCCCACACTAGCAGCAGGGAAATTGGGAGCCAGGGAACCAGGAACTGGAAAATTGGGAGAGTAGGCCTACTCACACTGCATGCACACAGGGTACCAACCACCACACACAAGAGGCAGAGGAACTGGGAGCTGGGTAACTGGGAGGTGGAGAACCAGGAGCCCAGGCTCACTCATGCTGCACAGGTGCAATGTCTCAGCCACCCCACATCCATTTTCTTTTTAAATCTATACATTTTTAAACATATTTTCACTAATTTGCAAGGAGAGAGAGAGACAGATACACAGACAGACAATAGATATACCAGGGCCTCCATCCACTGTAAAAAAAAAAAAATACTCCAGATGCATGTGCCATTTTGTGTATATGGCTTACATGGGTACTGCGGTATTGAACTTGGTTCATTAGGTTTTGCAAGCAAGGCTCTTAACTACTGAGCCAAGCACATTCATATGAGGGGAGATATTCTTCAATGACTTTTGTATCTAAGGAACTGAGTAGGTTAGCAGGCTGGGTGGGAGAATCTCAGGTAAGTAAGAAAGAGGGCATATTAGTTATTTTACTTGTTGCTGTGATAAAATACCCAACAGAAGCAACTTAAGGAAAGACTGTCTTATTCTGGCTCATGGTTTGAGGGGACATTCTGTCATGCTGAGGAAGGCCTCGCAACTGGAGCTGAGGTAACTGGTCATGTGGATCCACAATCAGGAAGCACAAAGAGGTGAAAGCTGATGATCACACCAGTTTCTCCCTTTTATTCAGCCTGGGAATCCAGCCCAGGGTATTGTGGTGTCCCAACTTAAGATCTGTCTTTCCATTTAACATAATCTAGAAAGTTCCTAACAGACATGCTCACAGCCTTGTCCCCTAGGTGATTCTAGAGACTGTCAAGTTCACAATCAAGATTTATCATCATAGAGAGGAACCAAAGAAGTTGGGGTCTAGGAGTAGACAGAAGAGTTCATTCTGAATAAAATCCATCAATAGCGGGTGTGGAAGAAAACTGCCAGTTTCACAAAAAGAGCAGATACTGTGGTAGACTTGTTTTAGATTTAAAGAGATATTGGTCCTACATCACGAGAGATAAATGTGGGAGTGGTAATTTATCAAATGATGACATAATAATTACTCTACAATATTTTCTAACTTTTAAACAATCTAGATTAAATCTACATAGTTTTATCTTAGAAATGTGACTTAGGTACCTTACAGACTAATAACATAGATAAAAGTTTTATAACGCAGCAGCCAACACTATTCCTTCCCTTCTCTCAACATTATTCATACATGAGGGAAGTGTTAATTGAAAATATCTTCAATTCATTATCAAAAATAACAGAGTACAATGCAAAAAAAATGTGTAAATAGTTCTTAGAATTTTAGTCTTTCATTTTTTTTGGCACCAGGACAGGAGCATTAAACACAGGACCTGTGCACCTTAGGTAAGCACTTGGCCACTCTGCTATATCCCCAGGCAATAGTAAGAATTTTAAAACGTTGGCAAAACAAAAAAAATCCCTGATTTGAGACCAGTAAATAGAGCTCTAACTTCTCTCTCCAGATATAACAGGGAACAAGTGTTGTGAGGAAAGAGAAGGAGAGCAGTGCTATTCACACAGGAGTAAGTCAGGAGGCAGTTCATGAGCTGGTCTTAATGAAATTTCTGAAATACTGTACATTTCATAGGCTCTATAGCAGGAAAATATATCACAATGGGGTTTAAAAAAATCAGATAATAGTAATAGAACCTTCCTGGCAAAATAAAATACAAAATTTTCTGTCTCATAAAGTATACCTTTTCACTGAACTTCCTAGCACATTATAGAGGAAACTGCACTAAAGATGAGAAGAGCTCATAAAGGTGATGATTGTTTTTTGTGTTTAAAGCCAACAGTCTGCACTTTCTATTTATTTGCCCAAACCTGAATTTGGAGATTAGCACTGGTCCAAGTGATGGTCACAGCATACCAACATCCCAAAGCTGTGATGTCCACTGTGCTGGAGGTGATAGAGAAGACCCAGAGCAGAAGAGGGTGGCACAGAGAGGTTCATTCTGCTGTTCCAAATTGGTAGAATATTACTGAGATGGTTTTCTCTTTGGCCAACTTTAGAACTGTTGCACAGGAAGACGTTATAGATTGTTCCTCCTCCTGTCCGTAGCTGACCTCTTCAGAAGGTGTCCATCCTTATCAATAGCTGCTCTTTCACATAGCTACGAGAGTTACAGATGCATGTAGGGACAAGCGCCAGGGAACATAGTGTTGGAACTGAGCACTGAGAAATAAATGATATTTGCTGCTGATTTTCTGTGACATTCAAGGAAATATCAAAAATGACATTTTAAAGCCAGGAAAATGAGAATCAAAACAAACAAAATAAAATAATGTGGATAATTAAAAATATATGTCCCACCTATCTTTTTATGCCTTTAATTTAATGATGTTATCTTTAGCAATTTTATTTCATACACGAACACAATGTATATTTATCATCTTTGACCCCAACTACTTTCTCTTATTAACTTCCCACTCTTGCTGAAGTCCTTCCAATTCCTCTATAATCCTCTCCCTATTTCTATGTCTTTTTCTGTGACCCACTGAGTTAATTAGGGTTATTTGCATGAGCATGGGTGTGGGTGTGGTTATTTATTGAGAAACTTGGCATTGACTACACCATTGAAGAGCATGATTATCCCCTTCCTAGAGGTAATTAACTGCCAAGATTTCCTCTGGGACATATGGTAAGGTTCTTTTGAGCCTTTAACTTATCCACGGAGTATTGATATTTGCAGTTTTGCAAAGGAAACTCACAGCAGCTGCTGTGAATTCATGACTATAAAGATCATGCTGTGTCCACAAAACAGTGTTCCACAGCCCTCCTCATCACGTCTAGTTCTTACATTCTTTCCAGCCCCTCTTCCAAGCTGTTCCATGAGCCATGGAAAGGGTGAGGTAGATATCTTGTTTAGGGCTTGTTGCAGTCAGGTTTGCAATGCTGGCAAAAATCACCCAAGAGGAGCTTTTGGGGAAAAGGGGGTTTATTTTGGCTCACAGACTTGAAGGGAAGCTTCTTCATGGCAGGGAAAAATGATGGCATAAGCAAAGGGTGGATATCAAGCCCTGGCCAACATCAGGTGGGCAATAGCAACAGGAGAGTGTACAAACACTGGCATGGGGAAACTGGCTATAACACCCATAAGCCTACCGCCAACAATATAGCACACTAAGGAGGTATTACTTCCCAAATGCCCATAAGCTGGGAACCTAGCATTCAGAACACCTAAGTTTATGGGGGACACCTAAATCAAACCACCACATTTCACCCCTATCCCCCATAAACTCTTAATCATCCAAGATGTAAAATGCAATGCATTCAGACCAACTTTCAAAGTCCCTACATTTTTTATCAATCCTAATGATGTTCAAACATCCCCATAATACAAGGTCTTTTAACTGAGCCATAATACCAAAAAGTCCCCCCCCAGCCCATAATGGCACAAAATACACATTCACAATGTAAAAGATGGCACTGGGCATAGCAAAGAAATATTAAGCCAATACAAGATTTAAAACAACCAATGCAAACATTGAACTCTGTAACTATAAGTCCAACACCTCTAGCCAGTGACAAATCTCTAAATCCAATAATTCTAATCAGCAACAAGCCTCTGGAGTTCCAATTCTGCCCCTCCTGCTAGGCTACTCAACTCACCATTCTGGAAAACTTCATCTGGGGTAGACAGCTCTCCTTGGCAACCATCTCATCATCCTGGCATCTCCACTGGATATCTGTGGATAACTGTGTAACCTACAGTTCATCCTCATGGCTCCATGGGGTCTTCATGCAGGCATCCAGTAAATCTGCTTCACACTGCCCATGGCCTTTTCAAAACACAAGACCACATTTCAAACTCAATGACCCTCTCTTAATGGCATTGTTTATACTCCATGATAGCAGGTGGGATGCCAATTTGTTAATCCAGGGGAGAATAAAACAGACTTTAAGGACAGGATACTACTTCAGCATTCAGGCCCCTTAAGAGACTGCATTCTTTCTGTTGTTTCAATGTAGGTCAGCTGGCCCAATCTCAATGGCTGTAATCTCTCAGTTGCAGCTGAACAGGCAACAGTTTCAGCCTAAAGATTTCTTTCTGTGTCATATCCCTCTGCTCACACCAGTTCATTTCTATGCGATGCAACCCTGCATAACTTCTCAGGACCTAGCTATAACAGCAAGCTTCTCACACAAACTGCTTGTAGCCCAGTCCATACAAATCTCTTTCTCACCCTCATAAGCCAAACCTCACAGTCCATCATTCTTACTGGATTGAGGTATTGCAGTTCTGACCAGAATAGTCCATCAAGCTGTAATTACAGTACTGCAAGGCATCTGTTAGGCTAGAATTTTAAATCCTCCCACATTCCTCTTGAAAATCAGCACTAACAGGCCAAAGCCACACAGTCAGGTGTTTAGCTACAAAGCCACTCTCAGTCCTAACTTTACTCTTGTAGTCAGGTTTGCATTCCTGGCAGAAATCACCCAACCAAGAACAGCTTGTAGGGGAAAACGAGGTTTATTTTGGCTTACAGATGCAAGGGGGAAGTTCCATGATGGCAGGGAAAAATGATGGCATGAGGAGAGGATGGACATTGGACCCTGGCCAACATCAGGTAGACAATAGCAACAGGAGAGTATGCCAAACACTGGCATGGGGACACTGGCTATAATACCCATAAGCTAGCCCCCAAGAATACACCTCCTCCAAGAAGCAGTAATTCCTAAATCTCCATCAGCTGGGAACCTAGCACTCAGAACAGCTAAGTTTATGGGGGACATCTGAATCAAAACACCACAGGGCTAAATACACAATAGTTACCTATTCTTAGCACTTTCACCATATATGCATTTCCACATTCCCCACTGCCCACTGCAAAAAGAAAGCGCTGTGACCAAGGCTAATAGGAACACTAAGGCATGGGCGTAAACACACATATTTACAAGGAAGTTATAAATATCCAGCATATCAACATTAGTGACTTCCTTTCTAGGCCCTATGACCTCCTTAGTCATAGACTTTTGAGTAGGTTTTCAGTACCAAGCATTAATTTCCTAATTTGGAGTGTCGGTCCAGTCCAATAAGTAAGCAATCTGTTACCACTGTAACCATCATACCACTATGTATCTGTGTGCATATCTTGCTTGGCAGGTTGATTGTAGAGTACAATGTGTCTACGGTTTAGTAAGGCTATTTTTTTTTCTCCCAGCATTTTCATTTTTCATCACTATCAAAGCTAACCAGCAAGGAAGAAGCTTTCAGGTCAGTTCTAGATTAACTTTTCTGTGTCCTACATCAGAATCATTTGATGTCTTCAGCATTAAGATGGAAAATCCAAGAACACTGGAGACAATAGCCTGTATTGTTTTGAGGGTCCCTGTGGCTCCTTAACCACCAATTCATAGGGAGGTATGATCCTTTACACTGCAATTTTCAATTAACAACGTATGGCTTCTGGGTATATCTTTCTCCACCTACCTCCTTCATTCAAACATTTCTATCACATTTTAATTATCTTACAAAGTAGGGCTGGAGAGATGGCGTAGCGGTTAAGCACTTGCCTGGATGCCAAAGGACCCTGGTTCAAGGCTTGGTTCCCCAGGTCCCACGTTAGCCAGATGCACAAGGGGGCGCACGCATCTGGAGTTCGTTTGCAGAGGCTGGAAGCCCTGGTGCGCCCATTCTCTCTCTCTCTCCCTCTATCTGTCTTTCTCTCTGTGTCTGTCGCTTTCAAATAAATAAATAAATACTTAAAAAAATGTATTTTACAAAGTAGTAGGTTTCCATATGGCTTTTTCATACATCCTTACTTTTTAAATTTTTTTTGTTCATTTTTATTTATTTATTTGAGAGTGACAGAGAAGGGGGAGGGGAGAGAATGGGCAGGCCAGGGCTTCTAGCCACTGCAAACGAATTACAGAAACGTGCACCCCCTTGTGCATATGGCTAATGTGGATCCTGGGGAACTGAACCTCGAACCAGGGTCCTTAGGCTTCACAGGCAAGCGTTTAACTACTAAGCCATCTCTCCAGCTCATACATCCTTAGTTTTGGTTAACATTGCCTCTCCTCTCCTTAATCCTCCCACCACATCCTTACTTAAAACTTTCCCCTACACTGTTCTCCCTCTCTGCTTTCATACTCAGTACTCCCTCCAAATCTCTCTTCCACACTCCCCATCACAGCCCCTTTCTACCTTTTGAACTTCTGCAAATATTCCAGCTTTTAAGCTGCAGCTTAAAATTTAAAGCTAGAATTTACATATGAAGAAGACAATGCAGAAATTTTTACATATATGTGTTGTTGATGCAAAAGACACAGGTTTAACTTTAAAGAGAGATGGTTTATTCTGGAGCCAAATATGAGTAATAGTGGCCCTGGAACACAAATTTAGGGTACCCCAATGCTACGTTCCAATACGTTATCAATTTTATGAAGTTTTTACAGAACAAAAGCAAGTCATAAACTAACACTGAAGCAAGAATCAGTAGAAAGGTTACTACAAATCATAGCTATACCACAGGCTTCAGATGCTATCTGATGACTGTCTTAGACCTTCCACCTAGCGTTGGTGGAAACTGCAGTCTGTTAGTATATTCCAAAAAGGTCACACTTGATGAACCGATAGTTACCAAGTTGTTAACATACAGAGATGGGTCGCAAATGGTTAATAAAGAGCTAAAGGTAGTCCAACGTAATTTTTCTCTGATCCTTCAACAGCCCAGCTCCTCAGGAGTTTTATCAGTCCGATCGGCCTTGTTAGAGGCAGATGCAGCATTTCGTGGCAACTTCAGTTCACAGTGTACACCATACACAAGAAATTGAGAGCTGCCTGAAGCAGACTGCATAAGATAGACCAGCACAAAATAATTTTGCAGTGAATTATTTTATTAGAACAATTAGTTCATGGATGACAAGAGAGGATTTTGGGCCAAGATTGTTATTTGATGCAGTTAGAACAGACCAAACAATCTGTTGCATGGTCTCTTCTCTGTTGTTGACCATGATTTGAGATGAGCAAACATTTGCTAACATATGGCCTGAGTGCTCATCAACTCGCAGTGCCTCATGAGTAGGGAGATGAGAGCTATTCTAACTCTGACCACGAAAACTGTGTCACACTGTTTATGAGGTGCCATTACCAAGGAGCAGAATTATGAGGGAAAGCTTTATAAGTGATAGATTTAGGGAGGTAATGAAAATAGGATTTCTAGAGAAAGAAAATATACATGAATACAAAGAATATTAAAGGAAAGAAAATTGGGAAACATAAAGGGTAGCAAACATGGATAATTTTGTTTTAAATGCTTAAGAATTAGGGCTAGAGACATTGCTTAGTGGTTAAGGCATTGCCTGTGAAGCCTAAGGACCCAAGTTCACTTCACCAGACCCATGTAAGACTGCATAAGATAGTCTAGCACATGCAAGCCAGCTGCACAATGTGGTACATGCATCTGGCATTCATTTGCAGTGTAGAGGCCCTGGTGTACCCATTCCCTCTCTCTCTTTAAATAAATAAAATACCATTTTTAAGAATTGATGATGTGCCAGGCGTGGTGGCGCACGCCTTTAATCCCAGCACTCGGGAGGCAGAGGTAGGAGGATTGCCATGAGTTCGAGGCCACCCTGAGACTCCATAGTGAATTCCAGGTCAGCCTGGGCTAGAGTGAGACCCTACCTCAAAAAACCAAAAAAAAAAAAAAAAAAAAAAAACACAAAAAACAAAAAAAAGAATTGATGATGTAATTGGAGACTGTTTTATAAAGAATAATTAAGAAATGAATGTACGGAACTTCAATGCACCAGTGATTTGTGGTATTCCCAGATCCTTGTTTTATTAATTCAAAGGAACCACAGATGAGAGGATAAGGTTCTGATTTGACTGTAGCTTAAAGCCTTAAAGCTTTAGGGATGGGAATGGGAAGAGGGGGTGGGGCTTAAGCTTAGGACATAAGGGAGGGTAGCAGGGGAATGGATCTCTTGTCTAGGGAGATGAGGTGAGGGGGTGAGAAACCCTCCTTGAGTTTCAGGTTGTTGATATTTATGGACAATAGCACAGATTACCACATGCCAGGGATCATATTTACAGGTTACTACATCTCAAAGACCAGATTCCCCGGTTTTTAAGGGAGAAAATCTAGGGACCTCCCGGATCAGGAACACGTCCTAAAGCCTGAGTATAGGATGTTCTGTAATGTCCACTTTTAATCAAAGAATTGACTAAAAAAAGAGACTGAGAAGGATAGTTATTAAATTATTCTATTTACTGAGGGAAGTACAGAGCCAAGAAAGGCACCCATATGGAGGGCCTGGGAAATCCTTGGAAAGAAAAAAGAAGAAAGTTCAAAGTGCACCTGCCGTGTGGGAGGCTGAAGGGAACATGAGCCCGTGTGAAGGGTGCAGGCTGGGGGGTTTCTCTCTGCTGAGCCCAGATGAGGGGAAACTGACCAGCAGCTAGAAGTTCTCAAGTGCTCAGTCAGCTCTGAGCGTGCTCTTCACTTGCAAAGGTGTTTACAACCTTATAGTTGTAGGGGGCTTGTCTTGCCAATGAGATGAACCAGAGGACTGCTGCTTGGTTAGGGCTATAAGCTGTCTCAGGGACAGGCTAGCCCTGACATCAAGTTCCAGGTGCTGAACTTGAGACCAACCAAAATGTTTAAATCCTAAGAAAGACTGCCATCCTAGGAGGTGTCCTGGTGGTTTGTGGGAAAAGCAGGTCTAGGGAAATAGGCAAGAGATATGAAGTCAGATCATTCTTGATTTCTACCAAGTGCAGAATTTCCTGTCTATTTTACTTTCAGGGGCCCAGTCACCTAACTGCCTGCTTCCTTTTCAGTTCCGTGGGCACTGGGGTCTGGCAGCTTGAACACAAGCAGCTGAGGAATCTGAATGAAGCCTGTGTCTGGCCCCTGGAGAAAGGCTTTATTCTGTGCTGCATCTTCTCCCTTCCCTGTCCAGCCAGTCTCTTCAGCTGAGGAGCCTGAGGCAGGGTTTACATAGATAGACAAAAGGTGGGCCCTGATTGGTCATGTAAAAATAAGGTGAAAATCATGAGGACCTGCTACGTCCACGGCGACCTCGCCTGTGTAGCAAGCAGAAATGCTTCTGCACTGGAAGAGAGCTGAGGACAGAGGGCCAGCACTCCTCGGAGGGATGCCCCCGGTGACCCCTTGGCAGTCAGTTTTCCTGCTGCCCATGAAGTCACGACGACCTAATTGCTGGCGCCAATGCTGTTTCTTTCCTGCTTTCTTCTAGCTGTTTGTCTAAGAACAGCTAATTCAACACTTATTAGTAATCATGCACGCAATCAGAGTACAAGAAACAATCTAAGTATTGAATGTGCCCCTCCTATGATTAGGGCAATGAAGAGAATGTATAACTCTACTAGGAATAAAAAATTAACTCTAGAACAGTTTTTAGATGGTGTAAAGTAAAAACAGCTTATGATGTTTGAGAACGATACTGAGCCTGAGAATATGAAAGTAGAAATGTTGATCGGTAGTGTTCATAAGAAACATGACAGTTCTGCAGAAAAGGAGTTACAAAACTTAGGCATTCCCACCAGGAAACTTCCTGGGGGATATGTTCAATACTTGATCAAGGGCAGATGGTGGACTCCTAGAGCTGGAATCTACTTAGTTCCACTCCCCTATGAGGGAGGATATGATGAATTCGGTAATAGATGGGTGAATTATGAAGTAAAAAGGAGGCTATGGCATTCTCTTCCATTTACGGGAACGCTTAACAAGGAAGCGTAAGCCTTGGTGTTTATACAGTCCTTGGGGTATAAGAAATAAGTAACCTGTTATTCACCTTACACCTAGTTTCTGTTTGTATAATGTTGTGGTCAATGATAAAAGACGCCCTTCTTAAAAAATGGGTACAGTTCCTGCCTGATCAACATTACATGTATGCTTACAATAGAACAATACTCAAGATTGTTTAGATTAATGATTTCTGAGATCACTTGTTGGCTTGCTAAGTTTCTCTGTTCAATCTGTATAAAATCTTCATGAAACCTTCAGTAAATTGCAGCAGCATATTCAACTTGAGTGTGTCTGTCTGTCATTTCCTCGCCGAATCCCGAGTTCTCCCTGAGCCTTCGCCCTTGTTCTCCCTCGGTCCTGATCTCCCCGAGATCAGGCCCTGTCAGCCTTGTGAAGAGTTCAAAAGTTTCCATTACTTACTCATGGCAACTGGCAAGAAGTAGCCCGTGTTAAAAACATGGCTGAGTATGAAGCTGAAGTGAGGTCTCTGGCTGATACTCCAACTACTGGGGCCTGGACACTTGGCGCAGCAGTGAGCTCCAAAGGCCTCTGAATCAAATGGTCAAGATTCTTCACAGAAATGAGGGCACTTCTCAGTACTAATTTCCTGTTAGGCCCTTTTAGTTATTACTCTGACAAAACAGGAGGAAAACAGCTCAAAATGGGAAGGAATTTTTTTTTTTTTTCTCTTTTGGTTCATGGTTTCAGAGGCAGGAAGTGCTTAGAGAAAACAGAACAGCTCAGTTTTTGACAGCCAAGAAGGAACGGGGAAGAGAAGAGAGGTGGTTTGTACCAGATGGCCCCCATAAAGTCTTGTCTTTTGGCTTGGTCCCCAGCTGATAACAAATTGGGAGGTGGAACCTTGCTGGAAGAGGGGTGTTGCTCAGGTGCATCTTAAGGTTTATTAGCTCTGACGTTGACCATGTTAGCTCAGCTCACCCTCCTGCTGCTTTTTTCCACCTCCTGTGGTAGAGGTAACTTCTAGCCTCTGTTCATGACATGCTTTCCTTGCCATTATTAAGTCTCCCTTGAGATTGTAAGCCAAAATGAGAAACTTTCTCTAATGGGAGTTTTAGGGATCGTTGCTAATAAATTTAGGGTACCCTGTATTCTTGTCTTATGAATTTAAAGAAATAAAATCCATAGAAAAGGAGAGATCCCCTGCCATGTGAAAGGCAAGAGGAGAGTGAGAACACATGGGAGAATGGGTCTCCTATCCCCATCTCAGCCCAGCCAGGTGGAGATGAGGGGGCTTAACAGAGCAGGGACCTGGAAGTTCAGGGAAGGTAAATAGCTGTGAAAAGAGGCTTTTCCCACTGTTGCAGTCAGGTTCGTATTGCTGGTAGAAATCACCCAACCAAGAGCAGCTTGTAGGGGAAAAGAGGTTTATTTTGGCTTACAGGCTCAAGGGGAAAGCTCCATGATGGCAGGGAAAAGGATAACATGATCAGAGGGTGGCCATCAACCCCTGGCCAGCACAAGGTGGACAATAGCAACAGGAGAGTGTGACAAACACTGGCATGGGGAAACTGGCTATAACACCCATAACCCCCAACAATACACTGCCTCCAAGAGGAGTTAATTCCCAAATCTCCATCAGCTGGGAACCTAGCATTCAAACCACATAAGTTTTGGGGGGACACCTTAATTAAAACACCACACCCACCTGGTAAAGATCTCTTTATAGTCTAATTGTGCTGGGCTTCAACCTCAGGCTTAGATAGTCTGAAAGAGAGCTGATTGGTCTGGGTTCAGGGATTTTGCTCAGGGACAAAGAGCTGATTGGATAAGCTGGGTCAGATGCTAAACTCTGGTTCTGCTGAATCAGGCAGGCCCTGTGTTCTCTCTTTGATCCCTCCATCCTTACTTCCTAAAATCAGCTGCTTTTGGACAGGTTCTTTTTTTTTTTTCCCATATTATTATTTATTTATTATTTTTTTTTTTTTTTTTAATTTTTATTAACATTTTCCATGATTATAAAATATATCCCATGGTAATTCCCTCCCTCCCCACCCCCACACTTTCCCGTTTGAAATTCCATTCTCAATCATATTACCTCCCCATTACAATCATTGTAATTACATATATACAATATCAACCTATTAAGTATCCTCCTCCCTTCCTTTCTCCACCCTTTATGTCTCCTTTTCAACTTACTGGCCTCTGCTACTAAGTATTTTCATTCTCACACAGAAGCCCAGTCATCTGTAGCTAGGATCCCCATATGAGGGAGAACATGTGGCGCTTGGCTTTCTGGGCCTGGGTTACCTGACTTAGTATAATACTTTCCAGGTCCATCCATTTTTCTGCAAATTTCATAACTTCAATTTTCTTTACCGCTGAGTAGAACTCCATTGTATAAATGTACCACATCTTCATTATCCACTCATCTGTTGAGGGACATCTAGGCTGTTTCCATTTCCCAGCTATTATCAATTGAGCAGCAATAGACATGGTTGAGCATGTACTTCTAAGGAAATGAGATGAGTCCTTTGGATATATGCCTAGGAGTGCTATAGCTGGGTCATATGGTAGATCAATCTCTAGCTGCTTTAGGAACCTCCACACTGTTTTCCACAATGGCTGGACCAGATTGCATTCCCACCAGCAGTGCAGAAGGGTTCCTTTTTTTCCACATCCCCGCCAACATTTATGATCATTTGTTTTCATGATGGTGGCCAATCTGACAGGAGTGAGATGGAATCTCAATGTAGTTTTAATCTGCATTTCCCTGATGACTAGTGACGTAGAACATTTTTTTAGGTGCTTATATGCCATTCGTATTTCTTCCTTTGAGAACTCTCTATTTAGCTCCTTAGCCCATTTTTTGATTGGCCTGTTTGATTCCTTATTAGTTAACTTTTTGAGTTCTTTGTATATCCTAGATATTAATCCTCTATCAGATATATAGCTGGCGAAGATTTTTTTCCCATTCTGTAGGTTGCCTCTTTGCTTTTTTCACTGTGTCCTTTGCGGTGCAAAATCTTTGTAATTTCATTAGGTCCCAGTGGTTAATCTGTGGTTTTATTGCCTGAGCAATTGGGGTTGTATTCAGAAAGTCTTTGCCAAGACCAATATGTTGGAGGGTTTCCCCTACTTTTTCCTCTAGCAGTTTCAAAGTTTCCGGTCTGATGTTAAGGTCTTTAATCCATTTGGACTTAATTCTTGTGCATGGCGAGAGAGAAGAATCTATTTTCATCCTTCTGCAGATATTTATCCAGTTTTCAAAACACCATTTGCTGAAGAGGCTGTCTCTTCTCCAATGAGTATTTTTGGCATTTTTATCGAATATCAGGTGGCTATAGCTACTTGGGCTTACATCTGGGTCCTCTATTCTGTTCCACTGATCTACATGTCTGTTTTTGTGCCAGTACCATGCTGTTTTTGTTACTATGGCTCTGTAGTATAGGTTAAAATCAGGTATGGTGATACCACCAGCCTCTTTTTTGTTGCTCAGTATTATTTTAGATATTCGAGGTTTTTTATGATTCCAAATGAATTTTTGGATTGTTTTTTCTATTTCCATGAAGAAAGCCTTTGGAATTTTGATAGGGATTGCATTAAATGTGTAGATTGCTTTAGGTAAGATTGCCATTTTCACGATATTGATTCTTCCAAGCCAGGAACAAGGGATGTTTCTCCACTTTCTAGTGTTGGACAGGTTCTTTATCTCAGCAACAGGAAGGTAACTATAACAGGGAGAGGCAGAGAAGAGAGATCAGGGATAGGGGCAGGGGCGGAGACCTGGGGAAAAGGAGAGGCAGAGGGAATATTTGTGCTACTAGTTTTTCCTTTTCTTTGGGATACTGGTCACATTCTGGGTGAATCTTCTCCCCTTGGTTAATGCTGTCTGGAATTGCTCACTCTCTCCTCTCTTTCAAACACAAAATACGTTTTACTAGTCTCCTACACACATCACAATCCAATAACTTTGATAACAAGGTAAATTACCACACATGTCTAGTTCTAATCTTTAATTCTAAGGCTTGGACTCAGCTCTGTCTTACTCCTTGAGGGAGGCATGTGGGAAGACTGTCTCCATGCTGCTTGGAACTGGAAGTGAAAATCCTCCCTTTAATGTATCTTTTTCTGTTTATTAAAACTATGCACTATTGTCTCTTCTTTTCTTCATATTTAATTAATTTATTTATTTAAGAGAGACATGAAGAGAAAAAGGCAAGATAGAAATGTAATGGAGTTCTAGGGTTCAGGAAAGTCTTTGAACCCTAAAATCTAGGTCCTTGTCTACTTTTAATCAAATAATTGAATAAAATAAGAAGGAGAAGGGTGATTATTAAATTATTATATTTATTGAGGGAAATACAGTTGGGGAGGCACAGAATCAAGGAAAGACAAATAGATGGCTAAAGAGCCCACTTGGAGGGGCTGGTAAAACTGTGAAAATTCGAGAAAAATGTTCAAAGAGATCCTGCTATGTGGGGAGCTGGAGGGGATAAGGAAGAGCCCATGTGGAGAGTAATGGCTAGGACTTCTCCCCTTTGTTCTGCCCAGCTGGGCCTGGAACAAAGCAAAGGGAATCTCACCAGGACCTGGAAGTTCCCAAGTGGCCAGGCAGCTCTGAGAACATTTCTTCATCTCCAAAACATATTTTAATCTTACGGTGGTATACCATACCTTCTGGCTCAGGTGAGCCAGACAGCTGGTTGGTTAGTGCTAAGGGCTATCTCATGAAGAGGCTAGATATGACACCAAGTTTCAAGGGTTGAACTTGACCAAATAAAATGTTTAAATCGCAAGAGGGTCACAGGTTTTGTTTTTGTTTTTGTTTTTTTAGTAAAACACACCTGGGGAAGAAATAAGAAGTCAGATCATACTTTGATCTCTTTGCAAGGATAGGCCCAAAGACATTTCTGTTTTACTTATTTTCAGGGGCCCAGTCACCCAAACTGCCTAGAAAAGGTACCTGACTCCAAGAAAGAGAGAGGGGGAAGGAGACAGGTGGAGAGAGAGAAAATGGGCATGCCAAGTCATCCAGCCATTGCAAATGAACTCCAGACGTATGGGCCATCTTGTGTATCTGACTTATGTGGTACTGGAGAAGCAGAGCCCATTCCTTAGGCTTTGTAAGCAAGCAAGAGTCGTAACTGCTAAGCCATCTCTCCAGGCCCAACTCTTCTTTACCCTTGTGTTTGTACAACTTAAATAAGTGCTCAATCTTGTGGACCTGTGAGGAAGATAGCCATTACATGATTTTATGCAGTAGCCTTCTAGCTCCTCTATTTTTATCATTTTGATTATGATTCACCTTGAGTTTGTTTCCTCTGTGCCTTAATTGTCTGGGGATTTACTGTTTATTCTTTGAAAAAGAAATACCTACTGTTGCTTCATTGTTGAATTCTCACTCCTGTCTGTTTGATATGGCACAATCTATGTTAGATCATTTTATAACATCCCACAGGTAAATGAATCTCTGTTTAATTACTTTTCTTTTTTTTTTCCTGTCTGCCTCTATTGACTATTTTCTACTTGAGTGTCTTTTTTTTCACATTCTGAAAACCCTGCCACCTGCTTTATTTCTGTAAAAGGGTAAAGGGAAAAGAAAAAATATTCACTTGAATTTGAGGGGAAGCTACACTAGAAGTAAGAGTAGCAATAATTTTAGCCCTTTGGGTTCCTCTGATCCCTAAGGGAAAACTTCCTTGCGTGAAAATTTAAAAGTTTAATTTTCCCTAGAACAAGGTCATCCATTTGGCTGGGATAGAAGAACAAAGAAAAACAAACTCAATAGCACCAAATGAGGTTTAACACAGAACCCAGGGTCAGTTTTCTTCTTTCAAGTGGAAAGTTTTGCATTGATGTGTGTGTGTGTGTGTGTGTGTGTGTGTGTGTGTATTATATGTAATACACACACACACACATATATACACACACACACACACACACACATATATCATATTTAATGTTAAATTTCTCTCTTGATTCAATCTTTTTACCTCTTGTGGTAGAGTCTCAGGACTGCTGCTTACTGCAGGTTACCACTCTCAGTTTCATCTTTATACCTATTGTCATGGGAATGATATTTATTCTGTTTACTATTAATGTGAGTTTGGACATGCAGCTTCATCGAGTGAGACTGATGTTCCAAGATTCTCCTCCTGTTCGTGGTGGTTGGAACCTACACAGAGAAGAGGGGGTCCCAGTCATCCTGGGCCCAGTGCACAGCGTTCGACTGTTTGACTAGTGGCATCCGTAGTATCCATGCTCTCTTGAGAGCTTAGTTACTGCTTCCCTTTCCTTCCCATGCCCCAGCCCTGGGGCAACTTTGCGTCTAGTCCATTAGTGATCAGATATGCTTTGGAAGGGTTAGCTGGATCACATGTCGGATTAGTTTTGCACGTGCTCTTTGGGATCCTAGGACTCTACTTGACTGTCTTTAAAGTCACTTCAAATTGACTTCTACAGTATCACAGTGTTGTCAAGTTTACCCAAACATATTTCATGTTAGGTGAATGGATGAGTTAGCAATCTCCAGCGGAACAGAACTGAAAGAATAGATATCTATGTTGTAAAGGAAATTTATTAGATTGATTTACTCACTATGACCTGGGTAGTCCATGTTGAATTGCTGCCTACTGTGGAGAGGATAAGAACCAGGTAGCGGATCAGTCCTTGGGCACCTCAGCGGCCCTAATCTGGCACCAACAGCCTGGATGACTTCGGAAAGGCTGCTGGCTTTCAGTCCACAGTGGAAGACCAAAGGAACTGGGTCATACTGGGAGTTGTGGTGGTTTGAATTTGAAATGTTCCAAAAGCCATCATACCCTAGTATGGTAGTTTGAATAGATGACCCCCAATATATTCACTGTGTTATTAGTTTGTAGTTTGCATCTGAAGTTACCTGGCTAGAGGTGGTGTCACTCAGTGTATCTTAAGGTGTGGTGGTGGGTCTGAGATTTCAATCTAAAGATATGCAAAGTCTGCCTAGCTGGGTTTCTGAGGTGTGCTGTGCTGTATGGCTTTTGGCTTTTAGGCTTGTGCTTCTCCCTCTGTGTTTGGTCCTATGAAAGCAGGCAGCTTCTTATGCCATTATGGAATTTCCCCTGGATCTGTAAGCTTCAATAAATCCCTTCTTCCATAACTGTGCCCGGTCTCCAAATTCATCTCAGTGTACCTGAAGCTGTCTGCTACAGCTTGTTACTAAGCCTATTCATAATCAGTCTTCAGCCCATAGAACCTTTGGGAGGGTGGAGCTGGAGAAGGTGTGTCATTGGGGGCACTGGATATGCAAATCTTACTCACTTTTACTGCTCTCTCCAAGCTGACTTGAAAGGATATGATGCCCTGCCTCTGCTCTGCTGTACTTTCCTTGCATGGAGAAATGTCCCCTTAAGTTCATATGTTGAAATAAACCCCTTTCTCCTGTCAATTGATCTGGGTTTTTGTTTGTTTGTTTGTTTGGTTGGTTGGTTTTGGTTTGTTTTTCCCAGCAAGGAGAAGGTAACTGCTCTAGTAGTGAGGGATAGCAGCAGCTGTGGAGCAAAGGGAATCTCCAGCAGGAAGCTGGATCTCTTTATATCTGGGTTGCTCCTAAAAGGCGTTGGCACTCTGGGGAGGATGCGCCTTAAGTGTGGAGAAACTCCCCTATAAATGCCCTTGCAGATTTCCTCAGGTATGTGTTTCTTAGATTATCCCTGAGCCAATCAAGTTGACAGTGAAGAGTATCACAGCGAGGTTTAATTTTTATAAGAAATGAATTTCCTTTAAATTGATTTCCAGAAAATAATTGTTATACCTTTTATGATGTTCCTTGTTTATGTATTATTTGCCACACTTTTGCAAGTTGCTGCATATGTACATATGTTATCATATGTTAGATATTTGAATACTGTTATGTTGAATATCTTCATTTTAGTATCTAGCCTAGTAGGCGGATGAGTTTGGTCCTCACCAGTAGCTAGTTTGTTTGAGCATACAACTCTGGTCTCAAGCTGTAGCAGATAGCTCCAGAGTTGTTTAGACCTAAATCTAGATTTTTTCATGTCTGTGATTTTACTCAGTGTCTGGAGTGTACAGGGTTAAATTTTTCAGAGGTTTTTCATCTCTTTTGTAGGTAAGAAGTTATTTACTTCACAGTTCCTGATGAATTTCCTTTTTGTTCATTTTTCATTTTTTTGTCTGATCCCCTGCAGTTTCTCCCTCTGCATCTGCACTTATAATCCAACCAAACACCAGTCAGAGTTTTACACATTTCTTTACAGATGGCTGAAGCCCCTGCTCTGCATATTGTATGACACACCAGGTGTGTTTGTAGCCCAGACGCCAGTATGTGTGGCCGTGGATCAGGGATGCTTTGATGCTTCCAGTCTCTGCACCAGATCTAGTCATAAAGCATCATTCATACTTAATGAAGGTGATGAAAACTCCTGCAGTTACTTGACAGTGAGCATTTTCTTGAGGGAAATGGTGAGATACTTAATGACTGCTTTTTTCCATAATCCTTTTTTTTTTCCCATTGAGATGTAGAAACTTATATCTCACAAAAGAATAGAGTAACAGTCTTAATATTTGATGTACATAGCTAAAATTCTTAAATGAAAGTGTGCTTATGGAGCTGTGTATATGGAGATGGCAGCTTCTTAGTTTTATTTGGGGAAAACATGAAAAGATAAGTAAAGGGTTTTATAAATATTTTATTTATGTATTTGTTTAAGAGAGAAAGAGGCATATATATATAGAGAGAGAATGGGTGCACAAGAGCCTCCAGGCAGTTCAAATAAACTCCAGACGTGTGTGCCACCTGGTTTTATGTGGTTACTGAGGAAACAAAACACCTAAGTCATCTCTCCAGCCCCCAAGTACATGGCTTCTGTTTCTTGCCATCATTGTGCACTGCTGCGCCTCATAGTGTCGTATGCAGCAGTGTACCACGTCGTGTGTACTAATGTCATTTTGCAGTAGTATACCACACAGCAGGGCGGCGTATTGCACCATAGCACAAGAGAGTATATATCATGAAGTGTACTATGCTGTGTTATATAAAACCTAACAAAACCAGAACACTGGGCTATTGTATTCATTTGCCAATTGTGTTATCATTATGATTCAAGAGGAGCAAGAGAGAATTTCTGCAGAACAGTTAATAAACCAAGCACTCTTCATTCCCTGTAATTCTGTTGATATTTTTCAATGTAAATCAAATCTACCATGCAGGTAAAATCAAGTTGAAGAAAGCAAATATAACAGACAATAAGCTTTATAGGGGGACTTAGGGGATGAAGTGGTGCTTTAGAACTGTGAGAGCTGCAATGTAAGAGGATGGGCCATTTTTCAAGTAGTTTTTCCTGCTGCCACGGCAGACCCTTGGGGCATTTTCAAAGATGTGATGATGTCTTTGGAAATGGTTGAGTGGTTTTTATATACACTTTTCTACAGCTGGGTCATCACATAAATAATATGGTGAGGTAGATTTGTCTTTGTTGCTGTAACTAGATTGGCTTTTGTAAAAAGGAAAAAAAAAAAAAAAAGGAAGGTAGTTTATGCTTCACAATCTTAGATTACTGTGGCCTGACACAGTTCTGCTATACTTATCTCTGACCTGCTCTGCACCATTATCCTGTCCTGATTATAGGTTGTATTCTAAGTAGATGGCTGGCTTTGATTGCATATTGGAAGCTTGTTGATTCTCAGTCAAACCCACTGTTGATGATAATTAATAACTTGCTCTTCTTTACTTAGGAACAAAATGCTGATAATTCTAGACGGAAAGGATAACACAGCAGTTTTTATCATGTAAAATTTTATAGAGGGAGTCTGGTAATTTAAATGTTCTTATCAACAGAAAAAAAAACAATGCATTTTAGTGGAAAATAAAAAAGAGGAACATTTTTAAAATATGAGAGTAAGTTATTTATTTATGTATTTTTGTTCCTTTCCCACTTTTGGAGTTGGATTGACTTGGTATATGCAATAGTCAGATTGTACAATATGATTGGTTCTTATCTTCCACTGTAGGGAAGTAACAAGGGAATGATTCCTCCAAAATTGATTTCTATTGTTGTTCTTCTAAGTCCTCACTGTTTTAACTTTCCAAGCTCTGCAGAAACAAAAGGCAGGCCATAGAAGAAAAAAAAAAAAAAACAATTCTAAAAAGTTTTAATATCTGCACAAGATTCAAGTTACCTTATATTCTACTAATGTGACATTTTCTTTCAGAAAATGAAATGGAGTATTAGGGAAGCATATTGACAAGTTGAGATGATTCAACAAATCACATTTTTCAATTTTCAATTGTACATAGGAAGTGTGCAGCTAGAAAGTTTTTCATAGGTATTCATGCCACATGCTAATGTCAGATATAAAAATTCCTTATTTCTGGTTTTTGAAGCAATGTTTTACCCAACATAGATCTAGGTATAACATTTTCTTAGTATAAGTCTAATAAATACAATAAAATGGGTAATTTACTAATAACAGAAAGTTATTTGACTCACAATTCCTGAGTCTAGGAAGAGACTGTGTGCTGCATGATTATATGTCAAAGTAATTTATAAGGCATGTTAGCATGAATTTCCTTAGAAAATAGTAAATGAACTACATCTTTATTCTTCCCTCATTTTACTCTATTCATGATCAGACTGAAAAATGTCCAAATATTTCTGTTTCATTAAAATTCCATGTTTAATTTATTTTTATTTTCATTTATTTATTTGCAAGCAGAAAGAGGTAGAGAGAAGAGATAAACAGAGAAAGAAAGGCCATGTCAGGCCCGCTGCAAAGGAACTCCAGATGCACACTCCACTTTGTGCATCTGGCTTTACATGGGTGCTGGAGAATCAAACCAGGGCTATTAGGCTTTGCAGGCAATTGCTGTAACTGCTAAGCCATATCTCCATCCCATCAATTCTGTATTTAGATCACCTTGTCACTCACCCCTCACCATATATAATTAATAGCATCAATGGACCAGCCTGAATGTTTCATTTGCCAGATTTTTTTTTTTTCTGCTGTATCTCCTGCTACGTCCTTCTAAATTTCTAGTTTCAAACAAGGCTTTGTGTCATACATATTTCATACCATATCCTGAATAAGGAATGGATTTTACCACACTTTTTAATAACTTACCTTCATTTCCATCTGAAAGTGTTGTAGGTAGTTAGACATTAGTCTTAGAGGTCACTGAAGGCAGGATTCTACTTTTTGTTTCCCTGGTAACATTAGAAAGGAATAGCCAAGTCCCCCTGACTAGAGGAACAAAGTCTTTTGGTCCTGATTAGAGCCTATCAATCACTCACCTAAGGTAGGGGGATAGTTATCCCATTAATGAGATAATGTACTATATTCCCGAGAAGCCCCTTCCATGAGGCTCTCAAACCCTCATTACAGAGCTTGCCTGCTTTTTCTGAGTTATAACTAAAAAATTATGCCAGGTATTGTGGTGCACACTTTAAATCCAACACTTGGGTGGCAGAAGTTCTGGGACTTCAGAGTGAATGCCAGGTTAGCCTGGACTAGATTGAGCTGGGTTGAGAACTCTCTCTTGTAAAAACAAACAAACAAACAAAAAAAACAGGAAAGCATTTTTTTTCTCCCCCCTCCCCTTCTTTCTCTTCCTTCAAGGGATGGCTTCAGAGCCTTATAACCCACCTTTCCATGTCAGAGCTTAGCTCACACTTTCTGTTACCTCCCAACTGCTGTGGCAGGCTGTGATGCTTGGCTTCTGTTCTGCCATGTTTATTTTTTTTTCCCTGACATGTTAAAATTTCCCTTTGAGATTGCAAGCCTAAATAAATCTTTTCCTCCCATCCACTATCTTTTGGCAGATGTTTTGTCCCAGTAATGAGAAGGTAACTGCAACAACATCTTTATTAAATTCTTGCAAGGTGAAAAGCCTTGTCGTAACTCCTGAAAAGCATTCTTCCATGGTTTCCTCCATTTAGAAAAACAAACAAACAGACAAATAGACAAGACAGAGATTTCTGAAAGAAATAAAAAAGAAAAGAAAAAGTAAAAATTAGCACAGAGTCTTTGGAACTATCATATAAAAAATATAAATACCCTCTGTGTTAGTCAGCTTTTTGTCAGTATAATAGAATTCTTGAGAGAATTAACATAAAAATTTTAAAAAAATTACCTCATGTTTTAGAGGTTTCACGGCAAGATGAGATGGGTCTATTACATTCACCCTGTGGATGGGGCATCAGTTGGAAATACTAAGATCATGGAAGAGCCAGCAGACCCCTGGATATCTCCATTTTTTAAAGGTCCTTATATTAGTCCCACCTCTGAAGGTTTCTAGCATCTCTGCAAAGCACCATTGCACAGATCAGTATGAATGCATGGACATTAGAACTATCCTCAGCATCTAAACCCTAACATTCATATGTACCATGAAGGATAAAAATGGACACTTTTGCTTTAATATTTTCATTTTGCTTTTAACATTATGTATTACAGATCAAATGAATAGTCTACTGAAATTCTTTATAAGAGCTGAGTATTACATTACCAATTAAAATATGCTGACATTTTGAAAGTTTGTTGATTTTGATAATAGAAATTTTCATTAAATGATCATAATTTTCTAGTGCTTCTTGAAAACATTTTTATCTTGATTTTATAATATTGAGAAAATGCAAAGAATGAACAATGTGTACTTTCAAAGAGAAAGCAGTGGTGATATTATAGTACTATATCACACAATGTCTTACTTAATTGTGATTCTTAACTAATAGTACACCATTTAAAAGAGAATACATCAAGATGGTTAAGAATGGTTAGCTTTAGTTTAGTGGGAACATCAGCCATAAGTTGTTATAACTTAAAATAACAATTCATTTTTCAAATACCACTTTAAGGACTAAGATATTTTTCTCCAGTAACTTTTTAAACAAAACAGTTATTATATTATGATATATTTATTGCCTAAGTACTGGATTTTATTGTAATAATTTATTATTCCATGTCTTTTATTATGGAATATCACATAGACATGCTAGTCCATACAAGAGACACAAATATGATGGAAAAATCAGATTTTAAAATTTCTCCTCCACTTTCAAAAGGTTTACTGAAATTAAAGGAAAAAGAAAGATTAGCCAGAGAAAATAAATCATATATATATTTACTGGAGTGCAAAATGGTATTATGGAAGAGTAGAAATAAGAAGATACATATTTTTGTATACCATCTTTCAAAGAGTACAAGGAACTGGAGGCGGGTAGGTAATTTTGAGGGCTAGTAAACTTATAGACCATTGAATTAGCCCAAGAATAGACAACAATATTTCTCAAAATCTTTCCTGGCTCTGGAAGAGGAGTGGGATATCCCTGTGAGCAGACTGTTCATACACAGGTAAAAACTTCATAAATATTTTCCCTGTATAGCTCCATAGTTGTGGTCACTAGTTTTATGTTGTCTCTGGTAGTTAACCTTTCCTAGCTATTTGATGAATTTTCTAGGGTAGGAATCACAGAAAATTAAGTTCATCATTTTCAGAAGTAGTTTCACCAGTCAGATGCAGGTGCTAGGGGTGGAGAGTTCAATGGGACTTTAAAGAGACTTTGATTTTAAAGGAGCTTACATGGCCTTCCAGTTTTCTTCCATTCTAAGTGCTCAGCATTTCAAAGCATCATACTTTGAGGTATAATTTTCTGAGCTTTGAAGGTATCATTTCTTTCCATTGAGAAAAGTATGATGTAAGGTCAAGGCACAGTCCACCGGGAAAAGAAGTTAGCCCATCTATGAAAAGCGTCACTGAGTCCCATGGCAGTAGTGGTGAGAAATAATTTTCTTACCAAGTTAGGGGACCATAAATGAGAAAAACAACTCAAATTAGCTTAAGGAAGTACATTCTAGTATAATTTTGACTGGTTTGCCAAGCTAATAATTGCATAAACTTGCATATTTGTTGCTTAATTACTCATCTAAAAGAAAAGAAACCTTTAGACCTATCTGGTAAGGTAGAAATGGGAAGCAAAAGAATTGTTACTGTGCAGGAATTTAAAATAGCGATGAGTCATACTTAATACTATATAGGTATTACATTTATCTGGTGGATACTGAGAAAGTAATTAAAATAGTTTATTTTCTGACACTTTTTAATTTCATACTAGGCGATACTTGACAAGTCTATGTTCTTAGCTGTACACAAAGGAACACCATTTTGTAGATTTATTTGTCCTAAATTCACATGAAGCAGTAGCTTTAAAAGCTATGAGCTAATTTTGTGGTCCAAGCTGTAATACTTTTACTTGATGCTTGTAATAAATTTCAATTACCCTTGCCTGGGTTTTTCCTTTTAGCTCTCTACATATCTATTTAACTCAACAAACATTTCCTCTTGGTCTTCTCTAAGCAACCCTATGCTTGACATACCCACACTTGAATTTATGACCTTCTCTCAAATTATGTACATTAAATATTACTGTGTAACCCACAAGGTGATGCAATCATATCTCTAATTTTACAACTCAGAAAGCCTTTCTAATGCCTCCATTTTCCTCATACCCCTTGTCAATCCAGGTCTGTATTCACACTTTATAGCTGTAAGTTTGGATTTAATATGCCTTACAAACTAAAGGCTGAAGACTCCAACAATGGTTTTGTGTTTGCTAGAGAAACAGAATTAGTAGCATCTGAGCCAAAATAGCTGGAAATCTCCAAACAATGAAAACCAATGATGCCGCCCCATTCTGGGTCTGAAGGTCTGGAAGCTCCTTTAGAGTCATTGTATGAGTTCACAATGAAAGCCTAAAGTATCTGGACTCTGGCGCTGATGTCAGATGATAGCTGGAGTAGACTCAGGGTGAGAGGGTCTTACACACATTAGCTGGTTCCTTTCTTTCAGGACGCCACTTGACTGGACGCTGCTGCCCACATCCAGGGAATGTCTTCCCTTATTAGATTTTGTCCCACATACAAATTGTCTTTGAAACACCCCCACAGGCCCCCACTAGAAGTGTGCTTTATTAATCTCCTAACCATTCTCAATATAATCAAGTTATTGGTCAAGGCTATCCATGATGAAATCCATACTTGTGTTTTTGCTTCATAATATGAATCCTTTCCATTTGTGCCTTAACTGGAAGATGATGCCAGTTAGTACCAGACTTCTAAATACACCCTTTTCTTTTAAATGCTTTCAATACATTTGTCTTGGCCTCTAGATGCCTAACTCCATCTGAAAATTCATTTTGTGTTTACCTAATGTGACTTGTCTCAATGACTATTTGTCTACATCAGTACTTAGATTTTATACAACATTACCAGAAGTACTATGTATCTGATTTGTTGTATGTTGAATCATGTTTACCCAAAAAATACTTTCACATCCTAAAAAAGAGGTCTTTGCTGATGAAGTCAAATTAACACATACAACTAGCATATGCACCAATCCAGTAACACTACTGTCCTTACTAGAAGGGGAAATTGGACATGAGACCCACATGTCTTGAAGGAGAATTGTGTTGTTCGGGCTCAGAACATGCTCCTCTAAAATATGTCAGCATGGGTATTAGAAATAAAACAGCCAAAAGGGAAGTTGCCCTGCATTTTATCACTCCTTTATGTGTAAAATTGTGAGCTATAGGATTTCTCTGATTTTTGTCTCCCTGAAAACAGGTCATGTCATCACAATGGGACAGGTGTTCCATGTTCCTCAGAGGAAAGGAATGCCACATTGAGAGGTCAAATTTAGACAAATAAGTTTTGTTGAATGCTTCCATTTTTTTTCACTATTCTGCTAATCCCTTTGGTCCAGTTGCTTTTCTCCATGACTGCCCATTCTTCACTGAACTTAACAGATGGAACACTACAGCTTTCCTCTGGTCTTTAAACTTAAGGATTCTTGTGTCACATCCGTCTAGGTTAAATAAATATATTTGTCAAGGTTTTGTTTTCGTTTTTCTAAGTCTGCCTTTTGTTATACAGGTATAACTCGTGACTTTTTGGGTAGGTGAGAAGAAAGTATTACATGTTGTCCTCTACAGTTTAGGTACACAGAAGAAGAATGCCACATTATTCTAAAAAGCCCAAAATAAATAAATAAGAAAAAAGAAACCAGTACCTGAAATAGAGGAGGAAGTTTTATCTCCTGGGTGCTTTAGATTAACCATGATCCTGTCAGCACACTGACCTAAGACTTGTGTCCTTTAGGATTGACAGTGTATTTCTGTTGTGAATCACCCAGTTTGCAGTACATTGTTCTAACTTCCACAGGTCGGTAATTAAACATTTAACACTCCTCTCTTTTTTATCTGATTTACAAGCCTCTGTTCAATTATCACAAGATGCTTTTGATTTAATTGCATAACTACTTCAATTCCCCCTGTTAGAACAACCCTTGAACTTTATAATAGCCTATAAACATTTCACTGCAATTTAATATAAACTTGAAAATCTGTCATCTATGGGAATTGGACATGTTTGTAGTTTACTTCAGAGATAGAAATGTCTAGTGCCATCACCTTTTAAGTAATTTGACTCTGATCATGTCAAGAATATCTTCTATATTTTCTCTGAAGAACCTACTACTTATGCAGGTAGTTGTGAAGCACATTTTCCATTACTGGTAATTTCTATTCTGGTTACATAGCATAACTTCGAAAATTAAGTTGTAAAATTATTTAGTTAGTATTTCATTTTATTTGTAAAAAGTATTTTCTTGATTAATTACTTTTAATATTCTCTTTTTCAGTTTATTTAGGTATCAACCAATCTGATATTTTCAAAAACAATTTCTGCTTATTCTCCTCTCCCTCTCCTCTACCAAAATCCCTTTCCCTTACATTTTCCCTTTCCCCCCAATATCCTTGCCCATTTGTTTACATGTCACATGTGCCCTTTTATCCTCCCTTCAATCCTCTTCATGCTCATCCATTTGTACTCTCTCTTGGTTATTATCTATCTTTATAAGTCTTGCCAGTAATATATCACTGATGGTAACTCTTCTTTTCCTTTTCTCTGGACTTCTCTGAGACTATGATTGAGGTAATCTCTCCTAAAAAGCTCTTGTCTTCACCTGCCAAAATAGCTTTCACTCTGAGCTTGTGTTGGTTCTTTATCCTTCCTCCAGTTATTTTTGCCTAAAAATTTCAATTTTTTTTTTAATTCTAGCAAGATGTACTCACTAATTTATAAGAACATCACTGAGTTTCTAGATACTTTTTAGTTGGTGGGCAAAGTTTGCTTTGGTGATTAAATTATATAACTGAATAATTAATTCCTACTGGAATGTTTAATTATTTTACACATATAAATGGAGAAAATTCAGGTGATGCTTTTGTGCACACTAATGCACTATGTTTTCATGTTTTTAAAGAATTATATTACAGGGAACAAGATAAAATGTTTGCATTCATCACATAATATGCATCTTATGAAAGATTTCTGCTATGATTTGGATCTTCATTTATTTATGAGAGAGAGAAAGAGAGAGGGAGGGAAGGAGAGGCAGAGGAAGGAAGAGAATGGATGCACTAGGGCCTCCAAACACTGCAAAAGAACTCCAAACACATGTGCCATTTTTTGCATCTGGCTTATGTGGGTCCTAGGGAATTGAACCTGGGTCCTTTGCCTTTGCAGGCAAACACCTTAACCATTAAGTCATGTCTTCAGCCCTGATTTGGATCTTGAGTGTCCCTTCAAGTCTCATATGCTAAAAACATGTTCCTTAGCTTATGGTGCTATTGGGAAGTAGTATAAATTTTTGGCAGTGAGACCTAAAGGAAACTCATTTAGAGTATGCCTTTGAAAAAAAAAAATTGCAATTCTAATTATGCTTTGTCTTTCTCTTTGCATTTGAGTCTCTGCTGAAGTCCTCCTCCACTATATGACTTCTACATAATGTACTGCCCCATCACAGGTCTGTAGTATAGGACCAAGTGGACATGGAGTACAATATCTGATACTATGAGCAAAAATGTATCTTTCCTCTGTATACATTATCTTGAATATATATTTTTTTTTCACAGCAGAAGCAAGATTACTGATTACCTAAGAAGGTTTCAGGTGATAGGCACAGTGTCTTGTTCTGAATATCTTACAAGTAGAGTCTTTGAGAAACCATGTAGAGTTCAAATAAAGAAGCTATAAATGTGAGTGTTCTTTATGTGTAGAGAACTTTCTTTATATTTGCAGAATTGTGAACCCATCTGAAAACTTCACCAAATCATTTTGTGAGATGTACTAGAAAGGCATTATACATTTTCACCAAATGGCATAATAAAAACATAATATTTACATATCAAAGCCTTTGTTTTAAATCCTCATGGTGTGAGCAATGCCAAATATATATAGATTAAAAAATAATTTCTATATTAATATCTGTAGGTGTAAAATAAAAATAAAGTGATTGTCTTTAAAAAAAGCTATGGAAATTATAATTTAAAAAAAACTATCTATAGTTTCTGTTACATTAGAGATTTATTTTAACTATTATAAGCATTTTATTATTTTTATATCCAGTAGAGGAAAAGACAGCTACATGTGCTTTCTCTGGTGATACTGACTCAACCTGTTTTACTTTTTTGAGATAGTGATGTACATGACAAGATATGACTTTGATTTCTGAAAGATTAGTCTTGTGAATTACATTATGCTAATATGAAATAGTCAATACATGTTGTAAAGATTTAATAAAAATGCAAAGCAAATGGCACTGTGCCTGGAACAAAGTAGCCAGTAATCGTGGATTTCTCCTACTTCTCTGCTTCCTGTGTGTTCCAAGTGAACTGTTAAATTGCAGTTCTCATTATGCAAAGAACTGTGGTAGCCTGATGAGAAAAATGAATCTGAGTCCAAGAATTTCAGCACCTGACAGTTTTGATCAGCCTTATAATTGCACATTTTGTAAAGCAATTAAATTGCAGAAATTGCAGCTTGATATATAGAGCCTCTGCCAGAGAAAAAAATCTAGACATTATAATATCATCATGAATGCAAATATAATCAAGACCATTGTTATGACTAATAACTTATTAGGCAGAATAACCCAGGGAACCTATTGCTCTAAATATTGACAGTTACCTTTGGCCCTTGGTTATCTATATTATTATAAGTATTAGTACCTCATGAATATACACAATACTGAATACCATCACCAGTGAAATTTCTATGGAATGCATTCATTATATAAAGGCATGGACACTCATCACTGCTTTGTAATTCCTGTAAAGCATTAGAAAATGTCCTTCCACTAGCCCTTGTTATAAGGGATATTTATTCATTTATCAAAATGGATCAAATGGAATTGTCATTAATGTTTACTTAGATTAAAATTATATGGTTAGCCAGATATGGTGGCACACACCTTTAATCCCAGTACTCAGGAAGCAGAGGTAAGAGGATCCTCATGACTCTGGTGCCACCCCGAGACAACATAGTGAATTTTAGGTCACTCTGGGCTAGAATGAGATCCTACCTTGGGGAAAAATTGCATACACACACACACACACACACACACACACACACATACATACATACATGAAATACCAAAGAATGAAATATTTATACTTGATGCACCATATGATTGTAACGAATCTTGTGAAGGGATTACAAACATCTTGATATTTCAAAATTTAAAACACTATGGAGTATTTTCATATAGAACCCAGTCCATACATGAGGCCTAAATTGAGATATGGTTAAAGAGCTCTATGTTTGGGTACATGGCTCAATCTTAAAAGAAGGTTTCGGCTCAGAGATTTTTGGTTATATTAAGTTTCTTACCTAAGTCTCCAGCACCCTGCTGGAGGAGGCATATCGTCGATCTTTAGTTCAGCCCTACTATGGTATGTGGAGAAGATAAGCTTGAGAGGACTTCCAGTCAAGATGGTGTCCGCCTAACCACAGCGCACCTCCCTGGGAAGGAAAGGCAAGATGTTGAGTTTATTGGGTCTTCTAGGGGTGAGCAGCCTCTAATGGATCTCCAGTGGGAAGGTGCAGAGGAGCAAAGAAGGGCATCTGCTGATTCCCACACTCTGGAGTAGCCCACCAGTCCCCCTATCCCCTCAAGCTGCCATCCCAGCCATAGACCCAGCTGCAGGTTCCTCCTGCACGAAACACAGGCAAGGGAACCCAGGCCAGCAGGCCATCATAGCTCCATGAGCGCCTCAACACCCTCAAATGCCATCCTGCTCACCGCCACCCCACAACCCCATGTGTGGACCCAGGCTAGTGGTCCCCCAGGGGATCTCCACGCATGAACACCATCCCACTCGAGGATCCCCCCACCCCAGGGTGCAGACCCAGGCAAGCAGGCTAATGTACCCCAGGCATTACCACCACCACAGAGCTCCATAGGAGAATTTCTTCCTCCCCCCTCCCCCGCCTCGTGCGTGGCCAGTAGGCTAGCATTCTCCCAGGGGACATCCAGGTAGGAACACCATCCCAGTGGACACCGCTCCCCACCGCAGTGAACTGACCCAGGCCAGAAGGGTAGTATTTCCCTAGGGGGCCTCCACACGCAGTGCCATCCACTCGCTGCCATCCCCCACCTCCCTACTCAGACCCAGGTCAGCAGGCTAATGCTCGCTTCCCACCACCCAGGGCCATCTGGGGACCTTCACATGCCACTGTCCCCCATTGACCCGGACCAGCAGGCTTGGTTTCCCTGCTCCCTCCACACCCCTCTCTTCAGTATGTTACCTGACCCACATGTTACCTGACCCACCATATCCCCACACTGCCTTGTCACAGGACCCAGCTGGTGCTTTGAAAAAATAAACAAGATTGATAGCCCACTGGCCACTTTGAGCAAGTGAAAAAAAAAAAAGAGAGAGAGAGAGAGAGATGCTTCAAATTAACAAAATCAGAAATGAAAAAGGAGAGATCACAACAGACATAAGAGAAATTGGGAGAATCATCAGGATTTACTCCAAAAACCTCTACTCTACAAAACTGGATAATATGGAGGAAAATAATGAATTCTGGACACATACCCCATTACCAAGGCTAAACTCAAAGCAGATTAATCTCCTAAACAAACCTATTATGCCCATTGAAAATGAAAAGGTAATCAAAACTCTCCCAAAAGAGGAGTGCACGACCAGATGGCTTCTCAGCAGAATTCTATCAACATTTTCCTATGAACTTAGACGTTCAAGGGGTGTTAGAGGCTGGGGGTGTGGAGGGAGTGGGGAAACCAAGCCTGCTGGTCTGGGTCCATGCATGACAGGGCAGTGGCATGTAAGGTCCCTAGATGGCCCTGGGTGGTGGGAGGGGAGCATTAGCCTGCTGACCTGGGTCTGAGTAGGGAGGTGGGGGATGGCAGCAAGTGGGATGACACTGGTGTGGAGGCCCCCTAGGGAAATACTACCCTTCTGGCCTGGGTCTAAGATCCTGAACAAAATCCTCACAAACCAAATTCAACAGCACATCAAAAGCATTATCCACCTTGATCAAGAAGGCTTTTCCTAGGGCTGCTGGGGTGGTTCAACATATGGAAATCTGTCAATGTCATACACTTCATTAATAAACTTAAACACAAAAACCAAATGATCATTTTGATAGATGCAGGAAAGGCCTTTGACAAAATACAACATCACTTCATTGATTAAAACATTGGAGAGAGCAGGCATGGGCAGTTTATAACTGAACATAATAAAGGCTACATATGAAGCCCTTAAAGCTCAAATAATACTAAATGGGGAGAGGCTGAAGAAATTCCCATTAATATCAGGAACAAGACAGGGATTTCCACTCTCATCTCTGCTCTTTAACATAGTACTGAAAGTCCTAGCTCAAGCAATGAGACAGGAGAAAGAAATAAAAGGGATACAATTTGGAAAGGAAGAAGTTAAGTTAAACTCATAGATAACATGATTCCATGCATAACAGACCTGAGAAATTCCATCTCAAAACTCTTAAAGGTGTCTAACTCCTTCAGCAAAGTACCAGGATACAAAATCAATGCACAAAAATCAGTAGTCTTTCTATATGCAAAAGACAAAGATACAGAGAAAGGAATAAGTGACATTGTCCTATTTTCAACAGCAACAAAAATAAAATACCCTGGAATAACATGAACCAAGGATGTGAAAGACCTATACGATGAAAATATAAGAATACTCAAGAAAGAAATCGAGGAGGTCTTGAGAAAATGGAAAGACCTCCCATGTTCCTGGATAAGCAGAAGTTACATTGTGAAAATGGCAATCTTACCAAAAGCAATGTACAGATTTAATGCAATTCCCATAAAATCCCAACATTGTTCTCTACAGAGATAGAATATATGATCTCAAAATTCATGTGGAATGGCAGAAGGCCACAGATATCCAAGCATATCCTCAGCAAAAGACACACATCTGGAGGCATCACCATACCTGACCTAAAGCTATACAAGAAAGCCATAGTAATAAAAAACAGCATGCTACTGGCATAAAAACAGGAGTATAGACCAATGGAACAGAATTGAGGACCCATACTTTGGGTCAAGCAAGTGCAGCTACTTGACAAAGGCCCTAACAATGTAGGCTGATAAAAAGACAGCATCTTCAACAAAGGGTGCTGGACAAAATGGATACCCATATGCAGGAAAATGAAACTTGATCCACTCCTCTCACCATGCACAAAAATCAAGTCCAAATGGATCAAAGATATCAATATAAAACTAGAAACTCAGCTACTATTGGAAAAAAAAAAAAAAGGGATGAACCTTCCATGATATAGGAATGGGAAAAGACTTCCTGAACAAAACTCCAGTAGTGTAGGAACTTAAACAATAACTCAATCATTGGGATCTCATGAAGCTGAAAAGTTCCTTCACAGACAAACATACAATAAGCACAGTCAATAGATTACCCACAGAATGGGAGTAACTTTTTCCTGGCTGTAAAACTCACAGAGGCCTAATTTCTAGAATCTACAAAGAACTCAAAAACCTAAGCAATGAAAAGTCAAACAACCCACTCGCAAAATGGGGCAAAGAACTGGACAGGCAGTTTTGAAAACAAATGCTGGCAAGGATGTGGAGAAATAGGAACCCTCATTCACTGTTGGTGGGAATGTAAGATGGTACAACCACTAGTGAAAGAAATATGGAGACTCCTCAAACAGTTTGACTATAGAGTTACCAACAGACTGAGTTATTCCCTTACTGGGCATTTACCCTAAAAACTCCAAGCCTCAGTTCAGAGAGATTTGCTCAACTATATTTATAGTTGCTCAATTCATAATAGCTAAGAGCTGGAATCAACCCATATGCCCATAATTAGACAAATGGATAACCAGGATGTGGTATATCTACATGATGCAATTCTACAGAACAGTAAGGAAAAATGACACAATGAAATTTGAAGAAAAATGGTCAAGCCTGGAACAGATCATTCTCAGTGAACTCACCCAATCATAGAAAGATAGTTGTCACATGGTCTCACTCATCTGTGGCTCCTAACCTGAATCTGCCCAAGATGCTGACATACCTAATAAGCATCTCGAGGACTGGACAACTGGGTGGGTGTAGGGAGATAAGGGTGGGAGTGGGGGACACAAAACTTGACCCAAGTGGCAAAAGTACCATAAAATTCTATATCCTAAAAGATATACTAAATGGTTGAACCTTCATTAGGTTCTTAGAGGGAACACCTGAATCATAGGGCCCTGGAAAGGGTATGATGAAAACTAACCTTAATCTTCTCCTGTTTCTCTCTCTCTTCCTCTTTTCTCTGTCTCTTATATTACCTGTCTTTTTCTTCCTTCTTTTCCTTGGCACTGGCCTGTAATAGCATGTGGTTAACATCCACAATGAGCTGTTGATCAGAGAGACCTACAAGTTTTCCCAAAAGAAGACAGATTTCTGTCAGAGTACTTGATGATGCACCAAAGGTCATTGGTAAGACCTTATTGCTGAAGACACAATATGCTGTTGGTATGGAACATGGAGTGACCTGGAAGAGAGTCAGTCCCCAAACAGTTAGTTTATTAAGTGCCAGAAGGTGCTACATGAGTGACTGGGGGAACATGACCAACATCTGTCCAAGTAACTCATGGTCTAAACTACTCAGCAGCAAACTACCTGGCATGATGCTCACACAAGTGCAATAGTGGCACACAGCCATGGCAGGTAACCAACTACTCTTGATTTGGCTAGCTGATCTGCTCAGTGGAATGGAACCCATAGCCTGAGCTGGGAAACAAATCAGAACCATATCCAAAAAACGAGCCTGCTCTCCATTATCAAGGTCCCACCAACAGTGGCCTATAAAAGGACCTACACCTATTAAGTTATCTCTGAATAATAATGGCTATCTCATTTATCTGGTGCTGAATACACTATCCATTGGAGAATTTCTTTTTATTTTTCAGGTAGATGCAGATCCAAAGGAATAAGCCCATCACACCTCAACAGGGCCCCAGCTGAAGCCAAGAGTAATTGGGTAAGTGAGCAAGAGTTCCTCTTTCTTGGTGAAACTGATAGCAGCATAGGGTGAAGGAGTAAGACACAGAGAACACTCAACTCCTCCCAAGCCAGATATCCAGAGACACAGAGGCTTCCTAGACCTCGTCACTGAAGTAGACTTAAAATGAACCCAACATGACTCAGGGAAATTTGCAGAAGAGGGGGAGGATAGATTGTTAGAGCCACATGTAGGGTCATTATGCGCAGAGCCATTGCCTCTTCCCCGTAACTGATGGATAACTCCACAATGCACAATGTACATTCCTCAGTGATGATGGCCCCTGCAGAGGGGGGAGGACAGGGAGGTGCCAGCTGTATATGATAAAACAGAAGCTTTCATGACCTCAGGGGAGGAAAGAGTATGTAGAGAGTAAAAGATCAAGAACGATATACTCCATCAAAGTGGTTTCCTTGGAGTCTCGGTGCACTATAAATTAAGCCCTCACCCTGAGGCTGAGGGAGGAGCATTTGTGAGGTAATCCCAACAGTGAGTGCCACTGAAGTGCTGCTTTGGGGTTTCATACTCTAAGCCAGCCCTTACTCCGAGGTTGAGGAAGGAGTACCCACAGCCATAATCCCGACATAGTGAGCCTCACAGAAGTGCTTCTCTGGGGTCCTACACTCCTGGACAGAGACAAGCAGCTTTTTGGAAGTAGCTACAGGGCAGTCATCATTCAGGGTGGGATGAGACCACTTGGCAGTGGCTGCTCTGGGGTCCCCATGATCTGTAAATAAGCCATTACCCTGAAGCTAAGAGAGGAGCATCCGAAGAGTAATCTTGACACAGGAAGCCCCATAAAAGTGGCTGTTTGAGGGCTCATGTTCCTATAATTAACCCCTCTCTCCATGCTCTGTAAGTAACCCCAATAAACTCTTTGTTTCACCAAACTGGTATTGGTACAATCATAAAAAGATAATAAAGAGAAGTTTGAGCTTTGGCTCTTCATGCTTGCATGCTATTGGTTTTTGCTCGCTCTGATGTGGTTGCTGAAGTGAGCCACCTTCTTCTACCACGATGAATCTTCCCCCGGGACCACTAGGCCTGAAATAAACCCTTACCTCCCATGAACTGTTTCTTATCAGATGTTTTTCCTAGCAACAAGAAGGGAACTGCAACAGTGGTCTAAAAGCGAGTTTTTCCTATATAATGTACAGTAAAACCAGAGGTGTCCTTTTATTTTGATTTGACATTTTGGGGAATTAAAAAAAAAAACCAAATAGGATTGTTTTTAAAGATTTTATTTTTATTTATTTATTAGAGACAGAGAGAGAATGGGCACTCCAGGGCCTCTACCCCTTGAAATGAACTCCAGATGCATATGCCATCATGTGCATCTGGCTTCTGTGGGACCTAAAGAATGGATTTGGGGTCCTTAGGTTTCAGAGGCTTGTGCCTTAACCACTAAGCCATCTCTCCAGCCCATCAAATAGCATTTTAAAAAATGTACAGATGTTCTTTTATGAATTGATGACTTAAAAGGCATTCCCTCTTTCTCCTTCCTTCCTTCTGTTTTTCCTTTCTTTCCTTCTCCTCTTTGTCTTTCTTTTTATATTTTCACTTAATTTTAAATCAGATGTAAGATTTAAAAGAATCAAAGAATCACCTCAGAATCACAAGATAAGCCGAACTTTTCACCCTGCCCAAAAGGCTTGGTGAGAACTGGCCTTTCCCTTCACTTTTCCTCCCTGCTAAGCATTTTCCCCCATGCTCACTGAGATGTCCTTTTTTGCCTTTCCACTGTAATAACCTGCGAAGTTTTTTCTGCCTGAGGGTCTTTGTTTTTCAGAAGTCATCTTCTAAGAAATCAGTTTTCAATTGAGTTAGCAGCTCAAATGTCAGTTTCCTCAAATCATCTTTTAATCTATGTCTCAAAGTGAATATTGGCTCCTCAGAGATATTACCCACATACTCTGTGCTTGTTTCATTTCTTGGTCAAATAGACCTTTGTTTACTCTGTGTTTGCTTTCTAAAGATGCTATAACAGCAAAGACTAGGTGTCTTAAACAAAAAACGAGATTTTCTCACAATACTGAAGGTTGTTTCATCACATGGATTTTTTTTTCTTTTTTTCTTTTTTTTTTTCCTGAGACCATGCACCAATGATATCTCTTTGTCTGTCTAGACGTTCTCTTATTGGACAATAAGACTGTTAGTAGCCACCTTAATAGCTTCATTTTAACTTAATCCCTTTTGTAAAGATTCTGTATACAAATGCAGTGTATTCTGTCATCCTAAAGGTCATGGCTTTAAATATGAATTTAGGGAGAGTATACACATTTTCATTCACATAATACTTTCTCTTTTTTTTTTGTCTGCTGACATTACGATGTGCTGGTTTTCTTCATTTCTCTTTCCTTGGCTAGTTCCTATTGATTGAAGTTGGTGGGCAATAGATATTTGTTGATCATTTAAATGAAACTTTTCAGTGATTAAATATTGATGTTTCAAGGCAAATACTGAAACAAGTTTGTCTGAAAGTGAAGGGGCCTTATCTCAGCTCAGAGGTTAGATGAACTCAGGAATGAGGAGGCCAACTCACCAAAGCTCTGAATCAAAAACTCTGGGTTCACTGTTTCACAAATTTAGGAATTAAAACCATGGACAGGATGAGTTTTAAAGGAGACATTTTGTCATAGAGAGAAAGCAATTTTAGAGCAAAAGCTTTATTTATTGCAAAGCAAAAATTAAGAAAAAAAAATAAAAGCTGTGTGCATCAGTAGAGAGGTCCCAAACAAGTTGCTGACTGATGACTGTTGTTACGATGACTGTTGTTACGGGGTTTATTTATAAGACTATCTGGCCAGAGAAATAAGTTAATTTTATAATGTCTGGGATGATATCTTGGTAAGTGTACTTGTATCCCAATTATTAATCGTCCCTTGTGTCCAAGTGTCTTTTATCCAATCAGGGAACTGTTTGTTGAGTTTTTACTTTGCCTCCATTTATGGACAATGGGAGGGTTTGGCAGACTCCTGCCAGCTTTGCCAGGGAGGGAGAAGTACAACACAATCCAGATCAAAAACCAACACGTGCTTCATGCAGGTGGTGAGAGCCTGTTGAAACTGGTTCTATGAGATTTGCAGAGCCCTGTCCTTCCTCTCATTTGGCCTTTAGGGTTTCTGACACCCAGCTGTAAGCCAATTGTCTTCTGCAGTGTTCCCAACCATACTGCTTTAATCCTAACCCTTGTGTTATCTATTACAATTCCAAGGCAAGGATAAACAAAATGCAGCCATGGTGTAGCTGAATTGTAGCCAAGGGCACCGAGCAAGATGACTGGCTGTGAAAGGTCCTTCCATAACTATTTAGCAAGCTTCTCCCTCTTATTCTGTATCACTAGGATATAATATAACATAAATATAAGTGATAAACTTAATAACATATTATGTAAAGAGTCAGTATTGAGATAGAAAGTATTTGCTTTATTATTTGGACAGTTCTGTTCAGAGTGGAAAATGAAAGTAGAATTATTTTAATCCAGTATAGTATTTATTGATAAAATAACACCCATGAAATTAGCTTGAAAAATATTTTTGAAATGTTGAAGAATGTTCATCAAAAAAAAGAAAAAAAGATTCTTTGCAGCAATGAAACTACAAGTCTGGAGTTGTGCATCCTAATGGTACAGCATTTGCCTAACATGGGCAAAGTCCTGAGTTCCCTACCTACACAACCATAGGTAAATAATAACAAAAAGCAACCAATCTGTGCATTGTGGTGGAGATCTAGAATATGAGTCCTTGCCATGTGGAAGCAGGACCATTAGGAGTTTGAAGCCAAGTCTGGGCTACTTGAGACCCTGTTTCATAAACAAACAAAAGTTCAGCTACATATTTTATGTAGAAAACACAAAGTAATTCATTTAGTTAACTTTCTTTCATTAGAAATATTTGAGAAGCCAAGAGCCAGAATGACCCAGATGAAATGAGTTTTCATGCAACATATACTTAAGGAATGTGAAAATTGAAACATGTTGAAGGAAGTGTGTGGGGGATTAAGATCAGGTTATAATAACATATATGCAAATTAGCAATGAAGCCTTCTATAGCAGGGCAAAATACAAAAAGTCAAGAGTGTGGAGACAATGAAAGCTTTCTAAGTTTCTAACTTTGTGAAACAGAAATTGTGGTGAGTGTGGTTAATGTATAAAGACTGAAATTTAAGTAAGAAAGCAGGGGCTACGGTGTTTGTAACTTACTAGATGTAGGGAGATGGTGTGATACTGTCTCATAGGTTATCAACAACAAACCTGTGGGAGTGAATTATCCCCATTCTCTATTTTAAATCCTGAAAACTGATCAAATTGGTTACTATTCATAGATAGTGTGGAAAAACTTAAGAAGGGTGATGATTCAGATAACATATTTTTTTAATTTTTTTTTTTTTTTTTTTTTTTCTGAGGTAGGGTCTCTCTAGCCCAGGCTGACCTGGAATTCACTACGTAGTCTCAGGGTGGCCTCGAACTCATGGCAAGCCTCCTACCTCTGCATCCCACGTTCTGGAATCAAAGGTGTGTTCCAGCATGCCTGGCTTTACTTATGATATTTTTTTATATATAACTGAAAGGAAATATAGAGATTTGATTCAAGATAAGTCTCCATTAAAAAAAAAAAAAAAAAACACCTTAGTGAGGAAGAGAATTCTTTAGTTACCAGGACAGACACATTATCATTAAGGAAAGAAGTGAGGGACTGAAGAGATTGTTCAGTGGCCAACGTGTTTCCCTGCAAAGCCTAACAACCTAGGTTCAGTTCCCCAATACCCACATAAAGCCAAATGCACAAAGTAGTGTATGCATCTGGAGTTTGTTTGTAGCGGCTGGAGGACCTGGCACACCCATTCTGTCCCAGTCTCTCTCTCTCTCTCTCTCTCTCTCTACCTCCCTCCCCTGCCCCTCTCTCTCTCTTTCTTTCTATGTGTCTCTTACTTCTGCATCTCTCTGGTTGCAAGTAAACAAAGTAAAGAAGTGCACAACATGTAGTAATCAAACAATAATGACGTTTGATTGATAAGAATATATGATGGTTGAAGATGGGTGATGAATGAGGCTATGTGTGGGTTAAGGGTGTGTGATGGTTAAGGATGTAAAATATGGCCAAAATGATGGCATACTATCATAAACACACATCCGAACTAGAAATGAAGTTTATCTTGGTTGAGGTTTTGGAAATTATTTTCAGGATGGTAACTCAGCTCATGTACTATATTCTTCAGGAATTCACAGTTTTGAGCATGCTGCTCTTCAGAGAACGGCCTATAGCAATAGCAGTGTGCCCTAAGTTCTAGTTGACCGACTCAATTGAGGGTAGCCACTCTAAACTTTTATTGATTGTGAATTGCAATTGATATTTTCATCATGAAACGAAAATTTGCATGTTCCTCCTCATCCCAAGTGGCATTTGCTGGAGGCATCCTTCTCTGGAATGCTGTACTGGTGCTTGCTCAGGATATATATAAAAGAATGGCAAGAGATTCCAGTACACTCAGACTCTTAGAAATAGTTTATTGAATTTTTTTTCTATTTCGTACTTTTAAATATAGATTCTTTTGGGGTGGGCAGTAGCATATCAGTGACATCTAATAAAGCCGATATATAAAAGAGACCAGGAAGAGAATGTCCCTAGAATGTCTTAGGTAAGTCAAAATTGAAGTCAGGTGAGTAGGAAAAAATACAAATATTAATAATTTTCAACTATACTAATATCAGTTAATAATAAAAATAAGATAGAATATTTTCATAACAATTTATTTTACTCTTTGTCTAACTTCTTCTCACCCAAAATTAAATAATAACATTTAAAACTACTTGTATTAAGTTTACACTTCTCATACCATATTATCATTTTTTTTCCCATTGCAGAAGCAGCATAATGCTAAAGGTGGATTTAGAGTGTTTCTATGTTCACAAGAACCCATGCAAAATGAGGTTTTTTTTGTTTGTTTGTTTTTGTTTTTGAGAGAAAATTTTCCACCAGTCTTCACAATTTTGAAGGTTAAAAAGATTTCACACATCAAAACAACCAACTCAACCCCAGTGAAGATGAAAACACCTGCTTCTGGCAGGACTCTGACCTTGCTAACTAAATTCTCCACCTCTTCCTTCCCTTTCGCATCTCTGAGCCAGACATAAATATTTTCTACCCCTATTTTCATCTTCCACTGAGAGAGAAAATAATGTGGAAAGCAAACATCAAATCCCAAGACACACCAGAAACTCATTCTGTGCTGCTTCCTTTTGGCCATAGGATTTCCCCCCTTCACTTTCAGGAATAAACAGTTTCAGGGATCAATCTTTGTGGTTTTAATAGCATGTGGCATTTGCAGTCTCTGAATCCCAAATTTCTCTATGATGCTTGCTTCTTCAGTAACCTGGGGCCTCGAATATTATTACCCTATTCCTTAAGTAGTTTTCCTCCTTCATTGCTCCTTGATTTTTTTTTTTAACTTAGATACACTTGGATCTAGTTTTACCAATCAGTTTTACTTAGCAAAGCATCCAAAAAGATTTCAGTGCTGTGCCACAAATAGTTCACACCTGCATAGAAATATTTCCTTCATTTACCAACATGTATGTGTGGTACAGTTACCTACACGTCACATAGGAGTTTTCTTCTTTATGGTGATTTAGCTGAAGAATGAACAGTGTATTATGTAGAAAATCCTACATTCAGGAAAAAGTATGAAGTAGTTATAAGTCCATATCTACCAAATCAAAATGTGAAGACTCACCAAGAGATTTGATGGAGAGATGAGGTATTAAAATAATTTAACAGACTAAGAGGACATTGATAAAAATAAAAACAAATGCTTGCTATATTTGTGAACAACACTGTTTTTAGACTTCATGATCTCATGAGAATCCCAGGCCAAAGGCAAACCCTTTCTACTACGTTTCTTCCCTAAGATGAAGTAGGTAAGCAAGAAGATTAATGCAAAGACACAAAGACAAATCTTTTTTTTTTTTTTTTTTTTTTTTCAAGGTAGGGTCACTATGTAGTCTCAGAGTGGACTCGAACTCTCAGCAATCCTCCTATCTGTGCCTCCAGAGTGCTGGGAATAAAGAAGTGCACCACCATGCCTGGAAAAAAATTCTTTTAAAACTGCTTGTTGAGTGTACACTTTATTTGCTTCACTGCTAGAAAGGAATCATGCTTATTACATTTTGATATTCTTACATTATTCTACTCTGTAAATATGGTTACTCTGTTATTCCTGATTTATGAGTTTGATTTTATAGAACTTTACATCCAATATTTTTGTCATAAAGAGACTTAAGCCAAACTGTGACTTAAATCTTGTTTATACATATTAACACTTTTAAGTCATTGTTTTAGGCATGTAAATTTTGTGGTTTTTCTAACAAAATGTGATATTCTTTTTTAATTCTTGCAATTTCTTACAAGTTAAGCCCATAAGATTTTAAACCTTTTTCATATTTGTCTGCATGCTGGGTTGACATGTAGCATATTATTTCACATATTCCCTTAAAAATGAGATTTTTATGAGTCTTAGGAGGTTACCTCCACCTTCCAAGAAAATGTCTAGTCACCATTTGCTTATATATTTTCTTGGTTTATCACTTGTTTATTCTCTTTTTCAAGTCCATAATGCTTATCTCTCTGAATCCCCTTATCTCTCTATGTGGCTCTGTTAATGTTTCATATTCACCATTTCATTTTTTTAAAATTTAAACATTTTTATTTATTTATCTGAGAGACACAGAGAGAGTGAGAGAGGAAAAGATACAGAAAGAAAGAGAATGGGCATGTCAAGGCCTGTAAGCCATTGCAAACAAAACCCAGACAGATGTGCTACCTTTACATCTGGCTTTATGTGGTTACTGGGATCCTTAAGTTTTTCAGACAAGTGCCTTAACCATCTCTCCATCTTGTCCATTTTTACATTTTCTGTGGGAATCTAGCATAAAATCTAAGGATTTTAGTGCAAATAAAATATTTTCTTCTAAAAGCATTATCTCTGTCTTCTACTACATAGAGGTTGACTGACATCATACATATTGAGTACTCATATTTTTTTAAAGGAGACAAAATTAACACAGAAAATTTCAAAAAGAATATATAGCAATTAAGAATGAATGTTGGGCAGGAGAGATGGCTTAAAAGATAAGGTGCTTGGGCTGGAGAGATGGCTTAGCGGTTAAGCGCTTGCCTGTGAAGGCTAAGGACTCCAGTTCGAGGCTCGATTCCCCAGGACCCACGTTAGCCAGATGTACAAGGGGGCACATGCATCTGGAGTGCGTTTGCAGTGGCTGGAAGCCCTGGTGCATCCATTCTCTATCTATCTACCTCTTTCTGTCTCTCTCTCTCTCTGTCACTCTCAAATAAATAAATAAAAATGAACCAAAAAATATTTTAAAAAAAAGATAAGGTTACTTGCTAGCCAAGTCTAATTACTCATGTTTGACTCTCCAGGTTCCACATAAGCCAGACGCACAGTAATGCAAGCACAGAAGGTCACACATGTGTACAAGATGGAGCACATGTCTGGAGTTCAATTTCAGTGTCTGAGGCCCTGGAGCTCTTTCTCTTTCTCTCTCTTGCTCTCTGTCTGATAAAAAAAATAATAATAACAATAAAAAAATAGAACCAGATGTGGTGGCACATACCTTTAATCTCAGCACTTGGGTGGCAGAGGTAGGAGAATTAATATAAAATAAAATAAAACAAAAATATCATATAAATGCAAACATCAGCAAAGAGGAAATGAAATGAATGTTGCCAGTAGACATATATTGGCATTGAAATGATTAGATCTATAGTATTGAAGTGAAATGTAAATTATAACATATATAAATACCCTTAGTAATATAAATGTGAACATAAATGCATATGCTCAGAAGTTATTTGTTAATTAGGGTGGATTAAACATATGACAAAGGTTTTCCAGCTTCTATTTTCTTGGTAAACCTACTATCTTACAACTTTGCTTCTGAACACTGCATGATCCCATCTGCAAGTCCATCATTCGAACAACCAACTAGCATGCTTAATGGATTTTATGTTCCAGCCTAGATCATACTTGGGTGTGAGCTGGCTAGGACTCTATAAATACCTTTCTCAGAGATCTTATACTGTACTATGAGAGCAAACTTTATTGACACACACACAAAAAAAAACTTACAGAATAATATCAGAAATGTATAGTCATGCGGAGATGGGTTAAGGACTGAGTTTTAAGTTTCATATGAAGCTATTGTAGAGTTGGAAAGAGAAGAATGAAAACACTGATTTAATTTGTACATATCACACTAGACTGTCATATATACTGGTGCCTCTGTAAACAATCATCTGTTAACTAAATGTGGGAATAAATTGACCTGAGATGCATGTTTTATTTGCTTTGGTTTTTAAAATTATACTGTGCTATCTTCTTCCTAAGTGTTATATTGCTGCCTATCATTCTTCTGTGAGCTTGAGGGATCTTTGTATTTATGTATTTGCTCTTTTTTTCTATTTTGTTCTGATTATAACACTGAAATGTTTTGTATATTGAAAATACTTCAAATATATGTGTAGATAGTTAAAATAAAACCTCAGATTTTTGTAATAAAAACCCATTTTGTAAGTTTTGGTTGAAGGAATGCATAATCAAAGTGAATAAATCCCATGTGTTTTATTTTAATTTATTGAATTCTAAAATTTCATATTAATTTTTAGAAAATAAGTGGTATATTAAAAAAAATCTCTTGAATTTTACAAATTTAACCATCTTGAAAGCTCCTACTCCTTTAAACTTGATTCTCCAATGACAAGTGTATAAATAGCCACTCTAAGTCTAATACTTTATCCTGAGACTGGTGTGAACATAGTATTAACATAATATTAATGGTCAAAATAGGTCAACCATTTTCTTCATTTTTTGGTCAACGAATTACTTTCTTGAAGTGCAGTGTCACTCTGCTGGATGGTTCATTTGTGCTGCTCCACAGTTGAAACTAGCAGTCAGGCAGGAGGGGCAGCTAAGCCGAGGCAGGGAGAGAGAACTGATCCTCAGAATCAGGTCTGAAATGTCGTAAGTTAAAATGCATCTATCTATGGCTTTTGTGTGTGAAAACTCACAAACCAGCTGAGAAAGCAGTTCTTAATGATGAGATTTCTTACAATGCATTGTGACCAACTAGTCAATTAACTGAACGGCTGTGGACTTTCTAGATGGCTGTGGATGGAAAGCTATTAGGTTAATTGTAGTTTTGATCTCAAAATCCAGGTAGGTAAATTCAGATGTAAAGGGAAGACTTGGAGGAAGTTGATAAAGAGTTAGAAAGCATACTGAAAAGTATTAAAAGTACTCAAAGCCCTCAGAGTGATGCCCAGAACTGTCTAATTTGTTCTTATACTTAAGAGAAGGTCTTCATGTTGACCACAGCACAAAATATCTCAAATATGTGACATAGACATGGTTATGTGACAATAATATGCTGAAAAAGTTTAACCAAATAAAGAAAATCTAGGTACTTTCAAAATGAGGACATTAAAATATATAATTATTTCCATGTTTTGTTATATAAAACAGTTTTTAAGGCTTCTGAATGAATTCATTTCTTTTGATGTGATTTATGAATATGAATAATAATTTTAGAAACACACTTGACACTTGTCACATCTGTCATATTCCATACAGTTGTTAGAGTGGCAGTGTTGTTGTTTTCCTATAGTTGGCTTGTAGTTTAACCCAATGAAAGACTTTTAAAACTATTCCTTTTCCTATAAATCTAATGTCTTTTTAAAAAAAATACTCTAGTTTATTATCAAAAAATACAACTTGGGCTGGAGACATGGCTTAGCAGTTAAGTGCTTGCCTGTGAAGCCTAAGGACCCTGGTTCAAGGCTCAATTCCCAAGGACCCTCATTAGCCAGATGCACAAGGGGGCACAAGCGTTTGCAGTTTCTGGAGGCCCTGACACGCCCATTCTCTCCCTTCCTCTCTCTCTCTCCCTCCCTCTCTCTTTCTCTTTCTTTCTCTGTCAGTCTCAAATAAATGAATAAAAGTTAATGAAAATAAATTAAAAATAGAACTTTATTTTTTATAAAGAGAATTTCTTCTCAGAGATAATTTGTGAAATGTATCTCATATAGATTTTCATCTAAAGAAAATTTGGAAAGAGTTGAAATTCTCAAACCATGTTGTATGATAAAATAAAATAAAAAGTATTTATTTGGAAATATATACTATTAGAAAGTTTAAAATTCTGGTTTCCTTTTCACTCTTTGATTCATGTTACTTGAGGATTACACATTGGAGAATATGTAATTTTCCCATTTTATTTTAATATTAATCTTATATTTTCAAAAATTGGAGCAACTATGGCTGGAGAGATGGCTTAGCAGTCAAGGCATTTGCCTGCAAAGCCTAAGGATTCACATTTGACTCTCCAGGTCCCACTAAGCCTGACGCACAGTGATACAAGCATGCAAGGTCATGCATGCAAACATGAGGTACACACATCTGGAGTTTGATTTCAGTGGCTAGAGACCCTGGCATGCCAACTCTCTTTCCCTCTTTCTCCCTCTCTCTCTCTTTCTCTCTCTCTCTCTCCCTCTCTCTGTGTGTGTGCCTCTCCCACTCATTCTCTCTCGCATTAAATAAAGGCAGTCTGTTGATGTTGGACTTCCCTCAAAAGTAAGAAAAAATTGGAGCAATTAAATTTTTTACTTTTTATTAATTATGAACTTTATTGTATGAACATCTTGTGTGGTGGTTATATTCATTCCCATCAGGTTATAATTTTTTATTCCCTCTACCCTGCTCCCATTCCACTGAGGGCCCTCCTATTGGTATTTATTTGTGGTATCATGAATACATCAGTTAGTCAGTGGCTATTACAATCTTCTGCACCTCCACCCTTCTACAATGTTCCCTGAGCGTGAGCAGATTTTGAAAATGTGTGAGCTCTATGCAATCTCTGATTTTCAGCTTTCATGAGTTTTGAGTTTTCTCAGTGTCTACTCCCATGTCCCTGGAGGAAGTTTTCTGGCTAGCAGTGAATCCAGCACTCAAGTTTCAATCTTCACTTCCTCTGTAATGTCTTCTGGGTCCTGGCAGATGTGAAAGAGCTCTCTCTTTTGTCTGGTGCTAGGCAGTTGGCTATCTTTCCTTGTTGTATTTGATGGAACTTGGTTTTTCCCCAGTTTTGGCTGGCATTTCTTAGTCCTTTGGCGTGGCATCTTCCTGTGTGAACAGTGGCTGGTGGCACATGTACTGTGAGAAGCTTAAGGATAAGTTTTACAATGCATACAATGTAGTTTAATCACAGTCCTCTCTTGTTACCTTCCTGGCCTCCTGTCCCCCATCCTCTAATCTCTTCTACTTCAACTCATCATTCTGACACTTTGGTGCCTTAGTTTTATCCCTTATTCAACAAGAAATCATGGAATAATTACTTTTATAATTATTAAACAGCCCATATCCACAGCAAAAATGTAAATTTAACAAAATATTGAAAACATAATTAAATTTACTTATATAAACATATGATAAGTTGCTATAAAATAATTTATCTGAGAGTTCATAAATGTTTGCTCATTGGAAACCCATAATATCCAAGAAATATATGGTCTAAAGTCCTTTCCTTTCTGAATGTCTTTCTATTTCCTTCTCTTAAGTTAACAGGTTGCTTTAAGAGATAGCTACATAATAGTTCCTTTAAAATGTGTATTAGGGGGCTGGAGAGATGGCTTAGCAATTGAGCCCTTGCCTGTGAAGCCTAAGGACCCCAGTTCTGAAGCTCGATTCACCAGGACCCATGTTAGCCAGATGCCCAAGGGGGCGCACGAGTCTGTAGTTTGTTTGCAGTAGCTGGAAGCCCTGGTGTGCCCATTCTCTCTCCGCCTCTTTCTTACTCTGTCTGTCACTCTCAAATAAATAAATTAAACAAAAATAAATAAATAAATAAAAATGTATATTTAAAATTGCATAATTTTGTTATTCCTACATCTTTCTTCAAGAATTTTATTACACTCAACTTATTGTCCTGATTGGCTCCTAGATTTTTACTAGACTTTATGCAGGAAGACAACTGGGGTCATTTGTATTGATTTCTGACTAGACAGTTAAATATGACTTGGTACTTCATAGTTTTAATGTGGAGATTCTAGTTGAAATAGATGACAGTTTCTTTAACACGAGACATGTCATAGCAAAGCTACTATTTTGACATACAAAGAGGTTTTTTTTTTGGTTTTTATTTTTCAGAGTAGCAACATTTTATTTTTATATATTTATTTTTTTACTTACACATCAATGTTTATTTTTTTATTTTATTTATTTTTTTATTAGTTTTCTATTCAGCAAATACCGGCAGTTTGGTACCATTATTAGGCTCATCCATGACCTACCCCCTCCCCATTGGCCCCTCCTTGTTGAGGAATATGGTTCACGCCTTGTGGAGTTAGCCCACAGTTATTGGTATGATAAATGTCTCTGCATATCATTACCCAACATGTGACTCTGACATTCGTTCCACCCCCTCTTCTGCAAAATTTCCCTGAGCCATGTTGGGTTCATTTTTGGTATGCTTCTGTGATGAGGTGTTGGGGGCCTCTGGGGCTCTGGCTCTCTGATTTGGTAGGACTTGATTTTTCTCTGTGTTGGTCTCCTTCCCCCTTATGCTGGTATCTAGTTCATCAGGAAAAGAGCACCCTTGATTGTTTCGCCAATTTTCCTTAGTTACAGTCAGGGCCCCTTTGAGGTATGATGGGGTGGCTCTCTCCTTAGGATCTGCATCTATTTGAAAAATAAGCAGATTCTCCAATGGAGAGTAAGTTAGTTCCAGGACAAATGAAATAACCCTTACTATTTTTAATAGAGAGTTTAATAGGTGTAGGCCCTCTTGTAGCCCATGATTGATGGTAACTTGATATTGGAGAGTGGGATTATGTTTGGATATGATTCTGACTTGTTTCCCAGCTCCAACTATGGGTCCTGTACCACTGAGGGGATCAGTTAGCTGAATCAAGAGCAGTTGGCTCCCCACAATGGCTGTGTGCCACTGTTGCACTTGTGTGGGCATCACAACCAGTAATTTGTTGCTATGTAGGTTAGACCATAAGTTGCTTGGAGAGATATTGGTTATTTCCCCAAGTCACCCATGTAGCACCTTCTGGCACTAAATATGCTGACTGTCTGGGGACTGACTCTCTCCTGGCTTCCAGCCATGCAATTCCATTTTATGTGTCAGCTGCACATAGTGTCTTCAGCAATAGGGTCTTACCACTAACCTTTGGTGGGTCATCAAGTACCCTGACAGACGTCTGTCATTGTTTTGGGAAACTGTGTAGGTTTCTCTGATCAAAAGTTCATTGTGGATGATAGCCCCATGCTGGTACAGGTCAGTGTCCACTAAGAAAATGAAGAAGAATATAACTAATATACAAGATTTAGGGAGGAGAGAGAGAGAGGGAGAGGGAGGGAGGGAAGATGTAGAAGGTTTAGGTTAGATTGGTCCTAACCTCTCCAGTGTCTTGTGGTCCAGGTGTTTCCTATAAGGATCTGGTGAAGGTTCAACCAATTAGTCTGCCTTTTAGGAAGTAGAATTTTATGGTACCATTGCTGTTTGGGTCTAAATTAGTGTTCCCCACCCTTTCTATGCCCTCCTGTCCCTCCCCATCCATCCTAGTGTCTAGTCCATGAGATGCTTGCTGGGTATGTAAGGTATCTTGGGTAGATTCAGGTTAGGTGTTATAGATGAGTGAGAGTATGTGGAGATTATTTTTTTTTTTCTGTGATTGGCTATGTTCACTGAGGATGATCTGTTCCAGGTTCACCCACTTTCCCTCAAATATCTTTGTGTCATGTTTTCTGATTGCTGTATAGAATTTCATTGTGTAGATATACCACATCTTAGTTATCCATTCTTCTAGTGATGGACATCTGGATTGATTCCAGCTCTTAGCCTTCATTGTGTTTCATAAGTTTTGGTATGATATGTTCTCATTGTCATTCAATTCCAGGAATTTTGCAATTTCCTTTTTTATTTTATCCTCTATCCATTTATTGTTTAAAAGTGTGCTGTTCAGTTTCCAGGTGCTGTTGGGATTCTTGGTGGGTCTTTTGTTGTTGATTTCTAGTAATATAGCATTGTGATCTGATATCATACAAGGAATTATGTGAATTTTCCTAAATATGTGGAGGCAGTCTTTGTGACCCAGTATATGGTCTATTTTAGAGAATGTTCCATGGGCTGCTAAGAAAAATGTGTAGTCTGTGGATTTGGGATGGAAAGTTCTGTAGATGTCCGTTAGGTCTAAGTGATCTATTGTTTTGTTGAGCTCTCTTACTTCCCTCTTGAGTTTCTGTTTGGATGATCTGTCTATTACTGATAATGGTGTATTGAAGTCCCCAGCTATGATGGTGTTGGTAGTTAGTTCTGTTTTATTGTCAAGTAGGTTTTGTTTTGTGAACTGTGATGCCCCTGTGTTTGGTGCATACAAATTTATGATTGTAATATCCTCCTTATCGATTGTTCCCTTGATGAATAGGAAATAGCGTTCTTGGTCTTTTTTGATTATATTTGGTTTGAAGTCTATTTTATCCGATATTAATATAACTACACCTGCTTGTTTCTTATTCCCATTTGCTTGGATTATTGTCTTCCACCCCTTTACCCTGAAGAAGTGTCTGTCTTTAGTGGTGAGGTAGGTTTCTTGAAGGCAAGAGATTGAGGGTTCTAACTTTTTATCCATCCTGTTAGCCTTTGTCTCTTAATGGGTGAATTAAGGCCATTAATGTTTAGGGTAATGACTGTGAGATTTGATTTGATCCCTGGCATATTGTGGTGGTGATGTGTATTGGTGTTTTCATGGGTTTTTAGCTTTTTGTGCCTACTCTGTGTTTGGTTGTTGTGATCTGCTTCTTATAGGCATTTGAGTTTGGTTATTTGTTTCTTCTTTGTGGAGAATTTCCTGAAATACTCTCTGTAGGTTTGGTGTTGAGTTCATATAATTGTAAAGCTGAGTTTTGTCATGGAAAGTTTTTCTTTCACCATCTGTTATGAGGGATACTTTTGCCGGGTAGAGTAGTTTGGTTTGGAATCCATATGTTCTTAGACTTTGGAGAGTTTCACTCCAGGCCCTTCTAGCTTTCAAGGTTTCCATTGAGAAGTCTTAAGTAAGTCTGATGGGGTTACCTTTGAAAGTGGTGCACTTTGAAAGTGGTTTCCCTACTGCTTTTAGGATTTTCTCTTTGGTGTCAGTGTTTAGAGTCTTAATGATAATATTTCTTGGAGAGTTTCTCCTTTGGCCCAGTCTGTTTGGAGTTCTGTTGGCTTCTTGTATCTTGATAGGCCTTTCTTTTGAGACTGGGTTAGTTTTCTTCAATTATTTTGTTAAGCAAGTTCTCCATGCCTTTGGTCTGAAATTCTTCTCCCTCTGGTATACCAATGATTCTGATATTAGGACATTTGTGTGTATCCCACAATTACCTCATGTTCTGTTCACAGGAACTTTTGAACTTACTGAAGTTTTTGAACTCTCGAACTGTTTCTTCCATCTTGTCTTCCAGATCAGAGTTTCTATCCTCCACTTCGCTGACTCTGTTCTTGAGGGCCTCTAGAGAATTTTGGGCTTGTTCAATTAAGTTTGCATTTTCTACTACTTTTCTATGTATCAGTTCCATCACTCTGTCAAGCTTTCTTTTCACATCATTTTCTGATTTTCTTGATGATTCTTGGAATTCATTGCTGCATTTCTTTATGTCTTCATTTAGTATGGCCAGCTGATTTTTAAGGTCCTGTTTTTTTTCACTCTCCCTCAAACTCTAAAGCTCTTTGAACTCCTTCCAATCTCTTATCAAATTATTCTAGCTTAATGATGGTAGCATCCACATGATTATTGGTCCTTTGTTGCTTTCCTGCAAGTTCTATCAGTAGGTTGGTCAGGGTTGCATTGCTCATAACTTCAATTTGATGTTCTGATCCTAATAACTCTTCTATGTTTTGATTAGATGCGTTCATTGTTGGACTGGGTAGTCTAACTGGGTTTTCTTGCATTTGATTTTTCATGTTATTTCTTTTGCACTGTGGTCTGCCCATGACAGTGTATGGACAGGTAGGTGGGTGGATCAGCCTGGGCTCTAGGGCAATGGGAATCTGAGGCAGCCGGGGGCAGTTGTCAAGCAGCCTGGGCTTTGGCTCCCACTTGCCAAAGCTGTCTATCTACTGCCTGACAGGAGCTCCAAAGCTGCCTGAATTCTGAAGCAGTAATGCACCAAAGATGCCTATGTTTGAGCTTGGAGGGGACTGAGGTACAAAGCCCTGAAGCAGCCCAAACTCTGGCTGGGAACCCTGGGACCTGGAAACAGTCTGTGCTCCCCTGCCACAGGAGAATGTAGGATGGCAGGCGTGGCAGACAGGTAGGAGAGGGCACCTGAGCTGGTGCAAGCAAGAGACACTCTGGGCTTGTGTGGCCATTGCTGTGGGACTGGGCTTGCTGAACAGTAGTGTGGGCAAGTGTGCAGAGTGGTTTAAGCTTCCAAAAGCAGGGATCAATTTGTGTGCACCATTGGGGCAAGGAAGCAGGTGTGGCCACGGCAGGGTGCGGGACCATGATGGTGGGTCTTGGGTCCCCGGTGATGGACGCAGAGCCATAGAGGGGCATCATGGGTCTGCGGTGGTGGGGCGCAACTGCTATTTGGTGTTATGGGTGGTCTACCCGCCCTCAAGGGGATCCATGTTTCACTGTTTTCCCCCACCTCTGTGCCCTCCCACTGATAAGAAGTCCCAGAAAACCCTTAATGTCTTGCCTTTCTTTCCCAGGGATTTGCATGGCAGCTACGCAGTTGCCATCTTTGCCAGAAGTTGCACCTTTTTTTTGGTTTCTCAAGGTCTGTTCTCACTCTAGCTCAGGCTGACCTGGACTTCACTATGTAGTCTCAGGGTGGCCTCAAACTCATGTCAATCTTCCTACCTCTGCCTCCTAAGTGTTGGGATTAAATGTATGTGCCACCATGCCCGGTCTAAACTTGTTAAATTTTGAAGACTATTACATCCTTAAATTGCACTTACAGATTCAAAAAGCATGGACTCAAATGGGAAACTTGGCAAGGGTCAGTGTTCAGGACCACAGCCAATGTTTATATTGGAAATCTAGCTTAAAGTGGCCTCTAAGATAACTCTTTGCTTATTTCACGGATTTGGATGAGTCAAAACGGTTGGGTCTTAAAAGCCTGGTGTGGTGGTGCACACCTTTAACTCCAGCACTCAAGAAACAGAGGTAGGAGGATCACCTTGAGTTTGAGGCCACCCTGAGACTCCATAGTGAATTCCAGGTCAGCCTGGGCTAGAGTGAGACCCTACCTCAAAAAAAAAAAAAAAAAAAAAACAATTGTTGGGTCTTTATAAATGTGACTTTATTTTTATACTAGTATGTCACTGTGTTACTTGACTTTAAATTGTCCCATGGCCTTCTCGCTTAGCACTTGTGAGTGACACTCCTGATGAATGCAAATGTAGCCAGGCATATGAGAAATGTCGGAATGGAATATGGGTTTAGTTTTGACTCTGAGAAGGCATATACTTAAGAGAACAATTATATAACTATCAGACCCATATGCTATGTATTATCCGAGAGAAGCATGAGGAAATACAAATATGTGGAACAATTACATAAAACCAAGTAAACTAATTTTATTATTTTAAGCATGATCATTTTTTATTGCAATTCCATTAGGAGCAGATAGGTTAAAAAAAAAAAAAAACACACTCAGAACACATACATTGCTTTCCAGCTGCTACTAATTGATGCTTTGTTTTTGGGATGTTGCCAACATATAGCTAGATATACTCTACCCCCAAAACTAATTAAAACAACCCGAATTTATCATTATCCTTCTCTAGTTGTGAGGTAAGGTTTAGCTCATCTCGTATGGACTCATTCATATATCTGTGGGTTGAAAAGGTGTTGCCTTATTTAAGAAGACCTAACGTTGGGCAGCTGAGATAATATGTATTTTTTTCCTGCATGTCCCATTTCTTTCTGGGGCCAGTGAGCAGGTCTATCTCATGTCAAGAGCAGAAAAAGCAGAGCAAGCTCACTTGATCTTACAAACTGCAGTGAAGCTCCTTGTTTCACAAGTGTTACTATTTCATTGAGAAAGCAAGTAATGTAGTAAAGAGACCCCTCATCCTCCTATAAGGACACAACAATACACACAGAAAAGGGTGGAAAAGGACATTTTATGGCCACTGTAACAGTAATGAGATGTGACACTGTGGGAAGAGATTGGATCACAGCTTTTGAGTCTCTCTGAATAAGTTGACGAGCTTCTCATGGGAATTACAGCTTTCCTAGAATTGGGTCAAGTCATACCCATCTCACATCCATGAGAGGTGTGATGGTAAAGCAAGGCAGCTCCTTGGGTCCAGCTACTTCCATCTCTTTTCTTCTGGTAGCTGAAGCATCATGAGGACCTCTTCCAAATCCATGAAAATACCAGTGCCCTGTTCTTAGACTTCAGATCTTTCAAATCCTTGAAGCAATATAACCGTTTTTATTTTATAAGTTACGTACTCTGTGATATTTTGTTACAGACGAAGAAAATGGACTCTGAAGTTTGGAGAGATTGGTCAGCAGTTAAGGCATGTGACTTTGGTCACTCCCAAACCTTATAGTACTGAGACTGGCTTTGTAGATTCTGATATTGTCTGGAAGGGGAGGTTGATAAATACTCACCGATGCATGCTTTGTCATGGTTTTGCTTTATGCAGTTCATTTGGAAATGAAATTGAATTTGTGTTCAGCATGCTTAGCACTTTATTTTGTGCTTTTATGTGTGAGGTAAAACTATAGTAGCTCAACTCTGAATATATTTATTGACCTAGAGTTGTTTAAAACAAGTTGTCTTGTCCAATTTAAAATATAGCAAAGATGCTTATTTAATCATGAAAAGGTGGTATAGAATAATATATGATAAATATCTTTAAATTTTCATCTTTTGTTTTTTTAAGTAGCTTCATCAATCAGGATGATTTAAAGAAAAAAAAAAAACTCCCTGAATAGTTTTATTTACTTATGTGGAGAGGGACAGAGACATAGAAGAGAGAAGGAGAGAGAAAGAGATAGAGAGAGAAAGAGAGAGAGAGAGAAAGAAAACAGTATGTGCATATCACAGCTGCATGCCACTACACATGAACTCCATATGCATGAGTCACTTTATGCATCTGGCTTTACATGGGTATTGGGAAATTGAACCCAGTCCAGTATGCTTTGCAAGGAAGTGTCTTTAAAGATGAAGCCATCTCCCCATCTTGAAAATAGAGCTCTTGATAAAAGAATGAGCTAAAAGGAGAAAAAAGGAATAAAAATTATTTATTTCTTTAGTTTGATTGTATAGAATACACACATACACACACACACACACACACACACACTTATTTGACAGTGTACACTGTGGTTTTTTTAAATTAAACTTTACTGAAGTTTAGTTTATAATAAAGACAATCCTAGATATTCTATTTTATCATTATACTCTTACAATTAATACTTATAAAATCAATGCCCAATAGCCAATGAATAAGAAGCTGCTAGTCATCTTTTAATGATAGGTTATGTTTTGTCCTACTTCTTTAAAATCTTGCTAGCATCAATCATGTTGCATTCACAGAAAGGATTATGTAAGAAGTTTTTACCAGCTGCTGGCACTATGCTTAGAGATATCTAATAAAGAAGGAGATAAGATTGAAAGAACATGACTTGAGATATTACAAACCACACATAAATTAATTTAAAATTTAAGTTCATGGAGAAATTTAGCACATATTACTTGTGCTAAGCAAACCTACTGAAGTTATTTTTCTAACAAATAAGCTTGTCTCATATATAAAATTCTGAAACTTTCATTTTAATTTTTGACAGAAGTTATCATATTAACAACATTAATAAAAACATAGTTTACTCTTGTCTAATAGCATAAATGTATCAATTAAAGGTGTGAGGGAGAGTTAAAACTGGACAAAAAAAAGCATAATGAAGATGAGAGATGAGATTGCTTTTATTTTCCTTTTTACCTGTGATCAACACAATGGAAAATGAGCTTCCTAGTCATTTTGTTGTTGCTGTTGGGAACTGATGGTTCTTTTCTGTAGATGTTTCCTCAAAGCCTCATCTTTCTATAAGGGAAAAGATGAGAGATCACTTAAACACACACACACACAAACATTATTTTAACATATCTTCATTTTTCTTTTGTTCTTCCCAATGCTTTATAGATTTTTTAAAAAACTATTTTATTATTATTTATTTGACAGAGAAAGAGACAGAGTGAATGGGTGCACAAGGGCCACCAGCCGCTGCAAACAAACTCCAGATTTCTGGCCCCTTTGTGCATCTGGCTAATGTGAGTCCTGTGGAATCAAACCTGGGTCCTTTGGCCTTGCAGGCAAATGCCTTAACTGCTAAGCTATTCCCCCCAGCCTGATTTATTGCTTTTTGAGGCTAAATATCAAAACTCCTTTCTCTGTAACACCTGAGAGTCTTCATTGAAACATAGAGTTGACTTTCAAGCTTCTCAGGTCTCTGCCTTTGAATTTTCCTCACATTGCTCACATTGATTAGCATTAGCAACAATCTAGAACCATGATGAGATTAAGCACAATCCCTTTCATCTTGCATCTTTCACATCTGAGAAACCATTCCTACATGGGCCACACTACCAAGTTCTGTTGTCACATAGCAATGGAGTCTGGCCCCTCCCTTTAGGCCTTCTCTTTTCAAAAGGTAGGGTATTCTTACTCGCTTGAGCCTTCAATGAGTTGGTCTTGCCATAAGAGCATATTTTCTATTACTTCTCTTTAATGCTATTACTATCTTTAACAAATATAATTGAAAGGGCTTCCTTTTCCTTGACTTAGACTTTAAACTTCCTTCTGTGCAAAACTTTACATTATTTATATTTTTCTACCCTACATTTTGCTGTATTTCATTGTAGATCTGATTCCAGGCAGTTATAAGAAGCCACACCATAGGCTCAGTGATATTCTGCCTTAAAATTTCCTCTCCCAAACACACCCATCCATTACTTTTAAATTCAGCCTTGCTCAAGTTCTCAGGACGTGGGCAGAATGCAGCCAAACTTTACCAGAAGATCACATGAACTGCCTGAGACACAGTTCCTAAGGAAGCCTTTATCTTCCCCTGAAACTTCATTGATGATTCTCCATAGTCCTCATTTATCTTGGCTTTCTTATCTTCCAAACTCCCATAAAATGGTGATTAAGCTCAGCTTATAGTACTGTAAAGCTTATCTAGTGCAAACTTCCACAATTTTCCATATTGCTCCTCTAAATGAATTCCAAAAGCCTACCGACTGTACAGACAGTTTTATCATAGTAATAGCCTCACTTCTCAGTACCAATATTCTATATCAGTTACGTTCTCATTGCTGGGATAAAATGCCCAACCAGAAGCAGCTTATGGAAGGAAAAGGATTTAATTTGACCTGCAGGTCCAGTCTGTAATATCCTGGAAGAGAAGACATTTTAGACTGAAACAGGAAGCCATATTCATGCTGACAGATAGAAAGTACAGAGAAATAACGGGTAGTGAAGTGGACTATACCATACCAAAGCTTATCACCAGTGACACACTTCCTCCAGCAAGACTACTTCCTAAAATTTTCACAGCCTCCCCTACCCAGATAACACACAAGCTGAAGATTTATTATTCCAATGTATAAGCCTTGTGTGGCATTGTGCATCCAAACCACTATTCTGTGTATCTTAATTCATCACTTAAGATTAATTTTAAATGTCATAGAATTTAGTAGGAAAAATAACATGTGATATTTATTTTATGTAATGTAAAAGGGTTTTCAAATTTTAAACCTATATTAAGGTTTAAAATATATATTATGGTTTAAACCTATATTAAGGTATATTAAGCTATTAATTGTGAAAAAAACGATACTTAATAAGTCTATACAACCAGTGTTCTACTGGGCCCAACATGCTCATGCACTTTAAATACTCAGTTAACATATTTACTTTTCAAGTCCTATCAAAATTTTTTTAAAACCTACTGCTATCATTTTGCAGAAAATATATAGTCAACCTAACAATAAAGAAAAGATTTGATTAGAAGATATGTAGATGACAAAGAAACCAATGAAAAAGATTCCCATCAATGCAGTCATTGGGAAATTACAGATCAACATCAGTGAAAGGGCACTGCATGTCTACATGGCTGAAACAGAAAGCACTGATATCAAAAGTTGGTAAGAATGCAGAGCCACAGGAACTCTTGCTGCTACTGTGAAAAGAACTTGGGACATTCCTCCAAAAATAAATATAATTCTAACATGTGGTCTGAAACTATTGTGCATCCCATGCCTTTCTTTTGGTCTTTGGGGATTTAACACTTGAGCCAGTTGAAATCTCAATACCAGGAACTGAGACTTTTACAGCCTGTCCCCTCCTCAAATAACATTGATCCTGAAGGCAGATACTTTAACCCTCTACTAGAAGCTTCTCAAGATACTGCACAGAAGTAAGTTTTGTGTTGTTTTTGAGTGCCAATTCTAAAGCCCCAAAATTATATTTTAAACTTTTATACATGAGATTCATTTTGTTGGGAACACATCTATTACTCACAATACACTACTGTCCCTTCAATTTAATTCTCTTTGGCTCATGCCATATCCTTTTCTGAGCTAATTAGGATTATATTCTTAGAAAAAAACACTGGATTTAGCCTAGCTAAATCTATCTTTTAAGGGCACCTCAAGAGTTGATAAATTCAGAAACCAGTTGCAAACAGGCATTATGAGAAAAGTTTGCATTAATAAAGCTTTACCTAAAGTTGTCTGTGAGAGATCATTTCAGAAAGAATAGTCTTTGAAACTCTGAACACTAGAAGAATTATGAATTTAACAAAGCATCAGTTAACGATAGCCAAACAATTTGATTACGTTTCAAGGTTTAATCACAGATACACAGATACTGACTGATCCCACATTTGTTGATTTTTGTCTCAATCACATCTAAACTGCTTTTATTTTTAGTTTGTTCATATTATAAATCTACTTTGTACATTTTTTTCCTAAATAGCATAATTTGTAAATCATTTAGAATCATAATGAATATCTTAGAAAACTTCTAATATAAAGAAAATTATATCTTAAGAGAAAAATAGTACATAATTAAAGAGGAGAATATCTCCTAACAGAAATTTTAATTTTAAAAAATGATTCTGTAAAAGCTTTTGTAGCCAAACTAGATGAAAAGTGTACAAACACACAAAACCCATCTGTTATATTTACTTCTCTAAATGGGAGCTCGAATCTACATCCTTATTCCACTACTCATTTTCCCTCCATTCCAACCATGCGTTATATTCTGTTTTGCCTCCCCCTCTCACCTACTTTCATTCCACTCAATAGGAAGCCATCTCATCATGGCTGTCTTTGATGTTAAACCTCCTTCCGATTAGAACAAGCTCCTTTCATTGATTTTTAAGCCCTGTCTTCCTTCTTACTGAAAGCATTCCAAAGCCTTGACCTTAAGAATACAGTATTCATGGGAAAATTTTAAATATTTTTGAAGTTTTAGCTTTTCATATTCTGTATGAAATTTGTGTTAAGTGTCCATCCTGAGACTTAGCATGAAAGAGCCAGATGGTAAAGGTGAAAACAGAGTAGGAAGTGTCTGAGAAAATAGTGAGGAAACTTTATCTTTCCCCAAGACACCTATTAAGTCAAAACCCAGAGGACTTTAGAAAAACTAAATATTTTAGAAATGATCTATTGGAGACTATGTACAATGCCTTCACTATATAAAATAAGGGTCTAATTTCAACTCATAGGCAAAGAAAGAATGGTTTCATTGAAGGTAGGCTGAAGCACATATAAGTTACTACTTTTATTATTTTAAGGAACAGGTTTGGTCAAAAACAGAGTACAGGGCTGGAGAGATGGCTTAGCGGTTAAGCGCTTGCCTGTGAAGACTAAGGACCCTGGTTCGAGGCTCGGTTCCCCAGGTCCCACGTTAGCCAGATGCACAAGGGGGCGCACGCATCTGGAGTTCGTTTGCAGAGGCTGGAAGCCTTGGCACACCCATTCTCTCTCTCTCCCTCTGTCTTTCTCTCTGTGTCTGTCGTTCTCAAATAAAAAAATAAAATAAAATAAAATAAAACAGAGTACACAATTTGCAAGTAGGTACTGAATTGATAAGTAACCTTAGTATCAAGTCCTGGGCACATCTGTTCATAATATGAAAAATCTAGTGTAATAAGGCATACGGACTTTCAGACTGTATTAAGGACTTTCAAGTAAAATTATCAAATATATCCATTCCACTTTTATGCCCATGGTGAGAGAGCTCTCTGATCAAGATGAGCATCGATTCAATAAAGTGAATCAAAACTAGAATGAACATCTCTTACATTGCCTATGCCAGATGAAGATGACCTGAAAGGGAAGCAAGTGCCAACACTTTTATTTTACACATAGGGCTGTAGAGGTGGCTCAGCAGTTAAGTCACTTGCCTGCAAAGCATAATGAATGGAGTTTGATTCTCCAGTACCCATGAATGGCCAGATGCACAGTGACACATCTGGAGTTTGTTTGCAGCAGGTAGAAGCCCTCTCATGCCCATTTGCACTCTCTCTCACACACACTCACTTTCTCTCTCTTTCTCTCTCTCTCTCTCCCTCTACCCTCCTCAGGTGTGTTGGCACATGCATTTAATCTCAACACTCAGAAGTCTAAAGTAGGAAGATCACTGTGAGTTCGAGGCCAGCCTGAGACTACATAGTAAATTTCGAGTCAGCCTGGACTTGAACAAGATCCTACCTTGAAACACACACACACACACACACACACACACACACACACACACACAAAACCTTACACTTAAATTCATGACAGATTTCATGCAATCATTCTTTTGAGAAAACATGGAAATTGTCACTGATTTAGATGTCATGATATTTACATCATTTTTTTAACTAAATAAAACTTTTCAGAGTGGAAAAAAGATGACTCAGTTTCTAATAGTTTTGATAGTGCTCAGATATTTTCCAACATCTACCCTACAAAAATTGCCTCCAGACCTTTTCATTGAGGTTTTTTTTCTTTTTTTGTTTGTTTGTTTGTTTGTTTGTTTTTCTCATCCCTGGTCTCATCATATCTGCTATATTACAGAGAGTAATCTACTGGGAAAATAGTACTGTCAGATTAACTGCTATCTGATGTAGTTTTTCCAAGCCATAACTATTTTGGACAGTGACTTAATAGAAGCCATATGTCTAAGTCAAGGCCAAATTGAAGATTAATTCATCCAAAATACATGCCAACTTGAATGTCATCCTCTAAAACTAGCAATGAAAGAGAGTAAAGCTAATACTTGATAGCCTGGAAGAGAAGACAGTTGGCTTTCTTTCACCTTGTCTATGTGTGAATTCTCTGCTGTTCAAGAAACCCATCTGAGGAGGAACAGGATGTAGTAAGTACTTCCCAATGAAATGATAGTCACTTCTCTCTTCTGTACAGTACTACATGCAAGTACTGGTTATGTACTCTGTCCTTGTATCCTTGTAGATTCATGTTCTGCATTCTTTAATATGATTGGGGAATATATTTTTTGACTTTTCCTAGGAACATCATTAGTGAATCCAAACTATCAAGGCACCTTTTTATTCCACAATTTCTTATTGTCTTAAAACTTTACCTGGATGCACATGACCTATTACTATGTTCATTATGAAGTCAGCTGTGCTTCATTGGTGATATTTATTTACTTACCGCTTAAGTTCTGAAAGGGTACAAAATTCCAAAGGAAGTTATCTTTTGTTTGTTTGTTTGTTTGGTTGGTTGGTTGGTTGGTTTTTTGAGGTAGGGTCTCACTCTGGTTCAGGCTGACCTGGAATTAACTCTGTAGTCTCAGGGTGGTGTTTCATCAGAGCAAGTAGGTCTCAAGGGAAGGCTTTTTTTCTTAAAATTTTTATTTATTTATTTATTTGAGAGCGACAGACACAGAGAGAAAGACAGATAGAGGGAGAGAGAGAGAATGGGCACGCCAGGGCTTCCAGCCTCTGCAAACGAACTCCAGACGCGTGAGCCCCCTTGTGCATCTGGCTAACATGGGACCTGGGGAACTGAGCCTCGAACCGGGGTCCTTAGGCTTCACAGGCAAGCGCTTAACCACTAAGCCATCTCTCCAGCCAGAGGGAAGGCTTTAAAGGTTCACTGCTTCATCCCACCACCTGCCCTGCTTCCTGGCCTCAATTGCCTGCCGCCTCATGCTTGTACTGCCATGGCTTCCCCACTATGGTGGTCTCTACTTATTCTAAAATTATGAAGTAAAATAAATCCTCCATCTTTCGGTTGCTTCTTCCTAGATATTTTTTCATAGCTTCCAAAAATGAATCTAATCCATGGGGATAATGAAAAATTCACCACAATTTATAGTGTTGTTATTGTCCTTTGTCAGAACATATTTATTTTAAATATTTATAAAAGGTATCTATATTTAATTTTTTTCTCATTGAGATTGCATAGTTTAAAATTGATATAAAAGACCATGAGGCAGGATACATCTCAACAAATCTTAGCCTAATGTATGGCTTCATACCAGAAGAGTATGCCTATATAGGTAGACTTAATTTCTTTTTTTTTTTTGGTTTTTCGAGGTAGGGTCTCACTCTAGTTCAGGCTGACCTGGAATTCGCTATGGAGTCTCAGGGTGGCCTTGAACTCACTGCGATCCTCCTACCTCTGCCTCCCGAGTGCTGGGATTAAAGGCGTGCGCCACCACACCCGGCTAATTTCTTTACTAAGATATGAAGTGGAGTTGATACATACTCCTAATACCTTGCATGTCTACCAAGTCATCCATGATTTGTGTTTTTAAACAAGTGCACTTGGTCTAACCCAGGTATACAACTGAGAAGTTTAACAGGTTAATGTAGTTTTGAGTCTTCTAAACCTACCTATAGCATTGAATGATATAAAAGTAAACTTCACACAAAAACAAAAGCTAGTAGGGGCTGATGATATGGCTCAGTGGTTAAGTTGCTTGCCTGCAAAGCCCAAGGACCTAAGTGAGAATACCTAGCACCGATGGAAAGCCAGCTGCACAAAGTAGCACATGCATCTGGAGTCCGTTTGCAGAGGCTAGAGACCCTGGCATGCCCATTCTCTTTCTCCCTCTACCCTTCTCTCTCTTGGCTTTCAAATAAATAAATAAAATATTAAAAAATGATATAATAGTGGTCAATGTGACCTTCCTGATTGTTCAATATTTCATATAGACAATTCTTACTGAAATCCTAGCTGTGATGATAACTCAAGAGATTAAATATCTTAAATAATCTAAAATATTTTACTCACAACTCAACAAAAAGATATAGTGGAGGAAAAAGCCTGCAAATTGCATTCCAATAATCTCTGGTAACAGAGATTCACAAATATAAACTTTAAAAGCTTTTAATGAATGTGCAGACTATCCAGGAGATCATGAACTATTGAACTTAACTAGAATTGTGGGAAAGTTTGACTAAAATACCTCATGTCATTTTTGATGAATGGCTCACCAGTTGCCAGCATAGTTCTGCTATGCTGTAAAGAAGGGACGTGGAAAAGAAAGCCAGTTGGTAAGACCTTGTGAACATTACCAAGTTGTATCCATCAGTCTTCCATGGTAGACTTTATGTATTTTTGCCAGTGTTTTCCTATTCTAGTAGTGGATGAAAGGTTTTCTTTGTCAAAGAGCTATTGGTCTGAAACTTGCAGTAATAGTATTGAATTCTGTTCTTCAATGTTGAGAATTCAAGATACAACATTTTATGGTTACTTTCACTTGTGAGTTTTTCAACATGTTGCAGCTTACTTATATACTTATATACTTTATTGTTCATCATCAAGAATAATAGACACAGCACATGGATTCTTAAGCTGAAGAAAACATCAGCACCAGGAAAACTTGAAAACTTTACAGGAATCCCAGTTGTTTCAACCTTATTTTTGTTGATACTGAAATTACAAATTTCCATGGGCATGCTGACTCTTTCATTGTACATTGGTATTGAAATCCTCTAACTAAAACTGTCACCTTCAAATCTCAGTCTTGTCCTAATTCAAGCACACATTGCCAAAGACTGCACAAGGCTGATTGATTTCCCCTATTCCACATCCATAGATAAAGTCATTCTTGAATGCCTTCCTAAATAATGTTTTCCTGGTCACATTGAGGTCTTGTCTTCAGACTCCCAAAAGAATTAATGAACTTCAATATCAATTATTTCATCACACAATGTCATTAATAAGCAAAACGGTATAGTTCCAATAGTACAGCTGTGTTCATGAATATACTTCCCACAACTAAGGGAGAAATCATAAGAACACACTGTCTGTCATGAACAATAAGCTCTGGATTCTTCAGTATCTTCTAAAGTATGCAAACTTCCAGAGGCAGTTGGTACTCAAGATCATTACGTAAACTTGACCACGGCTGGGAGTTATTAATTCATGGTGTATGGGGTAAGATTAGAACAATTCCAATCCAGATTATAATATTTATTCTGCATGAACTTGGAGATGAAGTATATCTAATAAATATATGCTGCCTCAAAATTATGACTGTGATGTATATAATCTTATTTTATTATTGCCTTATATAGACTTAGTGCCTGCTACAAATTCATAAGATGGATATAAATTTAATGTATTCTATGTTCACCCTTTCTAGAGTTCACTGTTCTGCACATTCAAATCCATTCATAATATATTAGGTATTAATGCATTTTTCCTTTTCTAAAGCAAAGGAAAATTTCATTATTTTTCCTTTACTTCATTGTTGCTGAGAGCTGTCAATTTTAATATACAGAATATAAATTCTTAGATTTAATAATCAGGAATAGATAGGGAACTTGGGTGGAGGTTGAAATTACAGGCTTTAGCTATACCTCTGCTTCATATAGTGATCTGAATATAAAATATTCCACATAGACTTCTGTGTTTGAACACTTGGTCCCTATCTGGTGAGAAGGTTGTAGAAACTTTAGGATGTGAAGCCTTGGATGGAGTGTGTCACTGGGTTTGGGCCTTGTGGTATGGCCTGGCCCCACTTCACCCTCCTCTTGGCTTACTGACTGTGCTGCAATGATTCATCTTTCCTATTCTTGCCACCTTGCCTTCCAGCATGATAAAATGTGTCCACTTGAAACTCTAAGCCAAAATAAACTTCTTTTTTGTTATAAGGACAGATATTTGTTCACAGGATGAAAAATAACTAAAAGAACTAAATAGTGAGGGCTGGAAAGATGGCTTAGTGGTTAAAGACACTTGCCTGTGAAGTCTAAAAATCCATGTTTGATTCCCCAGTTCCCACATAAGCCAGATGCACAAAGTGGTACTTGTGTCTGAAGTCCATTTGCAGCAGCTAGATGCCCTGGTATGCCCATTCTGGTTTTGTCTATCTGCCTCTCTCTCTCTCTTTTAAGTAAAATAATAATGATAATAATAATACAAGAAATAAACTGAGCATTAAGCAGCACTGATAATATCCATTACTCATATGCATATTTTAGCAAATGGGATCTCTGGACATTAATTTTTCACTTATCAACATCAAGCTAGTAAAAGGTAGATGCAAAATGATAACTTATGCTTTTCAAAGTAAGTGTCCTTAATAAATAATCTGTCAAACTAAAAATGTTCTTACAATGTGTTCCTTGAGATATTTTATTGTACCAAATACTTGAGATCATGATTATACTATCATAATCACTTGTTAAAGTCAAAATATTCTGATTTTAACATATTCATTTAGGGAACTATAGCCTGGAGCCAAATGAAGTCTACCACATGTCCTTGCATGTTCCAGAAACAAAGGCTATTTTTTGTGTGTATGTCTGTGTGTATGTTTTAAAATTGTTGGAGGGCTGGAGAGATGGCTTAGTGGTTAAGCGCTTGCCTGTGAAGCCTAAGGACCCCGGTTCGAGGCTCGGTTCCCCAGGTCCCACATTAGCCAGATGCACAAGGGGGCTCACGCGTCTGGAGTTCGTTTGCAGAGGCTGGAAGCCCTGGCGTGCCCATTCTCTCTCTCTCCCTCTATCTGTCTTTCTCTCTGTGTCTGTCTCTCTCAAATAAATAAATAAATATTTTTAAAAAAAGCTAAAATTGTTGGATAAAATGTTAAAGAACAGCATGAATAACACATGAAATTATATGTAGATCAAATTCAGTTCCTTATAAGTAAGGGTCTGGTAGAACACAATTGTCTTTATTTATTTATATATTGTTGGTGGGCATTTCTTTTGTCCTGGAGACAGACTGAGAAGTTTTCACAGACACTGGTTGTCCCATGAGCTTATTTTTTATCTTGGGTTCACCAATCTTTGCTTTCCTGTGAGTTGAAGGTTCAGGATCTGTGCACATTAGTAGCTGTGTGGTTATGCGGCACACAGAGGAGCTGAAGACATTCTTGGTCATGTTCCTCTCTATTTCTTTACTTCTATTCCTTATCTTACTTGACTCTAATTGTGTTCTTAGGTTGATATGTTAAAGATTGATGATACATTTAGCTTGAATCATGATTCAAAGAAATGGGAAGATAAGGCAGAGGAGACTGAATAATGGATAAACATTTTACTTTTGTTCCTTCTAGAGAAATCCTGATAATTTTAAATCTAAGGAATTTAAGTAATTGTGGCAAATCTCTCCCAGAGGATGCATAGATCCACCATATTCTTGTCATAAAGCTGACAGCACAGGTATGTTCCACTACTTAAAAAAATATGGTGAGCTGATGTGCAATTTCAGTCATATTGGACTTTAGGAGTTGAAATTAGCTCCAAAGTTACCATATATACCATTTGCATAAGTGTCTAAGTTAAAAATGTGAACATTTAATCCTAATGAGATGTTAATGATGGTCACAAAGAGTTAAGTCTATCCCCAAACCAAGATATTATTTGGTAATGGATATAAACTATTTCCAGGTTCTCAGGACAGATGTAGCTACTGAGGAATCAACATTTGCAGTGGTTAATGTGGCATGGCAGAGTGAGAAAACATCCCTGTTAATTATATGGACAGGAGTCAACCTGTTACCCATTAGAATTAAAACAACAATGGCAATAACCTTAGTAATAACAGAGAAGAATATAGCACCAGGAAGCATATAAACATGCACTTCATACTATCTTGTTGTCTGGAGCTGCAATCCGCACTTCACACATTTTGAAATACACAGCTGTCTTAGAGAGTGGTGCTCTTACACAGCCCTAGGCACACCACCCACTGTAGCATCATGACAAAGCCCAGCAATATGGGGCTATTTGGCCAAGGTTCCATAGATTGGGTATGGAATAGTTTAATGTAGACCAAAGAAATCCGGCTGCACTTTTTTTTTTTTTTTTGATTTTTTATTTTTTGAGGTAGGGTCTCACTCTAGCCCAGGCTGACCTGGAATTCACTATGGAGTCTCAGGGTGGCCTTGAACTCACAGTGATCCTCCTACCTCTGCCTCCCAAGTGCTGGGATTAAAGGTGTGCGCCACCACACCCGGCTCCGGCTGCACTTTTTGCTCTTTTACAGAATTATTACTATTTAATTAAATCATAGCTCAAATATAATTCAAGAAAACGATAGAATTTCCACCAAAGCTTGCTTTATGAAAAAAATATACTGAAGGGCATCAATGCACAAATACATACAGAGATACTTATCCACATATGTATTACGTGCACTTACTTATTTGAAAAAAAAGAAACAAAAAACTTCAGTTTTGTTTAGCAATAGTGCAGGAGAATGGGCTACTTTACAGGGTGTGGATTGTGTTTTATAAGCTGCTGGTCCAAGAACACTGCATAGTTGATGTCTACAGGTTTCTTCAGTGGATGAGTGGATGTACAGAAAGTGTTGCATGGCTTCCTCATGCTCTGCTACATGAGCCACAGATCAATTAGCCTAAGAGGATGGGACTTTTCTCCATCTGTTTCCTCTCCTGAGGGTTGATTTAAAGAGGTCTAGCAGCAGGAGGAGGCAGGCTTTTAGCTTTAAGACTCAATTTGAGATGTGGAGTAGGATGTTCTCATCGAGATTTCTGTAATCTTTAGCTGTTTTTAATATTTCTTCAGACATATTTCAGAAGACTTGATTCATATGGATAATCATTATTGGGTATGATTTCCCGAGGAGGAGTCGAAATGTCCTACTAGTTTCTCTTCATTTGGTCTAGTCCCTGTGATACTGAAAACTTTCAACATGCAGCCATTACAGACTTACCTACTTTTAAAACATTTTTAAATATGAGATCATAAAGAAATATACTTCCATTTAGGTTTCATAGAGATTTCATTTGGGCTTTATACACTTACTTCAGAATTCAGTTGGTTGGCAACACCATTAGGAAATCCAGTGAATTTTTATTAATGAATGAAATCTGAAGTGTTTTTCAGTACCCTGTATCTCATATTCCATTTGTGCGAAGTGGATGAGTTCACATGCTCACTGACTTTCTATGAATATATTATCATCAATATCAGGTTTTCTCTTCAGTGGAAATAATCACATCTTTTAAATGATGGCTTTATTAAGATATACTTGATGAATGAAAACCTTTACATTTGATATGAACAATGTGATGCATTGGACATATATCAGATGCCTTTGACATGCATCATCAATATATTCAAGATGATAGATTCCCACCAAGGCTCAAAGCCTCGCCGTGTCCCTACCTTTTTGTTGTCATGGAAGGGACACTTGCACAGGAGATTGGACACTGAACTAATGGTGAAGTGCAGAGTCCAGTGCTGTTAGCAGCAGGACTCACACTGCTGGCCAGTCTCTAGAACACCCTTGCCTGCGGTTTCTTTCTCAGCTAGGGTTATTTGTTCTGAATTCCAGATTGATGTGCTCTGTAAACACCACTTTGCCTCTTGTAGACTGCTCCACTGTCCACAAGGTGGTTTCTAGTTTTGTATTTTTTTCCTCATTGCTGAATGAAGATCTGATAGGTCATTTCCAGAATAATGCAGCACTTTCCAGACTGCAATTTCATCACCATGTGAGACCCTGCTGCCTACCCTAGCACCATTTCTCTGGACCACACATGATTGGGTGCATGGGACAACTTCCTCTCACCTTAGTTAACATTATGACTTTGACTACTGAATTTCAAGGAACATAAATTCCTTTCGAGTTCATTTTTCTTACATTTGGTCATGAATGGCTGCATACTTCAACATAATATTTTTAAATTTTTTCCATGTGTTTTAGACAAACTACCAAAACAAAACATAGAAGACGTTATTATCAGTATTCTATATATTTTTTAAAAAATTGCATATTATTTTTTAAGTGGACTAAATTTTCAGAAGGATTAATTAGTGAAGTCTCATATACTTCTCAACCTCCTAAACCTTTTCTGCTATTATTAATATGTTATAGCAACCCACTTATTGAAATGGAATACTGTAGATAAACCAAGGCCCATAGTTTACAATGTTCACTTTCTGTTTTGTAACTTATTATATCAATGTAAATGGCATTATACTTTTAAATGAAACTTGTAATATTTTTGCTGTAGAGTATATGATAAAATTATTTGACTTCTACTTTCATTTTACTTTCATATAATTTGAAAATAACATTTTCACAATTTATATCTTGATTACAAATTGAATATTTGTATTCCTAGATTTTTCATTATATTTTCATTATTTATTTCTATTTTACTCTGAGTAGGCTATAATAGCAGCCCCAATGACTACTTCAAACAAATATTCTAACCAAAGAAGTCAGCAAGTTTAGTTTCAAATCTTGATCATGAATCCCTTTATGCTGTGCAACTTTCTAAAATCTCTCTTTGAATTTAGGTTTCTTCCTTCATTTATCTAAGTGTCTACTACACTTCTGAGCTGGGCCAAGTATCAAAAATACTGAATGCGGGCTGGAAAAATGGCTTAGGGGTTAAGCGCCTCTGAAGCCTAAGGACACCCGTTCAAGGCTTGATTCCCCAGGACCCACGTTAGCCAGATGCACAAGGAGGGGCAAGCATCTGAAGTTCGTTTGCAGTGGCTGGAGGCCCTGGCAGGCCCATTCTCTGTCTCTCTCTCTCTCTCTCTCTCTGCTTCTTTCTCTCTCTGTCACTCTCAAATAAACAAACAAACAAACAAAGAAATACTGAGTGCAATGTCCCATGGTAGTTTGAATGTATGTCCCCTGTGATGGTGCATTTCTGTTGTCAACTGATCAGATTAGGAATCCACAGACATCCCTCTTGGTAGGGTATCTGAGGTTGCTTCCAGGAAGGACTAACTGAAAGAGGGAGTGGGCCGCCCTCAAAGAGGGGGACTTTATTTAAGGAAGCTCTGGAACAAAAGAGTTCCTTTCTCCCACCTGAATGCTGGTGCTGCTTGTTGCCTACCAGTGTGGACTGAAGATCAGCATGGGTTAAGACCAGTTTGGATTGAAGACCATCAACTCTCTGGGAAGTCTTCAGGCCTTCAGTAGTGAAAGGTACTGCTGAGGCATCCAGCCAAATGGACTGAGCAGCTAATGGGTTCCTTCACTCTCAAACCTGAAGACTGATATTGTTGAACTGCTATAAGCTATTCAAATAAATCCTCTTTTTAATACAATTCACTCTATTGGTTCTGTTCTTCTAGAGAGCCCTGATTAATACATCCCCCTTGTCTCAGATCTTTTATTAGAATTTGTAACTTGGATTTCCAGCCCCCTGGCTGGAGGAGGTGCCACTGGAGGCTGACCCTGGGGCCCATCCCAAAGGTGTGTTTGGGGTCGGGTAGGATTTCAGCCCAAAGCCATAGAGAGCAGTGAGAGTGGTCCCGCTTGCTGCTGTGCTTGTGCCTGCTGCTTTTGGTGTTTCTCTTTCTGCTTGGATTTATGAATGGGAGAAAGCTTCTTCCACCATGGATAGAACTTCCCAGGATCTATAAGCTTGAAATAAACCCCTTCCTACCATGACCTGAGTCTGGGTTGGAGATTCATCCCAGCAATGTGAAACTGTCCACAACATTACCTAGTATGTTGAAGAATATAAAAAAAAGGCTTATAGCCATATATTATTTTTATATTTTACTTATTTATTTGAGAGAGAGACAGAGATAGAGATGGAGAGGCAGAGAGGGAGAGAGAGAGAAAGAGAATGGACATACTAGGGCCTCTAAACCCTGTAAATGAACTCCAGACATAAGTGCCACCTTGTGCATCTGCCTTAGATGGGTACTGGGAAATCAAGTCTGGGTCCTTAGGCTTTGCAGGTAGGTATCTTAACTGCTAAGCCATAATGCCATACATTATTTTAAAGGCATAAAATATCAAGCTAGTGATCCAAAAGATATGTGAAGTGTGCTAATTGTTCTGTATTAAATGAGGCCTGGAATTATTCACTATTAAATAGGGCTCATTTTTTAAAAAAATATTTTATTTGTTTGTTTGTTTAGTTATTTATTTATGTGAGAGAAAGAGAGAGAGGGGGAAGAATGGGTGTGCCAGGGCCTCTAGCCATTGCAGACAAACTCCAGATGCATGAAGCAACCTTGTGCATCTGGCTTATGTAGGTTCTGGGGAATGGAACCTGAGTGTTGGGCTTCACAAGCAAGTGCCTTAATTACTAAGTCATCTCTCCAGCCCAGCATTGAACATTTTCCAGTAAATTATCAGAGTTCTTGCACCAAGGGGACTTTGCAGAGGCATAAGTGCAGGTCATTCTTATTAAGTTGCATTACTCAAATTATTTTCATAGTCTTTCACATCAAATACGATACTATTTTATTGTGTGAAAGTTTAAGAAAAGATTAATTGCTTCAAAATGTTAGAAAAATGAACTCTTTGAAACTCTTCTTTATGTTTTTCAGTACCAGTATCTGCATTCTAGGATGCACCCACCAAACTGAGAAGTGCATAAAAGCATCTGTGGATTTTCTTGATTTTTTTCTGGTTGCTCACTCGTGTCCCCAGAATCCAAGCCTCATTCATCATTGTTCTTGGTTCTTCATTCATGATTTTTATTTCATAACAATTCTTTCAAGCTATATATAATAAGAGATATACTCTAGCAATCCCAAGACTTTGATGAGGAAGATGTTCTTCATTTTAATGTTGCAGCTTATGCAGCACTACAAAAGATAGCTTTTGCACATGGCTTTGTATGTCTTTTCATGTCTATGTAGTCACCGAATTTTCTTTATCTTAAAGGAAAACAACCCTTCTATCCAAATTATGAGCTGACTAAAAGACCATACCTATTTACTGGCTATATGATCATTTCACAAATGTTGTGGTCATGTACTGAGCAATTGCTAACTCATGGGAAAAACAACAACAACATGGGATTATTGTTATTTTATGTGATGAGTCTAACCTTCCAACTGAAAATTTACTCCCTTGCTTTTGTTTAACCCTATGAACTAAAGCCAAGCAAATTCTTCACCAATGATTTATTAACCCCATTGGTGTTGTCTAGCATTACCAAATACTTACAGAGTAATAGAATAAACTAAACATATAGTTCTGATGATTTTTTTAACCAAACAGTTATTTATTGAGTTCTATCGAGTACTGATAAAGCAATGGGAAACAAAAAAAAAAAATGTAATCCTGATTTCATAATATTCACATTTTAATAGGGTTAGAAAAATAAATAAGAAAAATATATAGTTTGTTAAATTGGAATAAGTGACAAGAGGGAAAATACCCACAGGGAGTGTGCCTCTGTCAATGTCCTCATGGGTTGGCAATTCACAAAGTTACTTGTAGAAGATGTAACTGAGGAGGCATTTGATAGCTAAAGTTAGCTGTGTCATGTACATATACCAGGTAAAATGTATGTGAAGGGATGGCCTAAAAATAGATAATTTTATTTATCTCATGACAGTCCCTGTGGCATGTTACAATCACTAGCACAATAGCCAGTATTTTGTGGTAGTGTTTGGAAAACTCCTTTGTGTTGCTTTATGCTTAAAATAATCTACACACACTTAAATGTAATAGAAACCTCCTTTCTGGGAACATTTTCTTCTTTTTGTTCACCATTTTTTTCTCATAGCTGTGAGGTTTACTGATAACTATTTTATTGTAATTGTACTCATTCAAGAATGAAATGAATGAAAGAATTACTTATATTTCTAGAACTTTTAAAAAGTATACTTTTGAAAGCTATTGTCTATTCATTCTGTTTTATTTTAATTCTATTTTTGTTTTCTTATTCTCCTTCTCCATCTAGCCTGTACGTTTTCCAAAGAACCATGCAGTTATATAGTCTTACTAAATAATTGTAACATTTTTATCTTTGAACAAAATGGAAGTCAAGGTCTCGAGAGATGGCTTAGTGGTTAAGGTGCATGTCTGCGAAGCCTAAGGACCCAGGTTCAGTACTCCAGGTCCCTTACAAGCCATATGCACATGGTGGAGCATGTGTCTAGAGTTCATTTGCAGTGCCTGGAAGCCTTGGCATGCACATTCTCAATCTCTCTCTTTTTCCTTCTCTCTCTCTGACTCTGAAATAAAAATAAAATCTTTCAAAAAAAAAAAAAAGAATGGGAGTCAAGAATGAGACGTTGAGAGTTCTTTCAGTTAACCTTTTTCCTTTAGTCTCTCATTTGGTGTGCAGGATTTGTTAAGTTTTAGCAAACCTCTGTTAGGTGTCATCCCCATGGCATTTTCTCTAAAATTTATAGTAGGAAAGTCAGTGAAGCAATGGTGAGTGATATCACCTTCTTGACAAGTGTAACTCTGTCTCTAAGTTTTAGTTTCTATTTTTAAGCCTCATTGAGCAATAATACCTATTATGGTTAGTCTGTACTCAGAATTGATCATTCAAGCTAGAACTTTTTTGAGCAGATATGGGCACAATTAATTGAACATATACAAAATGCACACAGTAGAACTGTGCAAAAGAAAACTTAGAATAATGTTTAGTTATGTCTTACATTTAATAAAAGTGGTTCCCTGCAGTGAGTAATATAGATGCCCTAAAGAAAGAATAGAGTTAGTAGTTCAGTGTTCACAGGATAGCTTTGGAACATTAGGGAAAGTATTTGATTTCTCTAAACTTCAGTATCACCTTTGTGTACTGAAAATGTCAGTGATATTTTTCTCTGGGCTGCAATGAGGTTCCACTGAGGATATATATATGTGTATGTATATATTGCTTTTAAAATTCACTTTAATAGTTCTATTATAGTATAAATAGAAAATGACTTATTAGTCTCGAACTTTTAGATTTCAAACATTTGAGTAACATATTTTATATATCTATTAAATATTTAATACTAATTTGTATGTATATAATATATGCATATATATAATATACAAATTTGTTAACCTAAGGGCTATATATGTTATTTACTCAAACACTCAGCGTCTCATTCTTGACTCCCATCCTTTTTTTTTTAAAGATTTTATAAAAATCTTAAAGAAAATGCCAGATGAAAATACAGGGAAAAAAAAGATAAAGTGGGCAACATGTAAGCGTAAATTTTACCAAAGTACGTAATGAGATATCAATGATCACACTGAAAATATTTATCATTATTATTCATCAAAAGGAAGTCACACCCTTAATACATTTGAATTATATGCAAATTAGAATTTGAGAGTCTTGAAAAGATAGCAGGGATGTGAGGCAGATAGAAAGGGGAAGTGTTGCTGCCACCTTCCCATACACACTGCCGTTTTCATATAAAATCAAACAACCGCTATTGCATCTACCAATTCAGTAGATATTTATCAAGAAGAGTTAAAACCTGTATCTGCATGAGGAGTGACTACTTAAATGTTTATAACAACTTTGTTAATAGTAGCTGGCTAGGAAACCATCCATTTTTTTGTTTAACAAGGGCATGGAGGAATCACTGGTAGCATATTATTCTGTCACGGTTTGAATATTAGCTTTCTTCCAAAATTTATGTTCTGAACTTTTAGATTGAAAGTGGTATTATAAAGTGGAGCCTTAGGGAAGTTGTCAGGCCATGAGGGTAATATCCTCATTCATGGCATTTTGTGTTCTTATTCAAATGCCCTAGGGAGATCTCATTTCCTTCTTCTGATGTGTTGCAGTTACCTTTGTGTAACTGGAACAATACTCCTGTCCCAAAGTAGCAACTGGGAGTGAAAGGTTCTATTTTGATTTATAGTCTCTAAGGGAAGCTTCATGAAAAGTGGGGAATGTATGGCTTGAGCAGAGGGTGGACATCACTTCTGCCACAGCAGGTGGAAAATGGCAGCCAGCAAGTGAGCTGAGCTCTGACAAAGAGGAGCTGGCTATCCTCAAGCAAGGTTCCACCTCCTAAATTGCCATCTGCTGGGGTCCAAGCATTCAGACTATGTGAGTTTCTGGGGGAACCTCTGATTCACATCATCACAAATCATCCTAGGTGAAACAGAGGAAAGCAGACATCACTATGTAGGCACCTTGACTGGAGGTTTCCCACTTTCCCAAACTGTAAGAAATAGATTTCTGTATTTTTATTTACTTGTGTGTGTAAATGTGTATAGTGTGTACATGTGCAAATGGGTGTGTAATGTATACATACAGAAGTCAGAGGTAACCTTAGGCTTTACACTGTCTGTTTGTTTTGTTTTCTTTGTTTATGTTTTTCCAGGCAGGGTCTTGCTCTGGTGAGGCAGACTTGGAATTCACTCTGTAGTGTCAGGCTGGCCTGTACTCATGGCAATCCACCTACCTCTGCCTCCAGACTGCTGAGATTAAAGGTTTGCCCCCCTATGCCTGTTCCATATTCTTTCAACACAGGGTCTCCTTGTTTTGCTGCTGCACATGCCAGTCAAGCTAGTTTCACAGCTTCTGGATTACCCTGGCTCTGCCTCCCCATTGCCTTAGTTGCTTTGGGATTACAGATGTGAGCACCACTTTAAGTCTGTGGGTGTTGAATACTTGGATGTGAGTGAGCAGACTTACAAGCAAGTGCCTTTAACTGCTGAGCCACCTTTTCAACCTCTAATTTCTGTAAATTTTATAAGCTATAGTTAATTGTATTTTTTTCAGCAATCTCCTCCAGACATTAAATGGCCAGGATATCCATGACCTCAGAGTGTCTGACACTACATACACAAACAAGACCATCGTAATAGGAAGAAAAGATCATGACATTGAAATAAAAGAGAGACTGATTGAGAGGAGGAGGGGATATGATGGAGAGTAGAATTTCAAAGGGAAAAATGGAGGGATGGGAGTGAATTACCATGGGATATTTTTTACAGCTATGGAAATTGTCAATAAAAAAAGTTTTAAAAAAAGGAAAATTATAGGGCAGGAAAGATTTCTTAGTGGTTAGGCACTTGCCTGTGAAGCCTAAGGACCACAGTTCAAGGGTCGATTACCCATAACCCACATAAGCCAGATGTACAAGGTGGAACATGCATCTGGAGTTTGTTTGCAATGGCTGGAGGCCCTGGTGAATCCATTCTTTCTCTATGTATCTGCCTCTTCTCTCTCTGTCACTCTTAAATAAATAAATAAAAAATAAACAAAAAAATTTAAAAGAAAATTATGAAAAAGATAAATATCTAGTATAAATATCATCATAGATGAATCTCAGTGGTCTTACACACAGTCAAATGGAAAGTTGTACATTTTTTAAGATGAAATGGTTATTTTCCAGAATTGCATATCTAGCAAGTTTCCAGAAGGCAGAGAAAGGATTGACAAAAAAGAGAAATGCCAAAATTGGGTGCAATAGAAACATTTTGCTAGGGTTATTGTCTTTCTACATATGTTTAAGTTTTACTCTGAAAAATGTGGTGTGTTTTAATACATTAAGTTTATGCCTCAGTAAAGCTGATTTAACATTTTTTAAAAAAAGGATCTTAAATATTTGGACTATAACAGTAAACTGTGTACTGCATAATTGAATATGTGTAGAAAATTGATCATGTTATACATTGATGAGAATATCATAAACTGAATTTTTAATGAAAAAGTAAGAGTTAACATGTAAATAAGAACAGAAAATATGAAATCAGTAAATATTAAAATTTGTTGAATGAAGAGTAGTGTTTCAAGGCCAGCCTCATCTACACAGCTAGCTTGAGTATCATTTTGGCTATTTAGTGAGTTCAAGGTCATCCAGGGATACACAATGCCTTGTCACAACACATAAAGCAAACAACAAAAAAGTCTGGAAGACTGATTATTATTAGTTATGATGACCCAAATAAAAACACTACATCCCAAATCATTTCTCATTTCATCCATAAAATATCTAAAATGTCAAGAAAGAAATTTAACTCCAAAAGAATTATTAATGGAAAAGACACCAAGGCAAACATGAATTAGTTAAAAGAGAATATGTGAGTTTGCATTATTAATTTTAAATGAAAATAGAACATCAAGTATAACCTGTCACACTGTTGTTTATGAAGGCACTATAAAAATTTGTCATTTTGACAGATCATTTGAAAATCTGAGTAAAAACATGTCAAAACTGCTTAAAACTCATTGCCATTTTGGTACCATAAAAGCTAATCAAAACTTTAAAAATAGAAGATTAGATTACTTTCATATAACTGTGGAGTTAATATACAAAACTAAATCGGGAGTAAGTTGGAGGACAGTACGAGGTGTGACTTACTCCTCCCTAAATACTGAAGTATCTAATGCCATCTTAACCTGTTCAACTGGACTATTCCCCAGAAAATTTAAAAATGCTCAGAAAAACCAGAGCTGCATGTTCTCTATGGTATGTGGATGCCATCTTGTAATGTCTATAATTATGTATAAGTAGGGTAGCCAAATGTGAGTGAAACTTATAAAGGTAGAATGATAGCCAAAACCAAGTATAAAGAGATGAGCTGGAAGAGGGATGTGGCAATGGCAAAATGATGCACCTAATAAGTAAGCAGAATGGGTATTATTAGAGGAAAAGAGGAGAATTTTGGTGGTCTGGGAAGAGGGGTCTCTGAGACAAGAAGGAGGAAGGAGAATCAGCAAAATCATAGTATTTAAAATTGCCAGAGTTGCTGGGGAGGTGGCCCAGGGGCTAAATGTACTTGCTTGCAAAGCCTGATAGCCTGAGTTTGATCTGCCAGTACCCAGATAAAGCCAGATGAACAAACTAGCTCACGCATTTGGTGTTCATTTGCAGTGGCAAGAGGTCCTGGTACACCCATCCTTTCGCTCTTGCTCTCTCTCTTTTTCTGTCTCTCTTTCTGAAATAAATAAAATATTTTTAAAAGCCAGAATGAATAATGCCTAATTATCCACATGTCACCTAAAAAGCTAAGTTTAATAAAAAATTATGGTATTGAGTATTGAATGCTCAGGAAGCATACATGCATAAATTACTTTTGTGTCTCTATGACCACAATATCTATTAAGATCAGCTAAGAGATGGAAGGATTATTTTACTCAGTTTCAGAAGGTTCAGCCCATCATTTCAGGAAGGAGAGGTAGAATGGAGGCACTCATATGATGAAGGGCAGGAAGAAAAGAAGAATACTGAAACTCAACTGCCTTTCTCATTTTCCCCCTTTTGTTTTGACTAGGACCCCTAGTCTTATGAATTGTGGCACTCACATTCACAGAAAGTTTGCTCCTCACTTAATGCTATCTGAAAATACCTCTAAGGACATACCTGCAGGTGGGCCTCCTTGGTGATTGTAGCTTCAGTTACTTGCTGATTAGAGGAAACCATCATAAAATATTTGTGATAGTAAGGATTAAAATTGCCCACGACTATCAAAGATGGCCTGCTTATGCAGGTTACTTATAATTATTACATTGCCACACTCAGCTTTAAGAAACACTGACTAGACCTGCTTGGTCAAGGCAATACAGTTATAAGATGAGCTATGAATAAATGGCTAAAAATTGTGATCAGAATTTACAATATGTGAGAGACAAGGCTATTATTCTTTGATTATCACATCATGGTTTCCATATGATCTTTTTAATATTTTTATTCATTTGCAAGAAGCGAGAGAGAGAGAGAGAGAGAGAGAGAGAGAGAGAGAGAGAGAGAGAGAGAGAATGGGTATGCTAGGGTTTCCAGTGACATTGCCTCTTTGTCCAATTGGCATTAGGTATGAACTAGAGAGTCAAACCCAGGTTTTTAGGCTTTGCAGGCAAGTGTCTTAACCACTGAGCCATCTATCTCTCCAGTCCTCAATATAATCTTCAAAAGAACTTCAAAATTTGATTTTTCCCTTCAAAATTTGTTCATTGAAAGAATAATAGGTAAAATAAACCCAAACATCTTTACTGTACATTCATAACTCTTATCCCCTCACACAAAATAAATGGCTAATAAATTATGATTGAATCATTAACTTTAGATGACAATTTTGCTGAGTAAGATACAAGAATTCAAAGACTGGTATTCTAAACCTAAATATAGTTTAGATAAATAATATGAAATTTAGACAACTACTTGTTTTCATTAAAACTATTGATATTAATTTCACCATGCCTGGAAGATCTAATGTTTTTTTTAATTTTCAAATGTTTGTTATTCACTATTTTCTTTCCTTATTCACAGCTCACTCTTCCTTTTGTATTTTTTTCTCTGGATTTCACAATGAGCAAAAGTATTTTATTTATTACACTGTATTTAATGCCCTATATGGAGACTAGCACCATAGATGCCATTCATTAATTGATGTTGACTAGACATGTATAAACATTTATCTATTTGAAGTACTTAAGAGCATAATCAATTTTTAATGATTAGAACCTTGAAAATATGAGAAAACAAAACCCAGATATTGATGTGCTACAAATTCATTGTCAGATAAGAGGAAAATTCTATAGAGGAAAAGTGTTAGTTGTTACTAAAGGACCATAAAATGAGTGGTTTTAAGTGATATTTTTTCCAATGGGTGAAGCTTTTGCTTCAAATTTTGAATTGTATCCTAGTACATAATTTTAATAAATCAGATTTATACTCAATTTTTATTCACTATTTCCCATTGCATGCATAGAATATTGATGATAGCATAATTTTGAACAGTTTGAGAAACTGACACAATAAGCTAACATGCTTTGAAATGACTATTACCTAATGACAAATAATTGTTCATGTGTTTGTGGAAGCCATGAGGAAGTATCTCAATATACATTCAATGTCACTACTGTTAAGAAATATAGAGATCATAGTCTATGTGGGTAAGGTATTTTAGCCAACAGTAAAGTATGGTCACTGTGTAGTAGAGCCCAAGATTGCATCATAACCCGCAATGGAATTCTCAGCTAATGATGCATCTCTGCATTCCCAAGAACAGTGATAGCAAAGCAATCAATAATCATTGAGGCTGATGCACAACCAAGGGTGAGAGTGCCAGGAGAAGGGCTAAAAAATGACCAGATAGGAAGAAGGTGAGAAACTAATAATGATCCTTATAATCATGGACCAGGGAGAGCTCTGCCCTGACCAGAGGTGAGCAATATACTAGTGAAGCCTCTGAGGAAGATGAGAATAGCTCCTAGAAGCATCTTTTACAGGAATGTGAAATATGAACCCTTACCAAACTATTTAACATGCTTTCTCATGCAATTCATTCTGAACTTCATATGCAGCACACAGAAATTGTTTCAACCATACAAAAAGCTTTGTGGAGCAGAATTTCAGTAAATCCCAAACATTGAAATACAGATTATTACAGGATTAAAGAAAGATTTTTCAGCCTTGGTTGTATATGAAACAGACATCCCACAGATCATATATGCACGTCCTATGCTGAAGATGATACAGCCTACATTTGCAAAAGTAGATTTAATGTGAATTTAACTGCTTGGTCAACTACTGAATTTTAAAGCACATGAAGATACTCACTTTCCAACATTTATAAGAAAAAATTATAAAATTCTCAAAGTAACAGTAACAGAAAAATTTCTGGCTGATTATGTCAAAAGTCAGCTGTTTTTTCCACAATAATGTCCTCATTGTTGCTCCCCCCTTAAACTATTACTCAGGTATATTTAGAGTTGAATTGAGCACATGCATGTCATTGCATCTGTCATGTCCAGGGACTTTGCTATTTGTAACAGTTTCAAAGTAGGTATGCCTTTAAGTAATTTGACCGGAGGAAGTAGTTCTTCATCATTAACAATACACATGAACTCCATTCTTATATTCTTCCATCACGAATAACGATCTACCAGAAACTGCAGGAAAGTGAGACAGCTGAGCTGAACAAGAATTTAGCAGTACAGTGCTCCTAGAGTTTCTCAGGTTAATAAGACTTAGACAAGGAATCTAGATGACAGTACAGCACATGGCAGCTGTGGGATCATGTGCCCATTTGTGATCTGAACACTCAGAAATAGTCATGAGTTTGGGGCTGGAGAGATGGCGTAGCGGCTAAGCGCTTGCCTGTGAAGCCTAAGGACCCCGGTTCGAGGCTCGGTTCCCCAGGTCCCACGTTAGCCAGATGCACAAGGGGGCTCACGCGTCTGGAGTTCGTTTGCAGAGGCTGGAAGCCCTGGCTCGCCCATTCTCTCTCTCTCCCTCTCCCTGTCTTTCTCTCTGTGTCTGTTGCTCTCAAATAAATAAATAAATAAAAATTAAAAAAAAAAAAGAAATAGTCATGAGTTTGCAAACTCATCCATTCTGAAGTGAAAAGACAAAATTTGTAAAATCATTGGAAATTCCAGTTTGTCTTTGTTGTTCTTAAACCAGAACTCACACTCATGTATATTATCACCACCTTGGGAATATCTGAATTTGAAATAAGTAAACAAATTTAGACTCATCATAACTGATAAAAGTGAAGCTACTATGGTAATCAATGTATTAATGTTCTTAATTTTTTGATATTTTTTATTTTTATTTATTTATTTATTTGAGAGTGACAGACAGAGAGAGAAAGAGGCAGATAAAGACAGACAGTGAATGGGTGTACCAGGGCTTCGAGCCATTGCAAATGAACTCCAGATGCTTGTGCATCTGGCTAATGTGTGTCCTGGGGAATTGAGCCTTGAACCGGGGTCCTTAGGCTTCACAAGCAAGCACTTAACTGCTAAGCCATCTTTCCAGGCTTAATGCTCTTATTTTTTTAACCACTCATATTTGTCTTATGCTTTGATGTACTAAGTAATAGCAACTTTGAAAGTTGTAGTTCTGATGCTTTCTTGAGTATCAGTGTTGTCAGAAAATAGCCTGCTCTCAGGCTCCAAACCTGGATGACCACTAACTACCCATCACAAAGAGTAATTTTCTTGTTCACACATAAGCTCCAGGAGAACAGAAATGATGTAACTTATTTGCTTTATATTTTATGAATTTTTTATTTTGTGTGTGTGTAAGTGTGTGTGTGTGTGTGTGTGCACATGCTTGCACATACACATGTACATGCCATGGAACATGCATGGAGGTCAGAAGACAGCTTAAGGTGTCTGTATTCGCCTTTTCTGAGGCAGGGTCTCTTACTGCTGCAAACTGCCAGACTGTCCCAATGAACATCAGACTAGCTGGTCCACAAGTTTAGATTGTGCTGACTTGGCCTGCCATTGTTATAGGCAAAGTGTGGGATCACAGATATATGTGCTATTTTACATCCATCTCTATGTGTGTGCTGGGGAACTGAGCCTCTGCTGGCAAGCTTTGCAAACAAGTAGCTTTAAAAGCTGAGCCATCACCCCAGTACCTTCTATCTTTTTAAATTCAATTATATAGTAGCATTAAAAGCACTCTTGATAGGTTAATTAATTGACATTTAGGAGAACCTAGAGTATTTAAAGAAAGATTAAAGGGAGCTTTTTCTTTTAGATATGGACATATTTTGTATGTAAACAATGCATGTTGGTACCATTCTTTCCTTCCTCCCTGATCCTTTCCTGAAGAGGCCTTCCTCATTGGGGATGCAGGTCAACCACAGGGGCTTGTGGGCCATGCATTATGGGGAGGGAGAGGCAATGCCTCTGTGAAAAATAAACAACTTGTGGCTCTAACAATCTTTCCATCCCCTCTTCTGCAGAATTCCCTGAGCCATGCTTGGAGCATATTATGTCTACTTCAATGATGGGCACTTAGGAGCCTCTGGATCTCTGGTATGGTAGGTGTTGAGCATCCTAAGTATCTACCTCCATCACCCTTGTGCTGATATCAGATTCACTATAAAGCAGCACTCTTGCTTATTTCCTCAATTCCTCTGTGGTCTCAGCTGGGGCCAGGGTAGAGGGCACTGGGTCGTTTATGTCATTAGGTCCACCTTCCGTCCATAAAATAGAAGCAGATTCTCCAATAGAGAATGAAGTCAGCACAAGTTAAGTAAGATAACCACTACTAATTTAGAAAGAATTCAAAGAATGTAGATCTTTTTTTTTAAATTTTTTATTTATTTATTTGAGAGCGACAGACACATAGAGAAAGACAGATAGAGGGAGAGAGAGAGAATGGGCGCACCAGGGCTTCCAGCCTCTGCAAATGAACTCCAGACGTGTGCGCCCCCTTGTGCATCTGGCTAACGTAGGACCTGGGGAACCGAGCCTTGAACCAGGGTCCTTAGGCTTCACAGGCAAGCGCTTAACTGCTAAGCCATCTCTCCAGCCCAGATCTTCTTATAGTCTAAGGTTATTGGGAACTTGACAATGGAAAGCAGAATCATTATCTGGATATGATTCTGACTTGTTTCCCACTTCAAGATATGGTTTCCTTTCCACTGAGCAAATCTGTTAGCCCATCCAAGAGCAGTTGGTTACCCAAAATGGTTGTGTGCCAATATTGCACTTGTGTGAACATCATGTCAGGTTGGTTTGCCTCTCAGCCGCTTAGACATTGAGTTGCTCCGACAGATGTTGGCCACTTTACACTGGTAGCTCATGTAGCAACTTCTAGCACTAAATGGGCTAATTGTTTGGTGACTGGCTGTCCTTCGGATTCCAACTATGGTATCTCCATGGTCCATGCCAACAGCATTTGGTGTCTTCAGCAGTAGGGTCTTACCATTAATCTCTGGTGGGTAATCAAGTGGTCTGACAGAAGTCTGTCTTGTTTGTTTTGGGAGATCTTGTAGGTCTCTCTGATCAACAGCTCATTGTAGATGTAGACCACATCCTGGTACAGGGAATTATAGGCCAGTACCAAGGGAAAAGAAAAGAAAAAAAAAACAAACAGAGAATAAAGAGACACATGCCAAATTTGAGGTTAGATTTTATCTTACCCTCTCCAGGGCCCTTCATTTCAGGTACTCTTGAGGGTTCCACCTTTTAGTCTGACTTCCAGGACACAGGAATCTATGGTACCAGTTTAGTTTGGGTTCAGTTTTGTGTTCACCCCCCACCTATTCCCTTCCCCCAAGCCCTACCAGCACTATTGTCCAAGTTTCAAGATGCTATTCAGTTATGTCAGCAATTTGGGTTGACCCAGGTTATGAACAGCAGATGAATGAGATCATGTGATGGTTGTCTTTCTGTGATTGTGTGAGTTCACTTAGAATGATCTATACCTACATGACGGAATTCCACTCAGCTATAAGAAAAAAAAAATGACACATTGACATTAAATAGAGATTTATTTTTAAAGTAGTTCTTTTACTATTGTTTGAATAGATGTTGCTTCGGATACTCATGGGTTAAAATCCTGTTCCCCAGGCTTAGCACTATTAGGACATGGCACAACCTTTGGGAAATAAAGCTTAGAAAGGAAGTAGATCACACAGCTGTATGCTTAAAGGTATGGGATTCTTTTATACTTTTCTTTGCAGCCACTATTGAACAGGTTACTCTGCCATAGTTTGTTGTCTCTTCATAGACCTAATGAAAAAGGTAATCATAACTGTGAGCTAAAATAAACATTTCCACTTGCCAAGTTCATTACCTTAGTTATTCTTTATAAAGATGGAAAGCTAACATACTTTTCTTTCTACAGAAAATATAGATATTAGAACAAAAAGAATAAGAAATCTGGATCAGCCCAAGTTGATGACATAACTGAATAGCATCTTGAGGCCTGGACAAAAGAGAGGGTAGGGTTTGGGGGAAGGGAAAGAGTGGGGGGAGATGAAAAATATGAACCCAAATTAAACTGGTATCATAGAATCCTATATCCTGGAAGCCAGTCTAAAAGGTGGAACCCTCAAGCAAACCTTAAAGGGAGCACCTGAATCAAAGGGTCCTGGAGGGAGTGAGATGAAACCTAACCTCAGATTTCTTTAGTTTCTCTTTCTTCTCTGGCTTTTTATTTTGCCTTTTCCCTTGGCTCTGGCCTGTAGTTCCATGAACCAGGATGTAGTCTATATCCACAATGAGCTATTGATCAGAGAGACCTACTAGATCTCCCAAAACAAAGAAGATAGACTTTTGTCAAAGCACTTGATTACCCACCAGAGGTTAATGGTAAGACTCTACTGACAAAGTGCTATTGGCATGGACCATGGAGAGACCTGACTGGGATCCAGAGGAGAGCCAGCCCTCAGATAATTATTCTATCTAGTGCTGGAAGGCCCTACATGAGCTACCAGGGAAAGCGGCAAACATCTGTCCAAGTAACTCCAAGTTCTAAGTGACTCAGAAACAAACAACCTGATGTTATGCTCACACAAGTGCAATAGTGGCACACATACAACTGCTCTTGGATTTGCCAACAGATCTGCTCAGTGGAAAGGAAGCCATATCTGGAACTGGGAAACAAGTCAGAATCATATCCAGATAATGATTCTGCTGTCCATTGTCAAGCTCCCATTAACCTTACACTATGGAAGTGTCTAAGCCCTTAAAATTCTCTCTAAATTAATAATGGTTATCCAATTTAATTCATGCTGACTTCACTCACGATTGGAGAATCTGCTTCTGTTTTTCAAATGGGAACTGGATTTGAAGAGATAGATGACCCAGTGCACTCCATCCAAGCCCCAGCTGAAGCCACAGAGGAATTGGGGAAATGAGCAAAAATGGTGCTTTCTTAGGTAAGCTGATATCAGCACAAGGGTGATGCAGAAGGATACTGAGGACACTCAACACCTACCAAACCAGACATCCAGAGGCTCCTAAGTGCCCATCACTTAAATAGACTTAAAATGATCCCAACATGACTCAGGGAATTTTACAGAAGAGGGAGCAGAAAGATTATTAGAGCCACAAGTTGGGACACTGCACAGAGTCATTGTCTCTCCCCCATAACTGACTGCTGCCCCCATAATGCTGGCCCAAAATCCCCATGGGGTTGACTTGCATCCCCAGTGGGGGAGGCCTCTTCAGAAAAGTGGCAGGGAAGATGGAAAGGGTGGTACCAGCATGTGATGTACCTTCAAAGGGCCCCAGCTAAAAGTCAGACTAATTGGGGATACAAGTAAGAGTGCTGTTTTCTTGGTGGACCTGATACCAGCACAAGGGTGAAGGAGATAGACACAGAGAACAATCACCTCCTACCAAACCAGATATCCAGAGACACAGAGGCTCCCAAGATCTCATCACAGAAGCAGAAATAAAATGAACCCAACATGGCTCAGGGAAGGTTGTGGAAGAGGGGACAGAAATAATGTCAGAGCTACACATTGGTTCATGATACACGGAGACATTGCCTCCTACCCATAATTGATGGCTAACTCCACAATGGGCTTTGGGCTAACTCCAGAATGCATGATCCATATACCCCAACAAGGAGGGCCCCTGTGTAGGGGGGATGACAGGGAGGAGGGTAACAATGGTACCAACTTGACACTATTCACTGAGTACAAAACTAATAAAAATAAAGAAAACTATGTCCATATCTAATAATAAAAATGAAAAGAAAAAGCAAATGATTCAACACAAAATAAAAAAAAAGTAAGGTTCCAGTGCATAATAGATCAGTAAAAATTAGGTCACATGCAACAGGGACATAACCATGATGCCTCTAGAGCAGTATATAGGATGGAGAATAAAATAAATATTAAAACCCAGAATTTAAAATGTCATATAGGGCTGGAGAGATGGCTTAGCAGTTAAGCGCTTGCCTATGAAGCCTAAGGACCCCGGTTTGAGGCTCGATTCCCCAGGACCCACGTTAGCCAGATGCACAAAGGGGTGCATGCGTCTGGAGTTCGTTTGCAGTGATTGGAGGCCCTGGCACACCCATTCTGTCTCTGTCTCTTTCTCTTTCTGGGTCTGTCACTCTCAAATAAAAAAAACAAAAATTAAAAGGAAACAATTTATAAAAAATTCATATAGATACAAATTGTGTGAATAAAAATCCATATAAAAAGTAAAGTAAGTCTTTGGTATAAATGATTACCACATTTGTTTCTGGGATGATTTCTTCCATTATTATTCATCTTGTCTAATAATCCAGATTCTCCAGTACATTCATATTTAGCAACCATAATAAGAAATTTGATCACAAGGAATAAGTCATGATATATTATCTTTCATTCTTAAAATGAATGAAAAAGATAACTAAAACGTGAGAGAAAAATAAAGTTGTAATTTTTTACATGACTCCATGGGCAGTGTGATTTTGTAGCTACTTCCAGAAAGATATACAGCCTGTTTACATTGTCTTCCATCCCACCTGACATCAGGAATTGTTGGTTAGTGATGTATCAGCAGCAGTGCTTCTCCAGTCCTGAGCCTAGGCTTAAAGACACAATTACACTTTTGTTCTGAAACCATGCGGAATGGTCTCGAGTTAGTGGTTGGATGATGGAAGATGTGTGTTCCAACTGTTCACCTTACCCAAAGGACCCACACAAGAAAGTGCAGTTTGAGGAGCCATTCCATGCTCTCATTGTATGAATGAGAAGAAATCAAAACATTGTAGGTCAGATAGCCAGTGTATTACTAAGCAAAAGCTAGTGGGTACCTATTGTAATTTATGCCAGTACTCACAAATAGACTTATCTTAAAACCACAAAGCTAATAGTCTCCTGAGCAATTAGAGTCAGCATAAAAATTCATAAGTAAGATCAATATAAAGTTTTCTAAGTAAGTGCTAAGTAGAAAACACTTTTAAAGCAAAATGACATTACTATTAATAAGTTTGCATGAAAATCAAATGGGAACTTGAAAAGTTATTCCATTCATGAAATTTTGAAAGAATTCATCTCATAATGAATTTTTGTGGGTGCATGTTGCAGAGTTGAAACTGAGCCAGTCATTACCTTTAAGAACTGAGCAATCTCCTCTGGCTCTCAGTATGTTTGTATTATAACTTAATAGGAAAATATATGTATGTTTGTCAATATATATATATATGTGTGTGTGTGTGTGTGTGTGTGTGTGTGTGTGTGTGTGTGTACATAGTGGAAAACAGTAAGTTTATTCCAAAGCTTCTGTGAAAATAAATAAACTAAACAATAATAACAGGGCTCATGGCTCATCTATCAACATTCTATCATGAATGGTATAGGAGGATAGAAAAATCCAAAATAAAAAATAAGATATGAGCTGTAGAATTCAAAAATGTAGAAATATGGGAGTTATTTATAAAAAAAAAAAGAAAACTAATCATAAGAGAACACTTCTTCCAGAATTGATAAACTGAATCCTAGGAGCATAAGATAGAATCTAGCAAGGGACCATGTATAGAGACAAGTGAACTTTAAAAACAGAGAGAGAAAAAAAAAAAAAAATGAAACATTCAACCAAAACTACTGAAAACTGAGTTTCCTGTATTATATACTAATTTAAAATCATTTCTCTAGTCACTTAAATATAAATAAAAGTCATAAGTACAAAGAGAAAACTTCAAAAATTTTAGGAGAAATTTTGTGCAAAACAATTGTTTTAAACATTGATGAGGAAATAAAATTTTACAAGGGACTTTAGAAAGTTCTTATAGAAAGTTTCGTAGTAATATTAGCACTACTGTTAAACTTCCCATAAAACCAATGAAAACACCAACCTATACCCTGAGTTAAAAAATATTAACAAGGATATCTGTAGGAAGTGTTAGTAACGTGAAGCACATCCACGAACAATGAGGACTTCGTACAGATATTTAGGAATATGAATGTGGGAGTCTGAATTGATGTCCCCCAATAAATTCACATTTTAAAAAATATTTTTATTTATTTATTTATTTATGAGAGAGAGAGAGAGAGAGAGAGAGAGGGAGAGAGAGAGGTTGAGAATGGGCATGCCAGGGCCTCCAGCCACTGCAAACTAACTCCAGATGCGTGCACCCTCTTGCGCATGTGGCTAACGTGGGTCCTGGGGAATTGAACCTGAATGCTTTGGCTTTGCAGGAATCCCTCTAGCCCTATATTCAGTTCAATCAAAGCTTCTTGGCTGTCTAGTCTCCTGGCTAGAGGAGGTGTCTCTAGGGGTGGATCCTGGGGTTCAGTCCGAGGCAGATGTGGATTACAGCCTAAGAATGTGCGGAGGGCTTGAGCTCTGCCTGGGCTTCTGGAGTGCGCTTGTTTGTACTGATGGTGTTTGCTTTTCTCTGCCTGCACGAACCTATAAATGGGGACCGGATTCTTCTGCCATTGTGCAACTTCCTCACAATCTGTAAGATTTATATAAATTGTCTTTCTTCCATAACTGTGTCAGGTTTGGAAGTTCGTCACAACAACTGAAGCTGACTGTGACAAAGAGTATCAAGTAAATATGGACAAAAGAAGACACAAGTGGCCAACAAACATACTAAGTGACACTTCCTTTAATACTAATGAAAAATGCAATAATAGGATATTTTACTAATTCAACAAGCCTTGCACATATGCCTAACACTGGAAACACTCATGTATTCTTAATAGTACTCTGGATTATACATTAAGTTTGGAGAGCACTTGCATATTATGTGACAAAGCTGAATGACAATTACCCATGCAAAATATATTATACTTTGAAGTCTATGTTCAAGAAAGCTTTCTGTTCTATCCATACTATTTTTTGTATATCATAATATTTAATAATGGAAAAAATTTATAACACAAAATTTAGGAAACCTTATTATGTCCATTATGCCAAAAAGGTAAATAACTGTCAATTAAAATGATAGAATGTGGGCTAGAGAGATGGCTTAGAGGTTAAGGCATTTGCCTTTGAAACCTAAGCACTCAGGTTCGATTGCCCAGGACCCATATAAACCAGATGCACAAAGTGGCACACGCATCTGTTGTTTGCAGTGGCTGGAGGTCCTGGTGTGCCCATTCTCTCCCCCCATCTCTCCCTTCCTCTGCCTCTTTCTCTATCTGTCAAGTAAATTTAAAAACATAGAAAATTCTGAAGAATGAAACTTAATAAAATACATGTATAAATTGAGTAACTAAAGTTCACCATTATTATGAGAATTTTCAGAACATGTAGATAGGATGATAAAGGATATATGGGCATATACAGATGTTTTGCGAGTGCATCCACATATGTAAGTAATGATTACAAATGCATCAAATGCTATTTGTTTTAATGTATTTTATGAGAGAGACAGAGTATGTGAGAGTGAGATGAGAGAGAGAAAAAGAATTGGCACATCAGGGCCTGCAACCACGGCAGCTGAACTCCATACATGTGTGTTACCTTGTACACATATGTGACCATGCATGCTTCCATCATCTTGTGCATCTGGCTTATGTAGGACCTGGAGAATCAAAAATGGCTTCTTAGGCTTTGCAGAAAAGTGCCTTGACCACTAAGCAATTCCTTCTAGCTAAAAATTTTATTCTTTGTCTGTTTTTGTTTTTATTTTTTCAAGGTAGGGTCTCTCTCTAGCCCAGGCTGACCTGCTGTTCACTATATAGTCTCAGGGTTGCCTCGAACTATGGCAATCCTCCTACCTCTGCCTTCTGAGTCCTGTGATGAAAGGTATGAGCCACCATGCCTGGCTTGAAAATGCTATTCTTGTTGAAGGGGAACATAGCAGGAGGAATATGCAAGCATATATATATATATATATATATATATATATATATATATATATATATATATATATATAAATTTGTATATGTATAATATACTTATTTGAGAAAAAGGAAAAGGCAAAGAGAGAGAGAGGAGAGAGGAGAGAGAATGGGTGTGCCAGGGCTTCCAGCCACTGCAAATGAATTCCAGATGCATGCTCCCCCTTGTGCATCTGACCTACATGGGTCTTGGACAATTGAACCAGGATCCTTTAGCTTTGCAGGCTAACACCTTAACCACTAAGCCATCTCTCCAGCCCCTGAAAGCATTTATATTTTAATTATAAATTTAATTTGCTAGTCATAAAGGTAAGTGTAAACATTAAATATATTATTATTTCTAAGTATTATTTGAATATCTAGTATTTTTGTTTGTTTTTTAGAGCACTTTTAGATTCATACCAAAGTTGAGCAGAAAGGAGGTAACTGCATGTGTGAATGTACAAACTTGCCCATTGCCAACATACTCCATCTAAGTTGTATCTTTCTTACAGCTGATCAATGTACACTGATACATAATTATAACCCAATCCCTAACTTACAGGACAGTTCACTCTCAGTACTGATATTCTTTCATTTGGACACATATCTTATTGAAGGAGAAATAGGCGAAAGCTGTCTTCTTATATGAAGTTTCAGTTAGAAATTGAGGCACAGAGTGAAACAAGAGATACCATCCCACATGCCAACCCTCCTTGGCAGGAATGAAACTCATGTATGATCAAGATTCATCTATAACTGACTGCATTGCCTCCTGCTGCCAATAGTAGAGCATACCATGTATGTAGGCTGCCCCCTGGGGTACACCCTCCCAATCTACCAATATGGTCTTCCCCTTATATACCTGAATCTGATGAAAAAATACATTTTTCTATATTATAAAGACTGAGACCTTCTTCCTGTTTCTCTCTGCCTGCCTTTCCTCATTCTGGACACAAGGATAAACACTCTAAACCTACTACTTGTTTATTTCCCTGTATTCCAGATCTACCACGAGGATTCTTTCACTAACTCTAGGCCTGTGACCAGGGTAATTTTCTAAACTCATGGCAGCCATGGGAACAATTCTCTTTACTTCTCATTTCTCATATGAATCTCTGGGTCTCTACTCTGATATTCCCCCCTGCTATTTTTCCCTGTATTCCCACTGTTTGCCCTCGTACTTCTTATTTTCCTTGAGCCTGTTGTTCTATTCCAGTCTTTCTTTGAAAGCCTCAATTTCTCTTAAATGAGCTTTATGAACTATTTTTCACATGCTTGTTGTTCTTCTCCAGTCTTTCCTTGAAAACTTCCATTTCTTCTAAATGAACAGAATGAACTCCAAAAGCACTTTCCACATGGGTGAGTGTTTCCTACTTCCCATGCATTCATGACTCTGCTCTAGCCTTCTTCCTAGATGCAAATTCCCATTAAAAATCCTCACTACTTGTGATTTCTCCCTCAGTAAACTTAACAATTCATAATTTACCCTCCTTAAGTTCATTTTTATCAATTCTTTGTTAAAAATAAAACAGAACCCAAAATTTAAACTGAGAGGACCAATCTTCAATCCCCAAGTCCTGCTTCATAATGACCTGCATTCATCTTCCTCACACTATGGAAAGGCTTACTTAAATAGCCCCCCTTCTCCACCTGTTCATCCCTCTTCCCTCCTACCTTCCTGAAAACACTGCCTCCATAATTTCACCCTTCACACAATGTCAAATAGTTGAAATAAAATAAAAAATGATACATAGCCCATTCAAATTGACTTATTTTGCTTAGTAAATAAACAATAAAGTTTATTGCATTTCATGTCATGACTTGTAACTTATATTTTTAACAGAGAAACAGGTTTTATTCACCAACAATATATGAAAATCATTTCATTTGCTCCCATTATTTGTCTATAATAAAAAAGCTTGCTATAAGCAGTACTGTGCATGTTTTGGACACACTTAAGTGAACACCTTTGGTCAGTTACAAGGGATAGGACCCCTGGAGCTTGCAGTAAGAGTCATTATAGAGTTTTGAGTAACTGTAAGTAAGTATGGGGCTGAAGAGATGGCTTAGCAGTCAACGCTCTTGTCTACAAAGCCTAATGACTGAGATTTGATTCCCCAGTATCCATGTAAGACCAGATGCATAGTGGCACACACATCTAGAGTCCATTTGTAGTGGCTAGAGGCCTTGGTGCACCCATTCTCTCTTTCTCTCTCCTTTTTCTCTCTACCTCTGTCTTCCCTCCTCTATGCTTGAAAATAAATGAATCACTTTTTTAATAAACTGCCAAGATATCTCCCAAAATGGTTGAATTATTTTTTATTCTCATCAGGCTTGAGTAAGTGTTCTTCCTCCTACACAGCTGGGGGAAGATTTGGTATTGTATTGTCACTTTCTGGGTTTTGCTTATTCTAACTGGTATAATGGTGTCTTATTGGTTTGATTTGCATTTCCTGATGACATGGTGTGAAGAATAATTTTAGTTGTTTTCAAGGTTCTATAGTTACAGGTTTGTCTAAAATGGATAATAAAAGCTATGGGCATAGTAATATTCAATTACTTGCTAATAAGGTTTTCAAGGCAATTTCTCTGTGAAGAGCATGAATAATACCCTGAGATCAGAAGATTTCTAGCTGAATAGATACTTACAGCTACCAGGGCATGGCATGTTGAGAATAGGCTCCACACTCTCATGATTTTATTGAGTAGCTTTCAGCAACACTGTTCACACATTTTGCTGCATGGCATTTTAGCCTGTTTACCACAAATATACAATAGAGGGAGCTTTGGACTAACACAACTCTGGTGGTTTGACAAGATGTGCATTTCATGTCTATGATTAGAATGGAACATTTCAGACAAAAGTTGCTTCATTAAAACATGACCTTTTGCTATCACAGTACTCCTGCAGAGTCTGAGGAACTCTTTATTATTGACTTTTCTAGTTTAAATATGGATAGTTTTAAACCATGTGAGACTGAGAAAAATATATTGTAAGAATATTTTCCGAACCATAAATGTACGTATTGTTGAATAGGAATAATAGCTGGGATGCAGAAAAAGTATCTTGAGATGTAAGTCTAAAGAATCTACTATCACTTCCTTCTAAACTAGTTGGAGTCAGAGCCTGCAATTACAAAGTGAGAAAACAAAGTGCAACAGATAACATTTCTAGGGCTAAATTTATACAAATGATAAGTCTTCCTTAACCCTTTCCTCACACTTGTAAACGTCCTACAAGATTTCCATAGACTCTCTTAGCTTTGTCAACTACTGAGTATATTTTAAGTACTGCACTACAGCTAAGAAGCCAGAACTTAATATTCAATCTTTTTTTATTAGTTTATATGCTTTTTCTCAATTCTTTGCCAGTATTTCATCCTTCGTCTGCTCACATATACACAGACTTTCTCCACATTTGTAAAAGAAATAAATACTAACTTTCAGAGATCATTTCTATATTTTCCTTTTTTCTTTTTCGAGGTAGGGTCTCATTCTGACCAAGGGTGACCTGGAATTCACTATGTAGTCTCAGGGTGGCCTTGAACTCACAGAGATCCTCCTACCTCTGCCTTCCAAGTGCTAGGATTAAAGGCGTGCACCACCACGCCTGGCCTTCTATATTTTCTTATTAGAGAAGTTTCTATGATTGTGTGGAGTACCTGGAACCACGAGGAGGATGAGGAGGATGTAGAACATTCTCCTGAGTGTGAAACTCCCCTGTGCCCCTGATTGATGTTTGACTATAATTGCTAGTGATGACTATACTTCTCCCCTATAGGTGAGTTTGAAAGAAGGACACAGTCTGAATGGCAAAAAAAAAAAAAAAAAAAAAAAAAAAAAAGAAGGGCTGGAGAGGTAGCTTAGAGGTTAAGAAACTTGATTGTGAAGACTAAGAACTCAGGTTTGCTTTCCACAGTACCCACAAAAGCCAGTGGTACGTGGTGATGCTTGTGTCTGGTGATCTTTTGCATTGGTACCTTGGCTAGGGCCCTGGGACACCTGTTCTCCCCAACCCCATCTCTCTTTTTCTCTCTCTCTCTTTCACACACACACACATACACACACATGAAATAAAATAAATTTCAAAAAATAAAGGAAATCGATGGGGTTAGTTTATGTTTTCAAGGTTGTAACTTGAAGTTTTCTTTTATTTTCCATATTTATTGTATTTTAAATCCCAACCAATTTTCCATTTGTAAATGGCAACTGACTGCAAACCATATGAGCATGCATGTTACACTGACTGTATAACAATGAGGTAGGACTGAGCTCTCCATTTCAAAGGCATCAAGGCAAATGTCTATTGTAAACTATGGGCTGGTCCTCTTACCAGGAAGCAAAGAGAATAACCTTAGGCAAAGGGAGTATTGTTTAACTAACAGGCAGAAAACCAAAGCAAAGACCTTGATCAGAAAGACCTGGGTGGAGTCAAGGCCAAGAACAAACAAAAGCAGTGAAAGATGGGGAAGGGAACCTTCAATGCTACTGGCCACCTCCCCAGTTCTGTTACAGGGAAATGATAGGAGTATTAGGTACATCATTGATTTACTTCACAGTAAACCCAGAATATAATCAATCTCAAAAAAGTTATTCCAGTCTTTGTCCAACCCTAGCTAAAAATCCCATAAAAAAAACCTCTTTATACAAAACATCTCAAAGCACCATATTAAAGGACTCTTACCACTTCAGAAGTCTAAGTTTTTCCTTTTGTCTTCTAAACAAACATGACTTCAAATGCTCCATCTTCAGCATAAGATAATAAAACCACAGATTAACCACTGGGACCTAATGAAATTACAAAGATTTTGCACCGCAAAGGACACAGTGAAAAAAGCAAAGAGGCAACCTACAGAATGGGAAAAAATCTTCGCCAGCTATATATCTGATAAAGGATTAATATCTAGGATATACAAAGAACTCAAAAAGATATCTAATAAGGAATCAAACAGGCCAATCAAAAAATGGGCTAAGGAGCTAAATAGAGAGTTCTCAAAGGAAGAAATACGAATGGCATATAAGCACCTAAAAAAATGTTCTACGTCACTAGTCATCAGGGAAATGCAGATTAAAACTACATTGAGATTCCATCTCACTCCTGTCAGATTGGCCACCATCATGAAAACAAATGATCATAAATGTTGGCGGGGATGTGGAAAAAAAGGAACCCTTCTGCACTGCTGGTGGGAATGCAATCTGGTCCAGCCATTGTGGAAAACAGTGTGGAGGTTCCTAAAGCAGCTAGAGATTGATCTACCATATGACCCAGCTATAGCACTCCTAGGCATATATCCAAAGGATTCATCTCATTTCCTTAGAAGTACATGCTCAACCATGTTTATTGCTGCTCAATTGATAATAGCTGGGAAATGGAACCAGCCTAGATGTCCCTCAACAGATGAGTGGATAATGAAGATGTGGTACATTTATACAATGGAGTTCTACTCAGCGGTAAAGAAAAATGAAGTTATGAAATTTGCAGAAAAATGGATGGACCTGGAAAGTATTATACTAAGTCAGGTAACCCAGGCCCAGAAAGCCAAGCGCCACATGTTCTCCCTCATATGGGGATCCTAGCTACAGATGACTGGGCTTCTGTGTGAGAATGAAAATACTTAGTAGCAGAGGCCAGTAAGTTGAAAAGGAGACATAAAGGGTGGAGAAAGGAAGGGAGGAGGATACTTAATAGGTTGATATTGTATATATGTAATTACAATGATTGTAATGGGGAGGTAATATGATTGAGAATGGAATTTCAAACGGGAAAGTGTGGGGGTGGGGAGGGAGGGAATTACCATGGGATATATTTTATAATCATGGAAAATGTTAATAAAAATTAAAAAAAAAAAAAAAAAAAAAAAAAAATCTTGAGAGCCACTCTCTAAAGTGAATTTTGGTTATGGTTGATTTTTGGGCCCCTTAGTAGCATGGTTGCTCCCATGTGGGGTAAGAGAAAGACCTCTTCACTCTCAAGGATTATACATCAATATAAATATTATGTAGCACCTAAGGCAGTAAAATCTTACCAGAATAAATTTCTACCTTGTCTTTCTTCATCCCCCCCCTCAAAAAAAAAAAAAAATCTAGTAGGGAATCTCTGCATGGTATTAAACTGATCTATCTTTTGTAGAGCCAGCTAAAGCCATTAATGAATGTCTGGCATTCATAAAGATCAGGATTGAAAACGAATGCTTATTATTGGAGTAAATTATGATGTCTCATTTAGAAAACTGAAGGGAATCTATCATCCTGAGTATATTGGTTATAACTTGAGAAAATCAATTTAAAATTTATGAAGCTAAAATGTTTTCTATTTAGTTATTCCTCACTGGGAAATCCAACTGAAGGGAACACTTTTCAGCACAGTTTGGTATAAATAGTCTTGAATCATGTGCTTACTGACAGATCAATCATGCTGCTCAGTGTCTCTGGTACCCTGCTTGTCATGATATGGTAGCCTGTTGAGAAGCCTTTCTAGAATCCAACTAATGGGCGTTGAAATTTTTCTACTTATATAAACAGAGATTGAAAAAGTAAGATACACAATACATGACCTTATCTTTGTTAAGCATGGCTTTTACATTTGATATGTTGGGGCTTTGCTGATGCAGCAAGCTATTTCTTAGAGACAATTAACACTTCACTACATCCAACATGCTAATCACTGAATCAAGACTATATCCAGCCCATCAAAGACTTATGCTCTAGCACAGCAAGTTGCTGCTATATCTACCATTGCCTGGACCAGAAAATCCATTCCACTCAAATGATTCACAATGGGCAAATCTAAGTCTGCATATCTGTTCTCTAACTTCATCTATAATGGAATCTGCAATTAATGTTTTGATGGGTTTTGATCTTGCTCCCTCTGCCACTTGTCTAGGACAGCTCTTATGGTCCTGCATGGTGGGAACAAGCGATCTATTGGTAGCAATCTGTGGACGAAAGCTTTCTTCATGTCATTCCTTTACGTTTCTCCATGTTGTAACACATCTAATTAATATACAACCTGAGAGACTTTTAAATATTACCTATTGTGTTTAGTAAGAAACAAATTCATGAAGTAATTACTTTCTTTCTCAAATGACACTTTTAACTGATTCTTTGTTCCAGATAGAAATGTTATTCTTTTATTATTTTGAGCAAAAAATACTATCAATACTTCAGGTACTTGAGCAGGAGGGATTTTTTTTTTTCTTTCAACCTTAAGTACCATGTCTTACAGCATTAGTGAATTTGCAAAGTATAATAAGGCTTTGGAAATTGTAGCTTAGGGAGGGGAGTGAAGTGGAAGAGAGGGGGGAGACAGTGAGAAAGAGAGAGGCCTTATTAAATAACTTGGAATTATCAAAAACTTTATTCAGATTTTGCCTTGTGGTTTACATTTTTTATATTTAGTTTTAACTTAGAAATAAAACAAACTTTATAGTGGAACCAGTGCCTTAACATTATGAACTTTTCAAGTCAAGATCATTATTAGGCCACTGTGAACATAAGAGTCCTTTATGATCTTCTAAAGAGAAGAGTGATGCAAATTAGTAGAGGAACCAGAAAAACATTAAACAGTTTGCTGTACAAGCAAGGGATTATAGTAAGTCAAATGTAAGACATGAATATTTGTGGAGTCCTGCTTAAAATCTAGTGGATAGAATTAGATTTGCTTCTCAAAGTCAGTTAAGTTTGTGCCATAAAAGTCACTTCTGTGTTTGTACTAACTGTTGTGCTAGAATTTCTAAACGTATGCACGGTGTTGCATTTTCCTCCTAATTGAAACAGTCTCTGCTATAGGGAGGTTCACTAAGGCTCAGGAAGTAAATGAAACTTTGTAAGGCTACCAGAGTAAAAGACTCATATCAGGAAGCTCAGGAAACTTACAAACTTACAAAATTACCAAGGTTAGATAAACAGTAACAATTAGTGGGGAAAGAAGACTATCCATCAAGCTAAGCTGCCAGCAAATGGTGCAGGAAATGCCAAGGATATAGTTTTTGTGATTTGTCAGTGTTCAGTGATGGAACTGTATTTGAAAAAAAACATGTTCCTGCAAATAACTCCAATAAAATCATTGGTTCTGTGGTAGAAAAAGAGCTACTGATTCACTGAGTTCCCCTAAGAGTTAATTACTGAGGAGTTAAACTTATCTGTCTGCAGATGGAAAACAAAAATCCCCAAATGACAACTGTCCAGAAAGGGCTCAGAAGGACAATAAGAAGTAAAGAGAGTTCAGGTTAAAACAAGGTAAAATGGAGTTCACTTTTAGGGTGACCTAACTATAATGATTGATGTGCAAATTGCCACATCTTGTTTGTTCAGTTACCTTACCCCTCCCCTCAGCCACAAAACTATAAAAATGAAAATAAAATCTTAGTTTGGGGTCATAGCTTCAAGCTCCTTGGACCCTGGATAAATTAACTCAGCTACTTTCATTCATACTGGCATTGGAATAATATTTCCAGAGAATTTCGGCAACATCTCACTATGTTAAATGAGTAGAATTGTTTCTTTACTTTGTCTTTGATTGTTTATCTGAGGTGAATACAGTTTAATTTCTCCCAGGGAAAAGTCTTACAACACACACCCACACCCCCCCACACACGTATATATGTATGTATGTTTTTATATAATCATATAATTTAGAGAGAGAAGAGGAGCAGGAGAACTATATTAGAATGAGCTCTTGCCATCCAAGAGATAAAGGAAGACCCCCATTGCACAATGAATTGAATCAACCCTGTGGTAAGAACTGAGTCTCTTTGTAAGTGTATTATTATGCATACTATGCAAGTTGAAGATGCTTAGGTAAAGGCATTTAGGAAGAAATTTGGGACCACTATAGGAGAGCATACATATGTCCTTGGGCTCAAGCCAGGAGGATTTTTAGTGAGCCAATGCCATAGCAGCAGCCTTGGCAGACTCTAAGGGAAGGCCACAGCAGCTATGCCAAATCTAGCAGCTGAGGTAAAGGCTGCTGCAATAATTAAGCAGGAATACATCTTGGCAATCTTTGCCAAGCAAAGAAACTTGGCAGGAATTCCTTCTTTCTAGATAGCAATTGAAGGAATGCTGTCTTTACCCACACATGTTATTCATCGGAGTTCATACTCAGAACTTTTAAAACTAGCTTGAAAACACCACTGGACCCAATACTGGTGACAGTAAAAACCTACAAAGAGATTTTCCAGTAATTACAGACCTTACAGATCTGTGGCTTGTCTGTAACATGAACTTGTTGCTCTAGGAGATTAACCTAAAATTAGCTTGCTCTTGTACAGCATTTCCTCTTCCCTGTCTAAATCCTTAATGGCTGACTCCTTGCTGTGAAAGCCCAGTGTCCATTACTGTTTGTGGATACATTCACCACACTTTCTTCCTAATCAACATCCATGGATACTCAAATAAATAGCATTGTCAGTATTTTTTCTTGCCTTCACGATACTCTGCAGGTTCTGTTGGATGTCCCATGTTGAGGAATAGTAAGTAAGGTTTGCTCACTAGTATTTCCTTGGTTTCTCCCATTTAATAAACTCCCTAGTTAGACTGTCCATTTTTTTTCCACTTTAATTCACAGTAATGTCTTCAGAATTCTTTCTCATCTATGTCTATAATAATATTCTAAAACTCTATGGTTTAATATTATTGATTATAAGTTAGTAATGCTAATGCAAGTGTTATGACATTTTCCTAAAACTCATTTATTTTCCTTCATAACTCTAATTTCCTGTAATAATTTGCAAGAAAAAAAATCTCCTAATACACTATATTTTTTAAAATATCACTATAGAACTGAAAGGTGTTAGCTTCCCAACTCTAAGTCCCTGAGTTTGGAGCTTCAGACTCCACAGAAAAGACAGATGCCATGGCATGCTTCATAATTCTAGTGTACTGACTGAATGATGGGGGACAGAAACAGAAGAATTTCCTAGAAACCCTCAAATGGAACTGTGAGCAACCATGAGAGACCCTGCCTCAAAAGTAGTTGGACCTCAAAAGTAGAGGACTCATGAAAATTGTCCTCTATCCATACACGTGTGCCTCCACTCACACATATGAACACACATATATACACATTCATTAAATAAATTTAAAAAATTAAAAATACAACTACATGAATCTTTGGAGTTAATTTAATAAACAAACATGATTGTTTCTTAAAATCACACAAAATTATTTTCAATAAATCCTCTCTTAAAATTACTTATATAGACATTAAGCAAAGGATTCTCCATTCCACTTGCTCATTTATAACCAAGGGGTACTTTGGTAATACAGAGTATTTCTATACCTTATCATTCTTACATAGACAGAGGCTAAATTGAAAATTCATTTAGTGACCAGATCAGATCCTTTGGTTCTCTCAGTTTTGAAATAGTGCCAGCATCAAATTTCAAACCAAAATATGATCAGTTAAGTTTTTTGTTTCTATGGATAAGGTCATACATATTATATGCATGGATAGTCCAATGAGAAATTGATGATTCTTTTTTTTTCCTGTAAGGCAACATGAATTGACTATAAAAGTGGATATAAATATAGCCTTTTACTTTCCAAAATTTGCACTGAAAACCTTGTTTCTTCATCATGACACTTAACATCAATTGTGAGACTTATGAGTCCTATCACAAGCTGTAGAGAATGGCCTCACAGGGAAAAATACCCTAAACTGTAACTTCTCAAGAAGGCATTGCTTACTGTCGTATCTGATGACTGTCACATCACTCATGTGGACTGACCAGCTTCAGAGGGTGTTGTGCTCACCTGAACTCCAATCCAGAAAACCTGACAGGCTCTGAGATACTGGTTATATCTAGCAAGTGTCAGGCAGAGAAAATCTATGATAGCCTTGTCATACTCATGTGTTATTTAGTGATTAGCAAATTGATCTCCACTTATCATATAACAACGAAGGCCGGGTTATAATTAGTGTGTAATAACTTTAGAGATGATAATATGTGACATTTCAAGAAAAATGTCCTTGCATTATCATAAGCCATTCATCAATACCTGTGCTACTGGAGAAATCACTGTACTAAAGAAATTGATCTTTAAGATACTAAGCTAAATTAGCCAATACCTACCACTATACTATTTGATAAAAATGTAACAAGATCTACAAAGGTAAGTAATGTTCACTTTTATATCAGAGTAATTGACGTATGCCTAGGAAACCATGCGAATCTTAAGGAGTTTGGGGCAATTTCTTTGGACCATTATTTTCAATTGTACAGGTGTCTGACTGATAGCTAATGTCCAGTTAGTCAGCACTTGCCTGGTGGAGATTGATCTGATGGGAATGCAGACCTTCTTTATCATTCCCCTTACTGTATGGTACCATGATGCTAATGATTCTAATGAATCAGCTTAGAATCCAACATAAAAACAGTAAATTGTGTTTAGTATATATGTGGCTCAGACTATTGTAGAAATAGAATTTTTTTTAATTCAAAATCTATCACTTAGTCAATTTGATCAGATCCAAAATCATACTAGGTGTGACCTTTCATAGCAGCCAATCTTAAATATTTTTGAAAAGCTATTTTCTTTTCTATAGTAGCTTCTTTCCTTTTGAATACAATAAAAATCTTTTTTATGTGATTTTCCATTGCTTGTCATTCTGATGATGACTTCTTTGCTTTCTGTGCTCCCAGCTTTCTTCAGAAATTCTAATAGATTATAACTCTTTCCTAAGAGTTTCCCAGATCATTTGACCTTGTAATATATAGTACAGCTAATATTATTTGACATAAGTAGTATGCCTTGTGTTTATTAGCTTTACTTTCAGATTCATTTACAGTCTCACCCTTTATACTGGATAGAAATTTAATTATCATTGCAAATTATATATTCAATGCTTTAAGTATTGTTTTTCTAACTCTAGAATATGCAGAGGTAGGAAGTTTCCTTCTCCACTCATGTTCCTTGCAACACACTGCAGAAGTATGAGCATACATTGTTAATAAATGGTAAGTGAAACAATAAACAAATGACACAGTACCTTTTTTTGAGTATTTTTTCTAATGATGTGGCTTTATATTTTTTCTGGAATAATTTGAGAACCACCTAAAAGTTTTATTTCTGATTGATGAATGGGTACAAAATTCTATTTTACTATGTATTTAAAGTTTATGCTTTTTTTTTTTTGAACAGCAACACACTTTCTCCTCCAGTTAGGCTCCAGTTCCCAAATTACCACCAGCTATTAACCTAGCATTCAGAACACATGAGTTTACTGGGGACACTTAATTCAAACTACTACAAGAGTTAGTTTAATATTAAGACCAGGAGCCACTATACTGATCATGTATTTTTTGTTAGTATTTTTTACTTAAATGTCCCAATAGCTTATAAAAGCTTCAGCATAACAAGTAAGATTATTAATAGATCATGAAACATGTTTATGATAATAGTAGTGCTGCCAACCCTGTGGATTAAAAAAAAAAAAAAAAAAAAAAAAAAAAAAAAAACCTTTCAGGAACAAAGCTCCTTATTCCTATGCTCCAGCACAAGGCAGACAGTGAGTAGAAAAAAAAAAAAAAAAGTAGGAGGATAAATCAAAGTGAAGAAAATCTGTGATTTAATAACTTCTTTAGCTAGTTGAGAAGTGGAAGCACAGTTGAGCTTATGCTCTCCATAAGCCATTCCTTGTGCTTGGCCTGTGCCCCAGGATTTGCTTTCACAATGCTTATGAAGTAAAGGTAAGAATAGGTTACTTGACAGCAGCAAGCTTTTAGCCCCTCAGAAGAGGAGGAAAGCTTGACAGTGTTTTAGAGCAGAGCAGGGCACGGTGAGTGATCTAAGAGCTAGGTGGATTAATTTTGTTTCCACTGGTCCTGACTTCTGGGAATGCTTGCTGATGACAGTTTTTGAAGACTAAATTATATACTTTAGTTGACTCCGTAGTTCTATAGATGTCACAGACAGTCTCAATAAGTGATTGAGTGAAACATTAAGTCTACATAAATCTATATTATGTATTTGGTGCAAACTAGTTGATTAAAAAGTTATCTCCATTCTTATCGTTTTTAAAAATTATATTTATTAGATTTTTAAGCTTTAGGACTTTAGTGGGAGAAACAATGATGATTCAGGATAATTTTAATTGAAAAACAGATCAAAATTTGTCTATAAAATTTTTTATTATTATAAAAAGCACAAATGGATAAATTTGTTCCCAGCAAAATTTTGATGCAAAATAATGACAGTCAGGGCTTCTTACTTCACTGAGGTTTCTCATAGTTTTTATAAGTCCAGTGGGACATATTTTACAATTCAGCATTTAAAAAGTTGGACTAGGGCTGGAGAGATGGCTTAGCGGTTAAGTGCTTGCCTGTGAAGCCTAAGGACCCCGGTTCGAGGCTCAGTTCCCCAGGTCCTACGTTAGCCAGATGCACAAGGGGGCGCACGCGTCTGGAGTTCGTTTGCAGAGGCTGGAAGCCCTGGCGCGCCCATACTCTCTCTCTCCCTCTATTGGTCTTTCTCTCTGTGTCTGTTGCTCTCAAATAAATAAATAAACAATATTTTTAAAAAAGTTGGACTAAACTAGTATGTTTTTATTTCCTTTTCTAACATTATAACTCTGTGTTGGACTGACTTTAGAGCTATCATAGCTTTTTCTCTGATTTCATGTAGCCTTCCATGGATGCGTAAGTCTGGTAGAGCCATGAGTAAAGATTGCAATTTTTCAAGACAGTAAAGATGAAGAGAGATAGAAAGGTATAGAAGTCATTTGGTTTAGGAGATAAAAACATAGCAGTTTTTGTGATGGGTTGAATGTGGGTTTTAAACAGAAGAGAGAATTAATTATAATGTGTGTAATACACTAACATTTATACTCACAGAAACAGAAAACATCAAAAAAGAACCTGACATTGTATTTTTTTTCTTGTTTTTAGGGTATGAACCTTTTTTTTTTGTAAATCACATCCATGTGTTTAGAGTATGTGCAATGTAGTTGTGATATAGTGTGCATGGTTGTGATGGTTTGAATGGATGACCCAATTAATTCAGGAGTTTAGTAAAAGCTTGTCAATTAGATCTCCAGCTGCCTAGATAGAGGAGGTGTCACTGTGGTTGGATCCTAGTGTCTGCCCTGAGGTGTGGGGGTGGATTTGGAATTCCCTTCTGAAGATGTGCAAAGTGCTAGAGTTCTACTTTTTCTCTGAAGTGTGCTTGCTTATGTCTCTTTTTCTCTCTTTCTCTCTCTCTCTCTCTCTCTCTCTCTCTCTGTCTGTCTGGGTCTGTGCAAAGGGGGACAGCTTCTTCTGCAGTTATGTAATTTCCCCCTCAATATGTAAGCTTCAATAAACTCCTTCTTCCTCCCACAAACTGTGTCTGGTTTGGAGGTTCATCCCAGCAACATGTGGCTGCCTACTACAGTGTTGTGTGCACATGTAATGCGTGTAGATGCAAGTGGAGTGGAGAAACAGCAGTTAGAGGAGAATGTTAGGTGCCATACTCTGTTACTCATAGATGAATTTCTGTGATGTGAGTCTCTCATTCATTCCCAGGCTGCTGCTGTATGGCCAGAATGTCCTAGCAATTCTCAGGTCTTTGGCTCCTTCAGGACTGGGTTACAAAAGTGTCAAGCTTTTAATGTAGAGGATGGGGAGTCAAAATAAGGAAGCCTCAGGCCCACACGCTATTATAGCATGCATGTTTACCAAATAAGCCATCTTTCCAACCCCAGACATGGTTTTTCTTTTATTTACTTTTATTTTTAGTGATGAAAATACATGAAATTTTTTTGAAACTTTGATCTTGGAAGAGTTTGGAGTTATCTAAGGCAATGGATGGGAAAAGTTGTTAGATAAGCCAGTATAAATTTCAGAAAGGTGGATTGAGGAAGGGATGTGGGAGGCAAAAATGTAACATGGGTGAAAGTAACTTAGAATCAGATGAAAGAGAATGTGAAAATCAAGATGAGAAATAGATGAGAGAGATGATTGAGAAGATCAGAATTGAAAAGTCAAGTCTCCAGTGAAGCTACTACATTAACCTAATTAATTTACCTAAGAGGAATAGCTTCCTATTATAAAAATGATGAAGGACTGGGAATGTTGTTCAGCACTTAAAGTGCTGGACTGCCAAAGCCTAATGACCTGGGTTTCAGTCTCCAGCATCCATGTAAAGTCAGATGAACAGTGGTGTGTGCATAAAGACTTCCCTTGTAGCATCTAGAAGCTCTGGGGAGCCCAGTCTCTTTCTCTGTCTGACTTCTCTGTGACTCTCTCCGCTTGCAAATAAAGTAAATAAAATTTAAAGAAAAAGACTATTAGAAAAGAAGGGAACTGGGACTGGAGAGATTGATTTAGCTAAGGTCCTTGCCTGCAAAGCCTAAGGACTCAGGTTTCATTGCCCAGTACCCATGCAAGCCAGATGCATAAGATGGCACATGTATTGGACATTTGTTTGCAGTGGCTAGAGGTCCTAGTGGGCCCATTCTTTCTCTCTTTCTCTCTGTCTACCTCTTTCATTCTCTCCAATAATAAATCATTTTTTAAAAAAGAAGGAAATTGGATGTTTTACTGCAAGAAAATAATTGTTTTTTTCCTTGATGTCTTTTGCTTTCCCCTGGGTATGATGTAAGTTTATCAACTGACTGGAAGTAAAATGAGAGATCTGCAGGCAACATGGACTTAAGGAGTATACTCTGAGAATTTTAATGAGTGCATTAAACATTGGAGGATGAGAGAAAAGAGAAAATTATAGATTGTAATTGAGGTGGATTCATTCTTGCATTTTTGGTAAGAAAATACCAAGGTGGCTACTGGGAATGGGATCATATTTCATGGGAGGAGCAGGAGTTTTATTGGCTAGTCTAGAGAATGAGTAGCTATCTCATTGGGTAATGAATATGGCTGCCAAATCACATCTGGCCTGAGTGGACTGGTAATTCATTTTGGAGAAGAGGAAAGAGCCAGCTGGTTTGGAGTCTGAAAATAATCATAAAAGTAGGTATTGGATTTTGATTAGCTGTGGCAAAGAAATCAAACCACCCTGGATCTTTGGGCACAGGGACTTGTAGTGAAAGATTGTCATGTGAAAATTAGTCTGGCAGTAGTTTGAAAACCAATTTGAAGGTGTGAAAATCAGGAATTGAGAAGACCTAGATGGACTGTATAGAATTTCATATCAAACTGTCAAAAGTCATAAGGGTGGATGAGAAGAGGGCAGAAGTACATGGATCTGAACTGCATTCTGAAGTCCTGTCACTGCTTTTTTACTTTTTGTTGTGATTTTTATTTTTATTTATTTATTTTTTTTTTCTATTCCAGTTTTGGCATCAGATGTCAGGTAAACGTTTTGTTTTCCTATTGGGTCAGTTGAAGAACCCAAGTTGGGAAAAATGAGTTGGATAACATTTGTCCTGTTAGGAGTCTATTTTCTGTCACTTTAATGATCACACATGTATATATATATATATATATATATATATATATATATATATATATATATATATATATATATATATATTACCAAAGTTGTATTCTACTGTATGAAGCTGTCCTATTGACAAGGAAGGACAACTTTTCTTGTCTTCTGCTTTTGTATGACTCAAAGAAAATTAGCATATTTGTCTTAGAAAAAGTTTTGCCTTATGTGTTATGCGTGTGGTGGTTTGACTCAGATGTCCCCCATGAACTCACAAGTACTAAGTGCTTGTTCCCCAGTTGGTGACGATTTGGAAGATGGAGCCTTGATGAAGGAGGCTGTTGTTGGAGTGGGCTTAGGGGTGTGAGAGCCAGCTCTCTCTTGCCAGAGTTCGACTCACTCTCTTGATGCTGTTTTCTACCTTCGGTGGCAGAAGTGACATCCATCTCCCAATCATGTGATACTCTCCTCTGCCATCATATAGCTTCCCGTAAAGACTTGGGGTCCATATAAAAACTTTCTTCCCATCAGCTGCTTTTGGTCAAGTGCTTTGTCCCACAAGGTAACAATAACTACAATAATGGGTTATGACTAAATAGTTACTGAAAAGAAATTTTTTGTCAGAGCAAGTATATCTAAAATAATAAACTGTAAAAAAAAAAAACTACATTCTACACTGAGCTATTTTTCTCGCTACTCATTTAAATCATTTTGGTTTTCATACTTTCTGTTAAAGAAATCAAATATCTATCTTTAATAGCTTGAAATTTCTTCTACAATTCTTAGGGAATACCTCTTAAATTTATTCTTAACATTTAAGGTATTTTAAAGTAATTTTAATGAAATATAATAATTATTTAAAGTTCAACATATTCTAAAATAGTTATTGGGGTCATTGTTTCCAATCAAAATAAAGCCACAGGACTGTGTTGAAAATCAATGAAAAATTATCAGAAAGAATAAAGTAATGATAATTTTCATATGGGTGTATGGGGGGGGTAATTGAGGGGTGAAAGATCTCTCGCCATTGGAAACAAATGTTTGTTCAACTTTACATGAGTGTCTGAGGAATTGAGCCCAGGCTGACCTGCTTTGCAAATAAGCATACTTAATTGTTCAATGATCTCTTCAGCCCATGATTTTATTTAAGAATGCTTTTTAACATGTTAAGAACTTTTAGTAAAAGAGACATAAGAGAAGGGACACAAATGTTATGAGCTCCATGAGTTTTCTAGTTTTATGTTTTAAGGCAGTTCTCAGCCTATGAGGAAGCAAAGGGGTCTATGTAGAGAGCATAGAAATCTAATATCTAAAAAATGGTGTGACAGAGTCTAAAGCGAACAGGGCATTTTTGTTGAAACAGATGAAGATTGGAGAACCAAACCTGGAGAGATGATGAATTGAGATAGAGAGGTAGAGAGAGAGGGAAAGAGAAAGAAAGAGAAAGAGAAAGAGTGAGAGAGTGCTTCACAAGCCTGCAGAATGTCTTCCCAATGCTCTATTTGAGTATTAATTAACACAACTATCAATAAGCCATAAAAAACAGGGGGAAAAAAATCACATGGCTGACTAGAGAAGGAGGCCTGAGAGTAGTGATCTCTTAAAGCTGCCTGGGAAACTCATGATTTAGGGCCCACTGAGTGTCAATCCCAGTAAAGGATCATAATTAGCCCTAATATGATCACTGCTGTTTGTCTCCAAAACTTTTCAAAAGGAAACACGAACAGATTTTATGATTTCCTTGGTGTTTGAGTGAAAGCCATCAAACTTAATGCTAACAGCTAAATGCAATACTAATTATCTAGCTAATTTCTTTATTTGTCACCAAATCTAAAGTTACTAGCCATGTGAAAATGTATAAAAATATTACCCATATAACAAGGCAAAGCAATCAATCAGAATAGTAAAAGCAGCAGAAAAGTATAGTCAAATGTTATTAACTAAATTACCTATGTCCTACTAGATACAGATGTCATAAAAAGACTCAAATCAAATTCCTCAAGATAAAAAGAACGGGTTAAACCAACCAGGAAAGATGTATCCACCAGTGCAATAATGGCACATAAGGAATGGGAATAATCAGTTGCTCTCTGATTAGATAAACGGTTCAGTGGCATACAATTCATTGCCTATACTGAGAAATACAGAAGCTAGTATCACCCTAATCCCAAAACCAGGCAGAGACGCCACAAGAAAAGAAAACTATCGGCCTATTTCCCTAATGAACATAGACGCAAAGATCCTCAACAAAATTCTCGCAAACCGAATCCAACAACACATCAAAAGCATTATCCACCTTGACCAAGTGGGATTTATCCCAGGAACACAAGGGTGGTTCAACATACGAAAATCTGTCAATGTAATACACCACATAAACAAGCTTAAACATAAAAATCACATGATCATTTCGATAGATGCAGAGAAGGCCTTTGACAAGATACAACATCACTTCATGATCAAAACATTGGAGAGAATCGGTATGGCCGGTTCACATCTTAATATAATAAAGGCAATATACAAAGCTCCAAAGGCCCAAATAATTCTTAATGGAGAGAGACTGGAGGAATTCCCATTGAGATCAGGAACAAGACAGGGATGTCCTCTCTCACCTCTGCTTTTCAATATAGTTCTGGAAGTCCTAGCTCAAGCAATAAGACAGGAGAAGGAAATAAAAGGGATACAATTTGGAAAGGAAGAAGTTAAGTTAGCTCTATTCGCTGATGACATGATTGTATATGTAAGAGACCCGAGAGACTCCATCCCAAAACTCCTGAAGGTGATTAACTCCTATAGCAAAGTAGCAGGATACAAAATCAACGCACAAAAATCGGAAGCATTTCTGTATGCAAATGACAAAGACACAGAAAAAGAAATAAAGGACATAGTCCCATTTTCAATAGCAAAAAATAAAATAAAATACCTTGGAATAACGTTAACCAAGGAAGTAAAAGATCTATACAACGAAAATATAAAAACTCTCAAAAAAGAAATTGAGGAGGACTTGAAACGATGGAAAGACCTCCCATGCTCCTAGATAGGCAGAATTAACATTGTGAAGATGGCAATCCTACCAAAGGCAATATATAGATTTAACGCAATTCCAATTAAAATCCCTACAATGTTCTTCACAGACATAGAAAAAATGATCTCAAATTTCATATGGAAAGGCAGAAGGCCTCGCATATCCAAACATATCCTCAGCAAAAGAAATACCTCTGGTGGCATCACCATACCCGATATAAAGTTATACTACAAAGCCATAGTAATAAAAACAGCATGGTACTGGCATAAAAACAGGAGTATAGACCAATGGAATAGACTTGAGGACCCGGATTTTGGGCCAAGCAACTATAGCTACTTGATATTCGACAAAGGCCCAAACAATATAGACTGGAAAAAAGATAGCATCTTCAACAAATGGTGCTGGACAAACTGGATAACCACATGCAGGAAACTAAAACTTGATCCACACATTTCACCATGCACAACACTCAAATCCAAATGGATCAAAGACCTCAACATAAGACCAGAAACTCGAAAACTACTGGAAGAAAATTTAGGAAGTACTTTCCATGATATAGGAATGGGAAAAGACTTCCTGAATAAAACCCCAGTGGCTCAAGTTCTTAAACAGTCACTCAACCATTGGGATCATATGAAGCTGAAGAGTTTCTTTACAGATAAGCATATAATAAACAAAGCCAATAGAATACCCACAGAGTGGGAGAAAATATTTGCAGGTTATCCAACTGATAGAGGCCTTATCTCTAGAATTTACAAAGAACTCAAAAGTCTAAACAATAAGAAGACAAATACCCCACTCACAAAATGGGGCACAGAGTTAAACAGGCAATTCACAGAGGAAGAGATACAAATGGCAAACACACACCTAAGAAAATGTTCATCATCCCTAGTCATCAGAGAAATGCAAATTAAAACAACTATGAGATTCCACCTTACCCCAATAAGGATAGCCAACATCAAAAGGTCAAATGAAAATAAATGCTGGCGAGGATGTGGAGAAGCAGGGACACTCATTCACTGTTGGTGGGAATGCAAGATGGTACAGCCACTTTGGAAAGCAATATGGAGACTCCTGAAAAAGCTGACTATAGAAATACCAACAGACCCAGTTATACCATTACTGGGCATGTACCCTAAAACCTTCAAACCAAAAGCCAGAGAGATTTGCTCAACCATGTTTGTAGCAGCTCAATTCGTAATAGCTAAAAGCTGGAATCAACCCAGATGTCCATCATTAGAAGAATGGATAACAAAGATGTGGTATATCTACACAATGGAATTCTATACAGCAGTAAGAAAAAATGACATAAAGAAATTTGAGGAAAAATGGTTGAACCTGGAACAGATCATTCTCAGCGAACTTACCCAATCACAGAAAAAAAATCGACACATAGTCTCACTCATCTGCAACACCTAACCTGAATTTGCCCAAGATGCCTTACATACCCAGCAAGTACCTCATGGACTAGACAATAAGATGGATGGGAGGGCGGGGAGGGAATCAAAGGGTGGAAAACAGTAATCCGGACCCAAACGGCAATGGTACCATAAAATTCTACTTCCTAAAAGACAGACCAAATGACTGAACCTTCACTAGTCCCTTACAGGAAACACCTGAACCACAAGACACTGGAGAGGGTAGGATCAAGACTGACCTAAATCTCCTACATCTTCCCTCCCTCCCTCTCCCCCTCTCCCCTCTATCTCTCTTCTCTCTAACTCTTGTATATTAGTTATCTTTTTCCTCAATTTCTTAGTGGACACTGACCTGTAACCCCCACTTCCAGCTTGGGCCTACAATCCACAATGAGCTTTTGATCAAAGAAACCTACAAGGTTTCCCAAAACAATGACAGACTTCTGTCAGAGTAATTGATGACCCACCAAAGGCCAGTGGTAAGACCCTATTGCTGAAGACTCCATACGCAGCTGACACGTAAAATGGAATGACATGGCTGGAAGCCAGGAGAGAGTCAGTCCCCAGACAGTCAGCGTGTCTAGTGCCAGAAGGCGCTACATAGGCGACTGGGGGAAGTGACCAAGATCTGTCCAAGCAACACATTGTTTAACCTAAGTAGCAACAATTAACCGGATGTGATACCCATACAAGTGCAATAGTGGTACACAGCCATGGTGAGGAATCAATTGCTCTTGATTTGGCTAACTGATCCACTCAGTGGTACTAGACCCTTAGCTGGAGCTGGGAAACAAGTCAGAACCATACCCAAACACAAGCCCACTCTACAATATCAAGCTACCATCAATCACGGGGTATAAGAGGGCCTACACCTATCAAACTGTCTATCAAAAAAGTAAGTGTTATCTCAATTTTCTGGGTGCTAACTCACTCTCCGTTGGAGAATCTGCTTCTCTTTTCCAGATAGATGCAGATCCTAAGAAGAGAGCTGCCCCAACATACCTCAGAAGGGGCCCAACTGAAACTAAGGACAACTGGCGAAATAAGCAAGGGTGATGTTTTCCTGTGAACTGGATACCAGCACAAAGGGGAAGGAGATCAATTCAGAGAAAAATCAACTCCTACCAAATCAGAGAGCCAGAGCCTCAGAGGCCCCCAACACCTCAGCACTGAAGCAGACCAAAAATGAACCCAACATGGCTCAGGGAAATCTTGCGGAAGAGGGGGCGGAAAGAATGTCAGAGTTACATGTTGGGTCATGATTTTCAGAGACATTTATCATACTAATAACTGGGGGCTAACTCCACAATGCACGACCCATTTTCAATAATAAGGAGGGTCTAATGGGAGGGGGTAGATCACAGATGAGCCTAAATAATGGTACCAAACTGCCTGTATTTACTGAAAAGAAAACTAATAAATTAAATTTAAAAAAAAAAAAAAAAAAAAAAAAGCCTATGGCTTAAAAGGCTATAGACTCCAGAGGGAAGCTTTCACTGTTCACTGTCCTTTGGCTAAACAGAGACATTGTGTATATCAAACAGCCTTCTGAACTGAGCACAGGAGAGTTCTAGCACATCCTCCAAGGCTCTGCAAAAATTGCATAAGAGGTAGCAGAAGGCATGTAAGAGCCACAGGGTACATAGGCATACTTTGGAGAGTCCTCAGTGGATGGGGGTGGAAGAGAGGGAACAAAAATGGATACAGACACAATCAAATAACTCTATACTTATATCTTAAAATTCTCAGTTAAAAAAAAAAAAAACCTTTGAGATTAACAGTAAAACGTACTCTGGGATGAATGGAAAATTGCATACTGCTAAAAATGAGGTAAAATAATTTGAGGTCATAGCAAGAAAAAAATAACATAATACTGCAAAAGAAAAATAGATCATATTGATCATTTTATATTATGATTAAAGATCTAAGGCTAGGAACTTTGACAAAAAAGGTGTTATTCAACCAACACTTCTATATGCTCAAGTTTATGGCATCAGGACTGGCCTGCTCCACTGAATGTCTCATGGAAGACATCGTCATGATTCAGATGTATGAAGGAACAAGAGTTCACGTGGTTAGGAAAGAACCGTTAGCTCAGGAGGAAGCCAGCAGTGTCCTCCCTTGTTACCTCAGCCTCTTACAGCCCTCCACCTCTAAACCATATTGCACTTCTGAGGGACACAGTCACATCACATTCAAACCATTGTAAGAATGAATAGAAATAACCATAAAAATACCTCTTAATATATTTTAATGATAGAAACTATCCAAGATATGCTCTTATCTAACAAGAATGGAGTAAAATTAGAAATTATATAATCATCGGATATTTGAAAATAAAATAAAACAATTATAAATAGTCTATTTTTATTTATGTTAATATAAAATATGGCATGTAGAAATGTTTGGATATCACACATGCTGTGTTCAAAAGAAAATATGTAGGAGTGAATGTTTACAGTAGAAAAGAAGATAGGTCTTAAATTCCTAAGCCCATAATTTACCCTAGAAAATGAGAAGGACACAAAACACTAACCCTAAGATTAAATTCAGTGAAACAATATAATTGCAAAGATGAATATGAAAAGTAGAAAAGTACAAAGACACAAGAAATATAAATATCAATAAAACAAAAACTTAGTTCTCTGAATAGATTAATTAATAGATTAATTAGTCTAATTAAGCTAATATATAATATATATGAATAGATTAATTAGCCTAATTAAGCTAATATATAATATATATGCTATATTTTATATATATATATATATATATATAATTTTTTAATGATAGGAATAGGAAGAACATGACATTCCTACCAGTTCTTAAAAAATATTTAAGGGAAACAATAGGCCATTATGGGCAATGGGAAACCAATACATTTGATACTGTAAATTAAATGAAATAAGAAAATTATTGGGAAGACACTACCACAGCTCAACCTACAAACAAATCACAATATTCTGATTACTCATATATATTAGAGGGAATTATACAATCTATAATAATTTTTTCTAGTAACAAAAATCCCAAACTCAGATAGCTTTAGTAATAAATTGTTACAAATGTATAAGAAATAAACTAATGCTATTTTACAAAGTTTTTCAGAATACTGAAAAACAATAAACAATGAAAAATTCCATCTCAAACCATATTAGATCAAATACAATATGATGCAGAAAGAATGACACATCATGTCAAGCTTAGTTTTAGCTCTGGAGTGTGAGGTTGGTTTAATATTTGCTAATCGATTACTAAGTCCAAGAAGAAAATAAACACATAGTAGCTTCTGTATGTATGAAGAAGGATTGGATAAACTCAAATGTCCATGTCTATGTTATATCTGCATAAGATAGGAATATAAAGAAAGTTACTTCTAAAGCTAATAAACAGCTACTACCTAATAAACAGCTACTACCAACATCACATGCTTTGAGATAGATTGAATGCAAACACAGATCAGAAAAAAAAAAAAAACATGTTCTTTCACAATTTTTACTTACCATTGCAATCTAGCACAACAATCAAAATACAGGCATTTAGACTCAAAATGTGAAATAAACTTTTTACAGAGAATCTAATGATTTTTGTATGAAGTTAGATTATATAAACAAATTACTCGGACTGATATGGGATACAATGTTAATATAGTATAAATGCTTAATGACATATCTTGCTAAAATAATCAGATATTAATTTTAAATATACTTTATATTGTTAAAGTGCAAGAAGTATAATTTATATTGTATTTTAAAATTATAAATATTAATAATATGCCTGAAGCACAAAGGTATATGAAAATCTTATATCTTGAAGTTTAAAAATTATTCTAAAATAAGCTAAGTAAATTCAGAGGTATTGTGTGTGAATAATTAATTTTTTCCAAATTAAAATTAAAATTTCAATCCAAACATTTAAATGTTATTGAATTAAGGTGATGGGAATTTGGAACTGGGTCTTTTATTTGTTTATTTTTATTTATTTATTTGAAAGTGACAGAGAGAGAGAGAGAGAGAAAGAGGCAGATAGAGAGAAAGAAAGAATGGGTACGCCAGGGTCTCCATCCACAGCAAACGAATTCCAGACGCATGCATCCCCTTGTGCATCTGGCTAATGTGGGTCCTGGTGAATAATGCCTCCAATCAGGGTCCTTAGGCTTCACAGGCAAGGGCTTAACCACTAAGCCATCTCTCCAGCCCCGAATTGGGTCTTTTAATAGGTCCTGTTGTAGAGGTTGCCCTCTTTCACTGTGAGGATACAATGGAAGGTTCCACCTGTGAGGCCATACTGCAGCCTGCCAGCTCCATGCATACATGAAAAAGGAGAAAACAGGCAATATTAATTCATGCTTATTGTGATGACAGATAGGTAATAGATAGATGGATGGATGATAGATAATGATGTATAGATAGGCAGGTAGGTAGATAGGTAGGTAGGAAGATAGATAGATAGATGATAGATAGATAGATAGATAGATGATAGATAGATAGATAGATAGATAGATAGATAGATAGATAGCGATAGATAGATAGATAGATAGATAGATAGATAGATAGATAGATAGATAGATAGATGTTAGATAGACAGGAGACAGATTACAAGTTTTCCTTGGTCATAACAATAATCATTGGAAGAATTCACCATGAAATGTTGCTTATATTTCCCAAATTGGTTTTTACCCCATAATTTTATGGAAAGGTGACACATCTCACTCTTCCTTCTGCTGTTTTCAGTTTTTTGTGCATAGCACTTCCTACTTTCTTACATAGTATTCTTACTTACATTAAATATTTCAGGAACTATATATTTCTTTTATATTTCTATAATTTTAAGTATAAAAATTGGGCTGGAGGGATGGCTTAGCAGTTAAGGTATTTCTCTACAAAGCCAAAGGATCCAGGTTTGATTCCTCAGGACCCAAAGTTAGCCAGATACACAAGGGGGTGCACACACATCTGGAGTTTGTTTGTAGTGGCTGGAGACGCTGGTGCAACCATTCTCTCTTTCTCTCTCCCTCTTTCTCTGTCAAATAAATAAATAAAAATAAAAGAAAAAGTAAAAAATTAAATTTACAGATGTAACCCTGACATACTGTGACATGTAATTACAACTTTTTAATTTCTTGTGCTTGATTTAATGAGGTAAAAGTTGATTAGAATTACAATTTTTAAAGAACCTATTGAAAATGGCAAGTTAAAACATGAAAATGAATATAATACAACACCTCAGAGTAAAAAACAAAAGTCCTACCTAGCTTGTGTTTCTCAATTCTTTAAACATAATTTAAGAAGGTCAGCCTAGATTGCAAATTGATAAACAGATCAATAGAATGCAGGAGATATTTCATTCTTCAATCCAGAAAATGATACAAATTAAACTTTCTTACATCAAAATTTATAAGATAAATGACAAATTTAGCTCCACTTTTTCTCACGTCATTTAAACAAAGGAGTCAATTAAGTGGAACATTAAAAGATGATGGATCAAAGAGTGGCATAAAGTAGCAATTAAAAATAATAAATTGATGCTATAAAATGACAATGGAGAAGTCATCAGCTGACAGTAACACAACCAGGCCATTAACGAGAAATGACAGTGAGTAATAGAAATGCCCGATGTGACGATGCCAGTGACTGAGTGCATATTGAGCAGACTAATACAGATGAAAACACCTCCAGCACATAGGAGAATTTTGTACTGTTGATTTATTATCGTTGGAGGTGAAAACTCATTCTTATAATTAAATTACTTCATAAATGATCACCAAATAAATCACCTCACATCTGGAAAGGGCTGCTAGAACATTGTTACCATAGCTTTATGTTGTTGGGATGAATTTACAAACCAGACACAGTTTGTGGAAGGAATGAATGAATTTGAAGCTTACAGATGCAGGGTAAGTTTCATAATGGAGGAAGGAATTGGCTCACCTTTGCACAGATTCACGCAGAGAGAAAGGCAACTACCACCACAAGTGAACACACTCTAGAAGTCCCAAGCACTCTGTATACCTTAGGCTGGTATTCAGATCAGCCCCCAGTAACATCTTAGGGCTGGACTCTAGGATCTGCCCATGGTGACACCTTCTCCAGCCAGAGCCTGGATATCTTAAGTTACAAGCTTTTGTAAACCCCTGAATCTATTGAGGATGTCCATTCAAACTACCACAGTTGTATTCAAATTTTGTATTGTGCTTAATTTTTATTATTTTATTTTTGTTAGAAAATATTTAAAGTATTTGTGTATAATTTTAGCATTTTTTTCCCACAGGAGACATGAATAGTTCATTCAGCCCATATAGTGCACTGAGGACAGAACAGAGGAAAGCTTCAATGCATGCCCAATTTGGTAAGCCAATAACTTTGGGGGTTTACTTATAGAAGCATAAGTGACTTAAAAAAACATCTTCTCCTCTAGAAAGTCCCACTCAATCATGAATGAAGACCTCACAAAAGGACGAAGACCTCATTAGTTCTTCCTTCAATGAACCTTCCACTTCTTGTATATTCTAGCTCCTCCCAAGATCATGTGCAGTTGTTTATGGATGTTGTATCTACATAATACCTTCCAAGCCACAGCATAAGTAGCATTTATTTGGACAACAGATAAAATTCCTTAGCCAACAGATAAAATTCCTTAGCCAACTGGATACAAAAATTAGTCATTGTAATCCCTAAATCCTCCTCTGCATTCAGAAGCATCTTTTCCTAATAACTACAGGATTCCAAAAGACAAGTGCTACGAAAATTGTTCTCTAGAACTTGCCAGTGAGGCTTTTGCTAATAATGTCCTTGTGAGTAAATACATGGAAAAAATATTGAGACCAGATACATGTTCAAGAAATGGTAATGGCTGCGATAGTGATTATTCATTATGAATGACTGCTGACCTCTTCTTGCAAATGCTGTACTGGCTAAACATATGTTGAACCACGTGGCCAGTCCATTGTAATGCTTTACTGCTACAAACCACCTTCACTTATCTCACAATGGAGGACAGAATGGGAGATATATACAAGTTCAGGAATAACATTCTTATTTTAAGTACAATTTAATTATACAATTATGATTAACCTGCCAATTTTTATGAATTTAAACACTCTGACCACATTACAGTAGATATTCTCATTGTGTTCCAGGGTGAAATTGCCAGGTGGGATGGGATGGCATGAAAATTTATAGTACTTTTTCTTTCTTTTATACCTTAACTTGGACATAGTGAACTACATTAAAAGAAAGTGGCACACATCTTTAATGCCACCACTTGAAAGGCAGAGGTAGGGGGATTGTCATGAGTTCGAGGCCACCCTGAGACTACAGAGTGAATTCCAGGTCAGCTTGGGCTACAGCGAGACCCTACTTGGAAAACACAACAAAACAAAATAAAACAAAAGACTGCTTTTCTTGAAGACCTCAAGAAGTGATGAGTTGACTCTTGGTGAGTTTATAGGGGAACAACAAACCAAATTACAACGACAAGAGCTACAATAAGGAGGTCTAATTACAAAGGATGGTGTAGACATGGCAGATTGTGACTACTGATCAGAATCTTAACACAGGTATAAGTAAACAAGCATCAGATCTATGTGTGAATGAAATAACTGCATACTTGGAATACCCAATGAATCATTGCCATCCTTGGAGGAACAGGCACATAAAGGAAGGACAACATACTCCTTGTTGCTCTTGAACTTACATGGTTTGATCAGCTGCAAGTGCATCTCACTGTACTCTTTGGAGCCTGAGGTCTTTTCCAAGGCACTGGAAATTAAATTCCACTTGAATTTCTTTTATACTTATAAAGGCCAGATCGACCTGACCATAGGTCATATATTTCTGAACTAAATGCTTAATTTATTAATTTATTTCTCATTCTGATGAAATTTATGAAGGCACCACTTACCCTTCTTCATGTTTCTATAAAGCCCAGCTCTGTGTTATGGTCCTTCTAGGAAAATACCCACTGAAAAAAAGCTGTCATTATTTAATTTCATAGGCATTTGTTTCTCACCTTTGTATCTTAGCTAATATCCTTTTAACTATCCAGTAAAATCTTTTGGAATGTGTTAAGAGATCAGGAGCTTCACCAATCTCAAAGCTGAAAATGCCATCTGATAACATCTGGAACCTATAGAAGAGATAGGGTTCAGCCTTTAGAGGTGTTTGCTTGCAAAGCCTGACCACCCAGGTTTGATTCCCCAGTACCTACATAAAGCCAGGTGCACACAGCAGTGCATGCATCTGGAGTTCACTTGTAGCAGAAAGAGGCTCTGTTGTGCCCCTTCTCTTTCTTTCTGTACCTCTCTATATATCTCTGCCCCTACTCTCTCTCTCTCTGCTTACAAATAAATAAAAATATTTAAAAAAAATAAAATGAAACTTGTAGAAGAGATCTCCCTGTTTTCCTGTTACCTACCTACCTGATGTTCCTACCAGTGTATTTGGAAAAAAAATGATTAGTAATTTTAAAAATTCTGTAACTAAAATTGTTTATGTAATTGTAAACATTCCCATGTTAACGCATGCTATTTGAGGGAGCCTGGATTCATGCTCTTGGGTCAAGTCATTCATAACTGCTCAGAATAAGTTATATGTCATTGCCTTACTTTTGAAGTAAGAACTATGTTTTTTTTTTTGGGGGGGGAGTCCAACAGACTGGCCTTTATATTTTATGTGAGAGAGCATATGAAAGAGAGAGACAGAGGAGAGAAGAGAGAAGAGAGGAGAGAGAAAGAATGAAATTGGCATGCCAGGACCTCCAGCTACTGTAATTGAGCTCTAGAGGCATGGACCACCTTGTGTACATGTGCAACCTTGCTCACCTGCATCAACTTGTGCATCTGGCTTATGTAGGATGTGGAGAATTGAACATGGGTCCTTAGGCTTCACAGGAAAACACTTTAACCACTCAGCCATCTCTCCAGCCCCAAGAGCTATGTTTTTAATTTACAATTTGTATTCTGGGAGACAAAGTTCTGCTTTTTGTGATATTGTGACTGGCATAGAAACTTAGATGTCATGAATGTTAGGGACCACGTTCAGTACCTTGAATGGAGAGCCTAGCTGAGAATTATACATTATACCAGCGGAATAGAGTCAAGACCTGAAAGTGTATGTGGAGGTGTACTTTGGAAACATGGTGGCAATAAAAAAAAATAGGGAAATACTTAAAACAAAAAGTTTGATTCAAGTGATTATAATTTTATGAACAAATATTTGCCTCACAGTTTTGAAGATACAAACTGTACCATGCATACCTCTTAGTGAGTGCTTCAATTAATGATTATACAGGAAAAATTGTATCAGTGTCTCAGAGAAAATAAGTAGGTGTTGGGACTTTTTGAAATAGAATTGGAAGAATGTCAGGATTATGTGTGGATATTTTGAACAATTCCTTCTAAGCCATAAAAGGGGTTGTAGATTGCAAATGCCGACAATTTTGAGCAGATATTTCTTGGTCACTGCAACTGGTAAGTAGCTATGTGAATGTTTGATGATCAGGAACTGATAGTCAGTTTATACTTTAATGTTCATCTGCTACCTATGTAGAAATACTTTCCTGTATTTTGGTTACTAAAGTAACTGATTAGGGTGGCAGGTATATAAATAAAAATTATTTTATGATAAAATAGTGGATACTAGCCCAGCTGTATTCAAATTGTTTTCTAAATTGAAATTTCAGGTGTTAAGTGATATATAGGTATGTGGTAATTTGAAGGTAGAATGTCCCCCATAGCCTCGTGTCCAGAGCTGTTTGAGAATGTTGTGAAGCCTTTAGGAGATACAGCTGTGCTAGAGGCACTGTGTCACTGGGGGACAGTCTTGACATATTACAGCCTGATCCTGTTTGCTGTGCTCTCTGCTTTCAGTCTTACGGTGTGACAACAGCTGCCCACTCCTGCCACGCCGTCCCCAGCATGATGCACTCTACCCTGTGAAACTGTCACCTGAACTAAACCCTTTGCTTCTATAAGCTACCTGCTTTTGGTTGGATATTTTGTCCCAGCCATGAGAAAGTAACTGATACAATATTGCATGGACTAATTCAAGCTTTGTTTAACTAATAAACAGAGCATTTAAAGCATATTTCATCAGTTATAAAGTATAATATGATGTATAAATAAATATTATAACAATTATTTTCTTTTGCAATTTGGCAATTTGGACATAAACAATTACTTATTTATTGACACCTGTGTTATTTAAGTGTTAGTAATGGCTATGTGACAAAATGCTTCTGAGTCGGGTGTGGTGGCGCATACCTTTAATTCCAGCACTCAGGAGGAAGAGGTTGGAGGATCGCTATGAGTTCGAGGCCACCCTGAGACTACAGAGTGAATTCCAGGTCAGCCTGGGCTAGAGTGAGATCCTACCTCAAAAAACTAAATCCAAAAAAAAAAAAAAAAACCAACATTCTGAGGAATTATACTTCTAAAGAGATAAACCAAAGTACAGTGTCCACTATCTATATTTTCTCGCAGTTTTTCCATGACACTTAAGTTTAATAACAAATGTTTATACTATGAACAGTTAATATTTGTTTTTTTTTTCTTTCAGATTTACTGAAATAGTTTGAACATATATAATAGGTGCATTATGATATGTTAATATATGTTATAGATTAATTTAAGAAGGAGAGCAGTGGGAAAGTAGGATAGTTGGATGAAAGGAAGATTCAATGATGAAATTCCCTTTTCCAATAAAATAGGATGCAGAGCCAGAGTGGAGGCTCTGGAAAATTGAATAAAAATAAATAAATAAAAAGGGCTGGAGAGATGGCTTAGTGGTTAAACGCTTGCCTGAGAAGCCTAAGGACCCTGGTTCGAGGCTCAATTCCCCAGGACCCACGTTAGCCAGATGCACAAGTGGGCGCACGCATCTGGAGTTTGTTTGCAGTGGCTGGAGGCCCTGGCACGCCCATTCTCTCTCTCTCTGCCTCTTTCTCTCTCTGTCTGTCACTCTCAAATAAATAAAAATATTTAATAAAAATAAAAAATAAATAAAAAATTTTAAAAAAGCCAAAAAAACTTCTTGTTGTTGATGTTTTGTGGGGAGGGTGAAAGCAATATGACACATGACTCAGTTTATGCACTAGCAGGCACTGTGGTAGTAGATTGATCCCCAGGCCATAACTTAAGGAGCTTTGGATTTCCTTGTCAACAAAGCTGATCTAGCTTCCCCATTTTGCCTTGCTCTTGGGCATAAGGGGAATTTTCCTTTCTTTTTTGGTGTGTGTGTGTGTGTGTGTGTGTGTGTGTGTGTGTGTGTGCGTGCGCATGCACGAGCATGTATATAGTATGAATGTGGTGTGGTGTGTATACTGTGTTTGATATGTATATATGCACACAAGTAAGATGTGACTGTCCCACCATATGTACATGGAGCCCAGGGGAGAATATCAGGTAGCCTTCCCTTATTAATTATTTATGTGTGTTCTTGCTATGCAATCTCTCCTACCACTCAGAGCTGATGTCTTTCAGTGAACCCCAGGGATTTCCCAATTTCTGTCCTTCATGGACTGGGGTCACAGATTTGGGAGGCCATAGCCAACATTTTTACATGGGTTTTGTAGAGCTAAACCCAGCACTCTGTAGAATAACAGTCCCTCATGATTAAGTATGGTACTGTTAAATTACACTGAGCAATCTCTCCATCCCGGTAGTGGGACTTTTAAAGTGACTACATCTGTGTTCTAGCAAAATGTATACATTGTATGATGATTATGTAATCAACTTAAGGGTTTTCGGCTCACCTAGTTTTCACTTACTTTGTGTGTACCTGGCACGGTAGCACCTGTTCCCTCAGCAAATTTTAATCATAGAATGCATTACTATTTTCTTTTTTTTTTATTAAATTATTTATTTATTTATTTGAGAGCTACAGACACAGAGAGAAAGACAGAGGGAAAGAGAGAGAATGGGCGCGCCAGGGCTTCCAGCCTCTGCAAACGAACTCCAGACGCGTGCGCCCCCTTGTGCATCTGGCTAACGTGGGACCTGGGGAACCGAGCCTCGAACCGGGGTCCTTAGGCTTCACAGGCAAGCGCTTAACCGCTAAGCCATCTCTCCAGCCCGCATTACTATTTTCTATACTCATCCTACAGCACAATATCATTGAATTTTGATAAATCGTTGCCCTTAACTATGTTGTAGATCTATAAGTAATGTTAGTATTATATATCTATATGGCCATTGTGTGATTAGCTGTATAGTTATCAATTAAATTTGTCTATCTAAAAATTAGTAAAACTTTCACATCATTGGGAACAAAGGAAAAAGTTGGGTAAGTCGGGGATTGAATAAAATTGGTCTCTGTTCTGCAGCTGTGTTTGCGAGGCAGTGGAATGTGTTCCTTTTTCTACACTCTGCCCAGGTGGCAGGACTGGCAGTTCTCCTGGTGAGTATACTCTTCCATATTAAAAAGCATCAGTTATCGTCCACTTCACAATGCCCTTGAGAACTTCTTGGCTGAGAAAACTTGTTAAAATAATGAGGTTTTATTTCCCCAGGAAAAAGGTAAATTGTTAATGATACTTATGTTACATTCTACTTGGACTGTTAAAAAAAATATATTGTTTCTTGCCCAATTGCACAGGAGAGGCTGTGGCCAGTCCTCACTCAGACTCCTTTCTCACTTATCAGCAGAACCCTTTCACTTGAAAACTCTCAGATAAGCCTTCTCATTTAACTAAACACAAATAATGGAGAAAAAAAAAAAAAACACAAAAACTTTGGATACAGCGACTGTTTCTTCCTTGCCCTTCCTTTCTTTCTTCCTCCCTTCTTTCCTTCTGTTCCTCCCTTCTTCTTTTCTTCCTTCTTTCTTTCCTTCTTTTGAGTAATATATATTGTTCTCAAAATATCAGTGTTCACTTCTCATTTCCATTGCTTACCATTGTCTCAGCACAGAATATAAAGAGGCAAAATAAGTTGGGATCAACCATAAGTGAGAGGCCCAAACATTTTACTAATATGCCTCAGTAGTAGTATCTGATACTGTTTTCCTATTTCTTTTATTCTACTTTTTGAGTGTTTGTATGTGTGTGTGTGTGTGTGTGTGTGTGTGTGTGTGTGTGTAGGAATGTACAAGTGTCACATTATGCATATGGAGGACATCTAAAATGTCAAATCAGAAATTCTAAAATGAATGTGTAAGCACTATGCAGAAAGCAGACTTAGGTGGCCAGATGTTTTGCTTCTGGCCCTTTAAAATATGGTAGCAGCAAGAAATGCCAATAAAAACTACAAGAAGCAGAAAAACATCGTTTTCTGATCATACATGGTGTGAGTGAGTGGGCCGGAATATTCCTGTGAATAACATCAGATTCTCTTAAGCAAAGTGATGAGACCCATATGAGGAGGAGTGTTGAAGTGGCCACAAAGAGCCCAGAGCCTCTCAGATCACTTGGCAACACAGCTTTGGACTGGGCAGCCATGCCTGCTAACCTGCGTGCCCTACAGACAATGTCACCTTCTCTGTGTATAATGGCAGGAAACAATATGAGACACACTGCTAATAAGAGAATTGATTCTGTGTTACATTTTCCAAAATAATTTGAGGGAATGAATGGATCCTCACTATCATACTCCCCTCCTCCATTCTTTGGATTACTTGAACAAACTATGTCAGGATAAATGTTTGGTAGAGGTGATGCGCTTCCCCAAAAGGACCTAAGCTAACATATCATTAGAAGTTTACCATAAAAGCATTTTCATGGGGCTGGAGAGATGGCTTAGTGGTTAAGCGCTTGCCTGTGAAACCTAAGGAGCCTGGTTCAAGTTTGATTCCCCAGGACCTATGTTAACCAGATGCACAAGGGGGCACACGCATCCGGAGCTCATTTGCAGTGGCTGGAAGCCTGGGTGCACCCGTTCTCTGTCTGCCTCTTTCTTTCTCTGTCTGTCGCTCTCAAATAAATAAATAAATAAAATAAAATTAAATAATTAAAAAAAAAACAAAACATTTTCATGGTTTGCTGTCTGACAATGTTCCAGGACCTACCATCTTGTGTTTTGGACTACAGAGTAGAAAATGTCAACAGCTTCCATTAAACAACTTAGCAATATTGATGCCTCTTTCTGTCCCTGGGGATATAACCAGCAATCCACTCATTAGAATTTCACTCTGGCAGTAATGACTGTCAAGAAGATTCTGGTAGGGAGTATTAAGCCTTCTATTTTATTGTCTTAGCTTGCTGTCTGGAACAACTCAACCTTAGGCTATCGATTCACCTGCCCTTGAAGGCTATACTAAGCCTGTGTTCTCTTATGCTGTGTAGGTCTGCCAAGTCTCCAAACACACACACACACACACACACACACACACAAAGACAACAAAAACCCCTGCAGTTTTGCTTTGTGGCCAATGACAATTTCCTCAATTCCTACCCCCATAGCCTAACATTCACTGTAGGAAGCTGACTTTTTCATCAGAAAAGTCTCCTTTTTTGAAACAATTCAGGGCAGAATAGTTCTGCAAGTCTTATTTCTACTATTAACAAGATCCAGTATAATGACTGCCACCAGCACTTCATGCCAGCAAGCAAGTGTGCTGGGAGATGTTAGTTCTTGCAGTGTTTGAGCTGAGATTTCTGGTCTGGGCTATTAGTTCAAAATTATTAATGCATAATTAAGATTGTCCCCACTGAAACTGGTAGATAATACTCAGTTGTAATTATTGCAATTTTGCCTTAAGCAGCACAATGACATGAATGCACTATTTCTCTTTGATACCAATTTACAAAGAAAAAATAAATTTGAGTATTCAGCTTGCTCTCATTGCCAAATAGTACTGTGGGGAAATTCTTAGTCCAGATGATGATACCCAATATGACATATTAGGCAGTTGGACAGCTTGAGCTGAAAATCTCCTTTCTGTCCCTCCAAAGCAACAGTATTAATGGGCTCTAATTGCACAAGGTGCCAATTTCCTATTCTACACGTTAAAAATGGCTTCTTTGTAGCAATCTCTGTTCATAGATTGCTCACAGTAACAAAATTATACTGTATCCCATGGCAACAGGGCATGCCAATCCATGCAGTTTGCATTAACAAAATACTATAGTATAGATATCCAGTAAAAAAGAGAAATTAATTTTTCCCAGTTTGGGAGGCTGAAGAGTCCAAGTAAAGGCTCCAGGACAATGTGACTGGTGAGGGTCTGGTTCTGGACACATGGGCACTGTCCTCTCACTAAATCCATGCATGGCAGAGAGTTAAGGGGCTCTCTGGGGTCTCTTTCCTAGAGTGCTAATTAATTCATCAGGGTGCCATCTTGTTATCCCACAAGACACAATTCATGAATACAATCAATATGGGCATCACATTGTCAACATAGGGTTTTGGTTACAGTATGGTTAGAATTAGAATTAATTGATTAAGGTATAGGTTTATGAGCAAAACCCTACTCTTAAAATTTAGCTCTTGTAGTTTATAATGTTATTATATGTAACATGTAAATTATTACCACTACCTAAAAACTTATATTATCCTTCATAGAACAGGGTTGATTCACAATTTTAGACAATCTGAACTTTGTAAAGATTCACATATCTGTGATGTGAAGACTCATTGTGATTTTACTTTTTGGGATTTCTGACTCTTTCAGAAATACTTTAATACCCAATTATCACTTTAGGACAAGTCAGTAATAATGGAGCTAAGTTGATGATGAGGATTCCTGATAGTGACCTTTTCAGTGCCATTTCACACCATTACCCAGATGGGTTTGTATCCTCCAGTGAGGCAAATACATGTATTCTTGGCAAGGATTTATCATGTGCAAATTGGGTTTTACTAATAATTTTCAAGTCCAGTCTCCAAAAAGACATATTTAAATTATACCAGAGTGAACATGAGCTATGTTTTCTCGGGTTGGTGACCTCTAAAGAAATTAAGGTATCATTATGGTCTGATCTGGAATGTCCCTGACTATGGAACGTATAGGAAGTGGAGCCTGGCTGGCGGTAGTAGATTGGAAGATACAGATGATGGAAGGCTATATCTTCCCCTAGTTCCACATCCAGTCTCTTCTTCCTTATCGATCATTATGACAGTAGTCCCCAACATTGCCACCATTGGCTCCCTCTTGGTCTCACTCCTAGGGACTAACCATTTTTAGTGATTCCCTTCTCACCATGATGGACTGAAATCTCTCTGAAACTGAGGTAGTATAAGTCTGTCCTTCCTTAAGTTGTTTCTTTTGAGGATTTTGGTGACAGCAACATAATAGTAACTAATACAGAAATAAAACCACATATAAGGCAGTTTAATGTCAAAGATTTGTAGAGGTGTATTTTTTTTAATTTTTAAAGAATTGACTTGGATGTTTGTGAGTCTGGATGCATAGGATATGCATGGAACTCCTGGTAAAAGAATGCCACAGTGTCCATGTGGAGGTAAGGGGACAAGCTCAAGGTGTCTGTCTCCTATTTTCACCTTGTTTTTGAGACAATGTCTCATTTTGCTATTCTGTACACCATTATAGTTGGCCTGTCAGCTTCAGAATATCCTTGGCTATGACTTCTATTGCTTTAGGCACATTAAGCTCACAAACACATATATCACTTTGTGTCTAGCTTTATATGAATGCTGGGAAACTATTCTGGACAGTAGGTTTGTAAGCAAGTACCTTTACCACTAAACAACATCCCCAGCTCCACAATTTTTTTTTGTAGGAAATGCTTTGAAAATGTCACATAATCTATAGCCATAAATAGATGCATCACAAATACCTTACCTGGAAAATAAGTAAAGCCTACTCTGGATTTAAACAGATGATAATTCTGAAAATGGGGAGAGAAATGCTTTATCTATTAATGACCATTCAGTAAGTGAGCATACATCTAGTGCTATTAAGAAGGAATAGTAGCTCCTCCCACTGGCTTTTTTTTTTTTTTTTTTTTTTTTTTTTTAAGGTAGAATCTCATTCTAGCCCAGGCTGACCTGGAATTCATGATGTAGTCTCAGGGTGGCCTCAAACTCATGGCTAACCTACCTCTGCCTCCCAAGGTCTGGGATTAAAGGTATGTGCCACCACGCCCAGTGTCCCTCTAGCATTTTTAAAAATAACAGTCTTTGTATTTTTACCTTCAATATTGTAAATTTAAGATTTTCAGAACCTGATGTTCTCTTCTGGTGTCAAATGATTGATTTCACTGCTTTGAATTTGAAAATCCTTCCCATGGGGAGAACTTCACATGGAGAATATAAGGCAGATCCCATGTCAAAGCATCTTAAAATATATTTTGTATTCTCGTACCAGTGGTGTAATCTTTCGTGAATTTTTAAAATTTATTTGTTTGTAAGCAGAGCAAGAGATAGAGAAGAGAGACAGACAGAGAGAATGGGCACATCAGGCCCTCCAGCCACTGCAAACAAACTCCAGATACATTTTAAAAAAAGAAAATAAAGAAACATATCTGGCTTTATGAGGGTACCGGGAAATCAAACCTGGGCCCTTTGGCTTTTTCGGCAAGCACCTTAATGGTTCAGCCATTTCCCCAGCCCATCAGTGGTGTATTATTTTTTATTTATTTAACACTTACTTGAATATATGTGTCAGAAAGGTATCTTTTCCTTCCAAAACCAGAAACCATCAGTATGCAGACATGAGAATAGTAAGCCATGTGTAAATGATTATTAATGAGAAATGTTCTAAAAGTAAGGTTTGGGGCATGATATTAAAGTTTTTTTTTAATTTTATGATTTTAATATGATAAGGTTTGGACTTAGACATTAAAATAATTTTTTTTCAAGGTAGGGTCTCACTCTAGCTCAGGCTGACCTGAAATTCACTTTGTAGTATCAGGGTGGCCTCGAACTCACAGTGATCCTCCTACACCTGCCTCCTGAGTACTGGGATTAAAAGCGTGCGCCACCATGCCTGGCTTTAATAATTATGTTTTAAAACTACATGCAGCACATGTGCTGGAGGAGATTCATTTATTTGGTTTACTTTCTAAGCAATGGTCCTTTAAGAAAATATGTGAAGGCTTTACAGTAGAACTCAACTCATACAGATCTTCATCAATAGCCCCTTCCTTATGAAGTTATCCACTGATGAATGCAGCTTCTTACTGAAATTAGAGATAACTCATGTAGAGGGTGAGTCTGTGAATTGCACATTTATAGACAAGATTTCATCAAGCACCTAGAGTGTACCACTCCAGAGTCAACTCACCTGAGGCTGGTGTGAGTTCTTCATCCAACAGCTGGGCCCTAGGATGCTATGGGACTTGAAGCAATGTAATCGAGGCAGTATTAGGATTTATAAACCTCCTTGAGCAATTAAATGTAGGTTAGTTGGCATTTCTACATTTTGTAGTGACCTAGGGACATATCAGTAAGCAACACGGTTAAAATGTAACAACATGAATACAAAGAAAGTACAACATTAGATTGACATTGGCTTTCAGGGTGTTATGTACAGTGTCCATTTCATTCCTCACCACTGTTTAGGTTGATTGTGATATTCTTTAAGTGAAGATTTTTGAGACCCAGATGCACTGGCATTAATATTTAAAATTACTAATTTATAAGTGAGAATGGAATGGAATCTAATTTTATCTCTTTCATGTTACTTATGCGCTATTTTTTTATTTCCTTTATTTGACCAATATTGAATTTAGGAAAAATAAGGCAATGCTATTTTATTTTGTGACTTAATCTACTCAACTCAAAAGTGGACTAACAGTTCACTTAATTTCAGATCCTAGCAGTCACAAAGTGTTCAGACTGATAGATGTAAATGTGGTAGGCAACTCTCCTTGAAACTTGTATTTAATACTATCAGATGGATGGCTCCAGAAGCATCCTTGCTGGGTTTACATGTTAATCTTATTTTAACCAGGTTAGCCCAGTCTTCCTCTTTTTTTTTTTTTTTTTTACTTTTTTGTTTATTTTTTTATTTATATATTTGAGAGTGACAGGGGAGGGGCAGACAGGCAGGCAGAGAGCAAAAGAGGAATGGGCATGCCAGGGCTTCCAGCCACTGCAAACGAACTATAGACGCGTGCGCCCCCTTGTGCATCTGGCTAACGTGGGTCTTGGGGAATAGAGCCTTGAACTGGGGTCCTTAGGCTTCACAGGCAAACGCTTAACTGCTAAGCCATCTCTCCAGCTCAGTCTTCCTCTTTTTAATTGCACATTTCCACACTCTATTTTCATTTGTTTGATACATTTTAAGCTAATCCACCACTAGATTCCAAAAGAAAAGAAGAAAAAAAATCATTGATGACTATTTCTGAATCAACTCACTTGTATTAGAAAAAATAAAGGACCAAAGAGAACTCAAAGATTGCACTGCTGCATCAATAAATGAATGAATGTCTCTAGAGAGACAAAATGTCTGTGGAGATGCTATTAGACACTCAATGGCACTGTTGCTTATCTGTGTTTTGTGAGCAGAACCTTTTTCAAAAATTTCAAACGACCACTGCCCTTCAGCCTAGTGCTCCAAGAATGAAGTAATGAAATCGTGTTTTCATTCCATGCTGAGTTCATCTTTGAAGCAGAGAATGGCTTGTGCTGGGCTGTGGGAAGGAAGAACCAGGAGGCAAAACACTGGCAAGGCTGAGAATCCAGGAGCTGCCTCCTTTGAGGTCAAATATCCCTGGTTCACTGGTGGTGATTACTCTGAAATTTCTAAGGATCCTGTTTTTAGAGATTTTTTTTTTTTTTTTTTATGACTAAAGTCAATCTCTGGTTACTTATGTTACAGACTAGAAATGTAGGTAAGATTTGCTCTGTTGGATACAGTCTTGTTATGACATAATTTCTGCAAAGATATATGTCTGCTTATATTAGTTCTTATGTTGCATGCATAAAATTAGTATCTTGTTTATGTGTTTTAATTACCTGGTTTGGCAAATAGTCTATGCACAACTATCATTACATTTGCATAATAACCTCATCATTTGGTTAAGAAAAAAAAAAGCATTGATTTATTCTTGTACTAAGATCAATAATATAGAGTGAATAATTGTGCAGTCCTATTACATCTTTACTAAAATAGAATCAAATATTTTTGTACATTTACTCATAAAAAGTGAACTATGCAGATAATCTGCATTCTGGACACTGATTTTAGGATCCACTTATTTTTATGATAACTCTGTATTTCCAAATTTTCTTTCTAATGTTTTCAAAAGACTAGTTTTAAGGTTGAAATACTTATGTTTCAATTTGCATAATCTCAAAATAAATATGATTATTTCTGCCTTAAAGATGAAGAGATTGCTTTGCTTTCTGGTACTTCAATGAGTGACTTCAGCTTTGTTGCAAAATCTATATCTGTGTTGCCTTCAGAGCTGACTGATTCAATCTGAAACTCCAACAACATGATGGTTTTGTCTCTGTAGTAACTTTGCATAATAATTCTCCTTTGTCAATATCAGTCACTAATTACCAAGAATTCCCCCTCTGAAGAGAACAACTGCCTGAGCTTCTGATATTTTATTTTATCTCATCTTCAGTTCTCATTCCCCTTCTCTGAATCAGTTATGCATTGCTGTGGTCATCTTACATGGTTATTATGTCCAGCTTCTGGGTGAATGGTGAAATTTTAATTCTATAAATTTGACTGTCAACCACTACTTATTTACTTTTTATATAAGGTCTCAGGAAACCCATAACACCAATAATCCAATTTCATGGGAACTTTCAGTACCAAATTCTTTCAATATTTTCACAGTGATGTAGGCACCCTTTAACATCATTGCTTTATCTATCTTTGAATCTCTACACACTACTGTAATCACTCTGAAACATCACTGTATCATATTAAAAATATTTTTTCTGTCAAAATCCTCATTGTTAATTTCTGACAAACCTCTCTATTATGCCAGACAGACCCACTAACAGGGTTTCTGATTTTACTGTGATAACCATGAAAATTATTGAGAAAGAAAAATAAGATATTTTTTAAACTCAAACTAAGTTCTTATTTAGGACTGACCCATGTAATGAAATAAAGATTGACAGGAAATAAAACATACTTGCTTATTAGAGTGTACAATGTACACCACAGTGGACAAATTTCATGCAAAGCAACTCAAAGTAGTGTATCAGAACTCTAGCTGGTATACTATCAATAATAATTAGTAGAGAAATGAAAGTACAATAAGAGTGTTAAACAAATCCATGGATGGGAAACTGTAGTGCAAATAAGATAGAAGAATCACAGAGTGGGTAGACGGCTCAGTGGTTTAAGGCACTTGATCTGCTCAAGCCTGCCAATTAAAGTTTGGATCCCCAGCACCCAGGTAATGCCAGACACAAAGTGGCACACACATCTGTGATGCCAACATACTTATGGCCAGGCAATGGGTAATAAAGGGGTCAAGCTTGAGCTGGAGAGATGGCTTAGTGGTTAAGCACTTGCCTGTGAAGCCTAAGGACCCCCGTTCAAGGCTCAATTCCCCAGGACCCACTTTAGCCAGATGCACAAGGGGGTGCATGCGTCTGGAGTTTGTCTGCAGTAGCTAGAAGCCCTGGCGTGCCCACTCTTCTCTCTCTCTCTCTGCTTCTTTCTCTCTCTGTCGCTCTCAAATAAATAAATAAAAATGATGAAAAAAAATTTATTAAAAACGGGGTCAAGCTTGTTTAATGAAACCTCTTGTACTCTTTCCATACTGGTAAAGAAGAATTTGTCTCTAGAAATGGAGAATTTCCATTGTTTTTGGTAGGAAGCAGGGAGGAGAGAACTTTCTTTGTATTAACTAATTCTTACTACTTTCTCCTCAATTAATTCCAACAATTTATAACATATAGTCTATATTTCATGTAACAAAACTGAATCTTCTTATTATAATAAAATCTAGACTCGCATATATATCTTCAGTTCCAACCAACATTAGCTTCTCCCACTAAACTTCCCAGTTTCTTCCCAAGAGCCATAAGCCCGAACACTTTCATGGTGGCTCTTTCCCCACTGAGCTACACCTCCTCTATGTTCCTTACCCATGGTCCCTGTGGTTGCCCACCCACTTTATCTCTGTTCACTGTGACCTCCTCCTACACAGAGGCCTTCTCTGTTTCACCTTCCTGAAGTTATCGCATCTCATCATAATGCCTAGCAGCATTCTTTTTCACTTCTATAATATCTGCAGCTAAGAGTAAGCATAGTTCTTCCAAACTGGTATTATATGTGTCATCCTACCTGCCCTGGCCCCCATGGATAGCATACCATGTTGGATGCAGAAACGCCAGGAAGCATTTGTCAAATGTTAAAGCAATATCACTGATGGGTCAGAAATATTAAATGATTATATGATTATGTAGCAATCAAGATAAAATATTCACTCACTCATTGCCAAATGCAAGAATAATTAAGACACCAAAAACAATTGTTTTCTAGGCTTACACTGGGAAATATCCATTCTGACAAATAAGCTGGCTATTTCTTCCTTCCATTCAGGGCAATAAGTCAAAAGTAGTATTCTTCTTTAAAATATTTTTATCTATTTGCAAGGAGAGAGTGGGAATGGAGAGAGAGAGAGAATGTGAGTGGGTGTGCCAGGCCCTCCTGCCACTGCATATGAAATCCAGACACATCCTCATTTTGTGTATGCAGCTTTACATTGGGACTGGGGAATGGAATCCAGGCCAGTAGGCTTTGTAAGCAAGCACCTTTAACGGCCAAGCCATCTTTCCAGATAGTATTCTTTTAATTCTTTCACTTGACGGGAGCTTTAAAAGAAAAGTTTTGAGGTTTTATAGCTATCCACTGTGATTCTTCATCATGGTGACCTTGCTATTATCTTTGCCCAGAGTAACACAATTAAGTTAATTACTTTCTATTTCAACATTGAAATCAGATGTTTGATTAGTTTTATTAGCTTTAGCCACCAAAATAATCAAACCATATGAAGAAAACCTATCAAAATTTGAAATGATTTTTATTTTCAATGTTTAAAGATTCTTTAAAGGTTAAATTTAAATGCCACATTCCATACTATATTTTCTCACAGAGTCCAAATAGAATAGGCACTGTAAAGATTTCTTTTTGGTCTTTTTTGACCTATATCAGTAGATCTGATATTTGTTTGCACTGTCTGTCATTCATCATGTTTTCCTAAAATGCGAAAACAGTTAGCTGCAGATATTAGTTATGACTTCATGATATGGATTTTTTAAAGTCTGTACACCATCCCTTCTGTGTAGTTAGTACAAATTGTAAAGCAATGCTTATTTCAAATAAGTATTTAGTGTGTGTGCATACTCAAAGCATTTTTATCATTCATAGTACCACTAGTCTTTCAGCTACAGCCAGGTCTATGGCCATCCTACCCTGAATACACCCAGTCTTATTAATTGTAGCCAGTTCTATGTTGTGGAGAAATAAGCCCGTGTGTGTGTGTGTGTGTGTGTGTGTGTGTGTGTGTGTGTGTATGATGAGTATTATTTTAACTGCTATAAAATTAAGAGTAAAACTCTGTATCACCAATATTATGTTTTAAAAGTCAAAGAACATAAGAATTTAACAGTATGATTAAAAAAAAATAATCCCAAACTATATAAATTACTTGTACACATTGTATTTTGTGTTCTCTTAGCTTTTGAAATGGCAAGCAACTTCTGAAATGAATAATTTAAATATTAATTTATTTGCAGAAAGAGAGGGAGGAGAGAGGGGAAATGGGTGTGCCAGGGACTCTTGCCTCTGCAAACGAACTGCAGGTGCATGCGCTACTTTTTGCATCTGGATTTACATGGGTACTGGTGAATCAAACATGGGTTGTTAGGCATTGTAGGCAAATACCTTAACTACTAAGCTATCTCTCCAGTCCTTAAACTAATTTTTTATGATTGCATACCACATTAGTAATTTCTGATGTTAGCTTTGCAAATCAGCTCTTATTCATTTATGTATTATTAGGTTGCCATGAAAGAAAACTTCTATCTTTTAAGACTTTGGTAGTTAGCTATTCAATCTTTTTGTGCATTTGTTTACTATTACAGCTAGTGCTCATAGGACTCTTAATTCTGTCTTTTGAATTAAATAGACTTGAAGTTAGTGTTAACATTTGTGAGTTTTCATAAAATCCACATACCTGTCACTGTTTATAAGATGAAAGCTACTTTGAAACTAAAGAAAACCCCATGTATCATTTGCTTGAATACTTTTAAGGTTCCTTCATGTATAATTCATTAAAAATCACCATAAATAGATTAGTTTAAAAAATCTTCCCAAAATGATTGAAGATGGTGCAGTTTGACTCAGATGTGGTCATTTCTCATTAAAAGCTGAACATCTCTTAGAATTGGTTTCTTTTGTTCCTGTCCCTTTGGACACTTACATGGCAGCATTTTCATGTTTATGGGCAAATCTCTGTGGCAGGTTTGAAGCTCTCCCCACATCATGTGTCTTGAAATGCTTTTAATATTGCAGGATTATAAATTTATAACTAATATTTTTAATATTTAACTTATTTTTTATTTGAAAAAGAGACAGAAAGAGGAAGAGGGAGAGAAATAATGGGCTTGTCAGGGCCCCTAGCCACTGTAAACAAACTACACGTGCATACATCACCTTGTGCATATGGCTTACATGGGTACTTAGTAATTGAACCTGGGTCCTTTGGCTTTGCCAGTGAAGTACCTTACCACAAAGCCTTGCCCTCCAGCCCTGAATAATCTTTTTAAAACTTATTATTAAGGAAAATAATTTAAAATTCATGACTTTGGAATTCTGCTATCTTTATGGTCATTTGACCCATGGCTGGTGTCCGGGTTTTGGGGTGGTATTGTTGTCGTGAGATCTAACGTCATAGTGACTGCCATGAGATGTCAAAGAGTGCAACTGGTACTGATATCATGAGAATGAACTATGACTAATAAGAATCCACTGGGCAAAGTTCTGCCTTCCTCCTCATTCAGCTCTTCACTAAGACTGAGAGCTACAGTCTTTTGTCCATCTTTTCTGAAGATAATGCATGGGGCAGACCCACCAGCTATCTTATTATAGCATCAATACCATGGTGCAGTGCTTACTTTTATTTTTACTTATTTATTTTTTATGAAAAGATTATACCCATATCTCCTCTCCTCCTCCCCAGGTCTACTGAGGTTCTTCCTTGGTGGGGCTATTGGTATTCATTGTGGGAACCAAATGGCATCAGTTAGGGGTGGAGGCATGTCATGGGGCTTCAGGCAATTCCCACCCACCCTGAAGCTCTTACAGTCATTCCACCTACTCTTCCACTATGTTCTTTGAGCCTTTGTGGGCAAGTTGGTGATTCAGTTTAGTGCTGAGTTCTCTGTAGACTCTGGATCTCAGTTTGATGGGGCTTGAGTGACCACAGTGTCTATAATCATCTCCCTGGAACTGGTTTTCAAGATAACCTTGAGAGCAGTATTTATGTCAGTGCTTGTCCTGTAAAGATTTTTGGGTCTGTGCAGATAAGGTAGAGGTGGCTCACTTCTTGGTTGAGAGTTGGCTCTCTCTTCTTGATGTGTTGATGTACTCTGGTTCTCCAACATGTTCTCCACCATCCACCCTCAGGAGCACTTTCCTGGATCAGGTGCTTCCTCACCTGCCCAGTGAGAGCTCAGTGCTCACTTTTTACATTGTCTTTTATGCTTCATTCCTCTATGGCCCTCTTGTGTTTTCTTGTGTGTTCCTATTTATTTTGAGACAAAATTAGATTTGTGGGGAATCAAGGCTAGAATAACCTCTAAATGCAAATGAAATGTTATTACTATTTTTATTTAATTGTAACAAAATATATGTATATTTAATATATAAAATGTGTTGGTTTTGAAACAAGTACTTTTGAAGAATGATAGAAGTGGTTATAGATGTATCATCTCCTACACCAATTTATATAAAGCATTTAAAATTTAGTCTTAGCAATCTTTAAAGAACAGAGGGCAATGTTTTAAACTGAAAGAACTTTAGGCATAATATTGTAACATAAATTCTTGAACATATTCTTCATAACTGGAGCTGTGTATATTTAAACCAGCATATTGCCAAAGTTATTTTTAAATACATCAAAAGAAATAATATGCCATACTCCTAGACTAATAAGAAATATTTGAAACAACATCCTTAAATCTGAAAGTGATTTAAGAAGCTACAGACAAAGTAAAGCATGTACTATAAGAAGCAAAATGTTATTTTGGTTTTAAAGACTTTTAGAATATTGGTCTTTGTTTTCTTTGTTTATTTGTTTTAATAAGAAACTCATATACTAGAGCAGGTGTTTACAATGCTAGTTTATAAAATGGCAAATATTGCATTTCAGCTTTTACTGGGCTTAAGATTTCTGTGGCCAATATTCAACTTTCCTATACAGCAGCCACAGCCAACATGTTAATTAATGGCAAAAGCTGTTTCCCTAGGAAACATTAATTATTTAATGAAATGAGCTTGCTGGAGCCTGAGAGTGATTGTCTTGCCTTGAGCAGTAGTTTGTAGATTTTTGCTGAATGAAAATGCTTAAAAGTAGAAACTGCAAAGGGAAGAAGAGATAAAATTTGGGAGAATATATTCATTTACTTAACAGCATTTAATGAGTTCCTTTATTGACTTAGGGTCTTTGGCTTGTGCTAAAGAGACAAATACAATGTTCAAGTGAGTATGATTTCAGATCATGGTACTAGAATTAGATAAGATCCTATTATCAATGAATCTGCATGCATATTCTGGTCATAAGACAACATAACTCACCTTGGGACTAATCTGGTAGTTCCCTTCCTGTTCTTCATTGTATCTCAGGGTGCTATCCAGGCTGGGGAGGGGGGCTGTCTTCAACAATCCTTGGCTGTGAGATCTGTGTGCTGCAATATCAGAATGCCAAGCAAGATGTATGCACTTGTGCTTGTGCCATAGTGGCACACTGGGTGTAGGTGCAGCCAGAAGCTCTCCAGATAAATTTAAGTCCACTCTATGACAGAAATTGCATGTTTGGTACTCTAAGCCAGGGCAAAATCTGTGGCTGGGGAAGTTATGAGCTCCAGTAAGGAAGCAACTGGCATTGTTTTATTAGATGGACATGACATGCTTTTAAAGTTACCTTTTAAATATTTGTGCTTATGCTCATAGATAAATACTGCTATCAGCTTCATAAAAGAGAGTTTTTAAAATATTTTAAATTACTTGTAAGCAGGTACAGATAGGAGAAAAGAGAGAGTCAGAGAATGGACACACGAGGGCTTCTAGTCACTGCAAACAAAGTCCAGACACATACACCACCTTGTGCATCTGGCTTACATGTGTACTAGAGAATAGAACCTGGATCCTTAGGCTTCACATGCTAGTGCCCTAACCACCAAGCTATCTCTCCAGAATGAATTTATTTATTTTTTTTGGTAATGCGAGGAGTAGGAGAGGACTCATTGTCATCCAAACTCCAGAGGCTTCATGCTGCAACATGGCGCACCAACACTTAGCCATACCTGAGGGAAGATGAGCTAACATCAATATCACCTTTTCAAAGGCTCAGAGAACACTGTGGAAAAGAAGGGCAGAAAGATGGTAAGAGCAGGAGGAAAGGGTGGAATAATGTGTAACAGGATTCTCTGAAAAGAACAGTCTTTCCATTTTTATTAGAAACAATTTTGAACACATATGAAAGATTCCCAGGGTTTGACCTACTGACATTCCCCACAGAAGAAGGGTGAGGAAAAGGTAGAGCCTCATCTGAATCTCAGGTAAACCACTGTGCTGGCTGAAGGACTCAGGAACCAGAGGAATGCCATGACAGGCTTCATAGTCTCCAGTAGGCCTAAGTTTCTGTTTCCCAGCAAGGTTTAAACAAGAATTTAACAGTTACTAAAAAAAGATCACAAATTGCTTATGCCATACATTTCTATAGTCATAAGACAAGTTGCTTAAGTTCCTCAAACACACATAGCCAATCACAATAAAGGTTAACTAATCTGCTTGAAATTCCCCTAACCCCCTGCCCACCAGCTCTGCCCCCCCAACATCCTAAGCCTATCAGAAAAATACAAGTGCATTTACTACTTAAATCTACCAATCATGTAACCATTCCCCTACTTCTTTGTTCAAATCCCTATAAAATCCTGCCCCCCCCCCCCCCCCCCCCCCCCCCCGCTGCTCAGGGCTCTTGTACAGATCCACTGCGTTGGTGAAGTCAAGAGTCTGAGCTTAAGCCCGAAATAAAGCTCCTTACCTTTGCATATGTGTTTGGTTCTCCTTGGTGGTCACTGGGGGCGCCAAGAGCTGGGCATAACACTGGCAAGGTTGGGAGGTCCTGTGGCCTCAGGGGAGACAGGATATACAGAGGGTGGCATATCAAAGACTTTAGAGCACCACCTATACACTAATGGGAGGTTGTTATCCATGCTTGGATGAGACCTTCCAGTGGATCTACTTTGGGGGTTTCCACATTCCTGTAAGTAACCCCTTCAAGCCCATTAAATTCACTGGTTTGCCAAGGTAAGCCCTGCAGATTCAGCCTGTAGTTTGTACTGCCAGGGGGATGCTCTTTAGTTTCTGCCCAACAAAGAATTCACAAAAAAATTATAGAAAACATTATGGAAACATTGAAAAGGAAACATTTGGAAATATCACTGTAGTATTTATAATAGTGTTGACACTTGGTTGAAACAGTAAAAAAAAAAAAAAAAAATCTAATAAAATCATGACCTTTCAGAAAAAGTTAGGAAAGAACATTCTAGATAAATGGTAAAGAATGACAGGTAGATTCGAGCATTTGCATAAACATCACTGCCATGAACATTATGAATTGGGCCTTCCCCTTGTAAGGTCTGAAGCTGTTGAGAAATAGAGGCAGGGATCACATAGATGAAGGTGAAACATCAGTTCTAACTGGAAATGTTCACGCAGCAGGCTAGTGGGTGTTGGTACACGTCTCCTCAGGAGAAGCCAGCATGTTCACATGTTCCAGTGAAGCCCTCTGCCAAGCCTGGGAACAAACAGGACTGAGATGGATGCTTCTGCAAGATAAGGGGAAGCAGAATGTGTATGCTGCCCCTTAGTCCCCAACCAGTACAAGGACTATGTTAGTTGAAGGACACTGGACTGGTGGAAGGACTACTTTAGTTGAAGGAAACTGCAAAGAATCAGATGTAGGGATCTGTGTCTATCCCAAAAACAGTGTGTCAGCTTCCAGAGGAGTTCTCCCTGTTCTAGTAGAAAGGGGGGCATGTGATGATTGACCTCAACTTTATACTCAGACTCTACCACCTGAAGAAAGGCAGATGAGCCTATGCAGTTAACTTTATTGAACTACCTTTGTCTTCCATTACCTTCATGTGCTGTGGAAAACCCATGGTGCAGTCAAGCCTTGGGGTTTTCACCTCTGAGTCTCCCCAAGTGTAACCAGGTGTTTGTTTTGCAAAGAAATGGTTTGTTTCTCTCTTGGTGTTCTGCTGTTGGTTTCTATTACAAGACATTAATCAATAAGAGGACCTAAGAAGACAGTAGGAAAAAGAGAGAGAGAGAGAGAGAGAGAGAGAGAGAGAGAGAGGGAGAGAGGGGGGGTTCTTTAATCAAATTCACTGTAAAGTCTACTCAGGGAAACAAAGTAACCAGGTAAGTCTCCTCTCCCTGGGATTTTCTCCTCAGGCTTACTAACCCAGGAGAAAAACACACAGTTACACATTACATGTACATCGCAGTGGGCTTTCCTAACCTCCTCTCTGGCTTTGGTCATTTAGCCTATGGTTGGTCTTTCCCATGTACTTACAGTCTACCGGGCCTGGGTCCCCTGGTAGGAAGTGTCTGGCAAGGCAGTTCCACTGTCCTGTCCTCAACAACTCCAAAGTCTAGCATTGCTTCTTCATCACATATTCCAAGAACATGAACAAAAGGAATTACATTGCTTGCCACAAGGAAGGAAAATATTAGTCAGTTATTTAATTAACTCTATAGGCATTCTTTGGCTAATGAAGAAAATTGACTATTCAATTTCCTTTGTTCTCTGTTTGTTTGTTTTGTTGTGTTTCAGTTTTTTTTTGTTTGTTTGTTTGTTTGTTTGTTGAGGTAGGGTCTTGCTCTAGCCCAGGCTGACCTGAAATTCACTATGTAGTCTCAGGGTGGCCTCAAACTGATGGCTGTCCTCCTACCTATACACTTAAGAGTGCTGGGATTAAAGGTGTGTGCCACCACACGGGGCTCACTGTTCAACTTCTTATTCCATTGTGTTATGCAGGAACTCCATTAGCAGGGCTGTTCTGAGAATCAAAGGCAACAAAGGAGTTCTTCAAGGGGAAATGCCAATGTCCCAAACTTAAATATAAACTCCCCAATGTTCTGAATTTCCTAGGAAGAAGTCCAGTAATGTTAAAGACCCACAGAAAATGAAGTTTAAAAGAATCACATGCTCTTTACTACAAATCTTGCTAAATATTTTAATCCCTTTTCTCTACTGTTTATTATTTGGTCCAAGCATGACTTACTGATAGCAGTGATATGAGATTATCACATGTCCCAGGCTTCATTGCTAATGCAAGGATGATTTCATCAGCTCATAACAGTTGCAAATTCAGTAATAAAGTCATCACTGTCAGATCTATAGTAGGGAGCAATTATTGGCATCTCTGGGTTTGGAAAATTGTCAAAATCCAAACTTCTGAGATTTCTCACATCAGGACTGCTTATTTTTCAGAACACTGAGTAGTCTGATCTCTCAGTGGTGTGGTTTACTGCTGGAGCATGAAGACTCCATCAGCTTCAGTTTCTTCCAGAGACAGGTGGACATTAAATTAGCTGCCTGCATATCTGTATGAACTGAAAAATTCCACTTACTTTTATCCAAATGCATCCCTATATGTAGTTGTGCTGCCTGAATTTCCACAACCTCCTTAAATTGCTATTGATCTAACTTTGTCTAAACATCTATGTGGTGTTAGGCCTGAAACTACTCTGAGACTACATATCTGAATTTATACTCATTTGCATATTAATTTGTTTACAAAACAAATATATGATTTTATAAAATGGAAGAGAACATATAATTACAGAATTTTCCTGAGGACATATGGATTTTGGGTGGCACATTTTAACTCATAGAAAATTATATTTACTGTAAAATCATAAACCACCTGGCACATATTTTCCTTTGGATTTTGTATTCAAAGATCTTCTGTCCACTTCCTTTTGGCTCCCAAAGAAGACTTTTAGAAACCTGCACTGAGATGAACATTAAAAGAAAACTCACCCATTATTTGTTTTTATTATTTCATTACTTATGTCAAAACTTTGGGTTCAGAGCTGGTGAGATTGCTCAGTGGTTAAGGTGCTGGCTTTCAAAACCTGAGGACCAGGCTGGGTTCCCCTGTATCCACATAAACCCATATACACAAAGTGGCACAAGTGTTTAGAATTTATTTGCAGTGGCTAGAGGGCCTGGCACATCCATTCTGTCTCCTCCCTCTCTCTCTCTCTCTCTCTCTCTCTCTCTCTCTCTCTCTCTAACAGGCACACTGTCTATATGCCTCTTTCTTTTTCTCTCCCTCTCAAATAAATAAAATATATTTTTAAATTTTTTTTTAAATGATTTCAACAAAAAACAGAGTGATGATATATGGCAGGCCACACCTGTACTTCCACCATATGGGTGGCAGAGGCAGGAGTATCAGGAATTTTAGGTCATCAATTGCTACATAATGAGTTAAAGGCCAACATGGGCTACCTGATATCCTGTGTCAATCTCCCCACCAAATAAAAAAAAAAAACAAAAAAAAAAAAAACAAGCAAAGAAACAAGTTAATACATAAGTCATAACAACAAAAATAAGTAAAGAAGCCATTGCGACTCATCTTGTACCACATATATTTTTTCTATATATTGTATCAAACTCTGATTGGATAACACATATCCAATGCCTGTTTGTTGTCTTAAACATGGATTTATATGTGCCAAATCTTTGACCTATTTCTTTTTTTAAAAAAATATCAATGACAGTCTACTAAAAAAATATGTTGAATATGGTATAGGTGGAGAGAGGGCTTAGTAGTTAAGGCATTTGCCTGAAAAGCCAAAGGACCTTGGTTTGATTCCCCAGGACTCACGTTAATCAGATGTACAAGGTTGCAAATACCTCTGGAGTTTGTTTGCAGTGGTTGGAGGCCCTGGCATGCCCATTCTCTCTCTCTCTATTTCTCTCTCTCTCACCCACTGTCTCTTTCTCTCTCTGTCAACTAAATAAAAATAAAATATTTTTAAAATATGGTACAAGTAGATATTTTTCTATCCAACAAAGTGGTTTTCCCATCTGCTAAAAAGTGAGAGCTTGAGAGATATATGACAATAAAAACAATTCTATCTTTACATTAGTTTATTAAATATGTAATTCCACCAGCATATTTTTTTAATTTTTATTAACATTTTCCATGATTATAAACAATATCCCATGGTAATTCCCCCACACTTTACCCTTTGAAATTCCATTCTCTATCATATTACCTCCCCATCTCAATCATTGTACTTACATATATACAATATCTACCTATTAAGTACCCTCCTCCTTCCTGTCTGTTCCCTTTATATCTCCTTTTTAACTTACTGGCCTCACCACCAGCATATTTTTAATATTTATATTCTTCACATACACTAATTAGCAATCTGAAACATATTCCAATAGATAGTACACATTCCACTCATAATTTAGAATTAGTAAAACAAAAAGCTTTCTAATCATAAGAATATTTTTCTACATCATTGAGAAGGCTGGTATTTTTTAGAAGTAGACAGAATTTATATCCCTTTATATTGAAGCCTTATTTTCCCAGAAATGAAGAGTTTAGTTGGTCATAGCCTCAAATGTCTTGTCTCACTGGTTTTCAATGTTTTCCCTTGATGAATGCATACTCTTAGGGAGCTACTTATGTGAGAGTGATCTTCCCCTATTCACTTAATGTTTCCCCTTATCTCTCCTTGAAACTTTAGGAGAAGGAAGTTAGATACAGTGCAGTAAATATGATGAACAGCCTGATTGGCACTACTACATCTTAATGGCACTCCAGGATTTAGAAATGGGGTACAAACTGTGGATGGGTTATTAATCCTACCCTCAAATTTCAAAACAGCTGTGGAATGTACTGATATGAGACCAGAATTGACACTTCACAAGATGACACCTTGGTATACAATTATTTTGAGCTAAAGATGATTGAGAAAAGGCAGGATTAAGGAAAGCTTTCTGCCCTTTCTCTACTTATGAGAAAGCAGGATATCGACCTCTGCCTACTTCTTCCCTTCTGGCATGAAAGACAAGGGTTGATCTCAGAAAACAGATCTGTATTAACACAAATATTGTATTAGAGCAATGTATACAATAAGTATCTCTGACATGTTTTTCTCCCTACAATTCCATATCTAGACACACAAGGTCCTGCATATGTTAGCACTGTTATTTTTCTCATGTTAATCCATCTTAAGGTTCTAGCTTATAACTCATAAGAAGAGAGGGAAAATAACTATTTTTCTCTATATGTTATAACACACTTTTCTATTTCAAAACATATTGACATGAAACTCATGTAGACTTGTGATTATCGCTTTTCTGTTAAATTCAAATTATTAGCTCTACTTTTTGCTTTTTGCTAAGTAACAAAAATTTCTATTACAAAATGTTTTTTTTTTTACTTCCAGTAATCAATACTAAAAGTTATCAGAAATTAGAAACTTGTTCAATGTGTAGCTACTGCTGTTATGCATTGTCATTTAATTTGAAGAAAAAGAGTCACAATATTCAAAGCAGGATACACTGAGGAAGGAGACTAAGCATTGATTTTATAGTCTACATAGATTTCAGGAATAGCTCATTAGTTTACAGGATTTTTCAGAATATAATATATGAGAAAAGTTTATAAACTTAGTACTTACAAAGATCAAATCAGTATTCTTATTTGTGCAAAGGGAGAAGTAAGAATAGAGCAAACTTTAAACTTAAGCTTATTATGAAGAAGTAGGAAGATCACTATCAATTTCAGGCTAACCTGAGACTACGTAGTGAATTCCAGGTCAGACTGGGCTAGAGTGAGACCCTGTCTTGAGAAGCCTACACCCCGCCGCAAAAAAAAAAAAAAAAAAAAACAACAGCAAAACAAGCAAACCTCCCTAAACTTAAGCATATTTTATGCACTTATTGAAATACGAGTATTAGAAGAATTTTTAAATAACTAAATAAAAATTAGTCTTGAAATTATACAATCACACATACATACAGATTCATTGTTCAGTTACTTTTTCTTGATTTTATTTCTGTATTTATATCTGTGTACATGTGTACATGGATGCACCTGTTGTGACACACATGTGAAGGTCAGAGGATAACCTCAGAAATTTTCTCCTATTCTCCTATATTCTTTTAAAAATATTTATTTATCTTTATTCATTTGAGAAAGAGAAAAGCAGATAGAGATAATGGGTGCATCAGGCACTCTAGCCACCGCATATGAATTCCAGACTTATGTGCCACCTTGTGCTTACGTGGGTGCTGGGGAATCAAACCTGGGTCCTTTGGCTTTACAGGCAAGTGCCTTGAATACTAAGGCATCTCTCCAGCCCCCATTTCCTTTTTGAGACAGTGCCTCTCATTGTTTTGTTGCATATTGGTCACCAGTTTAGCCAGTCCATGAGCTTCCAGATTCTCCTGGCTCTACTCTCCATTGATGTAGGCATGCTGCAAACACAGAGGCATGTCCTACTTTGTGCCTGGCTTTTTGCATGGATGCCCCAGTAAGAGATTCAACTCAAGCTGCTAAGAGCATTCAAAATACTGCCTCTTAATATTTGTAAATATTCAGTAAAATATTGGTTTCAGTTATCATTGTATTACACAAAAGGACCCCAACATCTTATTCTCTGAACCTACTGACTGGGTGTTTCCAGTTGTTCCACAGTCTACGCTGTGAGACCTCTGGCACCCGCTTGTGTGTTGCATCCTGTTAGACCAGCTTCTTCACTTTCCACGCATTAACACTTTTTCTATGAGCTTTCCAGGTGGCTGCTATGAGCACTAAAATAGGAGAATTAGTTTTGTTTGCTGGCACACTTTTACTCATTTACAATCACAATCTTTCGGGTGAGTTATTTGCAGGAAGGAAACAAAACACTCCCTGGTGAAGAAGAGAATTTCAATTTTAAGTGAATTCTTTACCTGTGTATGTTTGTCATGTGATTTGGAGAAGGGAGCGACTTGAAGGTGAATTTAATCAAGGCACAAGACTAACTGGGATAATTGCTTCACTCTGTGCATGACTTAGCCTGCATACAAATTGCCTTTAACCCATGTTTTTGTGCAAATGGTACATCAGTTAGGGGATATGAGAAAGTTAATGAATTTAAGGAATTCTGAAAAGTATCTGGTATTTTAGACCAAACCCTTCTGGAATCATGATACTAATGAAGTACGTGGAAAGTAATCTATCCAAGGACAAATACTAACAATGTATTTGCCTATACTATTAAGGTTTTACAAATTTCATGAAAGGTTAATATTTACAATAATTATTGTGCTACAAATGTGCTACAACTCTTTTTTTTTCTTTTACTTTTCTAAATAAGAATGATGTTTTATCCAAAGAGAAATAATGTGGAATTTAAACTGTATCATATAATAGTAGTGGAAATTGTTGTTAAGAGTGGCATTTAAAAATAAGCTTTTTTGTGGAGGCACCTTTTATTTATGCATAACTAGGACATTTATTATTTTTCAAATTAGATTTAGAAACTCTTTTTGTTCTTGTTACTATTTAAAGTTGTCATTTTAAAGTCATCATACATAAATAGCCTACTGAGTTCCACATTTATTATTGAACATTTTAAATAATATATTACACATGAAAATTGCTTTAGAAAAGCATGAATGTGTATCTGAAGGAAAAAATGTGTAAGACATATTTGTTTTCATGGTTTACTCACATCTAGTAGTAAATATTTTTAAAATGGGCTTCACTGGGTAGCAATTTGACTCACATGACAGGGTGCCGGTTAAGCAAGCATGAGGAGCAGAGCGCAGAACGCGACACCCATGAGGTAAGATGGCGTTGTTACTCCCCGCCATCCCTGCCATGCTTACAAGGGAGGAGAGACACAGGCAGAAAAATCTTCCAAAAACTCTAGGAGGCAAAAATCATGGTGAGCAAATGAGAGACTGTGATTCTAAAGAGATGAATTGTGAAGACCAGAACCAGGAAATTGTCCTCACACCCCACGTATGCACTCATATATACAGCCACACATACCCTCACTCAGCTCACCCATTCATGCCCACATTCACATTCAAACATACACAGTCACCTACTTATACACATACTCACACACACACACACACACACACATTACATAAATGCACACATATACACACACACACTGAAATAAACATAGACTTAAACACTACACTTTTTCAATCATACTGCCAAAACTTTTACATTAAAATAAAGTTAAATAAGAATGATATTATTGAGAGTCACACTTGTCCAACATAACTTATAGAAGTACCACTTTCTTTATTTTCAAGGTAGGGTCTTACTCTAGCCCAGACTGACCTGGAATTCACTATGTAGTCTCAGGGTGGCTTTGAACTCACGGCAATCCTCCTACCTCTACCTTCTGAGTACTGGGACTAAAGGATTGAGCCTCCCCCTCTGGCCACTTTCTACTTAGCAAGTTCTGCCTCTTCTAAGGCAGTAAATGATTTTTTTTTTTTAATTTTGAAAAGTAAATGAAAGTTATTTATATTTTTATTACTTTATATTATATTTATGTTTTTTTTCCATACATGGGTGACTATGAAGTGCAAAAAATATGTGCCCATATGAAATAAAAGTTGTATAAAATAAACAGGATAAGCATGTATTGGATCAATAGAGTATAGAATGTGTTTATACATGAAATCCGCCGAAACAGAATTTGACATTGAACCATTTTCCAGTTTTCACAAATAAACAGTAGCTTCATTTTAAAGAAATCTAGGTCATCATAATCTTGAGGTGGGAAGTATAGACAAACTTAGACTGTTTCCCTAGGACATCAGGAACTCCAAACTGACAATTAATTCAGCATTTCCTGATTAACAGTGACTGCTCTCCTAGAGAATCAGCTGAAACAAACATTTCCTTGAGGCAACATGCTCAATATAGGCCTTAAATTTTCTTAGAGTTAAAATGAGTCAAATTATCAATACAACAGAAATTCAAACATAAGGAATTTACATGTCTTTCATTTTTTTTATATATTTTAAAATAAAAGTAGTGTTTTGAAAACAAAAGAAGTTAACAAAAGAGTAAGGGTACAAAAAAAGAACTCTAATGTTCTAATGGTACGATTGAAATTTTATTAACTGTATATGAAATATAAACTTTAGTTTGCATAAATAACAAACACAATTAAGAAATAGAACTAGCTGGGCGTGGTGGCGCACGCCTTTAATCCCAGCACTCGGGAGGCAGAGGTAGGAGGATCGCCGTGAGTTCAAGGCCACCCTGAGACTACAGAGTTAATTCCAGGTCAGCCTGGACCAGAGTGAGACCCTACCTCGAAAATCAAAAAAAAAAAAAAAAATAGAACTAGCCAATTAGGGACATACATGCATAAGTATCATATTGATCGAGTGCAAAAAAGAGCAAAAGTTAAGAAAGGAAAATGAAAATTAAGAGGCATAGGAGGGATAGACATTGTAATCTAATGTATGTGCAGTTTTAGCTTTAGAAGAAAATGATAGATCAAGCATATTGTTAGGCACAACTAAAGTAGCTCAAGCTGGTAATTTTCTAAAACTGATGCAGCACATTGATTATCAGATTAGGAAACAACTAATTCCTAAAGAAGCTATAGAAGCTGGCATTTAACTTTGGAAACATCAAAATAGAGTAATGCAGAACTGTAAAAGATACATCTTTACTACTGTCCAAATGAAGATGATACTTCTTCAGAAATGAAAATGTAAATATCTGTATAGGAATAAAATAGAATAAAATAGATTGTTGTAATCAAAATTTTATGGAATATTACTGGCTATCAAACAATGCTTGCATATTCAGATAAGCTGCCATACTAGTGTTCAGGACCAAGAGTTAGTTGATTGAGTTGAATATATACTATTCAATTAATATGATTATTAAATCTTACTAAAAATCCATAAGAAGTCAGAATTTTTCCTATCGAAAACAACATATTCAAATAATAACAGAAAAAAAAAGCCCCAAAACATAATGAAACCAAAGGAGAGAGTTCACAAATGGAAAGACACATAAAACAACGCAGATGACAGGTAAAGCAACTATTCCCAATGAAAACCAGCCTTTTACACATCCTACTAGCAGTACTACTGTGTGTCTATCGTCAGTGAGTATTTTGTTCACCGAGAGTGATTTGACCAACAATAACAGCAAAGATGCTCTCACTGCTCTTTTTAATTTTTAAGTTTATTTTCATTACCCTAAATATTAATAGCCTCAATTCCCCCATAAAGAGACACAAGCTAACAGGGTGGATCAAAAAATTAGACCACTGAATCCGTTGCCTTCAAGAAACCCACCTCACCACTAAACACAGACACCTCCTCAGGGTAAAGGGGTGGAAGACAATATCCCAAGCAAATGGGAATAAGAAACAAGCAGGTGTAGCTATACCAATATCGGATAAAATAGACTTCAAACCAAATATAATAGAAAAAAGACAAAGAAAGCTATTTCCTACTCATCAAGGGAACGATCCATCAAGAGGATATTACAATCACAAATTTGTAAGCACCAAACACAGGGGCACCACAGTTCATAAAACAAAACCTACTTGACAATAAAACAGAAATAACCACCAACACCATCATAGCTGGGGACTTCAATACACCATTATCAGTAATAGACAGATCATCCAAACAGAAACTCAATAGGGAAGTAAGAGAGCTCAACAAAACCATAGAGCACTTAGACATAACAGACATCTACAGAACTTTCCATCCCAAATCCACAGACTACTCATTCTTCTTAGCAGCCCATGGAACATTCTCTAAAATAGACCATATACTGAGTCACAAAGACTGCCTCCACATATTTGAAATTGACATAATTCCCTGCATGATATCAGATCACAATGTTATATTGCTAGAAATTAACAACAAAAGACCCACCAAGAATCCCAACAGCACCTGGAAACTGAACAGCACAGTTTTAAACAATAAATGTATAGTGGATGAAATTTTTTAAAAAAAAAGGAAATTGCAAAATTCCTAGAACTGAATGACAATGAGAACACATCATACCAAAACTTATGGGACACCGTGAAGGTGGTCCTCAGGGGAAAATTCATAGCACTCAATGCCTTCATAAAAAAGACAGAAAGATCCCAAATCAATAACCTAACCATCCACATACAGGCACTGGAAAAACAAGAAAAATCCAACCCAAAGAGCTCCAGAAGGAAAGAAATAATTAAAATTAGAGCAGAAATTGAAGAAGTGGAAACCAAGGACACAAGTAAGGCAGTTGACAAAACAAAGAGCTGGTTCTTTGAAAAAATAAACAAGGTTGACAAACCCCTGGCACATTTGATCAAGCAAAAGAAGGAGAAGCTTCAAATTAACAAAATTCAAAATGAAAAAGGAGAGATCACAACAGACATAAGTGAAATTGGAAGAATCATCAGGACTTATTTCAAAATCCTCTACTCCAAAAAACTGGATAGTGTGGAGGAGATGGATAAATTCCTAGATGCATACCATCTATCAAAGCTAAACTCAGAGCAGATTAATCACCTCAATGAACTGATCACACTCATGGAGTTTGAAAAAGTAATAAAAAACCTCCCCAAAAAGAAGAGTCCAGGACCAGATTGCTTCTCAGCTGAATTCTAACAAACCTTCATGGAAAAAAATCAAACTAATCTTCCTAAAACTGTGCCACATAATTGAAGAACAGGGGAAGCTACCCAACTTCTTTTATGAAGTGAGCATCACCCTAATTCCAAAACCAGGCAGAGATGCCACAAGAAAAGAAAACTACCGACCTATTTCCCTAATGAACTTAGAGGCAAAGATCCTGAACAAAATCCTTGCAAACCGAATCCAACAATACATCAAAAGCGTTATCCACCTTGACCAAGTGGAATTTATTCCAGGAACACAAGGGTGGTTCAACATACAAATATCTGTCAATGTAATACACCACATAAACAAGGTTAAACATAAAAACCACATGATCATCTCAATAGATGCAGAAAGGCCTTTGACAAGATACAACATCACTTCATGATCAAAACATTGGAGAGAATTGGCATGTTTGGTTCATATCTTAACATAATAAAGGCAATACACAAAGCTTCGAAAGCCCAACTAATACTTAATGGAGAGAGACTGGAGGAATTCCCATTAAGATCAGGAACAAAACAGGGTTTTCCTCTCTCACCTCTGCTTTTCAATATAGTACTGGAAGTCCTAGCTCAAGCAATAAGACAGGAGAAGGAAATAAAAGGGATACAATTTGGAAAGGAAGAAGTTAAGTTAGCTCTATTCGCTTATGACATGATTGTATATGTAAGAGACCCGAGTGACTCCATCTCCAAACTCCTGAAGGTGATTAACTCCTATAGCAAAGTAGCAGGATACAAAATCAATGCACAAAAATCAGTATCATTCCTATTTTTATTTATTTCTTAGAGAGAGAGAGAGAGAGAGAGAGCGAGCGAGCGAGAGAGAGAGAGAGAGAGAGAGAGAGGGCATGCCAGGGCCTCTATCCACTTCAAATGAATTCCAGAGAGATACAACACCATGTGCTTATGCATGTTCTGGGGACTCAAATCTGGGTGCTTAGGTTTTGCAGGCAAGGACCTTAATTACTAAGCCATCTCTCCAGCCCTAAAAATTTTTTTTAAGAGAAAAGAAGAAGAGACGGATAGAGTATGGATGTGCCCGAGCCTCTTTCTCCTACGAATTAACTCCAGCCATATGTGCCACTTTGTGGATCTGGCATTATGTGAGTATTGGGGAATTAAACCTGTGTAGGGAGATTGTGTCATGGCCCCCAATATATTCAAGATTTTACTACAGTTTTTTTAATTTAGTTCTGTAGCCACCTGGCTGGAGGAAGTGTCACTGTGGATGGATCCTAGGTTCCAGCCCTAAGGTGTGGATTTGGAGTTCCAGTCTACAGATATGCAAAGTGCCCAAGCTTTGTCTGAATTTCCTAAGTGTGCTGTGTGGTGTGGCCTTTGGGTTTTGGCTTATGTCCCTTGTCTTTATCTCTGCTTAGACCTGTGGAAACAAGCCAGTTTCTTCTGGCATGATGGAACTTCCCTTGGATCTGTAAACTTCAAATAAATATTCCTTCCTCCATAACTGTGTCTGATTTGGAAGTTCATCCCAGCAATCTGAGGTTCCTCAAAGTCCCTATGGACTTTGCAAGCAAGTGCCTTTAACCACTAAGCAAGTTCACCGGACATCTCTGTTTATTTATTACTAAATTGTGAATAAGATTATTGGGGTAGGTTTGAATTTTAAGCTATCAATGAATATGATTAATACTGGTATCATTGTACATTACTAAGTTTAAAGGTTTTTATTCTTTAGGTGTTACTGTTTTAAAAAACTTATATATTTTTTAATCCCAGCACTCGGGAGACAAAGGTAAGAAGATTGCCATGAGTCCAAGGCCACCTCTGAGGCTCCATAGTGAATTTAAGTTCAGCCTGGGCTAGAATGAGACCCTACCTCGAAAAAGCAAATATATATATATATATATAATTGAAATAATTTCAATTGTGCACAAAAATATACATGAAAATTCCAAATGACTCTTGGATCCATATGATCAGTGTTTAACAGTTTACTGTGCTCATTCTTCCTGTACATAAAAAAAAAAAAAGGCTTAAGTTTTATACATTATCCCAATCATGCGCCTTCCTTTCCATTCTGTCAAGGGACATGATATCATGGATATACGTGAAAGAATGCTTGAGGACTTAGGCCCAACTCATCAGCATGGGGTTATTTACTGTGGTTTAATTGTTTTTTTCCAATGTTTTATTATCAGAGAAGTGGCACTGACGGAGAAGCCTAAGGTAATTATTTGGACTGAGATGATTTCTGCATGGGGTGCTATGACTATATACCCAGTGCTTAAGCTTGACCTGGGGGCTCTAACACTGGGGAGATGACCACTATCTGCTCTCTGACCTATTTTCCCTAACAATCTTTGTGGAATTTTACTAGATTCCCCTGGCATATCAGCAAGCTCAGATTTCCCTTGGACTAACTATTGTGCAAACTTGTCAACCAGCAATTACCATCAGGTCATCATGGCTTTGCCCCACACTGAGTTTTAATAGATTGGATTTTTCTGTGCAGCAAATGGTGAGAAACAGAGAGAGCAACATAATGACATTCATATTAAAATTCATTAACCTTGCAAAAGCACTTAGTATCATTAGTGGATGTAAATGCTGTTAACTGTGAAGCCTTAAAGATTCATCAGGATCCTAAGATTTATTTCTTCATAAATTTGCCATGTTCCCACTTAGGAGTTGGTGTATTGGATGCTGATAATTAAAGCATTTCAGCAAATCTTCAAGGAATAAAGAGATAATTGGAATTTACTTGTTAATGTTAGTCATCTGGGAAATTATTCAAATTACTAAAGGTATTTTTCAGTTTCATCATGACCTTGATCTGAAGATTTAGTATATTTCAATGTCCATGACCAAGACATTTTATATAAAAAGTAAATAAAGAGGGCTGATGTAATGGCTTAATGGTTAAGGCATTTGCTTGCAAAGCTAAATGGCACAGGTTCAATTCCCCAGTACTTACATAACCAGATATACAAGGTGACACATGTGTCTGGAGTTCATTTGCAGTGGCTGAAGGCCCTGTTGAGCCCATACTCTCTCTCTCTCTCTGCCTCTTTGTCTCAAATAAATTAAATAAATAAAAATGTATAAAACTAAGTAAAGAGATGGATACTTTTTTCTACAGAATCAATAGAATAGGTCTATAATCCTGGAAAAGTCTGTAATTATGCCAACCAAGTGAGGTGTGGTTGTTCTCAATCACAGAAGATGTGAGTTTCTGGCTTGTCATTCACATGTACAGTGTGGCTTTCATCATAACCTTGCAGAATAATTGTCATTCCTTATTATTTTGCACTGTTTTCTTAGCTCCTTTAAAGACATACTACATCATGATCTTATTTTTTTATGTATTTCATGTATTGTATAATTTTAGGCAGTAGTGATCAAAAGTATGTGGCCATCCTTCCTCAGAGGCAAACCATCTATGTAATATTTGATTTCTTTTTTGAATTACTAATGACTACTGTATAAGAAAAAATCACAGTAATTCTACTAGATACTTAGATAAAGGACTGCTAAAACTCCAACTACTAAATTTTAGCTACTTAATTGACCTTCTTATGAAGTATGAACATGGAGAGAGAGAAGAGGAGAGCAGTTGAATGACAAATTTATAAGCAAACATCAATACCTATCTATTTACTTCTTACTACATTAATTTTGAGTTTAATGTGACACATAGAATATTGTGTTGTTACAGTTATATCTAGCTTTGAGACACTGGAAGACAATGTACTAGTATGATAATTAACAAGTATGATATAAAAAGTATCTACTGCATTTTTATTGTTTCTGAGAACAGAATTTAATCAACACATAAGGCACTATAGACATTCAGGAAAAAATGTCAGTTTCAGAGAGTATATTGAGAAATGACAATCTTTATTGGTAATATGGTTTCACACAAAATAATTTATATCTATGTTAATTCAGTTGTTTGTTTATATTAAGAAGTAGAATATCTTTTATTAAAGATTTTATTTTGGGGGCTGTAGAGATGGCTTAGCGGTTAAGTGCTTGCCTGTGAAGCCTTAGGACCCCGGTTCGAGGCTCAATTCCCCAGGACCCACGTTAGCCAGATGTACAAGGGGGTGCATGCGTCTGTAGTTTTTCTGCAGTGGGCTGGAGGCCCTGGCACACCCATTCTCTCTCTCTCTATCTCTGTCTGCCTCTTTCTCTCTCTGTCTGTCACTCTCAAATAAATAAATAAATAAAATAAACAAAAAAATGTTATTTATTAGAGAAAGGGAGAGAGAGAAAGGATGGGTCTGCCAGGGCCTTTAGCCACTGCAAACTAACTCTAGACACATGTGCCACCATGTGCATCTGGCTTACATGGGACCTGGAGAATCAAACTGGCATCCTTAAGCTTCACAGACATGCACCTTAACAACTAAGCCATCTCTGCAGTCCAGATCTTGAAGATAAGTTTATCATTATCAATAGCAATGACTTGGCCTAAGACTTTTACTAGGTAATAGACATTGTTCTGGGTGACCTTCAAGAAAGAGGCCATCTGCAATTGTGAAAAACCTAAAGGTCCTACAAGAAAGAGGCCATCTGCAATTTTCTGTGAAAAACCTAAAGGTCCTAAAGAATGAGTTCAAATTCACAGGGACATAAAATTTAAGTCTTAGATTTTGAATTTAAAGCCCTTGATGAATTACTTGAATGCCTCCTATTTGTGAGGAACCTTGGGGTTTCATAGGATTAAGGCTCCATGGTGGAATTCTACCTGCGTTCAGAGTGGAAGACTTCACAGAGGGGAACCATTATTACCTAAGCCTTAACAATGACTAGATGAGACAAGACATTTCATGAAAACATGGGTGCACATTGTGAGACCAAATGTAACCATTTTACAAAAAGGCCCACGCCTGACTTAGACAGAGCACTAGCTGGCCGATGTGCTGACCTTTTGCTTGTGTAAACTTTGCTTGCTTAATTGCTGCCTTTCCTCCTAATGTTTCTAAGGAATCTCCACTTCAAGGACATTGCAGAAACACTCCACTGTGGGGGGCCCTCTGGCCTCCAGCCACCTGCTTATATAAGAAACAGGAATCTCCACTTAAGGACAATGGAGATGACTTCATCTGCCTGGAGTGCCCCTAGCTCCTGTCCCCAACTTTGCCCACTGAAACCCCAAGCCACTCAGAACTGTTTAAATCAACCAATCATGTATCTATCCCCTACTTCTTTGTTCGAATTTCTATATGAACCCCTTCACCCAAAAGAAAGGGGCTCTCTCCCTCACTACCGCGGTGCTGGACTGTGGGGATGGAGCCCAGGCCTAGGCTTGCAATAAGGAAACCTGTTGCTTTTGCATTCGGGTGTCTCCGGCTTCTGTGGCGGTTCTCTGGGTGACTCCTGGGTGACCGGGGGACTTGGTTCCTGGTCAGGGGTCTTGGCACAACACACATATCAGGACAAAGTTTATGATTAAGATCATAGGGTATGCTCCAGTGTGCGTTGAGTCTTTGGATTGGTGGTTACAATAAACATTTTAGTAAACATCAGAGACCAAAGAGCTAATGACTTAAACTGGGGTGTAGCTTACTGGTAAACTGCATCTGGGGCTGTAGGTCAGTGGTAAAGTGCATGTCCAGCACAAATAGTCCCCAGATTCCATCCTAGTGCCAAAGATACAGGATGCTCAAAGACAAGAGGATGATGGGGAGTGTCTAATGCTTTAAAGCAAAGGAAATTGATGAAAAATTAACAAGAATGCTAAATTCAGTTGCTAGAAACCTGCCAGTTTTCTTTGCGATGCAATTCATTGGTGAGAGAGAGAAAAAGAAGGTGTGAAGTGCCTAAGTAGTAAAAACTTGGAAATAGCAGAGAGGAAATAAAAGTCTCAAAGATACTAGTAAGTTTTGACAAATATTTCTTTGGGATGCTCTGATTCTTTAATCTTTGCATTATTCCAAATATCATGGTTCCTATTGGACTGGGTTTTCTTGAATCATTTTCCTGTGGAAATATTACCATGTACCATTTGACCTTTTAGCATCTGATGGGATGCTCACCATTTTCTTCAGATTGATTAAGCCCTTTCACTTAATACAGGGTTGGCACTTTTGATGAAAGGGTAGATGGAGATAGCCTATTTTTCTCCAAAGGCATTGACTCTTCTGACATATTTGGGCAAATTAATGTTAGCATCTCCAGAAGACTGAAAATATAATTGAAATAGAATTGGATCATAAATTACTGCATTGAAGTGTGCACTAAACCCAAGCTTAAAAGGATTATTTATCTGATATTCTGATCTCTCCTTTCTCTCCTGACACATGCTTAACTACTTTCTCCATTGTGCTTATTCTGTTTGTTTGTTGTTTTTTGGGGTTTTTTTGAGATAAGATATCACTCTAGCTCAGGTTGACCTGGGATTCATTTTGTGGTCTCAGGGTGACCTCAAACTCACAGTGTTCCTCCTACCTCTGCCACTCCTCAGTGCTGTGTTTAAAGGCACCACTGCACCTAGCTCATGGTGCATGTTTGGGACTTGAGGGAGTAAAAGTGAAATGGCAAATCTGTGGCTATGTAGCTTGCTTCGTGGAGATACTGTATAAGAGAGGGTTTGTATTATCTATGGGCTGAGTAATGTTTTCAGACTAGTGGCTCCATGGGGTGCAATGCTACTGCCTACTACCGCAACAGAGTCAAGTTTTATGCAGCTAGTAAGCAGGAAAAGCACACTGTGCATGTGCATTCTTGAATCCAATTCCTACAGATTTTGAGTATGTTCCCAGGAAAATTATCTGGGCTGAAGAAGAAGGTTGCTAGCATATGAAAAACTGGAATGGTAGCCAAAAGGTAGAGAAGGAAGGAGTAAGCATACTGTTCTGAATATATTTTTACTGTAAATATATTTTTACAAACAGTTTATATATTTTGCTTGACTCTATGCATACCAACTTTCTTATTCCCCTAAAGCTACTTATTGATGGGACAGTGACACTGTGGATCCATCCTCGGGATCTAGATTACTCGCATCAGTCAATAGAAAGCAGATAACACCCTGTCCAGGAACACTTATTTCACTTTTTATTAAACTATATCTGTATTTAAAATATCTAAATGTATGGAAGTTTAATTGCTAAGTTACCTAATTATTAGAGGTTTTTGCTTGCAATATATATATATGTAAAATATATTTGCCATTTTTTTTGTGTGTTTGAGTAGAAAATGTCACTCATCAGCTCGTGTGCTTTATAATTTGTCCCCAGCTCGTGGAGCCTTAGGGTTGTATGCCTGGCCCTACTCCCTGCTTGTCCTCTGCTTCTTGCCTGCCAACATGACATGACCTACCATGTTTCCCCTCCATAACGTACTATAGCCTCTCAGAACATAAATCTAATAAACTTCTTTCTTCACTAAGTTTCTGGTCAAACATTCTTTTGTCAGCAATGAGAAAGCTATTTATATGCCACTCCATTTGTTTTTCTTTTTCTTTTCTTTTATTTTTATTTATTTATTTGAGAGTGACAGAGAGAGAAAGAGGGAGAGTGAGAGAGAGAGAGAATGGGCGCACCAGGGCCTCCAGCCACTGGAAACGAACTCCAGACGTGTGTGCCCCCTTGTGCATCTGGCTAACGTGGGTCCTGGGGAGCCAAGCCTCGAACCGGGGTCCTTAGGCTTCACAGGCAAGCGCTTAACCACTAAGCCATCTCTCCAACCCTGTTTTTCTTAATATGCAATAGGAACATTCTTTCTTTGATAATTGAAGCCATATTATTTTTTTATGTTTTTTTAAATGTTTTATTTTTATTTATTTATTTGAGAGAGAGAGAGAGAGAGATACAGAAATAGGAAGGTAGACAGAGAGAATGGGTGTGCCAGGACTTCAGCCACTGCAAATGATCTCCAGATGTGTATGCCCCCTTGTGCATCTGACTAATGTGGGTCCTGGGGAATCGAGCCTCGAACTGTGGTCCTTAGGCTTCACAGGCAAGCGCTTAACCACTAAGCCATCTCTCCAGCCCTGAAGCCATATTCTTATCCCTTGAAACTTGGCAGAACTTTACTTCCACAAAAAAGTAAATCAGAAGTAATGTTGCATGCTCTCTGAGGCTAGATAATGAAAGGTAATATTACCACAACATTTAGCCATGATCCTTCTTTGTAAAGTCATATGCCACAATACTTAATTATTTCATAGCTACATTGCAAAAACTATGTAGGAGTATGATGTAGAGGTAGAGAAATGAGTCTCATAATCTCTAACTTCTCTAGATACCATATGTTCTAGGTTTTCTAGACTGAGTACCATATGAATGATAATCTTCTGAAATAATCATTAACCTCATTGGTATCCTGGCTTTCATCTGATAAGGGACCTCACAAATTTTGGCCAACAAACTCCCAACTGAGTAGCTCTACTTTCTTGACCCATTGTACTTTAACCTATAATAATTTACTATCATTTTATATTGACCACGGTTTGCATAATTTATTTACGATTGTTGATGAATAGTAAAGCTCCAATAGCAGGTTTGCTTTTAGAATTTATAAGTATAACTTTTGATAAAAAATACATTAATTACAACAATATACTTTAACCTGGTACTTATTATAATGTGACTTCTCTTCTAGTATTTGTTCATATTTGATTGAAAATATAATGTGAAGGAAACTTCACATTATATTTATTAGTTTCTTTATATTTTTATATTTTCTATATATATATTAGTTTCTTTCCTATAAGCTAATTTTGTCTCTTTTGATTGTATTGTTGTCATGACACACAGAATATAAATTGAGAAAATCAAGATGACAGTATATCTGTGGTTTATTCCCCACAGAATTCTTCAAACAGGCTTAGTCACAGTGTACTACTATGAAACAATAAATTTATTTTATCCATTGTGTGAACTTATAGGACACTCAGCTAGTGAAGCCATGACCTTACAATTGGAAAATACCTGTGTGAAGTCACTACAGCTCTGGTTGATAACAGGTGATGTGAAGGATTGGAAAACATAGCCTCAAATATCACTGAAGTTGGTATTAAACTTTGGAGGAAGTATCTTATACTGAAAATATATTCATGTAAGAGAAAACATTATTGTAGCTACACATACATGTACCTGCACATTTGGAGTATTGGTAAAGAGAAAGATGAATGTTTGGACGGAAAATATGATATTGAAACTAAGAAACAAAAAGAAAGATGCCTTGAAAGTTCTCAGTGCCAGCATAGCATACATAAAGGCTATGCCATTATTACCATGTAGACTCTGAATTAGCAATGTGAGTTCTTGAAAAGTATCATTGGTGCCAAGACCTCATCTGTGCCCCATGTCATAGTAATTCACAAGGTTCAAATGTGAACTGAAGAATAAGATGTCATAATCGCCATTGGAACCCAGTGGCCAGTGACTTGATATCTTATTCAGTGATGCATGCATGTCCTCTCTCGTTCTGCATGAGTGCCCAGGTATCAAGCTGGCAGAGTGCTTGCATATCTTGTGAAGTAACAGGTTCCTACTCACCTAAAGCATTTAAAGAGATGGTCATTTATTTATGCAAGAAAAGAGTGGCAACGAGTATGAATTTTATGGATCAAGTTTACAATGTATTTTTACAAGGTGCTCTGTTGACTTTACACAGTAACCATTTGCTGCACTCTACAGGAAATGGGGGATATTTGCAGATGAACAAAATCAAAATAAAAACATTTTTTGTTGATTTCTCAGAGAAGTAGTTTCATGAGAGATTGTTAATATTCAATTTGACCGATAAAGATGAATTTACTATGGATAGGTTTTAAAACAAGCATTCACTGAATTGAGACTATAAGTTACCTTAATTATGAACCTACTAAGCATAAACATATTATTTAAAAATACTTGGGGGCTGGAGAGATGGCTTAGCAGTTAAGCCTGTGAAGCCTAAGGACCCCGATTCGAAGCCTGATTCCCGAGGACCCACGATAGCCAGATGCACAAGGGGGCGCACGTGTCTGGAGTTTGTTTGCAGCGACTGGAGGCCCTGGCACACCCATTCTCTCTCTCTCTCTCTATCTGCCTCTTTCTTGCTCACTCTCTGTCACTCTCAAATAAATAAATAAATAAATAAACGGACAAAAAAATTAAAAATATTTGGCTTTTATATGACTGGTATTAAATTAATAAAAATGGGAATAATCCAATTCACTTAAACATTTTAAAAAGTATTCATTGCATGAGTGCATGCACACTCACACACATGTATGTGGTTGTGCCAGGACCTCTGGTCACTGCAAACAAATGTCAAACACTTGCATCATTTTTTTTGCATCCAGCTTATGTGGGTGGCTTGAAAAGTGAATCCCTGGAGGATAACCTTTTCAAGAAAGCACCTTTAGAGTTGGAGGGATGGCATACCACGTACGGAGTTTGCTTGCAAAGCAAAAGGATCCAGATTTGATTCCCCAGGACCCACGTAAGCCAGATGCACAAGGTGGCAGATGCATCTGGAATTCATTTGCAGAGGCTGGAGACCCTGGCACAATCTCTCTCTCTCTCTCTCTCTCTCTCTCTCTCTCTCTCTCTCTCTCTCTCTCTTTCTCCTTCTCCCTCTTTCTCTCCATCAAATAAATATATGTTTTTCCTCAATTTCTTAGTGGGCACTGACCTGTAACCCCCACTTCCAGCTTGGGGCTACCATCCACAATGAGCTTTTGATCAGAGAAACCTACAAGGTTTCCCAAAACAATGACAGACGTCTGTCAGGGTACTTGATGACCTACCAAAGGCCAGTGGTAAGACCCTATTGCTGAAGACTCCATATGCAGCTGACACATAAAATGGAATGGCATGGCTGGAAGCCAGGAGAGAGTCAGTCCCCAGACAGTCAGCGTGTCTAGTGCCAGAAGGTGCTACATGGGCGACTGTGGGAAATGACCAATATCTGTCCAAGCAACTCATTGTCTAACCTAATTAGCAACAAATAACCTAATGTGATGCCCACACAAGTGCAATAGTGGCACACAGCCATGGTGGGGAACCAACTGCTCTTGATTTGGCTAACTGATCCCCTCAGTGATAGGAGACCCATAGCTGGAGATGGGAAACAAGTCAGAACCATACCCAAACATAAGCCCGCTCTCCAATATCAAGCTACCATCAATCAGGGGCTACAAGAGGGCCTACACCTATCAAACTCTCTATCAAAAAAGTAGTTGTTATCTCAATTTTCCGGGTGCTAACTTACTCTCCGTTGGAGAATCTGCTTCTCTTTTTCAGATAGATGCAGATCCTAAGAAGAGAGCTGTCCCAACATAACTCAAAAGGGGCCCAACTGAAATTAAGGACAATTGGCGAAACAAGCAAGGGTGATGTTTTCCTGTGAAACCGGATGCCAGCACAAAGGGGAAGGAGACCAACACAGAGAAAAATCAACTCCTACCAAATCAAAGAGCCAGAGCCTCAGAGGCCCCCAACACCTCAGCACTGAAGCAGACCAAAAATGAACCCAACATGGCTCAGGGAAATTTTGCAGAAGAGGGGGTGGAAAGAATGTCAGAGTCACATGTTGGGTCATGATATGCAGAGACATTTATCGTACTAATAACTGTGGGCTAACTCCACAATGTAGGACCCATTTACATCATCAAGGAGGGTCCAATGGGAGGGGGTAGATCATGGATGAGCCTAAACAATGGTACCAAACTGCCTGTATTTGCTGAAAAGAAAACGAATAAATTAAACTAAAAACAAACAAACAAAAAAAAATTTAAAAAAAGAAAGCACTTTAACCACCAAGCAATCTTCCCAGATTCTCACTTAAACAATCTAGATCTATTAGGCTTTATAAAATTGTAAATATTGACTTTCTTTTCACATTAAACATTTCCATTATCTAATGGACCTAACACACAAATCTGAAATGATTTATCATTTTAAAAGTTGAAGACATAAACTTTATTCTCATTTTCTTCTGCAACCCGAATTTTATCAAATTAGTTTTGTTGATACTATCTTTTTATTAATATTTAAAAATACTTAGCTCCCTTTATCTTAAGGGATATTATTTTCACTGTTTAGAGAAATCTGGGAATATATTTTTTTACATACACATAGAGAAACACAACATACAATAAGAGGTTCTATAAAGGGTTGATATTATTGATGTGCTTTAAGGCCCAGAAATGTTTCCTATATACTTCTGATACTGCCCATAAGAGTCAGCATGTTGAACACAGGCATCTGGTCAGGGTAACTAACATGTTTGTCACAGGAACCACGTACTCACACTTTTTAAGTCATACAGCCTTTGTCAATTTGGGCTGCAATTACAAAATATCAAGTACCAAACTAAACTACTCAGTTTATCAACAACAGAAATTTATTTCTCATATTTCTGTGGGATGTGAATTCCATGATAAAAGTATAAGAATATCCCAGATGTGATGAGCTCTTGTCTTCTCATATGCTGATTTATTCTCACTGTAATCTCACTTTGCTAAAGAGAGAGGTAGGGGGTTGGAGAGATGGCTTAGCGGTTAAGGTGTTTGCCTGCAAAGCCAAAGAATCCCAGTTCAATTCTCCAGGACCCACATAAGCCGGATGCACCGGGGGCACGTGCGTGTGGAATTGTTTTGCGGTGGCTGAAGGCCCTGGAGTGCCCATTCTCTCCCTCTGTCTGTCTCTGCCTCTTTCTCTCACATAAATAAATAAATAAAATATATTTTTTTTAGAAAAGGGAGAGTCAGGATTCAATACTGACCTCTTTTCTTAAGGTCTTGAGTTGCTATAAAAAGACCTATGCTGTTATCTAAATACTTCCTAGTGCCACCGCATTCAGGCAGGATAAGGATGATAATGTGTATTTTAGAGGATGTAAATGTTTAGTAGAAAGTACATAAAACTTGTAAAATATGGTATGCACATTGGAAGAAACCTTTCATATCATCATCGTAATAAATTAAAAATCTTTGGGATTTCTCTTCTTAGAAAATTAGTGACAACATAGTAGCAGAGCCCAGTAAGTTAACAAGGAGACATAAAGGGAAGAGAAATGAAGGGAGGAGGGTACTTAATAGGTTGATATTGTATATATGTAAGTACAATGATTGAGATGGGGAGGTAATATGATGGAGAATGGAATTTCAAAGAGGAAAGTGTCAGGGGGGAGGGAGGGAACTACCATGGGATTTTTTTTTTTTTATAATCATGGAAAATGTTAATAAAAATTTACAAATTAAAAAAAAAACTTAAAAAAAAAAGAAAATTAGTGACAGTGAAAGTTCACTCTGATCTGGTTTTGTTTTTTGTACCTGAGCAGTACAAATGAAGAAACCAAAAGTTTTATTCAAGAATTTCTAATTCAAGGGTTAGACAGGGGCTAGATAGATGGCTTAGCAGTTATGGCACTTACCTGCAAAGCCTAAGGACTCAGGTATAATTCCCCAGTACCCATATAAGCCAGATGCATAAGGTGGCACATTTGTCTGGTGTTTGTTTGCAGTGGCTAAAGGCCACGGTGTATCCACTCTCTCTCTATCTGCTTATCTCTCTCAAATAAATAAATATCTTTTTTTTTTTTTAAAAAAAAAAAAGGCCAGAGAAATGTTTACGTCTGTAAGAGTACTTACCTCACAAACATGCTGGTCTGAGAGGGCTTGAGGTATCCTGGATTCAATTCCCTGACATCCAATAAATAAATAAACAAATAAGCCTAAAGTATAAAATCCAGGAACTCAGAATGCAGAAATCAGAATGGGATTCTTCACATGGCAAGTCAGTTATATCAAATATCTTGTGAAGAAAGAAAATCAGTCTTCTCTTTTCCCTTTACATAAATTTTCCAGGTCATCAAATCTATTCATTAAAACAAAAGACTAGGAAGAATTATGATCCTATAGGGTAGTGATTTCCAGACTTATTTTGTTTCAGTTTAAACCACAGATCTCTTACTTTTAGTTGTGTGCCCCTGGAGAGATTAAAAGAGGGGCTCAATTTAAACAACATTACTAATAATTCACTACATGCTGATTATTATTTATTGAGTTTCTTGATAATATTTCAGTAATTGATATCTAACATGTTCACCTACCAAGTACTTGGGAAGTTATAAGGAGATTGAAAAAAAAAGTATTTTATTTTTTGATCCATGTTTTGCTTTTGAAGTTTTATAGGATGATACTTAAGTCAGTTATTAAACTCAAGCTAGCCTAAGGGAATTTACCTGTGTAAAGAATCCAAAGCTGGAAGGAAACAGCATTGAAAAAGATTTTGCAGCTACTCTCTGTATTGGTACTTCAGATCTTAGATATACTTCACTAGATTGTCACTAAAGGGAGACCCAGCTCATGAGAACAGTGATCTCACATGTGCAACACCTAGCACAGATTTTAGCAGAAATTTACTCTCCATAAATATTCACTAAAATTGTTTTCATGCACACAAGTCAGAAAACACACACATTTTGAGCTTATAATGCAAGATACTCATAGCTTGTATTTATCTCCTTACCACTTGATTCATGTTATTGAACTTCTTTAACAGAGACTTGAAGCTATAAAATCAAATTTACTTTCCTTTAAGCTAAACATATATCATAATTCTAATTTTTATTAATTAATTTTTTTTTGTTCTTTAGAGGTAGGGTCTCTCTCTGGCTCAGGCTGACCTGGAATTAACTATGTAGTCTTAGGGTGGCCTCAAACTCATGGTGATCCTCCCACCTCTGCTTCTTGAGTGCTGGGATTAAAGGGTGTATGCCATCATGCCTGGCACATAATTCTACTTAAAAAAAAAAAAAAAGTTTTATTTATTTTATTTGTTTATTTGAGAGTGACAGAGAGACAAAGAGGCAGATAGAGAGACAAAGAGAGAGAATGGGGGTGCCAGGGCATCTAGCCACTGCAAAGGAACTCCAGACGCATGTACCCACTTGTGCATCTGGCTAACATGGGTCCTGGGGAATCGAGCATCCAACCGGGGTCCTTAGGCTTCACAGGCAAGTGCTTAACCAGTAAGCCATCTCTCCAGGCCCCATAATTCTACTTTTAACATCATTATTATAGAATGATATTTTTCCTTTTAGTCCAGGAAAAATTCATGCTGAGTCCTTAACCTTGAGTATAAGGGTTTTAAATAGGTGGCTTTAGTTAAACTACTTCATCAGTTTGGGGCCATATCCCAATATGACTGGCATTCTCAAAACAAGAGTAAGAGATCCTAGAGATATGTAAACTCAGAGGGAAGCCATGTGGATATAGAGATGAAGGATGTTTCCAAGCCAAGGAGATAAACTTCAATGAGTAGGGCAGGGGTTGAGGGAGAACCTTTCTAACTCCTTGATTTTGCACTTCCAACTTCCAGAACTGTGGGAAAATATGCTTATGATGTTTAATACACCCCAACTTTGGCATTTTTTAGCATACTTGGGAAGCTTGTGATTTTTGGTTATGGTCAGCTATGAGGAAAGGTTTTTGATCGTTACTGTTATGTTATGACATAAAACTATCAAGATGTGATTTTGTTATGTTTATCTTAACTACATGACTCTTCACTGCATTTGGTGTTGAGACAGAATGCACTTGTGCCCAATCTACCCTGTGAACAAGCTGAAGGCAGGAAACCTGAGTTCATGTAATTTTGAAATTGCCAGTGTCAATTTCCATATGGCCCAGCCTCAACACTGTCATTTTATTAGAATTTACCATCTTTCTAAATGTAGACACAAGAAGAAATGAACACTCCACACACTCCACTTGTTTGTTAAAGCAGTTAGAATTAGGTTAGCACTTCAGCATCATTAATAATATCATATTTTAGGGGAAATGCCCTCTCAGGTGCTAACAGAATAGATTCAAAAGATTCAAGTTAAATTGAGAAAAGAAGGTCTTTTGTTTATCAAAGTCTCTATCTTTCAGGCTTTCTTGGCATGTCTTTCAGTTTTTTAAGTTTTTTTTGTTGTTGTTGTTGTTTACTTACTTATTTATATGAGAGAGATCGAGAGTGAAAGAGGGAGAGAGAGAGAAAGAAAGAGAATGGGCGCTCCAGGGCTTCCAGCCACTGCAAACAAACTCTAGAAGTGTGCGCCCCCTTGTGCATCTGGCTAATGTGGGTCCTGGGGAATCCAGCCTCAAACGGGGGTCCTTAGGCTTCACAGGCAAGCGCTTAACCGCTAAGCCATCTCTTCAGCCCATGTATTTCAGTTTTAATGAATTTTAAATTATGCATGGATTGATTTCTTGCTTTTATTTTCCATCTCATGTGACTTTTAACTGCCAATGAAGTCAGAGTCAATTTAACACTTCAACATGAGTTTTCGTGAAACTTACACAGAAATCATTCCTCTACCTCTCAGAATTATCTACAGAAGTGCCTCTTGTGGTTTTCTTGTGGAATTGCTACATAAATTACACTTGGAACACTGAAATTCATCAATGCAAATGTAGAATATGAATTGAGATACTAAGATAATATTGCACCCAAAATTTGAATACATGCACATCGATTTGATAGCATTCTGATCCTATTACCCTTTTTTATTACTTCTTCCCCTTGCCAGTTCCATTGAGCACCCTTCTTTTTCCCAGTAGTTCTGTTTTCATGCCACCATCTCTTCATTATTCTCTGTCCTCTATATAATGTTGATGGGCTCAGAACAGTATTGCCGTTGTGGGGGTACTGACAAATACTGCGATGTAACGAAGGCACCAGTTAGTTCATGTCAGAGGAACAGTGCCCCAAAGTACTCCTTTTTTACCCTGTTGCTCTTACACTTTTCTTTCATCCCTCTCTTCTGCCATGTTACCTGAGCTGTGGAAGTCTGAGCTCTCCTACAGCTCTTATTTGCAGCTTTGATGAGTTTTGAGTCTCCTCAGTTTCTGTTGCCACCCCCATAAAGATGGCTCTCCTGCTAGTAATGAGAGCAACACTCACTCCACTGCTTAGAATGGGATGAGTGACTTTTAACCCTATCAGTCAGAGCTCTGGGAACATTGCAAGGAGGCACCATAGCACATGTGAAGGGGTCGCAGGAAGACTCTTAGATGTCAGTCCTCACACTCCACCTCTTCTGAGTCAGGTGCTCACATTCTGGTGGTTTAGTGCTGCATTCACTAGGGTTCATGCTTGTGTGTCAAGTCCTTTATCCACTAAGCCCTCTCCTGAAGCCCTAACATTATTCATTAACATATATGTCTTTATTTATTTTTTTTTTCTTAGGGGAATGTGGAAAACTCAGTTTCAGGATAACTGATTCTTGGAGTTATTTCTGGACTCCACAAATATCTTACTCCATTTTGGGGCCCTACAGTCACTCCTTTCTTAAAATTCATCATATGGCATCTGAATTTCTTATGTTTAGTCTGAAAGGAGAACGATTCAGAAGCAAAAATAATTGATACTAAAAATAGTGAAAAACCAAAGACATAATCACCTAACAAATAACGATATGCTTTTCATGTTCATGTACTTGTTTAGTTTTAAATTAAATAATTTGAATTGAAGTATTGTTGCAGTAAGGTCCATGTTGCTGTCAGAAAACATCTGACCAAAAGCAGCGTGTGGGAGGATTTTTGGCTTACAGACTCAATGAGAAGCTCCATGATGGCAGGGGAAAAAAAGATGTCATCAGCAGAGGATGGACATCACCACATGGCCAACATCAGATGGACAACAGCAGCAGGATAGTGTGCAAATGACTAGCAAAGGGAAGCTGACTATCATACACTATCCCTGGCCCCAACATTACACTGCCTCCAGGAGACACCAATCCCAAATTTCCATCAGCTAGGGAATCTAGCATTCAGAACATATAAGTTTATGAAGGACACCTGAAACAAACCACCACATTCTACCCTTGACCCTCATAAACTGATAACCATCCATGATGTAAAATGCAATGCATTCAGTCCAGCATTAAAAGTCCCCATACTTTTTATCAGTACAAGTGATGTTCAAACATCCCATAGTGCAAGATCTTTTAACTGACCTATAGTACCAAAAGGTAGCCATAATGTCAGAGAATAAACATAAACACTGCAAAAGATGGCATTGGGCATAGAAAATAAATATAAAATTTAAAAAAAATAGGGCCAACATCAAACCCTAGCTCCAAGTTTGACAGCTCTTACCAGTGACAAGTCTGTAAGTCCAATAATTCTAACTAGTGATGAAATTCTGGAGTTTCAGTTGCACCCCTTTAGATAGGCTACACACAATCCTGGAAAACTTCCTCTGGTGCTAGCATCTCTCCTTGGTAGTCATCCCTAAATCCGGGTATTTCCATTGGGTCTCCACTGCAACTCAGAGTTCATCCTCATGGCTTCCTCCGGCCTCTACAGAGGTAATCCAACAAACCTCCTTCACACTGCCCATGGCCACTTCCGAAATACAAAATCATGTTGCAGTTTCAATGACCATCCCTTTCCTGCATTTTATAATACCAGGTGGACTAACAGCTTGTCAATCCAGGGGGGAATAAATAAGACTTTAAAAAACAGGAAATATCTTCAGAATTCAGGCCCCTCATAAGAGTATACATTCTTCCTGGTGTCAAGATAGAAATAAACTATCCCAATATCAATGGATTTAATCTTTCAAACAATTGCAGATGAACAGGCAATAGTTTCAGCCCAAAGATTTCTTTTTTCTGTGCCATATCCCTGTGCTCACAGCACTCCATTTCTATATAAATTAACCCTGAACAATTTCTCAGAACACAGGCAGGCAGAATGCTGCAAGCCTCTCACATAAACTGCTTATACACCAGCCCTGACAAAGTTATGTCTCACACTCATATGCCAACCACACAGTCCATAGTTCTTACTTCATTCGTTTTTCAACTCTGACCAGAATGGTCCATCAAGCTATACTTATAACACTGCAAGGCATCTCTTAGGACAAGGTTTCAAATCTATCCAAATTCCTCCCACAAATCAGTTCCCGAATGCCAAAAGCCACACAGTCAGATTTCCAGCAGTAAAAACTCCACTCCTGATACCAATTTGTTATTGCAGACAGCTTTGCGCTGTTGGAAAAAAATCACTTTTTCAAGAACAGCTTGTGGGAGGAAAAGCTTTATTTGGGCTTAAAAACTGTAGGGGGAGCTCCATCATGGCAGAGAAAATTATGGCATGATCAGAGGGCTGACATCACCATCTGGCCAACATCAGATATATAATAGAAGCAGAAGAGTGTGTCATGGTCAGGGGAATCTGGCTACAATACACATAAACCCATCTCCAAGAATACATCACCTCCAGGAAGCTCCAGTTCCCAAAATTGCCAGCAGCTGGGGAGCTAACATTCATAATATGTAAGTTTATGAGGACACCTAAATCAAATCACCACAAGTATAAATCATAAAATTTGTACATACTAATGTTATGACATATGATGATTTGTTACATTTATATGTTGTGTACCCAGATAAATAAATATATATATATATATGTATGTATGTATGTATGTATGTATGTATGTATGTATATATATCCCCTCAACTATCTGCATTATTTTTGTGGTAAAAACATTTACATTTATCCCTTCTTCCAGGTCTTTTGTTGTATAAGTGTGTGTATGATATATGTGTGTGTTCAAGTGTATGAGTGTGGGTGTTCATGTGGCATACCACATATATGAATGACAGACTTCTGTCAGAGTACTTGATGACCCACCAAAGGCCAGTGGTAACACCCTATTGCTGAAGACTCCATATGCAGCTGACAGGTAAAATGGAATGGCATGGCTGGAAGCCAGGAGAGAGTCAGACCCCAGACAGTCAGCGTGTCTACTGCCAGAAGGTGCTACATGGGCGATTGTGGGAAATGACCAATATCTGTCCAAGCAACTCATTGTCTAACCTAATTAGCAACAAAAAACCAGATGTGATGCCCACACAAGTGCAATAGTGGTACACAGCCATGGTGAGGAATCAATTGCTCTTGATTTGGCTAACTGATCCCCTCAGTGGTACTTAGACCCATAGCTGGAGCTGGGAAACAAGTCAGAACCATACCCAAACACAAGCCCACTCTACAATATCAAGCTACCATCAATCACGGGGTATAAGAGGGCCTAAACCTAGCATACTGTCTATCAAAACAGTAAGTGTTATCTCAATTTTCCGGATGCTAACTTACTCTCCGTTGGAGAATCTGCTTCTCTTTTCCAGATAGATGCAGATCCTAAGAAGAGAGCTGCCCAAACATAACTCAAAAGGGGCCCAACTGAAATTAAGGACAACTGGCGAAATAAGCAAGGGTGATGTTTTCCTGTGAACCGCATACCAGCACAAAGGGGAAGGAGATCAACGCAGAGAAAAATCAACTCATACCAAATCAGAGAGCCAGAGCCTCAGAGGCCCCCAACACCTCAGCACTGAAGCAGACAAAAAATGAACCCAACATGGCTCAGGGAAATCTTGCGGAAGAGGGGGTGGAAAGAATGTCAGAGTCACATGTTTGGTCATGATTTGCAGAGACATTTATCATACCAATAACTGGGGGCTAACTCCACAAAGTATGACCCATTTTCATTAACAAGGAGGGTCTAATGGGAGGGGGTAGATCACAGATGAGACTAAATAATGGTACCAAACTGCCTGTATTTACTGAAAAGAAAACTAATAAATTAAATTAACAAAAAAACAACTTTGAATTTGGATCCTCACCTCCTATTTTTTTAATTTTTTTTACTTTAATTAACTTGTTTATTTGACAGAGAGAGAGGGAGATGACAGATAGATAGATAGATAGATAGATAGATAGATAGATAGATAGATAGATAGATAGACAGACAGAGATTGAGAATGGGCATACCAGGGACTCCAGCCACTGTAAACAAACTCCAGACTCGTGTGCCCCTTGTGCATCTGGCTAACGTGGGTCCTGGGGAATTGAACCTGGGTCCTTTGGCTTTGCAGGCAAATGCCTTAACCACTAAGCAATCCCTCTAGCCAAATTTTTTGTTCTTTTTGAGTTAGGGTCTCTCCTGTTTTCACTGTGTTTGCTAGGCCAACCCCCTGTATTTCTTCTGCCCCTGACTCCTACAGTAGGCACTGGTGTTATAGACACTCTCTACAGCATCCTGATTTACATGGTTTCTGGTATTCAAGCCCTTTACTAGTAAGCCATCTCCTTAACTCTCATTCCAGTGTTTTGAGATATACAGTAGGCAACCACTGAAACACAAAATGTCTTCCTTCATTTATGATATTTGAGGTTAATATTTTTACCCAATTATCTTGGAGTCTATATATAGGAATATTATTTTATGAGACACATCTGCTAATCATAGCTTATAATGAACATATTATGACATTATACCATCATCTACTAAGCAGCTTAGTGAAAGTGTTTATAACTATACATAAACATGTTCTGTGGAAAGTCAGATTAATACAAGAGAAAAGAGAGACTTCAAGGCAGGTAAAGGCATGGACTTTACCAAAACATATGATGAAGTGACATTTTCTTCTTTCTGCCTTGACTAAATAATTTTCCCAGTAGAAGATTACGCAAGGAATGGAGGACAGGACGGGAAAGAGCGCCATTGAGACAGCTGCAATAAGGGAAGGAAGCGTCTGTAGCCAAAGGAGAGGTGACTACACATGCACAAGCTCTAAAATGGTTTTGAAGATCATGTCAGAAACGCCCATGAACATATGGGGCGGGCTAATGGCAACAAGCGAGGGAAGAAGAGGAAGTTCAAATGTTCTTGTTTTCTGTTTTCATTTTAATTTTCCACTTCGCTCTTCAAAGAGAAAAACCTGAGAGCTCTTCGAACATTTTCCCTTGCCATGTTCATCGGAGCTTTCCCAGACCCAGGTGGCCCCGAGTCCCGCAGGGCGTCCCCGCCCACTACTCCTTCCTTCCCCACTGTGAGGAAAGTTAAAGAGAAAAGCAGAGGAAAACGTCAGACTTGACCTCAGCAGACAGGCACTGCTCACTGAAGCACAGCCAGGGTCTACAACCTTTCCATGGGATGGAGGCTGAATCACTGAGCTAAGGGAGGGTTTAAGCCTATAAGGAGGGCCCTGAGAAAAAACAGACTAGACCAGGTGTAAGTCCAAGGGAAGGAGATAAGGAACTATAGATATTTGTTTTCTTGTTCAGAACAAGCTGTTTCAGCAAACATTGCCTAGGGAGGATACCCCAGATGGCTTCTATTTCTTCCAGGCTTTATGAGTTAAGGAAAGTTTATTAATCAGGGGAGTTGTTAGGCTCATCTGAGATTGACTGCCTCTGATGTTTCTTCAAGGCCTTCTAGTCTTAGAGGCAGCCATTAGCCAAGTAGTTCCTTCAGGTTTTTAGGGACAGTCATTTACCCTTAAATCACATGCCTTGTTTAAGCCTACTAAGTGTTTCTTACTAAGTAAGCCTATCACAGTTAAAAATTCTCCTAGGATGGGCTTAGCGGTTAAGGCGCTTGCTTGCAAGAAAAGCCTAAGGATTCATGCTTGATGCTCCAGGTCCCACGTAAGCCAGACACAGAAAGTGATACAAGCATGCAAGTTTGCACATGTGCGCAAGGGGGCGCATGCATCTGGAGTTTGATTGCAGTGGCTGGAGGCCCCGCCATGCTAGTTCTTTTTCTCTTGCTTCTGCTTTCTCTTGCTATCTCCCATTAAAAAAAACAAAAACAAAAACAACATACACAAACAAAAAAAAAAAAAAAAAACAAAACAAACAAACAAACAAAAAAAAAAAAACTGGCTAGTCTGTTGGGCTCACCTCAAGAAAAATCAAACAAACAAAACCTTTTCCAGGAAAATCTTAATTTATACAGAAGATGCAGTAATAAGCATGGATCCTTCTTTATCTGTCTTTTTTCAAATACTTAGCATTATACAAAATGCCAATTACTCTATCTGATTTGAACATCAACCTCTATCCCTTTAGTTCTCATAGAAACACTTTAAGGTAAAAGGCTTCAATGACCTTCAAGTTACTGATTCTAAAACTGAGCCACAAAAGGCTTTGAGTAGCAAACATTCAGATGATTTGGCAAAGCCCACATTCTCTGAACTCTTTTGCACAATTTGAATTTTTCAGGAAAAAAAAAAAAATCTTGGTTTCCTGTTACAAACCACCATGGTAGAAAAAGGTAATGTTAGGGCTGGAGAAATGGCTTAGCGGTTAAGCGCTTGCCTGTGAAGCCTAAGGACCCCGGTTCGAGGCTCGGTTCCCCAGGTCCCACGTTAGCCAGATGCACAAGGGGGCGCACGCATCTGGAGTTCGTTTGCAGAGGCTGGAAGCCCTGGCGCGCCCATTCTCTCTCTCCCTCTATCTGTCTTTCTCTCTGTGTCTGTCGCTCTCAAATAAATAAATAAAAAAATTTAAAAAAAAAAAAAAAGAAAAAGGTAATGTTAGAATGGCAGACTACACATGCATTTTTGAAAATCAAAGACAAATGTTTGAAGATTTTAACCTGATGCCTGTACTTTGCTTTCTTGTTTGTTATACTCTGATCAAAATTGACATGACAATGAATATCATTTGCCAGTTTGCATCCAAATAGAAAATTTTAAATATGAAATTAGGTTCTCAAATTCAGTTCTCATTTCCATGGTCTTAGAATCAAACTGGACATTTTTTAGTGGAGGGGTATGGTACTAATAATTATATGAGGTTTATAGGAACAGTGAAGGTTTGTCCTGGGCAAAGTGAGCTGTCCAGTTGTCTTAGCAATGGGTCTATGTTCCTATGCAGATAAGAAAGAAAAAAGATACTTCTTTGACATATACTGATAGGTTATTTAATTAAAATAGTTAGATTTCATGAGTGTCACCTGACTTTATAGAAGTAAGAATATGCTTCTTTGCTAAACAATAACCTGTAATTGTAAGTTTGTTTCTGACTGTTGCTGGATCTCTCACTGAGGTAATTATATTCATTATGCAGTCATTGCCTGGAGAACACAAGCAAACCCATAGAACACCACAAGTTGACAAAATGATCTCCAGCTTTGTACTCAAGACTTCAACGTCTCCTTCCTGTTTGTTTGCAGAATTGTCTCAGGTTTTCACAACGTTTACATCTAAGCAGGAAGTTGTTAGCATAGCTCTTTGTGAGTAAATTATATAGTATAGGAGTGTGGGTTTGTAAATAGACAAACTCTTTCTTTTCTTTTCTTTCTTTCTTTTTTTTTAACCTCTGTGATTCTCAAATCCCTATGGGCAAATATCTCTCTCTCTCCATTTTGATATCTCTGAGCCTGAGGAGAGAATATTAATATGATTGTTTTGTTGAGATTACACAGCTCTTGCTGAACATGGTCTGCTCATTATTTTTGCATATTTATTAGATAAAGCAAGACAGTTCATCAATTAATACTATTTTTAGGCCATAGAAAATTACTGGACATACTGTACTTAATGACATTATTTTTCGCTATATCTTAAACTTTATAGAATATAGAAGCTTATTGAGGTTTTTCCAGAGCAATTTGTTCACATTCAGTGTGTTTTGTAAACACTAAGCCGACACATAAATGTCATCAGTTATCATATCTGATAAGCTACCCAGCACACCTGCTGTGGTCCGGAGTAAATCAGACAAAGCTGCTTGATCACTATCAAGAAAGTAACCAGTGATCTGTAATAGCAGCTGCACTTTTAAGTCTATCCACCTCATCCTCTGATAGGAATTATTAGGAGTTGGTTTTGGTGACACAAACTGCAGGTAAAAAAGGATCAGATAGGAAGATCATGAATTCATGGCCAGATTATACCTAGCTAAGAGTTGGTGGCTTATGCCTGTGACCCAACACTCCAGAGGCTGAGGAAAAAAGAATGCTATGAGTCTGAGATCAATCCAGACTACACAGTGAATTCCAGGACAACTTTAGTCACAGAGTAAGAGCCTGTCTCAATCCTCTCCACCCCCCAAAAATAATAATAATAATGTCAAGATGAAAAATAAGTATTATTTTATTATTTGCCAGTTTGCTCCTTAATAAGTAATGTAAAACACTCTCCGGGGTGCTAAAATTTAGTTACTAGTTTAAAGGTCAAGACTGAACAATTTATTTTTTATTTTTATTTTTATTTATTTATTTGAGAGTGACAGATGGACAGAGAAAGAAAGAGGCAGAGAGAGAGAGAGAAAGAGAAAATGGGCACACCAGGGCCTCCAGCCACTGCAAATGAACTCAAGGTGTGTCCATTGTGCATCTGGCTAATGTGAGTCCTGGGGAATGGAATCAAGCCTCCAAAGGGGGTGCTTAGGCGTCACAGGCAAGCGTGGTTAACCACTAAGCCATCTCTCCAGCCCAACTTTTTTTTTTTTTTTGTATTATAAACATACTTTGTATGGATACATTAAATGTTGGTACCATCTTTTCCCTCTTTCCTGCTCCCATTCCGCAGGGTCCCGCCTCAGAGGAATTGCTCATGGGGTTGTGGGTTATGCGTTGTGGGAATAGCAGTCAATTACTGGGGCACACAATGTCTCTGGGCCTGAAGTCCCAACCTGTGCCTCTTGCAATCTTTCTCAACCCTCTTCCACAAAATTTCCTGAGACTTGGGGCCTTTGCTGTAATTCTACTTCAGTGATGAGCTCTTAGGAGCCTCGGAATTTCTGCTTTGGTAGTTGTTGAGAATCCTCAGCGTCTTCCTCCTTCACTGTGCAGCTGATTGCCACTCACCACTCAAGCAGCGCTCTTGCTCATCTCCCCCGTTCCTCTGTGGTTTCACCTGGGCCTTGGCTGAGGTGAGAGGGATGGTTTATCTCCTCAGGTCTTGCTAAATTCTGAAAAAGAATAGCAGATTCTCCAATGGCTACACTACAGATTGGGCAAAACTAAGAAGGTATATCAGCAAAATTCAATGTGTAATCCTGAATTTAGGTGCTGAAATGAAATTGAATTTAACTTAAACAATTAAAAGATGAATTAACTCCTTGGATTGGTTGATAGTATTACCCAAAAATCTACAGATCATTTTTTTTTCTTTTTTCTTCAATATTTTATTTCTACTTAGAAGTAGGTTTCTATATAACTTATCCATATGGCATTTTCATGGCTTGTTTTTGTTAATTAACATGCTTTCCACTCCTGCTCCTCACTTCTGTCCATTGTCCACACTTAAATTTGTTTATCCCCAGTATTTTGCTCCTCCATTTTTGTGTCACAGACCTATTTTTTTTTTTTTTCTCTTTGCGGTAGCATTTCACTCTAGTTCAGGCTGACCTGGAATTCACTATGGAGTCTCAGGGTGGCCTCGAGGTCATGGTGATCCTCCTGTCTCTGCCTCCCAAGTGCTGGGATTAAAGGTGTGCACCACCACCCCCGGCCTCACAGACCGTTTTTGACTAGTAAAATTTAGTTATGTAATTGGTATATATGGAAGCTAGGCCAGTAAATTGGTTCTGTGTTTTGTGCTTTTGGGAAGGATGAAATTATTTCAGAATGAAGTTACATTATGAAAAATGTATAAAATAAATTTTATTTTAGAACAGACGTAAATTATATTTTATGAAGAGATAAGAGTGCATAAACAGTTTGGTTATCTTGGTTTTCACTATTTCTCAACTTTTTGTTAACAACAGGGATTCTTTTCTTTGTTGTCATTTCATTTGTTTTTTTTCTCTGTATGAATTATTCAATATATCTTTTATATCTGTGGTTTTACATCATTTCTGGTTTTGATAGTTCACAGATATGACTTCTTAAGTTATTTCCCCCTAATAATTCTCAACTTTCCCCTTAAATCAAATGTATGTGGGAACTTTTCACCAGACTTTGCATGATCTTACTTACATCATGGTTCACATTTTTATTATTTTAATCTCTTGTGCTTGTAGCTGAATATTTCTGATATACCTTTCTGTTCACTAATTTCTTTTCATTTAATTTTATATATTGTTAAAAATAAAATACTGAGGAGTTTTAGTTTTGATTTTGTTTGGTCTTTTGACTTATTTTAATGTTCTGATAATTTTTATTAAGTGTATTTGTTATGAAACATGTTATTAATACATGTAAAAATGTTAACATGACAAAATAAATTCCAGTTTTTTTCAAGTATGTTCATTTGGTTTCTGATTTTCCTGGTTTATCTTTCTGATTATGTTTAATATTTCACTTGAAAACAGGTATATTCAGATTCTGCCAGTTCTCATAATACAGGCAATATAGCATAGTTGGAAGGCTGAAGCAGGAGGGTCTCAAATTCAAGGGCGCCTAAACTGAGAATAAATTCAAGGACAACTTGAACAACTTAATGAGACTCTGTCTTAAAAAGTAAAAGGATCCTCTCACCTCCCTGGTCTGAGTTCCTTGCATGGACAGTGTGAGGGTGAGCATGGTGGTGGTATGGAATGAGTAGGCAAGACCCCTGTTTCCAGCCTCCTCCCACCTTCCTATTCCAGGTTCCCTGCATGGGTCTGTGTGTTGCAGGGTGCAGCATGGAATAAGTAGGCCAAATCCCTGTGCCCTTGCTCTTCCCATTACTCTGGTCCTGGTAGGTCCCATTGTGTCTTGCCTGGGGGGCCTGGTTCCTGTGTGAGCTGTGAAATCAGGCCTTTTGCTCTGGTATCCTGACCTGCCACTGGTTCTTAGTTCACCTGAGTCAGAGGGTGTGTGGGCCAAAGGACATAAACTATACTCTTCCTAAAATGGGTAGACAACAATAAACAATGCAAACATGCTAACAAAAGTCAGAAAACTGAGAGATCTCCACCAAGAATGCCTAGTTCTACAATGGAAGCCACTAATGAAATCATAGAGAAATCAATAGAAATCCCTTCCTAAAATGAAAGCATAACAACCAATGAGACCCTGATTTAAAAAAAAAAAGTGAACCCACAATTATATCAATGAAATTTGAACAGAATTACCTCCTAAGGCATTCAGCTTTATTTTTTTTTTTAATTGGTTTTTCGAGGTAGGGTCTCACTTTAGCTCAGGCTGACCTGGAACTCACTATGTAGTCCCAGGGTAGCCTTGAATTTATTGCCATCCTCCTACCTCAGCCTCCTTAGTGCTGGGATTAAAGGCATGCGCCACCATGCCTGGCACATTTAGCTTTTGACAATAGGGTTAAATTGATTGAAGAAAACATTAGAAATCTCCAAAGAGATATGAATAAATTGAAGACAAGAAAAGAAATGGAAGATCTCAACAACCAGTTGATTAAACTTAAAGAAGAATTGATCAAATGCAAGAATGAACTCCAGGAAGCATCAGGAACATCAGAGCTTGAATTGAAATCATACCTTCAAAAAGAAATGGATAGAATGCAAAATAACAGAAAACACAAATCAAATAGAAGTTATAAAAAAAAAGTCTTTGGAACCTCTCACCAATAGAGTTACTCATGTGGAAGACAGAACCTCTGACCTGGAAGACAAGACAGAAGAAAACTGGGGACCAAAAACTTCATTAACTTCAAAACATCAAGTCAACAGAATACAAGGGAGCTGTGAGACACCCTAAAACCACCAAACATCTGGATCATGGGTATACCAGAAGGAGAAGAATTCCAGACCTAAGGCATAAAAGTCATATTCAACAAAATTATTTAAAAAAAATTCTGAACCTCTCAAAAGACAGGCCCATCCAGGTACAAGAAGCCCACAGTCCACCAAACACAGAACCAAAGAAGAAATTCTTCAAGAAACATCATAGTTAAAACTCTTAACAACAAAAATAAACAGAGAGTGTTAAAAACATCAAGAGAGAAACAATTCACAACATACAAAAACATTCTCATCAGAATTACATGACATTATTCAACTGCAACCCTGAAAGCCAGAAGGACCTGGAATGAAGCACTTCAAAATCTGAAAAACTATGACTTCCAATCCAACCTACTCTACCCAGCAAAAGTATCCCTCATAATAGATGGTAAAAGAAAAAATTTTTATGAAAGTCAGCTCTATGATTATATGAACACAAAACCAAACCTAGAGTATACTTGAGGGAATACTCCATACAGAACATTCAAACAACCAATCTCAAGAGCCAACAAGAAGATCAAAATAACCAAAAGAGAGCAGGCTCAAAACACAAGAAAGTGCAAAACCCCATAAAACACGTCACAATGGCAAGGATTAATTCAAACCTCACAATAATAACCTTAAATATTAATGGTCTTAACTCACCCATCAAAGGACACAGGTTATCAGGATGTGTAAAAAAAAAAAAAAAAAAAAAAAAAACTTGGACCCTTCTAACTGCTGTTTTAGAGAAACCAATCTCACAACTAAAGATAGTCACATCCTCAGGATGAACAGTTGGAAAATGATATTCCAAACAAATACAAATAAAAACAAGTGGATGTTGCAATATTAACATTTGATAAATTGACCCTAAACAAAATGCAATCAAAAAGGATAAATAATGCCATTTCTTTACTTTTTTTGTTGACAAGTTCCATGATGGTAAACAATATCCCATGGTAATCCCAACTTACCCTTTGAGACTCCACTCTCCATCATGTCCCCTCCCGCTTTCAATCAGCCTCTATTTTATTTTGATATCATGATCTTTTACTCCTACTTGATGATCTTGTTTAGGTAGTAGAATAGGTAAAATCAGGGCATTTCTTACTCATCAAGGCAATGACCCAACACAAGTGCGCAACACCGTCAAAGTTGGAGACTTCAGTGTTCTGCTGTCATCAATAAACAGATCATCCAAGCAGAAAATTAACAGGGAATCAGTAGAGCTCAACAGCATCATATATCAAATAGACCTAACGAATACCTACAAAACTTCCCAGCCCAACTCTACAGAATATGCATTCTTGTCAGCAGCCCAGGAAACCTTTTCCATAATTGACTATGTATTAGACCATAAAGCGTGCCTTCATAAAGTCTGGGAAATTGCAGTAACTTCCTGCATCATATCAGATCCCAATGATTTAAAGCTAGAAATTAACAAGAGACACATTAAGAATTTTACCAGCTCTTAGAGAATAAATAGCACACTTTTAAACAATGAATGGGTCATGAAAGAAATTTGAAAAACTTGTAAAATTTCTATAATTGAATGATAGTGAAAATGCAAACTACCAAAACTTATGAGACATAATAAAGGTAGTCCTAAGGAGAAAATTCATAGCCCTAAATGCCATCATTACAAAGTTAGAGAGATCCCAAATCAATAACCTGTTTGTCCACCTAGAGACCCTGGAAAAATAAGAAGAATTCAACTCAAGGAGTGCCAGAAAGAATGAAATAATCAAGATTATAGCAGAAGTTAATGAATTGGAAAATAAGAAAAAAAATAAAAATAGATGAGACAAACAATTAGTTTTTTGAAAAAAATAACAAGATTGATAAACCCCTGGCCAAACTGATCAAGCAAAAGGTGGGGGGGGGGGATGAGAAGTCTCAAATTAACAAAATGAGAAATGAAAAAAGGAAAGATTGCAACAGACATCAATGAAATTGAAAGAATCATCAGGACATATTTCCAAAACCTATAAGCCACAAAATAAAATAATCTAGAAGAAATGAGTGAATTCCTAGACACATATCACCTACCAAAACTAAACTCAGAGCAGATTAATTTCTTAAACAAACCTATCACATCCATGGATATTGAAAAGGCAATGAAAAACCTCCCCAAAAAGAAAAGTCCAAGGCTGGATGCCTTCTCAGCTGAATTCTATCAAACCTTCATAGAAGAACAGAAACCAATTTTTCTCAAACTATTTTGTATGATCAGAGACCAGGGAATACTCCCTGACTCCTTTCATGAAGCTAGAATTACCATAATCCTAAAACCAGGCAGAGATGCAGCAAGGAAAAAACTATAGACCTGTGTCACTAATGAGCTTAGATGCAAAGATCATGAACAAAATCTTTGCAAACTGAATTCAACAACACCTCAAAGGCATTATCCACCTCAATCAAGTAAGCTTTCTGCCAGGGATGCAGGGATTGTTTAACACACAGAAATTGGTCAATGTAATACACCACATAAATAAACTGAACCATGAGAACCACATGATCATCTCAATTTATGCAGAGGAGGACGTTGACAAAATATAACACCACTTCATTATCAAAACACTGGAAAGAGTTGTCATGGAGAGTTTATATCTCAACACAATGAAGGCTATATATGAAGCTCTTAAAGCCCAAATAATACTCAATGGGAAAAAACTCAAAGAGATCCCATTGAGGTCAGGAAAAAGACAGGGGTGTTCACTCTCGTCACTGCTCTTCAACATAGTAGTAGAAATGCTAGTGCAAGCAACAAGAGAGGAGAAAGAAATAAAAGGTGTTCAAATTGGAAAAGAAGAAGTCAAGTTAGCCCTGTTTGCAGATGACATGACTCATTATATATAAGTGACCTGGATGTCTCTATCTCAAAACTTCTAAAGGATTAAATTCCTTCAGCAAAATGGCAGCATACAAAATCAATGCACATAAATCAGTAGTTTCTCTGCATGCAGAGGAAAAATGTACAGAGAAAGAAATCAGTGAAGATATTCGGTTTCCAATAGCAACAAAAAATTTAAAGTCCTTGGATAACACTCACTAAGGATGAGAAATACCTCTATAATGAAAACATTAAAAAAAAATCAAGAAAGAAATTGAAGAGGACTTCAGAAGGTGGAAAGACCTCCCATTGTCCTGGGTAGGTAGAATTAATATTGTGGAAATAGCAATTCTATCAAAAGCAATATACAGATTTAATGTAATGCCAATGAAAATACCAATATCATTCTTTACAGAGATTGAAAAAGTAATCTCAAAATTCGTATAAAATGGCAGAAGGCCCTGGACATCCAAACATATTCTCAACAACAACAAAAAACACCTCTGGAATTATTACCATACCTGATCTAAAGCTATATTACAAAAGCCATAGTGGCATAAACAGCATGGTACTGGAATAAAAACAGAAACATAGACCAATGGAACAGAACTAAAGACCCAGGCCTTAGGTCACGTAATTACAGCTGCTTGATCTTTGACAAAGCTGCCAATAATGGAGAATGGAGAAAAGACAGCATCTTCAACAAATGCTGTTGGACAAATTGGATGACCATATGTACAAAAATGAAATTAGCCCCACTCATTTCATCATATGCAAAAATCAAGTCCAAATGGATTCAAGACCTCAATATAAGACCTGAAACTCTTCAACTACTGGAAGAAAAAAAACAAAAACAAAAACAAAAACAAAAAAAAAAACCAAACAGAAGGCCCTCTCCAAAGTCTACAACTGGAAAAAGACTTCCTGAACAAAACTCCAGTAACCCAGGAAATAAAATAAGCATTCAACCAATGGGATCTCATGAACCTAATAAGTTTTTGCACAGACAAATATGCCATAAACACAGCCAATAGATCACCCACTGAATGGGAGAAAATCTTTGCAAGCTCTGCCACTGACAGAGGCCTAATACCTAGAATCTACAAAGAACTTAAGAAACTAAACAATAAAAAATCAAACAACCCACTCCAAAAATGGGGTGAACTAACACACTTAAGAAAATGTTCAACATCCCCAACCACCAGGGAAATGCAAATTAAAACAACTATGAGATTCCACCTCACCCCAGTAAGGAAAGCAAACATAAAAAAAAAAATCAAATGTAAACAAATGTTGGTGAGGATGTGGAGAAATAGGAACCCTCATACACTGTTGGTGGGAATGTAAGCTGGTACAACCACTATGGAAATCAACATGGAGACTCATGCAAATGATGAAAATAGAGTTACTAGCAGACCCTGTTATTCCCTTAGTGATCATTTACCCTAAAAGTTCCATTCCTCAGTTCATAGACATTTTTCTCAACCATGTTTATAGTTGCTCAATTCATAATAGCTCAAAACTGGAATCAACCCAGATGCCACTGGATGAATGGAGAACCAACATGTGGCATATCTACACAATGGAGTTTTATTCAGCACTAAGAAAAAAATGACATATTGAAATTTGTAGAAAAATGGTTGAACTTGGAACAGATTATTCTAAGTGAACTAACACACTCAGAGACAGTCAATTGTCCCATGGTCTCACTCATCTGCAATTCCTAACCTGAATCAGCCCGAGGTGCGGACATATCTGAATAGCATCTTGAGGCTTGGACAATAGGGAGTTTAGGGATTGGTGGAAGGGAAAGAGTGGAGGGGGGTACAAAACTGAACCCAAATTGAACTGGTACCAGAGAATCCTATATCATGGAAGTCAGACTAAGAAGTTGAACCTTCAAAAGGACCTTAGAGGGAGCACCTGAATCGAAGGTCCCTGGAAAGGGTGAGACAAAACCTAACCTCAAATCTCCCGTGTCTCATTCTTCTCTTTTTATTTTTCTTTTCCCTTAGTACATTGAGCTATTGATCAAAGAGACCTACTAGATATCCCAAAACAAACAAGACAGACTTCTGTCAGAGTGCTTGATTACCCACCAGCTGTTAATGGTAAGACCCTACTGTGAAGGCACCAAACTGTTGTTGGCACAGACCATGGAAAGACCTGGTTTGAATCCAGAGGAGAACCAGTCCGAGACAATTACCTCATCTAGTGCTGGAAGGCACTACATGAGCTACCAGGGGATAGTGGCCAACAACTGTCCAAGCAACTTAAAGTCTAAGCGACTCAGATGTAAACAATCAGACGTGACGCTTATACAAGTGTGACAGTGGCACACTGCCATGGTGGGTAACCAATTGCTCTTGGATGGGCTAACAGATCCACTCAGTGGGCAGGAAACCATATCTGGAACAGGGGATCAGAATCATATTCGGATAATGATGCTGCTTTCCAATGTCAAGCTCCCAGTAACCTTAAACAGTAAGAGGGCCCACACCCTTTTAATCCTCTCTACCTTAATAATGGTTATCCCTTTTAACTAGTTCAGACTTTATTATCTTTGGGAGAATCTGCTTCTCTTTTTCAGATGGGAGCTGGAACTGAGGAGATAAATGACCCAGTGCATTCCAACCTGGCCCAAGATGAAACCACAGAGGAATTGGAGAAATGAGCAAGAGTGCTGCTTTCTTACTGAATCTAATATCAGCACAAAGGTGATGGACATGGACACTGAGGACACTCAACACTTACCAAACCAGTTATCCATAGGTTCCTTAGTCCCCATCAATGAAGTAGACTTAAAATGATCCCAGCATGACTCAGGTAATTTTGCAGAAGAGGGGCCAGAAAGATTGTTAGAGCCACAAGTGGGGACATTTTTTGTAGAGACATTTCCTCTCTCTCATAATTGAGTGTTGCCCCATAATGCATGACCCACAATTCCCATGGGGGTTGACCTGCATCCCCAATGAAGAGAGAGGGAAAGGATGGTACTAATATGTGCTGCTTAAGTATGAAATATTTCCATATCTAATAAAAATATATAGAAAAACAAGAAGAGATGTCCTGGAAGTAGATGTGATCAATATGATTTGGGGGTGAGCATGTGGTATAAAATTAAAGCTTAGGTTGATATTATAGATCAGGTTCCTACCCATGTACACTAAATTGAGGTGAACTTAGAGTGCTACCATAGTTTGCAGGCTATCAGAACAAACACAGCTTATGACAACTTGGGTTGAAGTTTGATAAATAGCTACATGCAGGTTTATTGAAAGAAATAAAAGTATTCACATTACCTGTGAAATAATACTTTTCCTCCCTTTTCTGTAAAAATAAATGATTTTACTTTCCTTTTATGAAATCCATTAAAAAAGTATAAGGAGGCCTTGGGCCTGGGGGTGTAGTTCAGTGGTAATTTACTTAACCTATCATGTGGAGAGCCCCAATCACCTAATCACCATGTCCTTAAAAAGAGGAGACTAAAGACAATATTTATTTTTATGAAGGAAGGTTTAGCTTTGTGCAAGGTCAAAGGCACAAGTAAGTGCTTATTCACCTTAATCTAATCAGGAACCGAGGTGTCCATGAAACAGGTTATAGAACATGAGGAAAATGCCTTATGCTATGACCACCTTCATAGTACAAATCAGTTTCAGTTTACCAGTGCTTGCAAGAAAGATGTAACTTATGTTCTCAACTCCCTCATTTGATATCCCAATATCACCTGTGCTATGTAAAGTTCAACTCCGTGTCTCAGGTTCCTGAAATTTGTAATTTTCATCAGAGAATGGTAACAAGATTCCAAACTTGTTTCTCTGGCATTATCTATTTTGCCTGGTTCTGACCACAGAAATCCTCTCTTCTAAGCAGTCATATAATGTCACTGCATGTATCAATGCTAAAATTCAAAAATGAATAAGTAAACAAGTGAATAAATATAAACAAAGTTTTTATGGTCTTTAAGTCACACAAAGAAGATAAAGTTTGAATGATTTTTTTTTTTGTGCCATATGGTTAAAAAATCATATGAACATTTGAGAAGGTGACTCAGTGGTTAAGGTATTTGCCTGAAAAGCCATAGGGCCTTGGTTCAATTTTCCAGGACCCATGTATGCCAGATGCACAAGATATAGCTCATGCTTTTGGAGTACATTTGCATTGGAGGCCTTGGTGTGCCCATTCCCTCCACCCCCGCCCTCTCTCTTCCTCTTTCTCTCTGCCTCTCTGAAATAAATAAACAAAAATAAAATATTAAAAATATTTTTTAAAAGTCATATAAGGTATCATGTTTCCGCTGAGGCATTAGATCACAATGGACATATATTTCACAATAATATTCATTATATTTTTTACATTATTCTTGTCTTCCTGTTTGCTATTTGGTGAGCTAAAGCTATAGGGTATACTGTTAAATTTCCCTTCTCTAAATTTAATCCTTTTCATTAAACGTGATATTTATAATGTCTTGAGTGATATTCAATGAAACTTTGCTATGAATGGTTCTGAGGCCCTACAGTGGATGAAACAGCATCATAAACAAATCCTTCTTGCATGCTTTTGACAAAGCTTTTATATACTTTTATTTTTCAAGATTCATTTCATTTTGCTTCTTCAGTGATGACTCTTTCCAGGTCTTGAACCGTATTAATGCATTTGTTTCAGCTCTTCTGGTGCGTATTATCACAGAGGTATGGGCTCTATAATTTGTTTTATTATTAGGTACTTTCTCTTAGGCAGATCAAGAAGCATGTGAGCCCAGAGACCATGCCTTAATGCTATAATTATCCTTTCAAATCCTAGAAGAGTACTGGCTAATTCTAGAAGGAGTTTAATTATTACCTGTGACTTGTTGATGGATAATGATACAGTGCTGTTTCTTAATAGCCTGTCAGGAATTCTGTTTTCTTTTATTATTCATATGTAATAGCTGCATAGATCAAATTATATTAAAATTCTCTTTCTTCTATTATTTCATGAATTCCCACACAATAGCATCTCATGCCCATTTTCAAATTGCTGTACTACCAAAATCATATGTTATCTTACAATAAAAATATTCTCAACCTGTTCAAAAATGTAAAATATCTATTACATTATATTTATTAATTCATTTAATAATAATATAAAATGTTTTGTCAAGTTTTAGGTAAAGCACTTGCTATTCATCTCCAAATGGAGCAAAACAATTTTCCTTTGAGGAACTTATATTCTAGCGGATAGAAGAGACATTTAAAAACATGAAAACAGTGCCATGGAAAAAATATATCATTGTAAGTAGGGTAATGTAGGATGCAGGTTGAGGGTTCAGACATTTTAAAATACATGAACCATAGTAAAATACATAGCTATACAACTTCCCTAAATTGACATAACCAATTACCACAAACTGGATTATACAAGTAGCAGAAAGATATTGTCTAAGGTGAGGGTGACATGGGAAAAATGGAGTTAAGAAAAAGGGGTCTCAATTTTGGATATATTTTTAAATCAATCAGATATATTTTGAAATCAATTGGTTATACTGTGATGTAGAGACTGAAACAATAGAAGAAATAAAATAAATGAAGATCAGTCTTAAATAAGCTCTTATAACAATTTTTTATGTTTTGACAGAATTTTTATTTAATTACTTTAAATATTTTGGAAATATTGGCTATATATAAAAGTGTGTGTGTGTGTGTGTGTGTGTGTGTGTGTACTTTTTCCTTCCAAATATGCCTTCTGCACATGTACATAGAAGCCAACTAGTTTAAATTAGAAGCACTGTGTAAGCTGAATTTATTTCCTTCCCTCATGTGTATGTGCAGATAGAATCTTTAGCCCCTTCAAGACACTTCACTTAGTAAATTAAATATTCATCATTACTTTGTTTGTTAGCTATTTTATTAGATATTGTGTAAACTCAATATGAAAATAAACTCTGTGGACTTATGTTAAATTTAGAAGACAATTTTTTTTAACTTTTTTTTTAACTTTTTATTTATTTATTTATTTGAGAGCGACAGACACAGAGAGAAAGACAGATAAAGGGAGAGAGAGAGAATGGGTGGGCTAGGGCTTCCAGCCTCTGCAAACGAACTCCAGACGTGTGTGCCCCCTTGTGCATCTGGCTAACGTGGGACCTGGGGAACTGAGCCTCGAACCGGGGTCCTTAGGCTTCACAGGCAAGCGCTTAACCACTAAGCCATCTCTCCAGCCCTAGAAGACAATTTTTATTCGAGAACCTTGGTAAGTGAATATATTACAAATTTGTCATATTTCTACCAGATTATCTTACTTTATGTCCTGTCTCCCTCATTTCATTGAAGGCCCTCCTCAGTGAGGTTACTGTTAATCATTGTGGGGTCATGAATGTTCCAGTCAGTCTGTGTGTGTGTTGGGGGAGCAGACAAATGCAATACCTCAGATTACGCCTTCCCACCTGTGGATCTTACATTCTTCCTGCCCATCTTCTGCAATTTTCCCTGAGGACAATTTTACTGAAAAGACAAATCAGCAGTTAATTATGTTTGTTTCCGGACTTTCAAAATGGTATACATAGATTTTTCTGTGGGAATATGAATGTATAAATAAAATAGTATAGATCTCATATATCATTTTTAGATTAAATTATCCTTTTGTTTTAAAGACTAATATATTTCTTCATGTTATTAAACATTATTTTGAATTATGAATTATAACTTGAACATACCATTTAGTTCTTTGCCTAGGACTAGAAACTTCAGATGTAAACTCTAAAAAAGCATGAAATGTTTGTATGTTACTTGGGCAGTTAGTTGCTTAGGGATGCCATAAGAAAGTATGACACCTTAGTTTCTTAAAATAATAGGAAAGCATTATTTAATATTTCTGTAGGCTAGAAGTCCAAAACCATGGTGTTGGCAGTCCTTGAAACCTGCAGAGAACTGCCCTCTTTCCCCCTTTCTTTCTGTTGGTTTGCTGGAAATACTTAGCTTTCCTTGCTAGGTGCAGCAGTTCACTTGCTAACTGTGGCCACAGGGAATTCTCCTGTATTGGTCTCACATTATTTTCCTTCTTGTCAGACCACAGCCATGTGGTTCTACTAGATTAAGAAATTGTCCTACTTCATAATGACCTCATCGGTTTTTAGCTAATTATATTTATAATGACCCTGTTTCTAAATACAGTCAAATTCTAAAATACTAGGGTGAAGGCTTCAACTTGCATTTGGGAGGGTATAATTCAACCCATTATATGCAGTGAGTGCCTTTTACCTGGAGACTAAATCCCTGTTTTACAATATAGGTTTTATTAACCATGCACTTACTATTTCATTGAAAACACAGAACTCTAAACTGTATTAATGTTGTTGAAGCAAGTTTAATCAAATCAGTTTATTTTTATAAGATGTTGTATTAGTAATAATTTATTTGTTTGAGCTAGAGGAGAGAGAGAAAGAGAGAGGGAAAGAGAGGAGGAAACAGAGAATGGGTGTGCCAGGGCCTTCAGCCACTGCAAACTCCAGACACATTCACCACCTTGTGCATCTGGCTTATGTGGGTCATGGGGAATCAAACCTGAGTCCTTTGGCTTTGCAGGGAAGTGCCTTAACCAGCAAGCAATCTCTCCAGCCCATCAGATCAGCTTAAGGTAGTCATATTCCCATAAAAATTTAATAGTTTGGGGTTTTGGGAGCTTATTCTTTTATAATGAGGCTGTGAAGATATGATTTTATGTGATAGTGTACCTCATGAAGAATGATTTTGTATTGGTCAGAAATTCTTCAGAAATAAATAAGTAAATAGCAGCTAGAATAATAAATGATGATAGATAGATGATATAGACTGAAAAGTGAAAGGTAGGTAGATGATAAAATTAAATAGATAAATGTAAATATATTTATTAAAGGAATTGGGGTACTTGGTTACAGCAGATAAGAATGAAGTTCCAAGGCCTGACAGGTGATCTAATGGATACAGAATGGAATAAACATATACTTTCCATCTGAGATTAAATGCAGGAAAAGGATGGTGGTCCATTTTGAAGAAAGATTTCTGTCCTCATTACACTTATTTTTTCATCCTACACATGTCTTCACATGATTAGATGAAGCCTATCTCATCTGATTTTCTGAATCAAAAATCTAACTCTCATCCAAAAATACTTTCACAGAAACACTTAGACTAATCTTTGGCAAAAATACCTTATTGTCTAGTCAAAGTGATACACAAAATCAGTAATCAGATTTTGTTGGTTGCTAAATTGGAATTTTATTTATTTATATATTGGAATTATTTTTAAATTTACTTAATTAGTCCTTGCTATGGAAATGTATTAGATTATATTCTTACTGGGGCTGGAGAGGTGCCTTAGCAGTTAAGGCGCTTGCATACAAAGCCTAAGGACTCAGGTTTGATACCCCAGGACCCATGTAAGCCAGATGCAGCTGATGGTGCATGCATCTGGAGTTCATTTGTAGTGACTAGAGGCCCTGGCATGCCCATTCTCCTTCCATCTATGTATCTCTTTCTCTCTCTCTCTCTTTTTCTAATAGATATATAAAATAAAATTAAAAAGAAAGTCCTTAATAGATTATGTTCCTAGGAACTCTGATATTTAAAAGATAGATTAATGATACAGTCCTTATCTATTAAATAGTGTGTTTATGAGGAATATCTTCTATGGTTAAAAAAAATTAAAAATAAAAGCCAAATAAAATGGCATCTGAAGACATAAAAACATTTTTTTTTAATTAAAAAATATTTATTTACATATTGAGTGTGAGAAAAGGGGTGAAAGAATGAAAATGGATGTGCCGGGGCCTTTTGCCACTGCAATCAAACTCAGAAGCATATGCCCCTAGGTGTATCTGGCTTTATGTGGATACATATTAAAATTATAATATCTAACAGTATCTAGCTCAGGGATGGGAACGATTGCTGAGTGGTTAAAGATGCTTGCTTGCAAAGTCTAATGGCCTGGGTTTGTTTCCCCAGTGAAAACATATTGTTCTTTCAAATACTAAGAGGAGTGGATTTCTTTTCTCAAAGAGGCCATGGGGCAAATCCACCATCAGACATGATTTACCATAGCCTTGGAAGTCAGACTGGTTTTATTCCTTGGGATTACTTTATTTTCAGTCAAAGGAGTTGTAAAGGGTTACCCCAACACTTCAGCTGCTGCTTTGCCTACAGAGCAGCTGCTCCATCAGCTCCAGCCAATGTCAGTAGGACAGCTCTGAGCAAGCAGGGGGTCTAGACCTGTGTTTTAAAAGCAGATCTATCCAGTGGATGAGGCCAACACACTCAAGTCAGGGAAGCAGAGAATAAAGAAGATGTGGCTTCTTAAAGGAAAAGCAAAAGGCTATTACATTAATAAATAACTGATAGCCAATAGCAGAGGGAATATGGATAGCAGATACCTGGAGTTCAATACTCCAAGCACTGAGCTATTTGCTTTGTTGTTTGCATTACACAGTGTTGTTGTGTAGCAACATTTGTGTATGACTTTTGTTTTGATAACCATATGTGTGCATGTATGTATGTGTGTGTACACATGTGCATGTTCGTGTGCCGTGGCACACATGTAGAGGACAGGGGACCACTTTGGGTTTAGGTCCTCACTTTTCACCTCTTCTGAGATAGTTACTCCCGCTCTTATTCTAATTGTTCACTGCTGCCTCTGTCAGGCTAGCTTTTGGAACACTTGCCTGTCTCTATCACCCTTATCATTGTCAGCATGCTGGGATTATGGAAGCACATCATGGCTTCCAACTTCTTTGTGGGGGCTGGGTACCCCAAATCAGGTACTCAAGTTTGAGCAGCAAGTGCTTTAACCACTGAACCATCTCCCCAGCCCTGTACAGTGGCCCTTATCATCATCCCTATTCTATAGATGCTGAGGCTAAGTCAAATCTTAAATAAGCCAAGTGTGGCAGAGGAAGAGCTGACTAGAACAGGATTATTCATCGCTAACACCTAACATATGGAAACAATGTCAAGTCCCTATGGAAGGATGAGTTTAAAGAGTGTAGACGGACACACAGATGTTCAGTGAATATTACTTAGCCACCAAAAATGAGGATATCCTGCCATTTGGGATAACTACAATTATCCTGGAAAACCCTGAGCCGCTAACCACTACAAATGAACTCCAGGACTGTGTGCCACCTTGCACATCTTGCTTTTGTAGGTCCTGGGGAATCAAACCTGAGTACTTTGGCTTTGTGGGCAAGCACCTTAATTACTAACCCACCTGTCCAGCCATTAAGATACTTTTGAATTGCCAATATGGACCTCAAAGAAGATGGCAAGATATGCTTGAAAACTGTGTTTGCAAAGATATCAGTTACATTTTACCCAGTTTAGTAATCCTTCATTATAATTATTTCAATTTTAATGTAGTTTGCACATTTATAAGAAGAAGATTCCTCTTTGTCAAATATGTTTTAAATTTATTTCCATTGAGAACCAAATTAGCAGCTTGCTGCAGTGCCCAAGGATCTTTGTCCAGGCTTGACACAAAGCTTTAATGATAAGCAAATCCTAATTGAATTACTGACATTTTCAGCAGTTTTCACAGAGCCACTTCCTGTTTCTATGCATTTATTCTTTGTTGAAATCCGTCATCCTAAGGGAGAGTTGTTTCTGAATACGAAATTTCCTTTTCATATTCAAGCTATTTTGTCACTTCCCTTTATTATCTTCATTTCTTCTTTTGCATTGGAGACCCAGTTTATTGCTTTCATTTATTTCAAAATGGTAAGAAATTAATCCAAGATTATCAATTTAATAGGAGATATTTCATACCCATATTTATGCTTGAAAAACCCCAGACTGTCTTTTCATCCTTGTTTGCAATCTTATCCTCAAGTCAATGTGGTTATTTCACCTATTCAGTCACCAACATTCAGTACCCCAATTTCAAAATTATGGCCCATTTAGATGAAATAGAAGAAAGGAGACAACCATGTTCAAAAAGAAGATTTGTACCATAGTGGATCTGCAACTGAATGGAGACACATAATTGTACTTGAGCCTGGAATAGCAGGCCTGCTGGGAGAAATAAATACGTAAATAAATAAATAAACAAACAACTAAATGAATTAATGTGGCCTTGAGAGAAACTAGGAGAAAAACACAGATTTCAAATCTTCTTTTTGTATCTTTCATGCAGCTGTCTCTGCTGGACCTTGAAGTATAGTGTGAATATGGAACCTGTATTATGTGGGTAGTGTCTCATAACTACTGAGAGGCTGGAGCTCTGTGCTGTTTTGAATGTAAAATTCCAGTCCCCCCCACGCCACAGCACATGTTTTTGAACACTTGGCACCAGCTGGTAGCAATGTTGGGAAAGGTAGAAACTTTAGGAGGTGAAGCTGAAGGAAGTGTGTCACTGGAGACTAGCCTTGAGGTACTATAATCTAGTTTCACTTCATATTCATTTGTTTCCTAACTCTGGATGCAATGTGATCAGCCATCTTTTTATCACTTTCTTTCCATAATGGACTCTCTCTCTGCAAACTGTAAGCTGAATGTAATCAAACCCTATCATCCTTTAAATTGTTTTTATTTTATTTTATTTACTTGAGAGAGATACAAAGAAGGAGAGAGATGGGGAGGGAGGGAGGGGAGAGAGAGAGAGAGAGAGAGAGAGAGAGAGAGAGAGAGAGAGAGAGAGAGAGAGAGAGAGAGAATGGGAACTCTAGGGCCTTAGCTTCTGTAAATGAACTCCAGATGCATGCATCACCTTGTGCATCTGCCTTACATGGGTCCTGGGGAATTGAACCTGTGTCCCTTGGCTTTTTAGGTAAATGCCTTAACTACTAAGTCATCTCTCCAGCCCTTTAAATTGGTTTTGATCAGATATTCGTTCAGAGAAACATGAAAGCAACTAATGCTTTCTTCAATGTATAGGAAACTGGGAGCTGGGAGATGTGGGGCTTGGTCTGACCTTCTGTCAACTAAAAGATTCAAAGTCATAAAAGCCCTTCTTCTCTCCCACCCCACACAGATGTTAATGCAAAACACAGCTCTTACTCATAAGGTAATAAGAGATAGCTATATGGCTTATGATCAAGACATCTTTTCTTTTTCCTGCTCGATTGTTAATTAGTGACTGTCCTGCTAATGTCCTGACATGGATGCCACCTTGCCTGTCCTTGCAGTACTAAAACCCTCCTATGACCCAGTCTCATCCAAGATGGCTGAAAACAACAACCTCTCAGTAATAGCTTCTTGCTTCTTCCTCAAGTTTTCCATGTCTTAGTTACACCGGTTGGCTGGCCCTTCTTGAGTCAGCTTCTTGAACCTATTAACTAGCTATGTCTCTCTCTCTCTCTCTCTCTCTCTCTCTCTCTCTCTCTCTCTCTCTCTCCCTCTCTTTCTCTTACATACCTGAGTTTGATCATTCAGTTCATTCTAATTGGATGTTTGACCTATCAAAATGGGCCTAAACCACTTGCATGAGCCCCCTTTGTCTCTCTTGGTCACTTTTGACCCTTGACACTCTTGACCCTTGGGCCCTTTTGTAGCCACTTGACTCCTCTAACCTCTGCCTTGATCCCCTATGTGAGGCAGAACTTGGTTTCTTCTCCCCTTCCCAACGGAGTTCTTTTTGTCTGGTACTTTTCATGGCTTAAGAACAACAAGTGGGCTGGAGAGATGGCTTAGTGGTTAAGTGCTTGCCTGTGAAGCCTAAGGACCTGGGTTCGAGGTTCAGTTCCCAAGGACCCAGGTTAGCAGATGCACATGGGGGCACACACATCTGGAGTTTGTTTGCAGTGTCTGGAAGCCCTGGTGAGCCCATTCTCTGTCTCTCTATCTGCCTCTTTCTCTCTCTGTCACTTTCAAATATATAAATAAAAATAAACATTTTTTTTAAAAGAACAACAACAAAAGCCATAAACCAATGCAGTTAACAAAAATACAGTGGTGGAGATATCAAATAGGAAGGTGATAACAAAACAGGAGGTTTCTTCTCTAGGTTTCAGATGATACTATGGGATGAGTCTGCATTGGTAGAAGCTGGCAGGCTGCTAAGTTAGTATATTCTAAAGGTCTTATCTCTTGGTCAAATTGATGTTAGGTCAGGTATTAAGGCAGATGATAAATATCTATTAAGGGGTAAAAGATAACCAAGGATAATTCTGGTTCTCAGTCCAAGGAATTCTATCTCTCCATAATCACAGGACTTCCTATTACCATTCATAATCTTCAACACATGTGATGCGTTGGAATGAAAAAGGTGATCAGTGTACACTGTACTAAGATTTGGGCCTTCCAGAGTGCTGGAAAGCATCATGTGAGCTTCTGGAAGAAAACTGTCCCTAACAGCATGAATGATCAGGGGATCATGCAGACTATGAAATCAATGAGTAGGGCAAGAAGTACACACTTGTGTACACAGCCTCTGTGGGTAACCAACTGTTCTCTGATTGAACATGAAACCTTCTCAGTGGGCATGAACTCACACTTGGTACCACTCCCATTTGGGGGGTCTGCCTTATTTTAAAGATGACAGAGAAAATAGTAGAGAGACATGATCCATTGATAAGACAAGAAGATATCCAACTTCACACCATGAGACTTGCCACCTCTTCCATATCTGCCATAGCCCAGGAAAGCTTGTAGTGGTAGAGGTACCATGAATACCACTCTTATTGCTAACCTGAAAACCAATTCCAGTGTTCAAGAAAAACCTATCAAAGCAGAAATCCAGAAGCTACTAAGAACTCAACACTAAATCAGACCATCAAGAGGCCTGCCATGGATCAGGAAACACTGCAGAAGAGGGAACAGAAAAATTGTAAAACCCACAGAATGGGTGAGAATACCCTGAGTCACACCCCTCCCCCCTGCCCCATTGGGACTGACTGAAGCCTTCATAACACCACAGTAAATACCACAACCCAAGAGAGGAGGGCCCCAAGGAAAGAAGAACAGGGGAGAGGGAATAAAAGTGCATTATCTGCTAAAAAATATATATAATTTAAATTACTTACTAGATTAAAAAGAGAAAAAATTGGGCCTGCAATAAAGAGTTTGGCATTTCAGACAGAATAAGTAAATAGAAAAGAATAAATGGAGATAAAGGAATTGTCCACATCCCCACTTATATTCAAATACTGTACTTTTTGGAAATAAAATAGTTCATTTTCGGTACATGTGAATTTATTAATTTGATTTTAATATCTATTCTAGCTAAAAGAAAATAGCACAATTAAAAGGTGGGGCTTTCTAATAGTATTTGGAACTAAATGGAAATTAGGGTAATGATCAATATAATACATTTATGTACATTACTTCTCATTCAGACAATATTATATCTCATATGCTTATAACTGAATAAAGCAGTAGCTTTTTGCTTATAGTAAACATTTATTTGCTATGATCTTAATTAAATTTTGGATTGCTTTATACAAACAGAAAAATCATTAATATGGCTTAATTTATGCTGATGAAATCTCCATCTTGTGTGGAGACACTTCTTATGCAAACTGTTTCTTTTACACTAAATGAAATGCTTTTATCTGATTCTTTCTTCACCATTGTATGGGCAGAATAGTTAATCTTAAAAGCAGTACTTTGAGAAAGAAAATGTAAATCAGAAAATGAGGATGATGTGATATGATCAAATCTGGCTTGGAAGTTTGAGAAGCTGTTCTGAACCTAATTGTCTTTAAGTTTTTATGAAATTAATTTGTTAGGCTTAACTACTAAATGTTAAACAGTTTAGTGTTTATTTTATCCTGTTTTTTTTATGTTGACAGAGAGAGGGAAACAGAGAGATTGGTAGAAAGGAAAGGAGGGAGAGGGGCAGGAAGGAAGAGAAAGGTTTTAGAAGGTTTTTATAGTTTTCTCTCATTTCCTCTTAGGCTCACACAACATAATTTTAAAATTCCAAAGCAATGGATTTCAAATATTGACTAGCCTATGCATGTGCGGAAATGTCCACCTTGCTTCAATATTGGTGCCAAGAAGGTCTGTAGCTTCTGCATTACCCTTAGTGCTTCTGAGTAAACACCCTTAAGATGCAGTGTTAAATCAAATGCAGTGGGAAACCACATTTTCCAAACACCCATTTGGTCCAGTGTTATTGTGATCCTAATGTAGATTTAATCTGATACTATAAGCCTTTAGTGGTATTTAAATAACCTACTAAAAGCCAATGGCATGTTATGATGTCAGGAAAAATTTTGACTCTGTCTTATATCAGAGGTAGCTCTAGGCCACAGAGTAGCTAGAAAGTCTTCAATTATATCCAACAATGGGTTAGACAGAAGATAATAAAACAAATGCTTATCTATGAAATCTGTATGGACCTTATAGATGAATACTTGTAGGGCCAAAGAATGTTTGAATATAGTGATAAATAGATTTGCACACCTGAACAGAGGCATGCACTTATACTTACCCATACTGGCAAGAAGCAAGGTATTGGTGGACAGGACTAAGGTGTCACTGTTACTCTTTTGATGTTGTTGGTGTCACTCAACTGCTACAACATGCTTTCCAACAATGATGAGGAAAGTCAGGAAGCAGATGTGGAAATTAAGACATAAATTGGAGCCGTTTACTTTCAGGGGAATTTCAAAATGTATTATTTCCCCTCCCCAGAAAGCTTCCTAATATGTTCCTTTCTCTTTCATATAGGAATTTTCTTGTGTTTCATTAGGCTTTATTCTGATATGTATACACAAAAGTTAAATTTAATCATAAAATAAATTTAATTTCCCAGTGTTGGTTAATAAAAAGCATGTGTAGTTTGTTGGTCTTCTGCAATTCAACTCTGTACCTATCACTGAATAATTTATAATATTGCTTTTGGGATGCTTACCACATGCTGTAAGTGAAAATTAATTGTTTAAATGGAATTAATTTTAATATTCTTTTAAAAAATATTGATTTATTTAAGAAAGAGAGAGGGAGGGAGGGAGGGAGGGAGGGAGGGAGGGAGGGAGGGAGAGAGAGAGAGAGAGAGAGAGAGAGAGAAAGAGAGAGAGAGAGAGATTGGATGCACCAGGGCATCCGGCCACTGCAGATGAACTCCAGACATATGTGTCCCCTTGTGCATCTGGCTTACGTGGGTCTTGAAGAATCGAACTGGGATCCTTTTGCTTTGCAGGCAAATGGCTTAATGGCTAAGCCATCTTTCCAGTCCCCTGGAATTAATTTTTACTGGTAGAATAAGATTAGGCTATAAATTAATGTTTGAGTGATCAGTTAAGATTGACCTTTGTAGTATCAGGAAAAAAATTATATGATAACCCCATAAATACCCTAGTGTGTTCATGTAGAATCATCAGGCACACTGTCCATGATAACAATGCTTACTTAAATTAGCATGTAACTCCACAGTAGCAAGTAGATTTTGTGTCCCATTAGGCAGTTTGCTCCCTGCATAGTGGAGAATACTTGTAGTTTTGATCAATAGGATTTAAAAAAAATATATATATATTATATATATTATATATATATTAATATATTTATATAATATATATATTATATATTATATATTAATATATTTATATAATATATATATATATATATATATATATATATATATATATTATTCTACAGAGGAAAAAAAAGAGGAAGCAAGAAAGAGAGAGAGAATGGGCAGGGGGAGAGAACGGGCATTCAAGGACCTCTAGCCACTAGAAATAAACTCCAGAATCGTGTACCACTTTGGACATCTGGCTTTCTGGGGGTACTGGGGAATAGAACTTGAGTCCTTAGGCTTTGTAGCCGAGCACCTTTACCACTAAGCCATCTCTCCAGCCAAATCTATAGGCTCTGGTAGGTAGGCATCCTAGTAATTTCCCTTGGTTTATGTTTATGTATTTCCCCTGGGGTATTAAATTTTCAACTTACTTTTTCTTTTACAATTGTTTACAATTTAAGGAATTCACATGTCATCTTTTACAAAATGTGGTTGCTTAGGACCTCTGACCCTCTTGAAATGTCTACAGTGATCTCTACAGAGGTTAGAAAGCGAACAGCACCTTCTGTACTTTTCTCTGTCTACCATAAGTATCATGGAATAGGCTATATTCTGCATAAAACTTGACATTTTGGAAGCTGTTCCTTATGATATGCTTTTGATACAAATCAAAACCAAAAGATTGACTTCTGGAGTTGAGTAATATAAAGTGTTTAATATTTAACTTTAAATCTCACTTTGATTTTTGAATGAAAGAGTACTAAAAATCAAAAGGTAGCAAAATCAAGCATCCAAAGATCATTCAGCAAAGCTGTTTGATAAAAGTTTAGAAAATGTATTTTAGACTAAATTATCTTGCATTTTAAAATTTTGGATTTTATTTTAATACAGGCATGTGAACGTGAGTGAAAGAAAAGGATGGAGTGACCAACAGTCTGGAAATCTGGCTGTAAGTTTGTACAACCACCAACACATGAGCTTTATTAATTACTTTTCTGATGAAGATATCAAAAATAATTGACAGAACAACTTAAGGGAGGATGGGTTTACTTTGCTTCATGATTTCAGCTAGTCATGGTAGGAAAGACAAAATCTTTGGAGGGGCTCTGTTCTTGATGGTAGACTTAGTACTATTTGGTCCTAACACATGCTATACATTTGTTGCAGTCACATTTGCATTTCTGGAAGAAATTACCTGACCAAGAGAAGCGTTTGGGGGAAAACAAAAGTTTATTTGGACTTACAGGCTCTAGGGGAAGCTCTATGATGGCAGAGGAAAGTGATGACATGAGCATGGGTGGACATCACCTCCTGGCCAACATAAGGTGAATAACAGGAACAGGAGAGTATGCCCAATGCAAGCAAGGGGGAGCTGGCTATAGCACCATAAGCCCACCCCCAACAATACACTCCCTCTAGGAGGCATTAATTCCCAAATCTCCTTTAGCTGGGAACCTAGCATTCAGAATACCTAAGTTTATGGGAGAATCCTGAATCAAACCACCACATTGATACTACTACTACTAAGGAAAGATTATCATCTTTTCACTGCCAAATTAAGAAGTCTCTGTCAATCTGCAGAGAATCTATGTTATTGAAATTGATTTGAGCCAGGTCAAACTTATAAAAACAGCTATAATTGTGTTTAGTCATGTAAGGTCATGGTCACACTTATATAGCTATGTGGACTCGAGATGAATTAGAGAAAGGAATTGTCAAGGGGTAAGCATTTTTTTAAATTTTTATTTATTTGAGAGTGATAGAGAGAGAAAAAGGGAGAGAGAGAGAGAGAGAGAGAGAGAGAGAGAGAGAGAGAGAGAGAGAATGGGCTCGCCAGGGCCTCCAGTCACTGAAAACAAACTCCAGATGCATGTGCCACCTTGTGCATGTGGCTTTACATGGGTTCTGGGAATCGAGCTTTGAACCAGGGTCCTTCGGCTTTACAGGCAAGCGCTTAACTGCTATGCCACCTCTCCAGCCCTGGAGTTAGCATTTTTGATGCTATTATTAAGTGACATTAATTTTAGTTAGATTATGGAAGTTATGTTATGGTGGTATGTTATTGTGCAGAGAATGATGATCAAATGCAACCATTTATACACATCAGCTCTGGGCTACTCTATTCCTCCAGATTTTAGGAGCTGTGAGACTATAAGGTTATATCATGGGTCTTATGAATGCATTTAAAGCACACACATAAAGAGTACTACGTGAAGACTGGTGAGATCGTTTATCAACTGAGGCACTTTTGCAAAGCCAAATATCCCAGGTTTGATTCCACAGTACCCATGCACAAGGGGCACATGATCTGATATTCATTTGCATTGGCTAGAGACCATGATGTGCCCATTCTCTCTCTATCTGCCTTTCTCACTCTTGCTCTCTCTCTCTCAAATAAATAAATATATTTTAAATGTAGTTCATAATTATTAATAAGATAATAGCTGATATGTGTTCCCTGTTTTAAATCCATGAATAATTATTATATAGAATGAAAGTTACAAAGTTTCCTAGACGTACTGTATAATAAGAAAGTCCAAAATATTCTTGTGTCTATTCAGAATTGTTAGGACTCCCATCCATGGTTTAAATGAATTATATACTAGAAGAGCTAGTGTAGCCACAGGCTTCCCATGTCTTCCTCAGATCATGACAGTACATTTATGTGTTTACTTGACTGAGTGAAATGATGCCCTCACAGCTGATGAAAGATAGTTTTGGATGTATCTCTGTGAGTGTTTTCAGAACAAATCAGTATTATAATCAGTAGACCAAGAAAAGATTATTCTCACCAGTGTTGGTGGGCAGCATCCCATACAACTGAAAGCCAGAATAGATCAAAGGAAAAATTATTCTACCTGAGCTGAATTATCCACCTTTTTCTGCCTTTGGGCATCACCATTTTTGTGTTTCTTGGAATTATGGCCTCAGATCAAGACTTACAGCATCTTCTCCCCCATTTGAAAACCTTGGGACTTGGTCTGAATGACAAGATTGCCATTCAAGGGTGTCCATACCAGAAGTAGAAGATTGTGTGGATTCTTGGAGTCTATAACTAAATAAGCCAACTATTATCAGAAATGATTTAAGTGTTTTAATTTATGGAGACTTCTCACTAATATAGAAACTGATGAAAACTGGAGCAATCTTGGGTTTACTTCTGTTTTGTGTTCCTACACTTTCTCTATTAAAGATTGTAAAATAGGTAGACTTCATTCCTAAAAAGAGAAAGTACTATCCTAGCATTTTGTGACAGCTCATTCATTTAGTTACTCACTCATTAGCTACTAAATGTAAATGTTCTTTATCACCAAACAATATAACAAAAAGTATATATTCAAAATAAAGAATTGTGCATTATAATTTGAAATACATTGTTATAAAATTACCTTTATCAGAAAACTGAGTTCAGAGCAGTTAGACCTTCATTTACTCAATACTTGTGTTTATGAACTACTGATGCAGGATTTGGCATCCAGAGAGGCATTAAATTCCATAATGATGCAGAAGATCCTAAGCCCATGAACCTCAACTTAGGGTCCTTGTCCAAATTATGAAAAAATCAAAAACTCAGAGCAGGGTAAATTATGAATTATGAGATTTACTTTAGGAAGAGTTAGGATCTACAAGGAGGGCAACCAGGAAGGCCAACACAAGTTTTCCTCTTCTCCGTCCAGCTGAGGAGGGATATGGAGAAGATCTCCCTCACATGAGAAAAAGTTGGGTGCACGCTCACATGTGGAAAGCAGGAGAGTCCAAGCCAAAAGGTCCCTCTTACATAAAGGTTCAGAGGAGAGTAGTGGGTTCAGAGTTTAAAAGAGATAGTTCACATCACAAAGCAAAAAAGCATACAAGGGCAAAAGTGACTGGCTGGGAAGGGGGAGAAGTGACTCACACTCCTGTGCCAAGAGGGATCATGACATTCACATGCATAGTTTTAATATTTATATGGATTAAACATCCAATCAGAATGAACCTCATTATCAGACTCAGGAGTATAAGAGAGAGGTCAAATTGATTTTGGGGCTCAAGAGGCTGACTCAGGATGGCTCAGCTCACTAGAGGATTGTTAAGTCTGGGGAATGTGAGGAAGTAGCTGGAAGTTGTCACTGGTGCTGATGCTGGCAGCCATCTTGGGTGAGACTGTATCAGACATGGGTTTCAGTCCTTCCAGGGTAGGCAAGATGACATCTTCTGAGCCTCTGTCCCTACCCTTGCTTCTATTGTCTGTCACCAAGGGGGAAAATTCTGGGGAGGTTGAACTTGGTGATTTGGATCAAAAGACATCCAACTACAATACACCACCTCATTGCCAAATTCAAATGTATATGCAGGACCTTGGTTGGTGGGTCAGGGACAGACTTAGAAAAGGTCTACCAATGGGGAGAAAGCTAAAATTTAAGGATGGAAAACCTGGATGCTAGTCCTTATTTCCATCTTGAGTCAAACTGGAATTGCCTTCTAGTCTCACCAGCGTAGGGCAGTATCTATGCTCTTCTGGGCCTGTTTCTCTAAACTGCGTACTTCCCAACATCAGTAACCTTGCTCCTAATATACATCAGTACTAAGGTTGGAGAACAGAGAAAAGCACTTCTTAGGTGAACACTGCTAATGTTCTTAAAATGAGTTATGTAGATGCTTTTGCAATCTTAAACAAATTTGAAGCCTTGGATCAATAGCAACCTGTCAATATCTTGAAATTCCATTTTGAATAAAAGAGATTTATTGCTTTTTGAGTAAAGTGGTAATCCAAACAAATTGCTCTTGATCATTTTCTAGGTGGTTCTTGTCTCATGTCAAAATAACCTTTCCTGGGAAAAGGATATGTTTTTACCTTAATAAGCATTGTTTCAGGCTTTTTAGACTTGCAGGATACATGGAAAACATACTTTAGAAATAGGTTGAGAAGGATAATATGGATTTAAACATATTTGATTCTGAGACATACATGCACAAAAATATGGAAAGAGAAAGACAGAGAAGTGGAATTTAGTAGTCTAGTGTGTTTGTTAATTAAAAAGGCTATATCCAAGTGAAGATATGTTGAGGAGTAAAGAACATACTATATTGTGCATATCTACAGATCTTTATTTGATGGTGAGAAAACCTGCATGTGTAAAAAATTTATTTATATAAACACAAAGAGAAAATTACTAATTTCACCACATATCTATCTCTATCTATCTACTTATCTATCCATCATCTATCTATCTATCTATCTATCTATCTATCTATCTATCTATCTATCTATGTAAACACAGAGTTTGTTTTCTAGGTAGAGTCTCAGTCTGGTCCAGGCTGACCTGGAATTCACTATGTAGTCTCAGGGTGGCCTCAAACTCATGGCAATCCTCCTACTTCTGCCTCCCAAGTGCTGGGATTAAAGGCATGTGCCACGACGTCCTACCAAAAAATATTTTAACATTCACCTCTGGTCATTACAACAAATCACTACCAAGATTATAGCTAAAATTATTGGAAAATTACACCTTCATATTTTTTTGTGGCCACAAATGGTGTCTGAGAAGGGTTGTGTGACATTAAAACCAAGCTCCCTTCAGAGGCTCCTTTCCCAGAACATAGGGTTGAATATCTTTTTAATGCTCACTTTCTTATCTGCAAAGCCAGAGTTGACACACTGCTTCCCTCTGCTCCTACTGCAAGCCTGTTTTATATCCTACTTGCTGTCAAATCTCTCTGTGCCTCTGTAATGTGATTTTTCTTTAGGAGGTCAGAACAAATGTCTACCTACCATAGGTGGAGCACTAATGATAAACCAGGGAAGCAATCTCACTCCAGTCTAGTTAGATGACCCAGTGAGATGGTTGGGATTCCTTATGGAGCCTGGGTGGCGAGGGGGTGGGGAAACTTACAGCCACAGGAGTCATTCTGAAAGGCAGCCGTGTCACCCAAAAGATTACCTCAGCAAAAGCTGCTTCATTAGAGCTCCTGCTCAATTTCTAGGCAGCTCAACAAGAATCTTCTTCCCCCCAAAACTGTTTAATATTTATATAACCTTGAGGAGGGGACTTGTGAATCTAGCTATAACTTTCTGAGCTTCCTGAGCCTTTAATGTTTTGTTAGCTTCCAGGATCTTATAAGTCTTGCTTCTCCCTCTGGGAGTAAATATTTGACTTCAGAGGACATTACTATAAACACCCATTCTTATTTTAAAATGTTTATAATCAACCCTGAGAATATATAGTTAATTCTAGGTCAGCCTGGGCCAGAGTGAGACCCTACCTCAAAACACAAAAACAAAACCAAACAAAAAATACTTATAATCAGGGCTGGAAAGATGGCTTAGCAGTTAGGGCATGGTCCACCAAAACAAAAGAACTCCCCAGGACCCATGTAAGCCAGATGTACAAGGTGGTACATGCGTCCAGAGTTCATTTGCAGTGAATGGTGGTCTTGGTGCACCCATTCTCTCTGTATCTACATCTCTCTGTGTGTGTCTGTCTCAAATAAATAAATAATAAAAATTTTAAAATGGTTATAATTATATTTCATCCTTACATCAGAATATAATCATCTTAATATCTTCAAGTTAAGTCAAATCTGAAAATCTGAAAGCAATGTACTTTTTTTTTTTGCTACATTTAACCTAATTTTTATTCATTTTTGCCTAGGCATGGGAAATAGATCATTCAATAAAAACAACAAAAATGTTTTATCATGTACAACTTTTAAACTACAATAATGATGTACCTTAATTACTTCCATGCACACAACTCTAACATTACAGGTTTTTAAAAATAAACACAATAAAGACTTCTAGGAGCATTTTATGATAAAGTAATTGTTAAGTTTATTTGTAGATAGATCTAGCAAATCCAAATATGGATTTCTATACAGAGTGACTACTTTACTTAAAATAAACACTTAAGGTACAATAAAGGCCCACCTGGGCTGAGGAAAGGAGAAATACCAGCAGCTAGAAGTTCCGAAGTGATCAGGTAGCTCAGAGAGTGTGCCCACCCTTTGCAAATATATTTATAACCTTACGGTGGTGGGCCCTACTTTCTGACTCATGTGAACCTGAGGGATATCTGGTTGGTTAGAGATAGGGGCTGTCTCAGAAAGAGGCTATACCAGACACTAAGTTGCAGGGGGTTAAACTTGATAAAACACAATGTTTAAATCCTAGGAAAGACCTCCCTTCCAGGAGTGTCCTAGGTTGTTTGTGGAAAAGCAGATATAGGTAAGAGATAAGAATTCTAGCAAATGCAGACCAATCCTGACTTTTTACATTCTGGGGTCACAGTAACTGCCTAAAAGAGCTACCTGACTCCCTCTTAGTATGTGGACCACCTTGGGATAACCTGACAGTACATCTTCACAGGAAATGTACTGGTTGGCTAAAATAAATAAAATGGGACACATTACCACTTCACTATGAAGAATTAACACCAGAATACTGATAATGATGAATAAATCTTAAGAAGAGTTAAATAAAATAATATTACAGATTTTAAATTTAAGGCTGATATATAGTATGGCCATGATACAGCTGGCCACTAATATAAAAATACTGATGGGGCTGGAGAGATGGCTTAGCGGTTAAGCGCTTGCCTGTGAAGCCTAAGGACCCCAGTTCGAGGCTCGGTTCCCCAGGTCCCACGTTAGCCAGATGCACAAGGGGGCGCACGCGTCTGGAGTTCGTTTGCAGAGGCTGGAAGCCCTGGCGCGCCCATTCTCTCTCTCTCCCTCTATCTGTCTTTCTCTCTGTGTCTGTCTCTCTCAAATAAATAAATAATTTAAAAAAAAAATACTGATGAAGGATTTTTCGGTCTAGAAAGGATTATGCAGAAGATCCCAGGCTTGTGAACACCAACTTTTGGGTCCATATCTGAGTTAAAGTATTTTTCCATGTTACTTGGGACAGATTGTCACTGTTAAAAAAATTGCCATCTACTCTGTAATATTTCAATATGAACATCCAATTTTTATCAATTTTGGTTAGCAATGTAAGGATAGGCTGTTTTTTATAAAAGTTGGGAGAAATCACTGGATTATGGAAAATAGCAACTGTATTCTCATATTCATGAGAATAAATACATTAAAAGTTTCTCTATCATAAGGGGATGTATTTTCAATAATTGCCAAATTATAAAATTGAAACATCTCACTTCTTTCATCACCAAACTGCAACATTAGTCAAAAGGCAAATAAATGCTGAGCAAACTATATAAAAATGTAACAAAGAAAAGAAATATTATCTTCATGAAAGACTTTGATTTGTTAGTCCTTATTTCTGGTTGTTCTGAGGTTAGTAGTTTTGACCTGTAGAGTAATTGCATAAGATAACTGAGGGTTTAACTGTTTCATTAATCATGATTTTTTTTTAATTGACCAGTTAATAAAATACAGTGTAAATGTCTTGTTCTTAATAACAAATTTAATTACAATGGAATTCTTTATAATACAGAAATCCTCAGTCAACCTTTGTCAATTAATTTAATTTGCTTAGTGTAATTTAGATGGCCTTCTGAAAATATCCTGTAGGTTTAACTAGATATGCTGTAAATAAAAAGCTTAATCAAGCTGTAATGAAAAGAAAGATTAGCTTCTTTTTATAGAATTTCACCTGATTATAAAAGGCATGAAGACTGTATAAAATGTGCAGAGGAGAAATGATGGTTTTTCTTCATTCAAGATACACACACACACACACACACACACACACACACACACACGTGCGATTGCTTTGGTTCATTTTTGAAATGAAACCTATAAATTTTAACAAATCCACCATAGAATTTTTATTTTAGGTCAGTACAAAATTGCCTATTTGATGGATAGAAGTATTGTTGCATTCAGCTTTGCATTGCTGCACAAAGAACCTGGAAAAAAAAAAAGCAGTTTGTGTGAGGGGAAAGGGTTTATTTTGGCTTACAGACTCAGGGGGAACCTCCGTGATGGTAGGGGAAATGATGGCATGAGCAGAGGTTGAACATCACCTCCTGGCCAACATTATGCAGACAACAGTAGCAGGAGAGTGTGCCAAATACTGGAAAAGGGAAGTTGGCAGTAACAGCCATAAGCCCACTCTCAACTATATACTACTTCCAGGAGGATCCAATTGCCAAATTGCTACCAGCTAGGACCCAACATTCCAAACAGAAAAGTTTGTCAGGACACCTGAATCAAATCACCACATTTGTCATACATATTGGTGCAGTTTTTTTTTTTTCTATTTTTTTTCTTAATTAGTTCTATACATACTCAGTATGTAAACAACCTTGTTGGTACAGTTGTGAGCCTCCTAGCTGTCCATCCCCACTCTGAAGGTACCCTTGTTGGGCATTGTGGGTGTGCATTGTGGGGTTAGCCATCAATTATGGGGAAGAGGCAATGTCTCTGTGCATAATGTCCCAACATGTAGCTCTAACATTCTTTCTGCCCCCTCTTCCATGAATTTCTCTGAGCCATGTTGGGTATATTTTAAGTTTACTTCAGTGATGAGGTCTTGGGAGCCTCTGTGTCTATGCATATCTGGTTTGGTAAGTGTTAAGTGTTTTCTGTGTCTATCTCCTTCACCCCTGTGCTGATACCAGGCTCACCAGAAAACAGCACTCTTAATCATTTTTCCCAATTCTTTTATGGTTTCAGCTGGGGCCCTGGTGAGGTATGATGGGCTGATTCTGTCCTCATGTTCTGTGTCCATCTGAAAAAGAGAAGGAGATTTTCCAAAAGAGAGTGAGGTCAGTACCAAATAAATGGGATAACTATTATTATTTTAGAGAGAATTTAATATGTGTAGGCCCTCTTATAGCCCAAAAGATTGGTGGGAGCTTGGTATTGGAAAGTGAACTCATTTTTGGATATGCTTCTGACTTGTTTCCCAGTTCCAGCCATGGGTTACATTCCACTGAGTGGATTCATTAACCAAATCAAGAGCAGTTGGTTACCCACCATGGCTGTTTGCCACTGTTGCATTTGGGTGAGCATAATGTGAGGTTGTTTGCTGTTGAGTAGCTTAGACCATGAGAGGCTTGGACAGATGTTGGCCATTTTTCTCCAGTCACTCATGTAGCACCTTCTGGCACTGAACAAGCTAACTGGGGATTGATGCTCTTCCAGCTTCCAGCCAGATGGCTCCATTTTCTGTGCCAATAGTATATGGTGTCTTCAGCTGTGAGGTCTTACCATTAACTTTTGGTGGGTAATAAAGGGCTCTGACAGAAATCTGTCCTCTTTTTGGAAACCTTATAGGTCTCTCTGATCAGCAGTTAAGGGCCTGATGAAGATTCAACTTTTTAGTCTGTCTTTTAGGATATAGGATTTTATGCTACCAGTTCCATTTAGGTCCAGTTTTGTTTCCACCCTCCCACCCCACCCTCCATATTGTCTGGTCCTCAAGGTACCTATTTTAGGTATGTGAGCATCTTGGGTGGTTTACGTTAGGAGCCAAAAATGAGGGAGACCATGTGACAATTGTCTTTTGGTGATTGGGTGAGTTCACTGAGAATTATCTGTTCCAAGTTCGACCATTTTTCTTCATATTTATGCTGTATAGAATTCCATCATGTAGATACACCACATCTTGGTTATCCCTTCATCTAATGATGGGCATCTGGGTTGATTCCAGTTCTTAGCTATTATGAATTGAGCAGCTATAAGCATGGATGAGCAAATATCTCTGAACTGAGGCATGTAACTTTTAGAGGAAATGCCCAGTGAGGTAATAACTGAGTCTGTTGGTAACACTATAGTCAAGCTTGTCAGGAGTTTCCATATTGATTTCCATAGTAGTTGTACGATCTTATATTCTCACCAACAGCGAAAAAGTGTTCCTATTTTTCCACATCCTTGCCAGCATTTGTTTAATTAGATTTTTTTTAATGTTTTCTATCCTTACTGGGGTAAGGTGGTTATTTTAGTTTGCATTTCCCTAATGGTTAAGGATGTTGAACATTTTTGTAAGTGTTTGCTATTTGTATTTCTTCCTCTGAGAAATCCCTGTTCAGTTCTTGCCCCATTTTGTGAGTGGGTTATTTGACTTTTTATTGTTTAGATTTTTGAGTTCTTTGTAGATTCTAGAAATTAGGCCTCTGTTAGTTGCATAGCTGGCAAAAATTTTCTCCATTTCCATGGGTAACCTATTGGCTCTGCTGATTGTATGTTTGCCTGTGAAAAAACTTTTCAGCTTTTTGAGATCCTAATGGTTGAGGATTGTTTAATTTCTTGAGTTACTAGGATTTTGTTCAGGAAGTCTTTTCCTACTCCTACATCATGGAAAGTTCCTCCTGTTTTTCTTCCAGTACTATGTTGAAGAGCAGAGGAGGCAAGGGTGGACATACATGTCTTATTCCTGATCTCAATGGGAATTCTTTCAGTCTCTCCCCATCAAGTACTATTTGGGCTTTAGGAACATTATATATAGCTTTTATTATGTCTAGATATAAACCTTCCATGCTTACTCTCTCCAGTGTTTTGATCATGAAGTGATGTTGTATTTCATCAAAGGCCTTTTCTTCATCTATTGAAATGATCGTGTGGTTTCCATATTTAAACTTATCTATGCGGTATATTACATTGACATATTTCCTTATTTTGAGCCATCCCTGCTATCCTGGGATGAAGCCTACTTGATCAAGGTGGATAATGATTTTGATATGTTGTTGAATTCCGTTTGAAGGATTTTGTACAGGATCTTTGTGTCTAAGTTCATCACAGAAATAGGCCTATAGTTTCCTTTTCTTGTGGTATCTCAGCCTGGTTTTAGTATTAGTGTGATAGCTTCATATAAGGAGTTAGGCATCTTTCCCTGTTCTTCAACTGTGTGGCACAGTTTGGGAAAAATTTATTTCAATTCTTCCATGAAGGTTTGATAGGATTTAGCTGAGAAGCCATCTGGTCCTGGACTCTTCTTTGGGGGAAGGTTGTTGATTACCCTTTCAATATTTATGGGTGTGATAGTTTGTTTAGGAGATTAATTTGCTCTCAGTTTAACTTTGGTATGTGTCATATATCCAGAAATTCATCCATTTCCTCCATATTATCCAGGTTTGTTGAGTAGAGGTTTTAGAAATAAGTCTTGATAACTCTCCCTATTTCACTTATGTCTGTTCTGATCTCTCTTTTTTTCCATTTCTAATTTTGTTAATTTGAAGTGTCTCTTTTTTTCCACTTAACCAAATTGGCCAGGGTTTTATCAGTCTTGTTTATATATTCAGAGAACCAGCTCTTTGTTTCATCAATTTTCTTAATTGTTTTCTTAGTTTCCAACTCATTAGTTTCTGTTTGATCTTAATTATTTCTTCCTGTCTGGAGCTTTTTGGCTTGGATTCTCCTTTTTCCAATGCCTTCATGTGGATGGTTAGAGTATTAGCTTGGGATCTCTCTTTCTTTGTATAAAGGCATTTAGTGCTGTGAATATTCCCCTAAGGACTGTCTTCATTGTGTTCCATAAGTTTTGGTATGATGTAGTCTCAGTTTCATTCAATTCTAAAAATTTTGCAATTTTATTTTTTATTTCATCCACTACCCATTTAGTGTTTAAAAGTGTGTTGTTCAGTTTCCAGGAGCTGGTGGGATTCCTGATACATCTTTTGTTGTTAATTTATACAATACATATTGTGATCTGATATGCAGAAAATTATGTTGATCTTCCTAAATATATGGTGGCAAGCTTTATGGCCCATTATATGATCTATTTTAGAGAAGGTTACATGAGGTGCTTAAAACAATGTGTTTTCTGTGGATTTTGGGCAGAATGTTCCTTATATGTCCTTTAGATCTAATTGATCTATAGTGTTGTTGAGTTATCTTACTTCCCTGTTAATTTCCTGTTTGGATGATCTATCTATTGCTAATAAATTGAAGTCCCTGACTATGATTGTGTTGTTATTTAAGTTGTGTTGTCAAGTAGGTTTTGCTTTAGGAGTTGTGGTGCACCTGTGTTTGGTGCATAAAGATCTATGATTGTGATATCTCCTTGTTGGACCACTCCCTTCATAAGTAAGAAGTGGCCTTCTTTGTCTTTTTTAATTACTGTTGGTTTGAAGTGTATTTTATCCAATATTAGTGTAGCTACAGCTGTTTGTTTTTATATCTTTGCTTGGAATATAATTTTCCACCCTTCCACCCTGAGGAGGTGTCTGTCTTTATTGGTATGAAGCATTTTTTATTGAAGACAGCCAATTGAGAGGATCTAATTTTCTGATCCACCCTGTTAGCTTATGTCTCTTGATGGGTGAATTAAGGCAATTAATGTTAGGATAATAACTGTGAGGTTTTATTTAATCCCTCTCATATTGTGGTACTTTATGGGGTTTGGTGTTTTCTTGGACTTTGTAGTTTTTTGTGCCTTTTCTCAGTTTGGTTATTGTGATTGGCTTCTTGTAGGCACTTCACATTGGTTATTTGACTCTTCTGTGTGAATACCCTGAAGTACTCTCTGTAGGTTTGGATTTGTCCTCATATAGTTGTAAAGTTCAGTTTTATTGTGGAAAGCTTTTCTTTCACCATGTATTAGCAAGGCCGCTTTTGCTGGGTAAAGTATTTTGGGTTGGAAGCCATAAGTTCTTAGACTTTACAGCATTCCATTCCAGGCTCTACTGTCTTTCAGGGTCTCCACTGAAAAGTCTGAAGTTATTGTGATGGGATCACCTTTATGTGTAATGTGTATTTTCTCCCTAGCTGCTTTTAGGACTTCCTCTTTGTTACCAATTTTAGTTTTTTTTTTTTTTTTTTTTTGTTTTTGTTTTTTTTGTAAGCAACACAGTCTTTTATTTGTCCAAGGCCAGTTATTGTAGACATGAGGTCCCCACACTTCCAGAAGAGATTGGGGGGGCACAGCACTGTCTACCAGGTACCAGGTGCTGCCTGCTCCCACCAAGTCTACACTTGTGGTGACAAATATCCTCCCAGTTTTCAGGTACTATAAATAATCAGGTGCAGATGAGTCAACTGAGACATACTGGTCCTATTTCCCCCACCCATGGTCTCTACTGGTCAGTCGAAGATTGGGCTCTTTTTCCCCTTCTCCACTCCCAGCAGAATGAGCTGTACACAGCCCAGGGAGTGTCTCAGGAGCCCATCTGGTGGCCTGTGAAGAGGGGAGGCCAGCCAGGGTCAAGGGCTGGAAATCAGGGGAGCAGGAGGAGAGGTGTGGCTGGGAGAGCAGCTGCTGGATAGAGGGAAAGGGGTCAAGCACTGAATAGGGGACTCCAGCTGGGGTTCCATAATGACATCAGTAGGGGACAAGCAAAGCCCTCTGCTGTTCAGAAGGGGAAACTGAGGTGGAGACGCCTGCAATCTTTGAAAGTGAGGGGCCTCTCATCAGTCATTCCAGTCCATTCATCTTCCCCATGAAGATAGCTCAAGAACTGGAGTGCCCTGCTGGTGGTCACTTAATGCTCTGAGTAAGACACAGGCGTGGAAGGCAGCTGGGTCACTTGGGCACAGAGCCCTCCTCAGCTCCTGACATACCACAGGAACACCTGCCCCCACCTCAGCTGCAGGGAAGAGTGCTGTGCTGGGCTTGGGCACCTGCCCTCCCTATCTATCCTGCACATGTGCTCTGCCCAGAAAGGCTCATTTTTAGCACCTGGCCTCTTTTCCCTGCCAGGAGGATGCTCAGAGGATATAGCAGGGAAGGAGGAAGCCAAAAGGGACAGGAGACCTGGAAGCAGGGCCCAAGAGGATGTGTGTTTGTTCCGTTCTCTCCTTACAAAGGGGAGTGGGTTCAGAGAGAGGCCCTCAGCCCCCATGCAGCGTAGAGATGAAGAGGATGCTGTCCTGGTCCCACAGTTGGTAGTCCAGCTCGCCCAGCTGTTCCCAGTCTGAATCGTTAATCAGCACCAGAATTCCTGGTCGCATACTGTCTCCCTGGATAAACAGCTCTGGCTGCTTTTTTAGCAAATTCTTCTTGATCCAGACAAGGAGGTTCTGAATGTCCCAGGGACCCTCCTGCCCAGAGAAGGTGACTTGTTGTTTCTTTACTCCATCAAACAGGAGCTCTGCACCGCCTCCAAACTCCACCTCCACACACAAGGGTGCTGCCATATTATTTTAGAGTCTTAATGAGAATATGTCTTGGAGAATTTCTCCTTTGATCCAGTCTGTTTGATGTTCTGTTACTCTCTTGTAACCTGATGGGACTTTCTTTTGAGAGGGTGGGAAAGTTTTCTTCGATAATTTTGTTGAATAAGTTCTCCAGGTTTTTGGTCTGAATTACCTCCCCTTCTGATAGCCCCATTATCTGAATGTTGGGACATTTAAGGGTATCCCATATTTCCCTCATGTCCTGTTCACAAACATTTTTGTACTTACTGAAACTTTTGGACTCATGAGCTGTTTCTTCTGTGTTGTCTTTCAGTTCTGCGTTCCTATCCTCCACATGGCTGTTCTTCAGAACTTCTATAGAGCTTTGGACTTGTTCAATTTGGTTTGTAATTTCTACTGCCTTTTTATGTATAGTTTCCATTTCTCTGTCGAGTTCACTTTTCTCACTGTTTTCTGATCTTCTTAATGCTTCTTAAAATTTATCCTTGCATTTATTTATGGCTTCAATGAGCTTAGCTAACTGACTATTGAGGTCTCCTTGTTGTTTTCTTTTTTTTTTTTTTTCTCTTTGTTTTTTGCTCTCCTTCAGATCATTAAGTTTCTTTGGAACCCTTCCTAGTTCTTCTCTATTATGTCTAATCTAGCGAGGAGTGCATTCATACAATTATTGGACCTTTGTTGTTTTTCTGCAAGTTCGGCTAATTGGTTGGCCAGACTTGCATAGCTTGTATCTTCATTTTGGGATTCTAAGCCTATTGTCTCTTCTATCTTGTGATTATAGATAGCCATTTTGGGACTGGGCAACCTTGTTGGATTTACCTGCATGTGATTTTTTTTGTGTTGTTCCTTTTGAGCTGCAATTTGCTCATCACAATGTAGAAATCTTACTTAATTTAGGAGGAAGCTGTAATTTATGCTTGAAGTGTCTTCAGTGATTATTATTTTTTATGTTTGTTTCAATTAGACTTCTGATGGCAATGGTGCCTTACTGCTAAGAGGGAAGGAGCCCACCAGGCTCTGGTGGGGGCTCAAGGATCTAATGAAGGGGTTTGTTGGTCAGTGGTTTGGAGTATGGGACTGTATGGTCAGGTGGCCTGAGGGGAAGGGGTAGGGAGGAATGAGACAAAGCAGACTGGTGTTGCGGCTGGGCTACAGAAGGGCAAGGATGGAATTGTGTGATGGTTCTGCATTGCTGAGGGGTGAGGGAATGGGTCTATAAGGGTCTGTCAGTTGGGCCCATATAGCAGGGAGTGGATGTTACTGCTGGGTCCCGTGACATGGTGGGGTGAAGATATGGGAATGCTGCATGTCAGGTGAGAGTGGAGAGTTCATGTTGGTGGGTAGGGGAGGTTGGGGTGACCAATAGACTGCTGTCCTGGGTCTGAGTAGCCCACAGGTTGCACAGGAGGACCTGGTCCACGAACATGGAGGGGGTGGCAGCAAGTGCAAAGGCAGTCACACTTGGATGTTCTCAGTGGTGGAAAAGCCAAAGGGGGGGGAGGGGCTAGCCTGCTGATCTGAATCTGAGTAGCCTGTAGGAGGGGCAGAAGGACCTGGTCTGCACACAGTGGGGCAGCAGGTGGGACTGCAGTTGTGTGTGGTGTTCCCCAGTGGCAGGAAAACTGAGGGAGGGAGGAACACTAGCTTGCTGATCTGGGTCTGAGTAGCCTGTGAGTAGTGCAGGAGGAAGCCACGCCAGGGACAGTGGCAGGGACTGTGGCTGAGACAGCTGCTTGAGGGGATTAGGGGACAGGTGGGCTACCCAAGAGCATGAGAATCAGCAGATGTTTTACTTTGCTCTTTTACATTCTCCCATTACAAATCTACTAGGATCTGAAAACCCCTAAAAACCTCAAAGAACCCCAAAGATCTTGCCTTTCCTTCCCCGAGAGGTGAGACATGGTTAGGTGGATTCCATCTTGATCAGAAGTCATGTTTGTCTAGTTGTGCATATGCATATTGTATATATGGAATACTAACACATACCTACACATGTGAATAGTCACAAATTCTTAAACTTTCCAGTTATAATTCGTGTGATTTTTTTCATGAAAGAGTATTTATTATAAGACATAGAATAAAGACTGGAAACTTCAAACAGTGTCTCACTAGAAGGTCTCCTTTGTAGTATGTGTGTGTCTGCATGCATGTTCATGTGTATATGTGTGCATGGAGGCCTGAGGACTACGTTGTGTGGGTCCTTAGGTGTTGTCCACCACTTTGAGAAACAGTTTATGACCTAGAGCTCACCTTCTATGCTAGGCTGACCAGCAAACATCAGTGATCCAGGGAATTATAAAAGGGTGGTTTAACAATCTGAGGCACAGTTTGGCATGAATAGGAAACACACCTCTTTCTTAATAATGCATTTAGTAAACTAATCCCTAATCAACTGAAATCCCTACTTACATCCAGCTGTATACATACCCACATTCAAAAAATGGAATAAGACTTCTTGTACCTAGAAACCTTGGGTAAGACCCATTTGTGATCAATTTGTACCCAAACATATTCAAAGTAGTATTTAGGATCAGAAGACTGAGGGGAACTCAGCCTATACTGATGTTTGGTGCATGGACACAAAGATAATTGTATTTGAGGCAATTGTGAATAGAAATAATTCCCTAATTTTATCCTCAGCATGCTTGTTATTAGTACATAGGAAATCTACTGATTTCTGTGTGTATATTTTATATCCTGCTACATTGTTAAAAATGTTTATCAGCTCTAACAGTTTGTTGGTAGTCTTTAGGTTCCTTTATATATAGAATCATATCATTTGCTAATGATGATATTATCTCTTCTTTTCCAATTTGTATCCCTTTTATGTGTGTGTTTTGTCTTATTGTTATAGCTAAGACATCCAGTACTATATTAAATAAAATTGGGGGCTGGAGAGATAGCTTAGTGGTTAAGAGCTTGCCTGTGAAGCCTAAGGACCCCAATTTGAGGCTCGATTCCCCAGGACCCACGTTAGCCAGATGCACAAGAAATCCTGGGATTAAGATGGGATGCTGAAATTTCTGGTCTATAAAGGGTTAGAAGTCAGACTAGGGCCAAGTGAGACACTACCTCCACAAATGACAGAAGACGACAAAGGCACTATAAATGAGGAAGCAATAAAAGACAACCTCAAAATATTGCACATTTAAGAATGGTAAAGTTGGGTTGGAGAGATGGCTTAGTGGTTAAGCGCTTGCCTGTGAAGCCTAAGGACCCCGGTTCGAGGCTCAATTCCCCAGGTCCCACGTTAGCCAGATGCATAAGGGGGCGCATGCATCTGGAGTTCGTTTGCAGTGGCTGGAAACCCTGGCGTGCCCATATTCTCTCTCTCTCTCTCTGTCACTCTCAAATAAATAAATAAACGTAAACAAAAAAAATTAAAAAAAAAAAGAATGGTAAAGTTGACCATCAATCAAATATAACATATAACCTTGCCCTGACATGGAAGGTGCAATTAGCACTTTAAATGTATACCAAGCTTTGCAGCCATTACTGACCTGGTGCAAATAGGCCCTGTTACCTTTTGGCATGGTTTTGGTCTCAGCTATGCTGCCTTCCCACTTAGGTCCCTATGGGCTAACCATGTTATGGGCTTGGTTAGGCTGGCTGGGTCTGTGGGTTCACTGCTCTGATGACCTGTGATGGGTGATGTGTGACTGATCTCCCTTTACCAGGTCTCCAGTAGTTGAAGACACTGGTGGTTGGGGGAAGGGAGGCTGTGGAGGATGCTTGAAGTTGTACTAGAACTGTATAGCTGGTCCCTTAGATCATCTTGGTGAGTACTTTATGAGTCAGTTCAACACTTTTCATTGATGATAAACAAAAAGCTTGATAAAGCGAATGAAGAATTTTGGTACTGATATAAGATATAGCATAATTAGACAGACACTTAAAACTGAATTGAGGGCTGGGGAGATGGCTTAGCAGTTAAGGAACTTGCCTGCAAAGCCAAAGGACCCAGGTTCAATTCTCCAGGACTCATGCAAGCCAGGTACACAAGGCAGTGCATGCATCTTTAGTTTGAGTTCATTTACAGCAGCTGCAGGCCCTGGTATGCTCATTCTCTCTCTTTTTCTATCTGCCTCTTTCTCTCTCTGAAATAAATAAATAAAATATTTTAAAAAAACTGAATTGATAGGTCTAACAATATTTTCTTTCTTTCTTTTTTTTTTTTTTTTTTTTTTTTTGCTTTTTTGAGGTAGGGTCTCACTCTGGTGTCCCAGGCTGACCTGGAATTAACTGTCATCTCAGGGTGGCCTTGAACTCATGCCAATCCTCCTACCTCTGCCTCCCGAGTGCTGGGATTAAAGGCGTGCGCCACCACACCCGGCCTAACAATATTTTCAATGTCTGAGCATGTGAATGCAATATGGAAGTGAGGCAGTGTACTCTGAGTTTAGTATATGTGGTTTAGGCACTTGCCTGCACAGCCCTAGGACCCAGGTTCAATTCTACAGGACTTACATAAGCCGTGTGCACAAGGTGGAACATGTATCTCAAGTATCTTTGTAGTGACTGGAGACTCTGTCAGTCCATTCTCTTCCTCCTCTCTCTCTACCTCTTCTCTCTCTCATAAATAAATTAAAAAAAAAAGTGACTATCATCAATTCCTCCTGGGTATCATGTGTAATGATGGTGATTCCAAATGAAAGGTATAGATTTTATTTCATTCATTTTTAGGTCCAAAGGTTCTTCTCTGTAAAACTGACCAATGGACTGCAAAGAGCACACGCTGTATGTACCAAGGCATATGTAAGGAACTGAGACTACTGGAAGCAACCTCTTTTGCTGATAGCATTTGCTTTCTGGCCTTGGATCTGTTGTAGATTTCTAAATGGCTGTACTGAGCATGTACTGATTGCATGATGTCACAGCTCCTTCCTTCTTGCTGGACAAACATCTGACCAGAAGCAGCTTATGGGATGAAATGGTTTATGTTAGGCTTACATATTCCAGGGGAAGCATCATTATGGCAAAAGAAGCTGTCTCACTTCCATACATCTATAGCAGAGACACACAGCCAGCAGCCAGCAAGTATGAGCAGCCAGATTTCAACCTTCTCTTTGTGCACCTTAGGGCTGGGCTGCAAGATTGACCCTCAGTGATATCTTCTCCAGCAGGCTGTGGAGACTTAAGTAGGAAGCTTAAACTTAATCAAAAAGCCCTGAGGTTATGGAAAATATACATTCTTATTCGGACCATGATAGTGTTCATGCACAAAATGTTAAAAAAGAAATTCAGTGAACACATGGGCTTCATATCAAGATGGTGTCTGCCTAACCATGCTGCAACTCCCGGGACAGAGAGGCAAGGAATCAAGGGGTCACTGGGACTTTTAGAGGAGAACAATTTCTAATAGATCGCCAGTGGGAGGGTGTGGAGGGGCAAAAAAGGAAATCAGCTGATTCCCATGCTCTCGGGTAATTCACCAGTCCCCCAGTCACCCCAAGCGTCCATCCTGGCTAGAGACCCAGCCCCAGGCTACTCTCACAGTAACTGTAGGCAAGCAGACCCAGGCCAGTAGTTCCACCTGTGACCCCAAGCACATCGAATGCCAGGATCCACAATGCCCCTGTGCATTCACAGAGCCTCCCACACCCTCGTGTCTTCAGATCCCTCCAAACCCCCAGTACAGTCCCTCCTGCCCCAGCCCGCAGCAACTTCAGAATAGCTCCACTCTGCCCGGCCCCCAACTTCCACCTGCCACTCCACTCTGCTTGGCCCTGCCGTCCGGGACGTCAGACCCAACCTGCTTGGCCCTGCCCACACAGGAAATCTGATCCCCCTCCACACACGAATTCTGATCCCCCTCTGCTCTGTTCCACCTCTGACCCATGGGACATCAGACCTGCTCTGTCTGCTCTGCTCTTCTTGGATACGACCCCAGCCCCTGTGAATTCAGACTTGCTCAGCTCCACCCCACCCCGCCCCAGCAAGTATTGACCCTCCCCACTTTGTGTCCATGCCACATGCCGGACATTCCACCTCCACCGGCCTTGACTTCAGAATTACTCCACTCTGCCCTGACCCTCTTGACTTACATCCACCCTGTGAATTCCTTTGACCTGCTCTGCTTGGCTCGCCTCTGCCCCGACTTCAGATACAAAAGGCTTGGCCCTGCCCCCACCCCCATGTCTTCCTGCTACCCACTCCATTTGACCCCTCCCACGCCCCTGTGACGTCAGATCCCACCTACTCTGCCCTGCCCCCATGCAAATTCTGAGCCCTTCCACTCTGTTCCACCCCTGACCCACAAGACTTCAAACTTGCTGTGCTCAGTTAAGCTCCTGCCCCCCCCAATTCAGACCTGCTCTTCACCACCTCAATTCCACCCCCAGGTGAGTCTTGCCTCTTGTCCCTCTGTCCAGACTCCCTAAGACCTGCCCCAGTGCTCCATCCTCCCCCCTACCTGTCTTCATCATCCCACACCTGTGAAGCTGCACCGCCTACCCTGCCCATTGTGACCACAGTCCCATTCTCCCTGCACTCAAACTGTGACGGGAAGACCACAACACAAAAGAAATAACATAAAAAAAAATCGAATGCAAGTAAATCCAATAAGATCTCCCAGTCCTACCATGGAAGTCTCTAATCAAAACTTAGAGGAGACAATAGGATCAGAAACCCAAAATGAAGTCAGAGCAATGCAATCCTGACCAAGCTATTGGTAGAACTGGCACAAAAGCAGCAAAGGACTGATTATCGTGTGGACACTGCCATCACTAGTCTAGGCCTAATAGATAAGAAAATAGAAGGGTTCCAAACACAGTTAGTGGATATAAAGGAAAGCAAAAAAAAAAAAAAAAAGAGGACTTAAAAAACCAAGTGGCTATGCTAAATGAAGACATAAAGAAATGCAAGGAGGAATTCCAAGAAGCATCAAGAAAATCAGAAAATGATGTGAAAAGGAGAACTTGAGAGAGGAATGGAAACCATACATAGAAAAATAGGACAAAATTGCAAAACTAATTGAACAAGCCCTAAACTCCTTAGAGGCTCTTTCAAGAATAGAGTCAGCCATGTGGAGGATCGAAACTCAGATCTAAAACATGAAACAGAAGAAACAGTTTGAGAATGCAAAAGTTTTAATAAGTTTAAAAATATCTGTGAACAGAACATGAGGGGAGTGTGGGATACCATGAAATGTCCTAACATTCAGATCATAGAAATACCAGAAGGGGAAATACTCAGACCCAAAGCATGGAGAACTTATTCAACAAAATAATCAAAGAAAACTTTCCAACTCTCTCAAAAGAAAAGCCCATCAAGATACAAGAAGCTAACAGAACTCCAAACAGATTGAAGACAAAACCAGCTCTACAGAAAATACTTGAAAGAATACTCCATGCTGAAGAAAAGGAAAGCACACATATAAGGAACCTGGGAAAAACAAGCAATACTCAAATACTAGTTAACACAAGAGAACAAAGGTAGAACCGGAACCACACACAAACATTTAGCAAACATAAATACACACCTTTTAATAATATTTCTTAATATCAATGGCCTCAATGCCCCAACCAAAAGACATAAGTTTGCAGAATGGGTTAAAAAGCAGGATCCTATAATTTGTTATCTCCAAGAAACTCACCTTTCTACAAAGGATGGATATTATCTTAGGGTGAAAGGTTGGAAAATGGTATTTCAAGCCAATGGGCTTAGAAAACAAGCAGGGGTTGCGATCCTAATATCTGACAAGGTAGACTTCTGTCCAACGTTAGTCAAGAAAGATAAGGAAGGTCACTTTATATTGATGAAGGGCACACTCCAACAGGAGGACATTACAATCCTAAACATATATGCACCTAACATGGGGGTCCCAAATTCATCAAACAAACGCTATTAGAACTAAGGTCACAGATAACACCAAACACAGTGGTGGTGTGTGACTTTGACACCCCATTCTCATCAATTGGCAGGTCATCCTGGGAAAAGATAAACAGAGAGGCATCTGGACTAAATGAGGTCATAGAAGGAATGGACCTAATAGATATCTACAGGACATTTCATCCAATGCTACAGAATATATTGTTTTCAGCAGCACATGGAATTTTCTCTAAAATAGATCATATATTAGGACACAAAGCAAATCTTAACAAATTCAGGAAAATTGAAATAATTCCTTCCATTCTATCTGACCACAATGTAATTAAACTACAAATCAATAGCAAGAAAGGCTATAGAGCATACACAAAATCATGGAAACAAAACAATACACTACTAAATGATGAATGTGTCAATGAAGAAATCAAGAAGGAAATCAAAAAATTTATAGAGCCAAACAATCAAATGAAAAAAAAAAGGTGCTTCAAATTAACAAAATTAGAAATGAAAAAGGAGAGATCACAAAAGTCATAGATGAAATTGGGAGAATCATCAGGTCTGACTTCAAAAACCTCTATCCTACAAAATTGGAAAATATAGAGGAAATAGATAAATTCCTAGATACATACCATCTACCAAAGCTAAATTCAGTGCAGATTAATATCCTAAAAAAAAAAACCTATGACACCAATAAAAATTGAAATGTGATTTTTAAAAAACCTCCCCAAAAAGAAGAGTCCAGGATCAGATGGCTTCTCAGCTGAATCCTATGAAACTTTCATGGAAGAACTTAAACCAATCTTTCTTAAACTGTAACACACAATTGGAGATCAGAGAAAGCTCCCCAACTCCTTCTATGAAGCTACTATCTTCCTAATACCAAAACCAAGCAGAGATGCCACAGAAAAGAAAACTACAGGCCTAATCCCCTGATGAACTTAGATGCAAAGATCCTGAACAAAATCCTTGCAAACCTAATTCAACAACACATCAAATCCATTATCCACCTTGATCAAGTGGGCTTCATCCCAGGAACACAGGGATGGCTCAACATATGGAAATCTGTGAATGTAATATACCATATAAACAAGGTTAAACACAAAATACACATGATCATTTCAATAGATGCAGAAAACGCCTTTGACAAAATACAGCATCACTTCATGATCAAAACATTGGAGCAATTTGGCATGGTTGGATTATATCTTAACACAATAAAGGCTATATATGAAGCTCCTAAAGCCCAAATAATACTTAATGGAGAGAGACTGAAGGAATTCCTATTGAGATCAGGAACAAGACAGGGGTGTCCTCTCTCACCTCTGCTCTTTAATATAGTACTGGAAGTCCTAGCTCAAGCAAAAAGATAGGAGAAAGAAATAAAGGGGATACAATTTGGAAAGGAAGAAGTCAACTTAGAGCTATTTACAGACAACATGACTCTATACATAAGAGACCCAAGAGTCTCCATTCCAAAACTCATAAAGGTTATAAACTCCTAAACAAAGTAGCAGGATACAAAATCAATGCACAAAAATCAGTAGCATTTCTATATGCAAATGACAAAGATACAGAGAAAGAAATAAGTGACATTATCCCATTTTCAGTAGCAACAAAAACAAAAAATACCTTAGAAAAACATTAACCAAGGAAGTTAAAGATCTATACTATGAAAACAGAAAAACACTAAAAAAAGAAATTGAGGAGGACTTAAGAAAATTGAAAGACCTCCCATGATCCTGGATAGGCAGAATTAACATTGTAAAAATGGCAATCCTTCCAAAGGAAATCTACAGATTTAATGCAATTCCCATCAAAATCCCAAAATCGTTCTTCATAGAGATTAAAAAAAAATTGATCTCAAAATTCATATGGAAAAGTAAAAGGCCTCAGATATCCAAGCATATCCTCAGCAACAGAGACATCTCTGGAGGCAGCACCATACCTGATCTAAAGGTATATTCCAAAGCCATAGTAATAAAAACAGTCTGGTACTGGCATAAAAACAGGAGTGTAGACCAATGGAATAGAATTGAGGACACAGACTTTGGATCAAATAATGACAGCTACTTGATATTTGACAAAAGCTCTAACAATATAGGCTGGAAAAAAAGATAGCATCTTCAACAAATGGTTCTGAACAAACTGGATAACCATATGCTACAAACTGAAACTTGATTCACACATCTCACCATGCACAACAATCTTCAAAGACCTCAATATGACACCAGAAACTCAGCTACTACTGGAAGAAAAGTTAAGAGGAACATAACATGGTTTAGGAATGGGAAAAGACTTTCTGAACAAAACTCTCATAGCACAGGATCTTAAACAATCACTCAGCTAATGGGATTTTATGAAGCTGAAAATTTTTTTCACACACAAACATACAATAAGCAGAGCCAATAGATTATCCACAGAATGGGAGAAATTATTTACTGAATATCCAACTGACAAAGCCCTAATTTCTAGAATCTACAAAGAACTCAAGAACCTAAACAATAAAAAGTCAAACAACCCACTCACAAAATGGGGCACGGAACTGGACAGACAGTTCACAGGGAAAGAAATACAAATGGCCAACACACACCTAAGAAAATGTCCATCATCCATAATCATCAGGGAAATGCAAATTAAAACTACTATGAGTTTCCACCTTACCCCAGTAAAGATAGCAAACATCAACAAAATCAAATGCAAACAAATGCTGGTGAGGATATGGAGAAAGAATAATACTCATCTACTGTTGGTGGGAATGTAAGATGGTACAACCATTTCAGAAAGCAATATGGAGACTCCTAAAAATACTGACTATAGCATTACCAACAGACCCAGTTATTCCCGTACTGGGCATGTACCCTAAAAGCTCCATGCCTCAGCTCAGAGAGCTTTGCTCAACCATATTTAAAGCTGCTCAATTCTTAACAGCCAAGAGCTGGAATCAACCAAGATGTCCATCATTAGATGAATGGATAACTAAGATGTGGCATATCTACATGATGGAATTCTACATAGCAGTAAGTAAAAATGACACAATTAAAATCGAAGAAAAATGGTCAAGCCTGGAACAGCTTATTCTCAGTGAACTCACCCAATCACAGAAAGATAATCACTGCATAATCTCACTCATCTATAGCTCCTAACTTAAATCTACCCAAGATGCCAACACACCTACCAAGCATCTAGAAGATCAGACAATAGGGAGGGTGGGGACAGAGGGGGAGTCATAAAATTGGACCCAAAAGGCAATGGTAGCATAAAACTCTAGATCCTAAAAGATAAACCTAATGGTTGAGCCTCCATCATGCCCTTAGATGGAACACCAGGTTCACAAGGCCCTGGAGAGGGTACAATGAAAACTGTCCATTATCTCCTCCTATTTCTCTCTCTCTCTCTGTCTCTCTCTCTGTCTCTCTCTCCCTCTCTCTTCTCTCTCATCTCTCTATTTCATTTATATCACTTATCCTGTTCTTTCTTCTCTTCTTCGGCACTGACCTGTAACTCCCAATACTAGCAGGTGGTTAAATCAATAATGAACTTTTGATCACAGAGTCCTCCAAGGTCTCCAAAAGGAAGACAGATTTATGTCAGAGCACATGAGGACCCACAATAGGTTAGTGGTAAGACCCTACTGCTGAAGACACCATACACTGATGGTATGTATCATGGAGTAACATGGCTGGAAACTGGAAGAGTCAGTGCCCAGACAGTTAACATGTCTAGTACCAGAAGGTGTTACATGAGTAACTGGAGAATGACCAATATCTGTCCAAACAATGCATGATCTAACCTACTTAGCAGTAAACAACCTAGTGTGATGCTCATACAAGCGCAATAGTGGCACACAGTCATGGTGGGAAACAAACCGTTCTCGATTTGGCTAACTTCTCAGTGAAATGGAACCCATAGCTGGGGCTAGGAACCAAGTCAGAAACATATCCAAAAATGAACCCTCTCTTGACTAAACTCTCTCTAAAATCAATGGTTATCACATTTACTTGGTGCTAACTTTACTCTCCATTGGAGAATCTGCTTATCTTTTTCAGATATTCTCAGATCCTAAAAAGAGAACCACCCCATCATACCTCAAAAGTGCCCCAGCTGAAACTAAGAATAATTGGGGAAACAGGCAAGAATGTTGTTTTCTTGGAGAACCAGGAACCAGCACAATGGTGAATGAGATAGGCACAGAGAACAATCAACCCTTGCCAAACAAAATATTCAGAGACACAGAGGAGCCCAAAATCTCAACATGGAAACAGAATCTAATATGAACCCAATATGGCTCAGGGAAATTTGCAGAAGAGGGGTCAGAAAAGATGTCAGAGCCACACATTGGGTCATGACATGCAAAGACATTTCCTCCTACCCAAACCTAAAGGCTAACCCCACAATGCATGACCCATATACCCCAACAAGGAGAGACCCTGTGGAGGGGAGGGAGTACAGGAAGGAGGTCAACAATGGTACCAACTTGAATGCATTCACTGACTACCATTTTTTTTTAAATCAGAAGTCCCCCTGCCCCCAGTATTCCAGTGTAACATTTTAAAGTTCTTGACACTTGTCAATCTGCTCCTCTTGTCCCAGGCCAGGCTTTGTTTGGCAGACTGATTTTGTGCAGTATGTGCAGTGCCCATGGTCACTCCACCAGCACATCAAGATGGAGAGGGGTGTTAGTGTGACCATGTGTACTGCTTCCAACTCTGGACATTTATGTGTTTTTAAGGAAATGGAAATATACAAAAAGTTAAGATGATCTTCTCTAACTTAAACTTTTAAATTATTTATTTTTTTCTTACATGTAATTAGCTTGGTTGACCCTCCTGTCAACGCAGTTCCCTGCTCCCTTATGTCATTTCTTGCAACCAGGGAAATACAACTCCTAGTGGAAGCTATGCTACAAGTGGCAGCTTATTGTGCGTGGTGAGCAGCAGAGAGCAGAGCATGCTGGAGAGTAAAACCCCATGGTCACCATCCAGACATAATACTTATAGGACCAGTTCCTTATTCGTTACTGCAGAGGCAGTGTGCATGCATGCCCCATAAACACACACAGGAGATGGGAAAAGGGGACTATTTTTATATTTTAGATTTGGTTAGACAGTCCCTTATGTTGATCCAAAAAAATGGCATGATTTAAAAAAAAATAAGAATAGAGAGTTCTTGGGGTTTTACATTAAAAGGAGGGTTGTATAACTGTCCTCTGAGGAAACAAAATAAAAACAAAGAAACAAAATTCTTACCTTCCTTATCTGAAGCATCTAGGACTGGCCTTGAGAAATACTTGAGATTAGTCCTGTTCCTCCACTGGAGGGAGTTTGGAAGGTCATCAGCTCTCAAGCGCACCATGTGCCAGCTGTATGTCGTGAATGATGTTGAGGTCTCATGGTCTCAGGGGGACAGAGAGATTCAAGACAAAAGAAAATGGAGAGAAAGGGCACTCCATGCTATGGGAAGGTCATCATACATACAGGAAGGAAACCTTCTGATGCTATCTAAGGCTGCTTTGGCATCTCATTGCTCATGAATGTCATGCTTTGCCCATACTCTGTGAAAAAGTGCTTCTCTACATTGAACCTCAGCAGAATTAGATGTTATTCTGTTGTGGATCCCCGCCTGAGGTTAGGCATGTAGATCCACCAGTAGTCATAGTTTCTCTTGAAAAGTTTATGTAACACTGGTAGTCAGTTGTAAGGACTCCTGTGTGTGGTTAGGGAGTTTGCATGGTTTAAAACTCAGATAGGAGATGAAGGATCTCTGGACTTCTCATACAAATTTCCAAATTGAAAGTCATAGGGGAAACAAGATGGGTAGAAATAAGACTCATAAGTTGTCAATAGTCAATTCTTCTAAAAACAAAACATTTTTATTATGTGAGCTCTGTGTCAAGGAAAAAACAAAGCAAATACAACAACAACAAAACTAAGTCTTTCAAATGGGAGTTTGTAGAAGGTCAAACAGTGCTAGTATTGCAAGCCACACTATTCTTACTGATTTAATTTTTCTTTCTGCTTGGACATACACTATTGGGATTATTGCAAACACTTGGTGAATTTCTAGAGTTCTGAAAACATTGACTTTTTATGAAGTTTTTGTCAGGGTTCTGGATGTGTTGTTGTAGCACTGAATTACTCCAGAGGTTATTCTTTGACTACCTTATGTGTTTTCTTCTCTGTATCTTTTTTAAAAATATTATTTATTTGAGAGAAATAGAGAAAGGAAGAATGGGCATGCCAGGGACTCTGTTTACTTCATAAGAACATGAGATATATACTCCACCATGTTCATCTGGCTTACGTAGGTTCTGGGGAGTAGAGCATGGGCCCTTATGCTTCACAGGCAAGCCCCTCAACCATTAAGCAATCTTTCCAGCCCCCAACTGTTCTTTTTTTTTTTTTTTTAATCTTTCCTTAGCATGAACACATAGAAGCAGGATTCATGTGTGTATCAGACTTCTGAACTTTGAAAAACGAATCTGTTGGTCATTTTAATAGTATATTTTTGAAGTTAAGCATGTTAAGAAATGTTGGAAGGCAATCTACATTGTCAGATCTTTCATATTGCCTATGCATTATTAAGATTGAAGTACTTCACTAGAAATTAAGCAAAATCAGAATGTTAATGAAAACCCCAAAATAATTCTATTTTGAAACTATAGCTATTAGTTTTCAAGATTAATTTTTTTCTATTCTTCAGAAATTTTGTCACCAATGATGAATTGAAAAGACAAAAATAGTACTAGAACAATGTGCAGTTTTATTTTTGCATACCTTTGAGGAATTTTATGATGTTCACCTTAAATTTAAACCCTAGTTTTATTCAGAAAAGCAGTATGGGAAATGGACTGACTTAATTTTAAATTGGCTGTTTTTTTTCTTATGACATATTTATATTAAATTAACAGCCATTCACTTCATTTGTATGTGGCACAAATATAGAAATTCAATCTGAAAGCAGATAAATGATCAATCTTATATATATGTTTGACATTTATGACCTCGTTAAGGTTTCCTATCAGTCTACAGAGAATGATGTAATGATTATAGGTGTTTTGGACTTTTTCCTTTTCAGCCATAAGCTTTTATTCACCAGGTGAAAGGGCTACTGAGAAATAATTTAATCTTCTTTGTGTTAATGCCTTTTATGGTTTTTGGAGGTGGCTGTGTATGTATGTGTGTGTTTCTGATCAGTTCCATCAGTTGTGGATAGCACCACTTTAGTGGAATTGAAGTCAGTGACTTCCTGACTCTTAACCCTGCACCTCGGTGGGTGCTTAAGTTACTATTAACCTTCTTATGAACCCTAACGCCTTAATTTTCAGCCCAAAGATATGGCTGACCTGCCATTTACCTAAAGGGCCTGGGAGATTATTTATAGAATGAAGTAAACAATAGAAGTAGGAATTCTCCTAGTACTTTTTCTTTGTTTTCTACAGCCATCATCAGACACAACAAGTGGTAATTTATAATTGGGCATAAGGATTGGTTAATAAACTTGACACTTCCACTGGGGCAGGGTGATAACTGTACAAAGTAATAAGAATTTTGCCAACATGATTACATTATCTTCGACTAATTTTTCTTACATAGCAAATGAATCTTTTCAGGCAAGACTTAGCAAGCAAAATGCTATGCTGGCCCAAGATCAAGGATACTTTCTGTATTAGACTGGAGAAAATTGAGTGTTAGTAGCATGTCTTGAGTGACTTCTTGAGACAGTGGGGTTCGCTGGGTATTTATCAATGCTGAACTGGCAAAATTGATGTTCATAAGCAAAGCTACTGTGTTTAGCTTACACGGCACACTTTTAAAGGAAGTAAAATAGCAATATTTTATTAATTCTCAACTGATGTTTCTTCTTAATTACTTTGTGGCATTTTTATTTATGATTTTAAAGTAAAATAGTAATTTTAACTTTTTAAAATTTAAATATTTTCATATTTTTTTGAATAGATACTGTTTTTAAAAATCTTTACTTATAACAAGCACATAGGAGGACACACTCTCAGATTGCTCCTTGTATTCTTCTAATCTTGCATTCAAGATCAATGATCAGTTTAATGATAAGAGAGATATGAATTTCTTTTGAAGAAGAGAAAGAGGCAGAGTTGTGTATGATTCATATATTATTCCTAAATATTCCAGTCATGATTCTCTTTTGTGGATCAAGGGAGTAAAGAAGAAGAAGAAAAAGAAAGGTTTGCAGAATGGCTGAAGAGATGGCTTAGTGGTTGAGGCACATGCTTGTGAAGCCCAAGGATCCAGGTTGGATTCTCCAGTATGCACATAAGCCAAATGCACAACATAGCACTTGCATCTGGAGTTTGTTTGCAGTGGGTGGAGGCCCTGGTGTGGCCATTCTCTCTCTCTAGCTGCCTCTTCCTCTCTCTCTCCCTCTGTTTCTCAAATAAATAAATAAAATACTAAAACACAAAAAAGGGAAAGTCTCCAGTATTGTTAATGAAAATTGTGCTCAATGACATGCTTAAACCAAGATTGAAAGATGCCATTCCTTGCCCCACAAAATTGGACAGTCTCTTTCTTGCTCTGTAATTCTGTAAGCACTTAGTTATCCAAGGGAAAATGTTGCTTTATAGATGTGTATGTGATTGGATATTGTAGCTGGGTGATAGCTCTGGGAAAAATTAGGTTCCTTAACTTTTACTCCACATGGTTAATTTCATTTCCTCTAGATAGAGCTTTTTTTTGCTATCTGTGTGGGAATAAGTTCCAGGTCCCATCAGAGCTAAGAAATTCATGAATACTTAAAGCTCTTATGTAGAATGATATCATATTTTCATATAACCTTCTTACTTGACCCTATCTATTTTAATCAATTTCAAATTGCCATAGTATAACATGTAATTCAAATATTGAATTGTTTAGAGAATATTGGCAGGAAAATGTCTGAAAAATTTAGTACAGATACAACTTTTTTCTTAACATTTTTGATCCTGCAGTTGTTTGATGGTGATGTGGAGCTTGTGGTTACAGATGGTATGCTATAATTATGTACAACGAACACTTGATGAATATTCACAGTTTTGTCATAATGTGACCGTGGAACAAGCTGCAATTAACAACTTTGTTATAATTCTCTTCTATGTCTTTCTAAATAAAGATGTTTTCTAAATGGTTCTTTAGCCTGGTTTATGTCTCTTAACTTTTATGGCTCTTGATTTCTCCGTGTATATTATCATGAATGTTATCAGATGAAAAACTTTCAGTTAGAACAACTCATAATTCAAAATGCAATGTATTATGCTTTGTCTCTTTTTAGAGTTAGTTGCCTGTAGGTAAGAATGATTGCACTTGTTTTCTTTTATGTTGTTAATAGACTTCACTTTTCAGAGCGTTTTTATATTCACAACAAAACTGAACAGAAATTGGAGGTTTTTTAAAGGTATGATTGACAATATTTATTTATAGAATTGGGTACTTAAGTCCCATTTAACATATTTTTGCTAAAATAATCTAAAAACATCTGAAGAATTTTCTTTTTGGAGCAAATATTTTGATAATCATTTTATTGTTATGGTTTTGAATTTTTGGTTTTATTTAAAATATTTTTTAGTCCCATATGAATTACTTTTATTATTTATGGACATACTCAGTACATAAACAGCACATGTTGGTACCATCCTTTCCCTCATCTCTGTCTCCCCTCTAAAGGGAACCTCCTCATTGGGGATGCTGGTCATCCCCATGGGGATTGTGGATAGTGCATTGTGGGGACAGCCTTCAGTTATGAGAAGAGGCAATGTCTCTGTGCATAATGTCCTAACTTGTGGCAATAACAATCTTTCTGCCCCCTTTTCCATGAAATTCCTTGAGCCATATTGAGTTTGTTTTAAGTTTACTTCAGTGATGAGCTCTTAGGAGCCTTTGGATCTATGGTTTGGTAGGTGTTGAATATCCTCAGTGTCTATCTCCTTCACCCTGATACTGATATCAGATTGACCCAGAAGGCAGCACTGTTGATCATTTCCTCAATTACTCTATGATTGCAGATGGGGACCTAGCGAAGGGCAATGAATTATTTCTCTCCTTGGGTTCCATTCCTGTCTGAAAAAGAGAAGCAGACTCTCCAATGGAGAGTGAAGTTTGCACAGGTTGAATTGGATAACCTTTATTAGATTAGAGAGCATTTAATGGGTGTAGACTCTTTTGTAGCTCATGATTAGTGGGAGCTTGATATTGGAAGGCAAACTCATTATCTGGATATGATTCTGACTTGTTTCCCCATTACAGATATGTGTTCCTTTCTACTGAGTGGATCTTTTAGCCAATCCAAGAGCAGTTCTTTACCTACCATGGCTGTGTGCCACTATTACACTGTGTGAGCATCACTTTAGGTTGTTTGCTGCTAAGTAGTTTAGACCTTGAGTTGCTTGGACAGATGTTGGCCACTTTCCTCCAGGTGCTCACGTAGTACCTTCTAGCACTGGACGACTGTCTGGGGACTGGCTCTCTTCCAGGTTCCGACCAGGTGTCTGCATATTCCATACTAACAGCATATGGTGTCTTCAGCAGTAGGATCTTATCATTAACCTCTGGTGTGTAATGCTCTGACAGAAGTCTGTCTTGTTTTGGGAAAACTTGTAGGTCTCTCTGATCAACAGCTCATTGTGGGTGTTAACTGTATCCTGGTACTGGGAGTTACAGCCCAGCACCAAGGGGAAAGAAAGAAGAAAAGGAACGAAAAGGGGGGGGGGAAAGAAAGAAAGAAAGAAAGAAAGAAAGAAAGAAAGAAAGAAACAAACAAACAAACAAACAAACAAACAAACAAACAAACAAAACAAAACAACAAAAAAAAAAGGAAACAGGATAAATTTAAGGTTATATGCTTCATATCACCAGCTCACATTCCCACCAACAGTGAATGAGGCTTCCTATTTCTCCACATCCTCACCAACATTTGTTTTCATTTGATTTTCTTTTTAATGTTTGCTATCCTTACTGGGGTAATGTGAAATTTCATAGTTGTCTTAATTTGCATTTCCTTGATGGTTGGGGATGTAGAACGTTTACTTAATTGTGTATTTTTTTTATATAACCCTGGTAACCAAGACCCCATTCCTCTGTGGCATACATTATCTGCAGCATATATTAGATAAATACATATTTTTTAATGAATCAAATTAATACATTGCTGCCCCTCAAATTCTATACTTTATGTGAGATTATCTTTTGGTGTTACATAGTGTGTGAGTTTGGAAAGGTATCTATTGTTATTCAGTACTCCCCCACTCACATACTTGGAGTTTCACTCATGATACACCACAGTATGAAAACAAAGTACAATATAGTAATCTACCAATATCTATAACATTTGTATCTATATATATGTCATTTATTATCTATCTACTATCTACCTATCATGTATCCCTATCATCTATCTATCTGTTGATGATCTATCTAATATATATATTATTATATTTTATATATATATATATATATATATATATATATATATATATATATATATATCTGTAGTAGTTTGAATGTGAATGTGTGCCTCCATAGCCTGAAGATTTATTTATTTATTTATTGTTCTTTCAAGGTAGGGTCTCACTGTGGTCCAGGCTGACCTGGAATTCACTCTGACATCCCAGGGTGGCCTTGAATTTATGGCGATCCTCCTACCTCTGCCTCCTGAGTGTTGCGATTAAAGGCGTGCACCACCACGCCCAGCTTAGCCTGAAGTATTTTTGATTAAATTTGCAAATTGAACCTCCAATGGGCAAAGTCCTGCTAGGGAAGAGAAGAGTCACTGGGGGCAGATTTTATATTCCAGTCATAAGGTGTGTTCAGATCAGGTTGATATCTGGCTACTCTTGTTTTCTGGCTGTTTGACAGTATATCTCTGTTATGATCTGTGTAAAATCACTAGCTTCTACTGTCAATGATGATGTTTCACTTGTATTCTGTAAGCCTAAAATAAACCCTTTCCTCCTATAAGCTGCTGCTGGTCAGATATTTGTCCAGCAACATGAAAATAACTACAAAACTGTCATTTATCTATATATCATTTAAGTATCTACTTGCCATATACATATATACACATACATACATAAATACATATACACACACATATAACATATATACACATATATATATATTATATATATGTAAATGTGGCAGAGAGAAAATTGATTCATTTAAGTTTTGATCATATTATTAAATCACTCTACATAAGTCTTACTTATTTGGTTTTCTTTGGACTTATGGGTATGTGGATATGGCTTGGGTACAAGTGTGTGTGCATGATTTTATGTGTGTGGTTGAAGATACACAAGCATGTGCATCATAGAAAGGCCAGAATTTGTCCTCAGATGTCTTCCTCAGTTGCTGCCCATCTTATTTTTTAACTTGTTCTTTCTCAATGGACCTAGAGCTCACCAATTCAGCTAAAACAGCTATACAGGAAGCCTTAGCACATCCTGCGATTTCTCTGTGTGGATTACAGGTAAATGATAACACACCAGTGTTTACATGGTTTCTAGGGATTAGAAATCAGGTTATCATGCTTAGGCAAAGATAATGCACTTTGAGATATCTACCCAGCTGCTCAAATTGTTTTATCTTATTATTAGGCATTATTAATCACTTAGTGGCCCTAATTTTTAAACTGAATTTTATCACAGAATGAGCATATATATAGGAAAAAGCCAACCATAGACTACACAATGACTTCCAGGTCAGCTTGGGCTAGAGCAAGATCATATCACAAAAAAAATGCTACATTTCACTGGGTTTTATGTATTTAATTTTCCACTAGATATTTGCATGATTTTATTTTTTACATTGAATATTACTCCATGGTATTGACATGCCAAAATTTATTCACTGTTCATGGAAAGCAACTTGATTGTTTTTGACCTTTGGACTAAGGTGAATAAAGTTTGTATAGATATCTATACATCAACACTTTGTGCGACACAAGAATCATAAGTGCTAGACTGTATGGTAAGAGTGTGTTCAGTTGTGTAAGTGTTCCTTAAGGAGGCAGTATACATTTGCTTTCTTATTTGAAAGTAGTGAGATTTTCTGTTGCACATTTGGGGTCTGGAATTTAGAGTGTCCAATTGGCAACATGTAAGATTTTAGTGTGAATTTCATTTGTACTTCACTGATGACATATGATACACTATATGTTTCCATATTCTTAACAACTTGCTAGTATTTTTCAGGATAATTTGCTTTCATTTCCATGGGAAATATTGGTCTTTAGTTTTCTCTGTCTTTTCATAGTTTTGGCATTAGGGTAAAGCTGACCTCATAGTATGAATTAGGATTTATTTAACCTTCAGATTTTATCGTCTGAACAATTTATAGGAGTGGGTATAATTGTTTCATCAAGGTTTGTTAGAATTTACTATTGAACTGATCTGGGCCTAGTCATTCCACTTCTTATGATTTTACTTTCAATAAGTGTAGGCCTACTCAAATGAACTTATTTTTAGAGATTGTCAGATTCTGAATTTCAAGGAGTTGGTCAGTTTTATCTAGATTTTGAACTTTGTGATCATATGACTCTTCCATTAATTTTTTCATTATCTGTGTCTAGGAGAGTTGTGGTGATATTGTCTCTTTTATTTCTGATAATAATAGTTTGTGACCTTACTCTTTTCTTCTTAATTAGCATGGTAACAGTCATCCTTTGAATTGACCTCATGAAAGAACTGGTCTATCTACTTCTGAGAGATTCAAATGAAGCCTATTTACTTTGGCTGACATGTCACCTTTCCTGTTTATCATTCATATACCTGTTATAATATGACAATTAATCACTGCACACCAAGAGTTTAACCTATGCAGTAACCTTTTTAAAAAAATATTCTAGTATAAAAAAGGCAACTAGTCCTTGCAACACATACTTTTAGAGCTTTATTAAGTGAAAGTTTTATTTATTTTGAAAGAATAAAGCCACATATTTGATTCAATGACTGAAACCCCATTTTAACTGAGAGAAAAAAAATAAAATTTTAAAATATCATGTGTTTATAAGGCCGAATTATAAATTAAGGCTAGGGCAAAGTTATTAGACAACCTTATTTCTCTTTTGGTACGCCAAGCCATAGAATGTTATAGTGACCCTCTGTTTAGAGGTTAATACATTGCAGTTCTGCTGTGCAACAAAAAGAATTGCTAAACTGCCTTCAAATAATAACATTCAATCCATAATAATATTCTCATGTTTTTTGCATATGTGTAATAGCACTTACAGTACAATGTGTGTATGTGTAATGTGTGTGTACATGTATATGCAGATGTGTGCATGTCCCATGAGCACATGGCCAGAGGAGAACACCTTGGGTCCTCTAACACTCTTCTGCCTTATTCCTATACCCGTTGCTCTGAGGGTTTCAGTCAGATGCTGAGCAATGATCCCAATTCTCCTGTCTCCATTCTTGTAGGACTAGGGTTACAGACATGCATGGTGTGATCACATCCAGTTAAAAAAAAATTAAAAAATATTTTATTTATTTATTTGCAAGCAGATACACACACACACACCACACACACACACACACACAGAGGTGGGGGAGAGAGAGAGAGAGAAGGAGAGAGAGACAGAGAATATAGGCACACCAGGGCCTCTACTCATTGCAAATGAACTTCAGGTGCATGTGCCACTTTGTGCATCTGATATGACCTGGTTACTGGGGAATTGAATGCCAGTCATTAGGCGTCTCAGGCAAGCACCTTAACCACATCCAGTTTTTAATATGGGTGCTGAGGATGTAACTCAGGCTTTCATTCTTCTGTAGTAAGCAATCTAATCTATTGAATCATCTCCAAGCCCTACATTCTCATTTTTCCTTAATTTATTACAGAAATAGAAACCAATTCCTGAACTTTCCTTCCTTTTACTTAGACCCTTCTCATCCTCTTCCAGAATTGACCAGTGAGGAAGTAGGGAATCTTGTCTCCTTCCTCTTGAGCAATAGCTTCCCTCTTCCCAAGTGCAAAAAATTCAGCCTTTGTGCATTGAGCCAGCACAACTAAATTTTCTGTCTCTTTTGCAAATTATGGCTTTCATTTACCAGGTTAGGTGAAGTGCATAGGGAGGAAAGGAGGCATTGGGGTTTATCCCATTTTCTTACATGGCATGATGTGAGCAAATGGAAATGCCCCTTTCGAAGGTGGCATCTGTGGTGATTTTCAGCCCGTGAATGTGAATAACTATTACATAAAGCTACAGTGGGAAGGTGTTGCTGTAGGGTTTGGTAAAGCTTGTTATATGTTCTGTTATTTGTTCCTTTATCCTTTGAGTTGGGCTAATTTTGCTGCTAGAAAACAAAAACATTAGAAAATGTTCCTTTTTTTTCTCATAACTTCCTTTGCATTTGTTCTTATGAATGATAACTGACTTTTCATTCCAAATGAAATCATGCTGGTGATAAAAATTCACAGTCAAATATGAACATTGGTGTATCATAGTACAAGCAGGATATTTTTTATTCCTTAGTACACTATCATTATATCCACTGTGTTATGGAGCAAAATTACATAGGTATATGTAAGATTAAGATGTGGATTATATTGTCCTATAGCTTTATCATCAGGAAAAAAGGTAGTAATCAATAAACTATGGCAATCATCTGTAACTTGTTATAAAAGGATAAAATGTAATCCCATTCCAATGTCTATGAATACATATTTATCTTTAGTTCTACATAACTATGCATATCTGTCTTTGCATCTACATCTATGATTGAAATACTTTCATGAATTTAGTTAAGTACATGCATTGAGTACAGTGTAAGCCAATAACACACATATGTGTCTAAATGAAAATTAATATGTGATATTCATTTAACATTTTTTTTTTAATTTTTATTAACATTTTCCATGATTATAAAATATATCCCATGGTAATTCCCTCCCTCCCCACCCCCACACTTTCCCATTTGCATTTAGCATTAATTTTAATTTGTCCAGGAATCCAAGCTAAATTATCAAATTTGGAAACCCACCTACTTTCTGGATGACAGTAGATGACTTAGCCATTCTGTACATTGGTATCACTTGCAGGCATTTGCTTCATATTGTTACCTCCTTTATTCATAGAATTATTTGTTATCTTCAATGCAACATAATTCCAGCACAGGATGTGTAGGTATCCAGGGGTTGTTACAGAAATTTTTTTTGGAACCTGTGGTTCTTTAAATGTATGTCCTCCATAAACTTGGGTGTTTTATTAAAGCTTGTGACTTGAATTTTCAGCTGTGTGGTTGAAAGAGGTGTCACTGGGGGTGAATCCTGGGGTCCAGCCCTAAAATGTGTTTGGAGCAGATCTGAATTTCAGCAAGAAAGGATGCAGAGCAGCCTGTGGGGTCTCTGCTGCTTGCTTCCAGCTTGTGCTTTTTTTTTTTTCTTTTCTTTTCTTTTTTTTTTTTTGGCTGACTATTTGGTTGTTTCTCTCTGCTTGATTGTATAGAAGTGGCTTCTCCTGCCATTGGTGGAACTTCTGCCTTGGATCTGTGAGCTTAAGATAAATCCCTTCCTGCCATAAATTGCCTGGTTTGGATGTTCATCCCAGCAATGTAAAGCTGACTACAACAGAACCTTTAGGATATCTCTAAAATTTCTGAAGATTATGGCTTTCATGAGATATTGTACTTAGCAAAAATAATTATCTTTAAATTTACATATTAATATCTGTTTAAATAGATTACAAATTACAGTTTGCTTATCTCGTTTAATTTTATTCTTTTATCACAAGTAAAATCACTTTGCCTTATGAATCTGGAAAGTTGAGTACAAGCTCAATTATAAATGTCTTTAACTAGAGTCACAAAGGTAATTAATACTAACTGGGCCCTGGTAGAAAACCTCAGGAGAGGAATATACAAAAGAAGGTTTTCAGCAATCATTATCAAACATCAATGCTTCTAAAAAGCACATTGGAATTGTGCTTTATCATCTTCTTTCTTTAAATTAATACCTAGCTTTTAACTTAGACATGCAAAAGACAGAATTGTATTACAGGAGAGGTCAATGATGCTATTAGTTAAATTTTCTCATAATAAAAATGGAAAAGAAGTGACTAAGTCCAACAATGTACATATATGTATAATTATGCCTATTTATGTTTCTATAGCTACCTATATACCACCATACCACCATTTATCTGTATCTAGATTGATATAAGAAACCAAATATTATATATATTAGATTAATTTAGTTACGTATATAAAATAGCACTGTGTGTGTGTGTGTGTGTGTGTGTGTGTGTGTGTATTAGGTATAGTTACCACCACAGTTTAGTCAGTGAAACAAATCTGAAAACATATATTGCAATGACTTCATTAGAGAATGAAGTTTATGGAGTTTTTACTGGGTTATGTGGGGCAAAGTTCCTCAGAGTTCTTTTCTCCTATTTCTTTGTTAAGGATGGTCAATGAGACATTTCATGTGACTTGGTCATACTGTCCTGAATGTGTCTGATCTCCTCTGATCTTGGAAGCTAAGCATGGTTGGGCCTGATTAGTACTTGGATGGGAAATTTGGGAGTTGAGATAAGGCACCAACCAACTATTAACCTCTGAAGATTTCAAGTTTATGCAAAATGAGAGCCAAAAATAGAGATAATGCAAAATGAGAGCCACTAATATCTGTATGAAGGTACTTCATTTAAATCTACAAATTTCTTTCAGAACTGAAGCCTGAAAATATTGAGTGTTTTATTCCTTCCTTTATTATTCTTTTCTGAAAATACAGAAACAACTTACACTTTTGATTTTATATCCAACTTGTTTAGAAACTTTTGTTATACAAGGAAGGCACTTGTTATGTTTGGTTTAAATTTCAATACTGTTTATTCAGAGTTCCAAGGTATTTATTATTTAGAGAGAAAAAAAAATTATAAAGGCACATTCTGAAACTCTATATTATAGTTACATAATAGAATTTACATTTCTAATAGTGTGTTATTTGAAAACTGAATTGTTTTAAGATAAATTGCCGTATGTTGTAGTGATAGGTTTTATAACTTCTGTTGACTTTCTTTTGCTTACTCAGTAGTCAGACACACCTGGCAGCTCATTTGTGTTGATGACATTTCTTAATAACTTCCCATTATTTCAGTCATGAAACATGGATATTTGCACACTTGTGAGCTTTCAGAAATATTTCCAAGTGGTGTTTCTGGTTTCCTTGTTTGATGACAACCAAGAACGTCCTAAGGAAATGACCTTATGTGTCCAGTCAGCTGCTCTGAGTGATGAGAGATTTTCTGGTAGAAAGATGAAAAGTGTTCATGTTTCATGTAATGCATATTGCTTATTGAATAAATCAGCTTATATGATATACTTTCTATGAAGGTAGTCCTTACTATCCAAACGTCATAAGATGAATATATAGACATTTCAAACATCATTGAAATTTTTAGCACATATAGTCAGCAAAATGGTTTATTCATAATTTTATATATTTAACTTATAATTTAAATTTACATATAAAATTATGTACATATTTAAATATATACATAAAATTATTTTGTAATAAATATTTTTTCTTACAATGACTCTTCAAGCTACCATTTTCCTTACTATTTAGGTAAATACTACATTTCAAATTATATAGGCTTTCACAGATATGTGTATGGATTTGATTGTGTTAATGATTTTACAGATATATATTTACAAGCTCTTCAAAATGTATGCATGAAGCATGTGCAGATTTTCTTTATTTCACTTCTACTTCAATATAGCTCTTTATTTTTCTTTTGTGATAGTTTCTGAGTAGTAAAAAGAAATACCAGCATCTAACAATGTATAAATGCATGTCACAGTAATGTAAAAAGACTTATATAATTCCAAACTACCTTTTAGGAAGAATATGATTTCAATAATAATTCTTTTTTTTTTTTTCTTTTTAAAGGTAGGGTCTTCAGACTGACCTGGAATTCACTATGTAGTCTCAGGGTGGCCTCAAACTCATGGTGATCCTGCTTCCCGAGTGATAGAATTAAAGGCGTGTGCCATCACACCTGGCTTCAATAATATTTTTTAAAGATGACACCATTTTACACAGAAATTTTAGCAGATCACTTGTTTTCTAAGTTTCTATGTATCACTAAGCCATTCTGCCTCTAGCCAGAATTCAAAACTAGGGTGTTAACAAACATGAAAATCACACTAAGTAGAACATAGGTCAGACATATCTTTAGTGTTCCTGAAAATCAACATTAATTTAGCTTCTAGTAGACAACACTGCCTATAAAAATGTTGTTCTTTTACTAGGAACATGACTTATTTTCCACTTATATTTTCTTTTTGTTTTTCTTGCTGTGAAAATTATCTCTTATGATAAGGAAATTGAAAATTTTATTAAAAAGAACATATGGAAAGAAATATTTCATTGAAATTTTCTTTCTTTTTTTTTCTGAGGTCTAGCAAAATAAATATTTAGGAGAAAGTTTTCAAGAGAACAAACTTCAAAATTTTTGTTGAGTTTAGAAAACTTTTTGTTTTGTTTTGTTTTTCAAGGTAGGGTCTTGCCCAAGCTGACCTGAAATTAGTCTCAGACTGGACTTGAACTTACAGTGATCCTCCTGCCTTGGTCTTCCAAGTGCTGGGATAAAAGGCATGTTCCACCATGCCCTTCTAATTTTGTAGTTTTGTATTTGCTTAAAATTTTCTTCTTGTTTCCCAAATAATTCTATGTTCAAATTTACAGTCTAAAATTCATGGAATTTTCTTAGCAGAGTACAAAAGCATTCATTGTTCAGCATAAAATTGTACAAGACCAAAGGATTAAATCTTTCTTTGCAAATAACTCACTCTCTTGAGAATGTAGAAAGCATTTTTCTTCTTTTCATCATTATGGTTATAACTTCTTCACAGTCCATGCTCTGGGAAACTAATTTATCCCAAATGTTTATACCTTTAAAAATTCACAAAAGATGGATATTTTACTTTATACAGGCATTGTCCACACTTTGTTATTGAAAGCATGCATTGAAGTTGGAAAATGAATCTTCTTTTATTTCTATAATTATGCCCATAGAAACCAAGTCATCATTTTTATATCTCTAAACCTTGAATAAAAGTAAATGCAGTGGGTTGAATTCTTGAAAAAAAAATATCCAGCACATTTTCAGACAAAAGAAAGTAAATTTAAGTTTCAGGATACAAATCTTTTAATGTAATGTAGAAATGTTTAGGAGGTCTTTGACAAGATTATATTTTTCAGAAGAGCACATAAAAGAAAAAAATGTTGTATTTGGTCAAGTTGTTTTCTTGGAAAATAAATAAACAAGACTGCTTCTGACAAGAGTTGGGAAAAGTAGAACAAATTCAAATCCAAAGCAGCTTCAGAGTAGAGGCATCGGGATAAATCTCAGTGAAGGTCCCATAAAAATCATCATGAACTGTGACTTTAAGGGCCCTCTGTACCTAATCAAAAACTGTTACTAAATTTGCTCTACTGGATTTCTCTCTTTAACACTGATCAATTGAATATTAGACTGTTCACTGTTTGTGTGATGAGTGAATAAGGGTGATTCACAGTGCTTTGTCATTTGTTATCTCCTTATAAAAACTAAAAATGTATAGATAAAAATCTATAAAACTTAACATTTGTTTCATAAAGAAGCTAAATTTAATTTTTGACTACTATGACAGCCAATCAATTTATGCTTTAAAAACATCTACTTAGGCAAGTAAGCATGGGGATAGCTTAACAGCCTAGGACTCTCCTTGGTTTAAGCTAATGATGCACTTTCAATCTGACACTGCAACCTTCCATGAGCTGCACAGTCAACCTGAGTCAATGTTGTTGACATCTCCTTTTCTGCAACCCTGTGGGAACGCTGTTGTGACCAAACACATCTTAGAACTAAAGGGAATGAGGTGATTCACACTGAGCTTTTTTGGAGGACATGCAAAATACAGAAATTATGCCCTTTCAATAAGAATTTAGGAAACCTCTCCTACCCACCACCATATGCCTATGCATGACCAGAAAGGATATGGGCAGTGAGCAGAAGCTTATACCAAAGCCTGACAAAGCAGAAAACCGTGCCCTACCCTATGCAATCAACTACTTCTCCTGGAAAGTGTAAAAGGAAGTCCAGGCAATAACCCAGAGCTCTTGAATCCTTTCCTCCAGGTAACACACTGTTCCCTTATAGCATAACCAATCCTGACTGTCCCTTTAGGTAAACCTCTGGCTGCTGTGCTATCTTAGCAAGCTTTTTCAATAATTTAAATACAATACTACCAAATTGAATATTTAGGTACAAATCTAACAAAGAAGACATAAAATATATATTATAAAATTCTGATATGCACGACCCACATTCCCCAACATGGAGGGTCCCTATGGAGGGGGAGGGCAGGGAGGAGGCTAAAGATGGTACCATCATGGCTATATACACACTATGTACATAACTAATAAAAAATAACAAAAAAGAAATCAGAGGAGTAAATAAGTTGAGAGAAGCTCTGTCAACATTTCACTTCTTCCCAATCTGATTTATGGATACAAAGTAATGCCAATCAAAGTCTGAAAAGGTTATGCTATGAATATTGATATACTTATTCTAAAACTTATGTACAGAGAAAACAGACTTAAAATAACTAATGGTGTAGGCCGTGAGTAGCCATGTAAACCATTTACATGACAACTGCCAGTTGGGACAGAAGCAGGTACTGAACACTGTGCATTATGCTAGAAGACTAGCTGGGAATCTGCAGGTATCAGTATGTTTAAGAAATTGTAGGAAAAAAAAAAGATAGGATATTGACTCTTCACAGTGACCTGGTCAAACAGCATGCTATCCTGCTGGAGTTGCCTAGCCTGCTTAATATATGTCTTTTCTGGCTTTAGAGTGTGATCTTAGGACCCTCCTCTTCTAATCCCTATTTTTTGATATTCTCTAATAAGAACCCATGTAGACTTCAGCATGATTTCACAGTCGTATTTCTTCTGCTTTCCCACAGACTGTGACCTCTCTGGAACTCCAGTTCACTCCAGGTATGAACTGATTAGGTACATTCTTTTTTCATTCATCTATGTGAAATGAAAACAAGAAGGAATATGGAAGGGGAAGATAAAAGTATGTGATTTCATGACGTATAATAGTCATGTAGCAACCTATATAGCATGTGTTTGGAAAAAATTGACAAGTCAATGAAAAAAAATGTAGAGCACAAAAATAAACACAAATATAGAGAAGTGAGATCCTGGAATAGTGAAAACAGGCCTGTGACCCCAGAATTCAGGAATAGGAGTTCAAAATCATTATCAGCAAAATAATGAATTTGAGCTAACCTTGACTACAAGAGAATCTGTCTCAAACTAACAACAAAGAAGAAAATGAAATATGAATTGAATGCTTGGAAAGGAGCGAGCGCCACACTATGGAGAATGGATCATATATTCAATAGATGGTGCTAGAATGACTTGATATCCACAAGCCAAATATAACATAGATGCAAACTTTATATATTTTATAAAACTAACATAAAACAGATCATAGGAATAAGTACAGAAAACACAAAGTCATACTAATAAAAGATCCATAGGAGAAGAACCACATAACCTGAAATCTGCAAATACCGGATGTGTCCCAAGCCCATGATTAAGAGCAAAATAATTGACAAGCCAGCATTCATTAAAATTAATGTTTTCTTCTTTGTGGGAAAGACTGTCAGAAGAATAAAAAGACAACATACAAGCTGGGAGAAAATTTTTACAAAGTACATATCTGATAAAATTCTGTTACCAAAATTATCCAAAGCACTCTTAAAACTCAACAATAATTCAATAAAACTGGCTTAGAAAATGAAATGGGCTCAAGGCTTTAACAGACATCAAAGAATAGTCACAGATGGAAATGAGAACAGAAAAATATTGTCTATTTCTTGTCCTTAAATGAGTGAAAAATTTATTTCCATGCAAAAATTACCCACACATGTTTATTACACAATTACCAAAACTTGGAAGCAATTAAGACTTCCTTCAGTGAATGAGGGAATTATCAAACTGTTATAAAACCATAGTGTCATTCAATACAAAATAAAACAACCTACCTAGAATTCTTGAGGTATCACCATGCAACTGCACAATTTTATATTCTCAGGAGCAAAGCCCAAGGGTTCTTCCAGATTCTTTTCAACGTGGGTTATTTCCAAATATTTTAATAGTAATGCATGAGAAGTTCTATCTCACTGTGTTTTTAAAATTGTGTAGATTAGAATTATATATTAGTGTTTTAATATTTTGGCTTTTTTTTTTTTTTTTTTTTTTGTTCTTCGAGGTAGGGTCTCACTTTAGCTCAGGCTGACCTGGAATTCTCTGTGTAGTCTCAGGGTAGCCTCGAACTCAGGCTGATCCTCCTACCTCTGCCTCCTGAGTGCTGGGATTAAAGGCGTAGGGCACCACGCTGGGCTCTGTTTGCATTTTTTTTTTTTAATTTTGCCTACCAAATAGATAATTTTTTTTGGTTTATTTTTATTTATTTATTTGAAAGTCACAGAGAGAGAAAGAGGCAGATAGAGAGAGAGAGAATGGGCACTCCAGGGCTTCCAACCACTGCAAATGAACTCCAGACGTGTGTGCCCCCTTGTGCATCTGGCTAACGTGGGTCCTGGGGAATCGAGCCTTGAACCAGGGTCCTTAGGCTTTACAGGCAAGCATTCAACCACTAAGCCATCTCTCCAGCCCATCTGTTTGCATGTTTATAAGACTAGTGGTGTTAGGCAATTTTCACACATTTATCAATTATTCATGTTCTTGAAGAAGAGTCTGCCCATGGTAAGTACTCATTTAGAAATTTTATTATTGGGGGCCCCCACTATTTATAAAACATACTTTTTTTTGACTTGTTTATAGATTGTTTGGTTTTGAGATTCCTTATTATAGGCTAAATAAGAGGCATTTACCTATTTTCAGCTATTTTCTCTCAGTATATAAATTTTCAACCTCCTACTAGTCCTTTATAAGGAGGTTAGGGACTTGCTTTCCAATAGGTGAGTTGCACAGGAAGAGACCACTAGTACAAAAGAGGGCAAGGTCCACAGGTACAGAAGGTTAGAGGGCAGGTCATGCCAAAATAGAGAATCCTATCAATGTTACTTTATTAGTAAGTAGATCTTTTACAATATTTTTGCTAAGGACTGTGGCCAGTAAGGTTCAATTTGGACTTTTCTTTCTTTTTACTTTTATTTATTTGTGAGAGAGAGAAAGAGAAAGGTGTACCAGGGCCGCCAGCCACTGCAAACAAACTCCAGACACATGTGCCACCTTCTGCATCTGGCTTACATGGATCCTGAGGAATCAATTCAGGGTCCTTTGGCTTTGCAGGCAAATGCTTTAACCTCTAAGCAATCCCTCCAGTCCAGGTTGGATTTTTCTATTGAATCCTAAATATGTCCATAGAGGAAGACGTACTACATTTGATATACATTCCAGGGGATGAGGCATGTGAACACCGAGGCAGAGTCAGGAGTGATATGTGCAGGAGTCAGGAATGAAAACAGCCTGCACTATCTGGAGGAAGCAAGGGCTGACCTTTCCAGCCATGTCCCTGTAGGAGTCATTTTCTGTAGAACTCTGTTTGGAATCCAGGAAAAAGGATTTCAGATTATCTCCTCTAGAATAACAGGAAAGCAAATACCTTTGCTTCAAGCATATCTGTGTGGAAAATTGGGCGGCTACTGGGCACTAATGCAGAAGAATACATTAAGCAGGTCTGAGGGATTACCGACCAGTTACAGAGAGGAGCCACTATAGGAAGTACCTTCTCCAGAGCTTTTGTTTGTTTGTTTCTCTTTCCAAACTTAATTTCTAAAGGGTTATCGGTATTCTCCTGGCATAACTCCCCTCTTCCACTTTACCCAAAACCTACTCCATTTATCTTCTCACCTTTCCCTTCATTAAAACTGCTACTGTCAGTAATCCTGCACCATAAACAAAGGTTAGCTCCAAAGGATAAAGTCTCAATTGCAAAACCTGAAAGTAGAAAAGACATCATTGGAGGAAACACAGGAGAGAGTTTCATGATGTAGGAATGAGTAATAATACATTTGTAAGGTATGATCCCCAAAGCACAGGTAAATAACAGGCAAAAGATTTGTCATCAAAATTAAAAACTTTTTTTTTGTGCAGCAAAGGAAAAATCATCTAGGTAAAGAGGCAGCCAATGGAAAAGGCAACAATATTAACTAACAAACAATGGATAAGGGATTAATGCTCAAAATATACAAATACCACAAAATTCTTAGCAAGTAACTAAACCATAAAATAAAATGGTAAAATATGTTAATAGTCATTTCTCGAAATAGGAATGACCTGGACCTTACCTCTGTTTGAGACATGTTCACTAATTGTGTGTTGTGTGTGTGTGGAGGTAGAGTTTGGAGAGAAGGTGTGAAAACAATCTGCTCAATTATTCATAAAACTAAATCTACTCTAAAAATAAAATCTATTTTAAAAGATAACTATTATTTGACTTCCTTCATTAGATAAAATTTTCAGATATTTAGACATTGAAATTTGAATGATGGTAGCCAGGGACATAATTGGGAGGGAACATGGGAAATTTCTTTGTTTTATGAATATAGAAGTAAAGATTTACAAGACTCAAATTCCAGAGACTTATGTCAGAATTAAGTATAGTTAATTATACTGAAGTACATAGTGAATTTAATGGATTACTCTATAAGCAGATATGGAGTCTGAAACATGAATGATTCAAATGTTCTTAGTAGTGAGTAGGAAGGTGAGTTTTGTTTTTTAAGATACTGTTTTATAATGAAACATCATCAGCAATCATTCAAGGGAGAGTAAAGGTTTGTATTTTTTTTTTCCCTTGGCTCATGTTTTTTGATGTTGACTCCAAAATCAGACAGACCTTTATATTTTAGCCACTATCGAGAGCAATATAACATAGTGTGAGCATGTGGTAGGAAAAAAAAAAAAAAAAAGCGTATCACAAACCACAAAGCAAAGGGAGATGGAGGAAGAGAATGCTGCCCCACGATCGTCTTCCAGAGTATGGGTCAATGACATAACGAATCCCAGTAGTCCCCACCTGTCACAAGTTATACCATTTGCCTGGGATGCTACCCCGTAAACTATGGCATGAAGACATGGACCTTGGGGACATATTTCATCTGTAAATTACAGAAAAAAATAAATATTCAAATATAAGGCCAGGTGTGGTAGCACATGCCTTTAGTCCTAGCACTTGGAGGAAGAGATAAGAGGATCGCCATGAGCTCAAGGGCACCCTGAGACTACATATTGAATTCTAGTTCAGCCTGGGCTTGATTGAGACCCTGCCTCAAAAAAATGGGAAATATTCAGGTATAAGGTTAAAATATTTGTAATAGAAAAAAGATAATATGAAAGATGACTATATTATGTTGACAATGGGATGATAAGAGAGGAGAAAAAGAGAAAAACACTCATAATTTCATATTTTATCACATAGACACATGAATGTTCTGTGAGAGGTATGAGCAGAATGATATAGATTTGTTCTAATATGTAATTTTGTTCAAATTAATAAGCAGTTTAACAAAGACGTATACTTTTTAGTCTATTCATTGATCTTTTCCACAGGAAGTTTTAAATTTAAAGTTACTCTAACAAATACTAATGATCATAATGTCTGAATGAAAGTGTTTGTAAAAGAACATTACATTTTAGCTGATTTGAGGTATTTACACTTCATTAACCATATCATTTTTACTACTAAATATTATCTACTATCTACTTTTTCTTATTTAGAAAATAGTTCTTAAATATAGAACTTAGTTATATTTTGTTAAATATTGTTACCCACAGCTATTTTGGCCCTAATATTATGGCATTTCAGGATGCATATTACCAAATTTAAAATTCAGCCTGGGTTTCGATTTTAGTGTGTACTCTGATGTTCTTATGTACATTTTAAAATACATATGAGTAAAATGTGCCCCCAAAATTTATGTGAATTCTCACCTAGATATTCTTATTTGTTACTCAAAAGCTTCACTGATACACTATCAAACAGGACCATGGAATAAAGCACTAATAGTTGGAGATATTCTTCAAAGATATCTCAGAACATCAATCATAACAAATGTAGGCTCTTCAAAAGGAATGCATAAGAGGATATAAAAGAATGCAATATATTTGTGGAGAAAATTATATATATATAATGACTTTCATTCTACATTTTTCTGTCAAATAATTTGTTGACTGCTTTTATTTCTTTTGCCATCCACAGTACACATGGATGGCAGGAAGAAAATTCAGATAAATGGAATGAAGTATACCATCCTTATTCTGCACCTAAACTGATTCCATGGTCATCATTCAGATTTGTTTCTTACTGTAAGAGCTGACAGGGCTTCCTTCACCGGTGAATGGAAAGTACAGAAACTCTGAATCTGGACATCCAAGTCATACTAGCAGTGCCAACTCATGGTGGTACAAAGGAGAAGTAATTCTGAGTTCTTATTTTGTTGCTTTACTGTGAAAATAAATTTAAAAAAAATAGTCTTACCTGATTGCCCTAAAAAAAAAAAAAATTCAACATACCCCATAAGATTTCTGATCCTGATAATATCTTTCATTCCGCTCAAACTTAACTACTGAGCCATCATTCCAGCCCCACTATTTCTCTCTCACAAGTGTTTAAACCTTGAAATATATGCATTTTTATTTCATAATTTGGTAACATTACGTATGGTAGATGAATTAATCAAAGGAGTCATAATTGTATTATTTGCATAGTAATGACCTGATAAATTTTAAAATATGTAGTATGATATAAAAATACAGTGTTATCATTCCTATCATCAATAAAGCAACATGGTGGTGTATAATAACTATATTTTAAAAGACCATGTAATTTATATAGCAAATGAATCTGAGTATCACTTTCTCTCATCTTATTAGAAAATTATGCAATTGTGTCTCAACTGAAGATTTTTCTGTCACTGTAAACATGCTTTGGATTATTGAAACTAAGCATAAACTAGTACATCCAGAATTATTGTTGTATAATTTCTAATGATAATTCAGTATGTCTATGAAGCTAATCCATAGTTTTAAAGCTGTATTTTGTGCATTATTTCTTCCCTCAGCATCATGTATAATTTTACTTAATTTTAAGACTACAGAATTTTTAAACCTATATTTTGGCATCTATATAAGATATAAAGAGGTAAAATGAATGTGACGAATTATAAACTTAAGTTTATCTAGGTTAAGTGAAAACATTAAACTCAGTTAAATTAATATTTGGCAAAAAATATTAAATATAAAATTGGGAAAATTTTAAATTAACAGTTTGCAATTGAATGAGAGTATTTTTCTTTTAATCTTGTGGAATAGAATCACTGGATATAAAATAATTTGAGGAACACAGGATTTTACTCATTTTTAGGGACAAAGATAAATTATCTACATATTTGAAAAACTGTCAAATAAACTAGTTATAACATCAATGTCAACATCCAAGAGCTTAAAATATTTTAATGATTTGTGATATTTCTTTTAACTAAAAAAAATATCAAAATAACTTGTTTCAGGGTCATAAATAATGGTATATTGAGACTTAAGTAGAGGTTCCTTATAGTAAATCAATGTAGTTTTATTTTAAAACGGGTATTTAAAGCATTGGATATATAATTCGGTCAATTTTGGAGGACACAAAATTTTCATCATTGTGTCAACACACTGAGAGATTAGGGAGGAAAATATTCTTTGAATCCATACTGTTTCTGGAATTTTTCTTTTTGATAAAAGTGAACAAGGAAATCTGTAATAAAATCTTTCTTGTTCAATATCATATATAAAAATATTGTTGGCCAGAATTCTACATAAATATGCTAAGGTTCCTTCTTATAGTAAGGTGATTAATTCAGAAACCACAAACATTTTGAGTATCCATATTTTATGAATAGAGGCTTATTTTCATTTTAATTGCTTTAAAAGCTTAAAAGTATATCAGTTAAGTCTGAAAATCCAAATTTAAAAATAACTAGGAAATATGGTCAAAGTAATCACAGTGATTCAAACTATATCACTGCAAAATCTCCTTCATTTCCTGTACTGTAAGTATAATCAGATTGTTTGTTAAACTATAAATACCACTTAGCTTAGTGATAAAATCTGAAAAAGGAATGCTAAGTGCATGAATGAAACAACTTTATTTAGGAAAAATGAAAATATTATGAATATAACAATAGGTATTTTTTTGTTAGCAGGTGTAACTATTAAGATTTAAAGAGACATTAATATTTTTATTACTGAGAGATTTAACAGATATAATGGTACTTTGATATATCTGAATTAATTTATTAAATCAAATTTACATATTTACATATTTTCTTTCACAATCAGCTCACTCCTATTAAAGGGGAAGAGTTTTAGATATATTAATAAAATATATTAATAAAGTAATGAAAACTGGACATTTAAATGTGATTTAAAAGTATGGATAAATTTTAAAAAATCATTAACCCAGTAGTATAGTGCCATATCTTGTCTTTTCCTGGCTTATGAAAGTAGGCCAAGCATTTCTATTTCATTCCTTCACAAAACATTAGAGTTTACTTTCTAGAGGGAGAATCTCATCACTTCTCTGTACAAACCTTGCTTTCAACATAGGTTGTAAGGTAAAGGAGAATGATATACTGAATTTAGATCTACTAATACAGGCATGGGTTACTATTATATTATTCTTATTAATATAATTATTCTTTATTATTCTCTTATATTACTCTTATTAATCACCTCTATGAGTAATAGCACAATGTCTTTGCATCCAGGCATGAAGACAAGGACAATTTATTTCACTTACCATTTTGTTTCCAATACTACTCAATTCTTACTAAAGAGTTGTCTTCCCAGGGTGCTTCATTGTGGCCAAGCCACAGTGCACACTCTTCTTTACCAAGACAATTTACAATGATGAACCTCAAGGGTTGTTGCTCTCTGCCAATCTACAACTCGCTCTATCTCACCCCAGATCCTAAACATAGTGCTCCAACTCTTGCTAATAGACCTTTCCTCTTCCAGTTTTTTTTTTTCTCATAATATTTAAAGCCCCCAAAGTTTTCTGATGTTATTTAAACGTATTCTAATTCTACTTTAGTTACCATTTTCTCAATAGCTACCTTAACATGTAAAAACATGGTTGTTAACCCTACATATTTATATTCAATCTATACCCTACAATACAGCAAGGACCCTATTATTAATCTTAAGTTATTGATCTTATATATAAACTATGTAACCAACCTCTCAGGAGCACTGATGTTCAGTAAAGCAGTATTTAACTCTTTGCATCACCCACTGCCTCTCCACTATCCATAAAAAAGATGGGGGAATCTAAAGACCATTAGAAAGAAATACAGATTTTATGGAAGATTTTAAATAAATTAAGGGGGCATCTGTAGCTTGACTTCCATCATTTTACTAAGTTTTTTTTTTAATTAATTAGTTTTGTACTCAGCAAATACAATAAATTTGGTACCATTGTTAGGCTCATTCATGTCCTAGCCCCTCCCCCCGCCCCTCCTTGTTGAGGTATATGGGTCATGCATTGTGGAGTTACCCACAGTTATGGGTAGGACAAATGTTTCTGCTATCATGACCCAACATGTGGCTCTGACATTCTTTCTTCCTCCTCTTCTGCAAAATTTCCCTGAGCCACGTTGGGTTCATTTTTGGTCTGCTTCAGTGATGAGGTGTTGGGGGCCTCTGGGTCTCTGGCTCTCTGATTTGGTAGGAGTTGATTTTTCTCTGTGTTGATCTTCTTCACCCTTGTGCTGGTACCAGGTACGTCAAGAAAACAGCATCCTTGCTTGTTTAGCCAATTTTTCTTCGTTTCAGCCGGGGGCCCTTTTGAGGTATGACAGCGTGGCTCTCTCCTTAGGATCTTCAGTTTTAGTTTTGTGAGCCTCTCTTATTCGGGTACCACCTAAGTTGTGTGATTTCTGTGTTCATGTGAATGAACTGTACTTCAGTTGGGGCCCTGATGACAGATGAAAAGAAAGATTCCACACCCAGCAGACATTTAAGTGGGTGCTGGGGATCTGACCTCAGGTACTCATATTTATGTGTCAAGCATGCTATTCACAAAGGCAGCTACTCAGCACCTTGACTATGTCTTATGTGCATCACATGAGTGTCCTGTAAGTGCCTCATTCTTATCATGCTTTACTACAGCTGATTTTGATAGTGCACTCTTTGTATTGTTTTTAAAGATCTTGTTTTTATTATTTATTTATTTGTTTATTAGAGACAGAAAGAGGGAAGGAGAGAGAGTGTGTGAGAATGGGTGCACCAGGGACTCTCGCCAGGGCAAACGGACTACAGATGTGAGCACCCCCTTGTGCATCTGGGTAATGTGGGACCTGGAGAATTGGACGGGGGGGTCCTTAGGCTTCGCAGGCATGCACCTTAACCACTAAGCCACTCTTTGTATTTTTTTTTGAGTATTTTATTAAGACTCTTGTTTGTTCTGCAAATTTTTGTCCACTCATCTACTAACTGGAGTGAAAGTCCCTGCAGTGCCATAATAAAGTGACCTTTTCAGATGCATCTTATCAATATTTTTAGGTTGATCATTGATATTTTTATGTTTATCGATGTGGCTTTAGTGTATATATTTTTCAAGGGGACTTTGCCTACTAAGACAGATAAAGTTCACATCATTACTTCAGGTACTATCAGCTCATCTCTTCATTCTGGGAGTTCTAAAACTTGTAAATTTTGAGTGTAGCTCATTACACTTTAACATGTACAAACTGATAATATCAAAAATATTTAAAAGAGAAAACTTGTCTTGCATCTTCTAGCAGTTCACATCCCATTACTGGGACAAAGCACTGACCAAAAGAAACTGATGAGAGGGGAAAATTTACTTTAGTTTACAGTCTTGAGGAGAAGCTTCATGATATCTGGGAAAAGCATGGCATGAGCAAAGGCTGGATAAAACCACCTTGCCACAACAGGTAAACAACAGCAGTAAGAAAGTGAGCCAAATAGCACTGGTAAATTGAAGGCTAATAAAAGCAAAGGTCTCCCTTCTAGAGACACACCTCCTCCAGCAAGGCTCTACCTCCCAGATGGCCACAAGCTGCAGACCAAGCATACAGAACATGATGTTATGGGGAACATCAGGTTCAAATCACCACACATGTGTTGAGGCTTCTCTCTCCACACTTGGTCTTTCATACTTTGCTGAAAGGGCAGTAGGGTAACACAAGGGCCATTGGTCATTGTCATGCCTAGGAGTAAAATGCATAACTTTAGGGTTCATACTTTCTGCTTGTAATACACATATCTGCTTTGTACGTGCAGTTAGAGAATCACTTCCCTATTAACTTCACTTTACAAGGGGAAATCTAGAAAACAGAAATTAGTAGGCTAATCTGTAGACCTTGCCATTGTAGATAGGTCTCCAGTTTGTGGCTGTTACTCAACCTCTCTGCCTAGAAATATTCATTCAAAATTCCCCTTGACCTCATGTTCCTTCAGTAGTTTTTTGTTACTTACCCATTAGAATGACCCATGCCATCATTACTGAGGACTCTAAACCCATGACAAGCCATAAGTCTTCTCAAAATAAGGTTGTTGTTCATCTCCAGTATCAGTTACAGTGTCCAGTGAGGAATATGGAAGCACCAACTGTCACATGAATTTCAAGTAAGTTTCTCTGTCATCATTATAGAAAAACAAGTATCCAATGCCTGTAGGTGGAAGTCAACTATCTCTCTAAGTTTATAGCAATACATTTTCTCAAGTTGTTTCTTCCTGGTCAGATGTACAGTGTAATCTACAAGAGAACATAGTTTGTAGGCCAGGGAGATCCTTTTCATGCTTCTTTGGTAATAGGAAAGCACAATCTTATAACTTTAGGGAGAAGCACAAAACCCCGTGATAAGAGGCATAACTGGATAAGTCTTTATGTGATGCTTTTGGGTCTCAGACCATTACTCTCTTTCTTTCAGGCTAGCATATGATGCAGTTTCAATCCTAATGTATCTGAGAAAGATGGAGAGACTCATTTACTGCTGAAATTTTGCTCCACATAATCAGACTTCCACAGTGATGAGTTGATTTTATATTTATACAATTTTTTCCCTATTTGTTGCAGTGAATTTCTACAGGCACGTCTATTCATGTGACAATTAAAGTCTTACAAGTAAACATAAACCATACTATAAATCTTTCAGGAGAGGCTAAAATTGGAGGGCTTAATTTTGATATTATACTTTCCATTCAAGTATGTTTTAATGGCTTGAAACTTTATTTTTATACATTAATACATAGTTTTTGAATTTAAAATGAAATTAATGCCCTGAGTGATAGCTCAGTTATTAAAGGTACTTGCTTCCAAGCCTGATGACATGAGTTTTGATACTTCTTAGTAGGTACCAACCAAAATCCAGTTGCAAAATGTCACATGCATCTGCAATCCTGCTGTGTCATCAGCAGTGAGAGGCAGAGCCAGGAGAATCTGGAGTCTTACAGGCCACTTAGTGAGATGTTTGCATCAGAAAAGCAATAACAATTGAGAACTTGTCTCAAACAAGGTCCAAGGGGAGAACAGACACCTTGCCATTGTTCTCTGATCACCAGAGGTGCCACGGCAAGCACACACACATACCCACGCAGATACACAAATAAAAATGGAATTAACATAAAAAGGTTTTATTGCCTTTTATGTCTGAACTGGGTTCACCAATCTGTGGTGGATGTCTCCCATGCCCACTTTACAGAGGTGATGCAAAGCCAGATGCATACAGATGGCTCAGGACCATAAAGTATTAAACAATTGATAATGGATACTTTATGTGATTTAAGGCCCACAGAAAATCAAAAGTGAAGTTATTGAAATGAAAAAAAGCCATCTGTTATTGTTCAAAATTTTTACAGCCATTGTTAATGAGATAAAGCACTGGACAGTCTCTTATTCTCAGGACTTCGATCAGTTACAGATTTCTGCTTTGACAATCGCTCAATGCCAAAAGAGAGCTGCACTAGTCTATAGGTGTGAACATAAACATTTAGAAGGAAATTTAATTACATGGCCAATAAGCAAAGCATCAGTAGTACACACCCTTTAGGACATGCGAGCTCCTCAGTGATAGGCTTTGGAAGCAGACATGGATTTCCTCCTATGGGAGTGAGCCTCAGATGCAGCAGTTACATACCTCCAGCACATTCATGCAACCATTGCACTTGTCATATATTTCCTAGTAGTTCAGGTCTGCAGAGTTCAAGATCCATATCTAGGTGAGATTGCTGATGCCAGTCCTGTCCCAACAGCCTGCATAGCAGTTTTTCTCACTATAAGCCACAGAACATGTGGAAACTTGCTTCTCATTAAGAATTCCTAGATAGCTGTTTTCTTTAACCTACAATGTCAGTTCAATGAATAAAGCGATAGGTGGAACTCACTGATACACTCCATAGGTTCAGTTTATTAAAGCACTGCAACAGTGGTACAATGTGCAATCGTAATCAAAAATTACAAAATATCAAGGAACCGTAATTATAATATTCCAAGTATACAATAAAATTTAACAGGAAAAAATATGAATGTCGACATGTTGAGTACATTTTTTGAATCATTGTCTAACATACACTAACCAAAAGAAATGAGTATAAAAGATGTATCATTTCAAAACAAAAGTCAGCTTACATTATTTCTCATCATGTTATAAGTCTTAGTGTCTTAATAGCTTTAAAAAAAAAAAAAAAGGTGGAGACATTTGATCCTATTCTCAGATACAGGTCATGAAGAGTCATGAGAGTCCTGCAGGTAGGCTGACTTACAATATGGTCAACAATCCAGGTCAGCTGTACTAAGGTTCAAACTCTGAGTTAGCAAGCAAAATAATTTCAATGGTTTTGTGCCTTCATATGATAGAAAGGAAATTTTCCATCTTTTCTTTCTTTTATCCTATCTTACAAGCCTACCTTCATTAAACTGAGATGTGTAGTAAGATGATGCAATTGTGATTTTAATTATAAATTTTATAAGTAGACTTCATTGCAGTTATACTTATATTTGTCATTATAAATAGATTTGCTTCTTGTTAAAATTCTACCTACCCCCTGAAATCCACTTCATGTTTTTATAGTTAGGCACAGCATTTCATGATCCTTTCTTTATGTACATGAAGAAAACCCAAGAGAAAAAATGCACTGCTTAATAAACTTAACATGCATTGTGAAAGAAAATCAACTCACTTACTTTTCAACTGCCTTATTAAATAGTATGATAGGCAATGATTTTATTTGTATTCAAATGCTATACATATGTATGTCTGCACAAAATCACTTGAAACAAAGACTACACAAAAGTCACATATAGTGTTTATTATAGAATTTGGAGAATACTTTGTTCCATGGAAGGACAAATATCTGGGGCGGTAGATGGCAGTCTTGGTGTATTTTTATGACAGTGTCATAAAACTCCAATTTATCTTTTACCCAACATACTACATTACTCTGTACAGTTTTATAGGTCACTGTGGGAAGATATTGAATGTTAATTTGAAGGTTTTTAAAAATCTACACAATTTTGATTTGCATTTTATCTATGTATAAAAGGACTTTACATGGAGAAGCACAGGAGTGAGTGATATACGGTTTCTGATCTTTTACATCGGGTTGTTGTCACTAACACCTAGGGTCAGGAGTTGAGAATGAGCACCACGAATTGCTTTGAACTCACCAATTCTAAAATTCAAGTTACTGAGCTCTCTGAGGGTTTTCAACACACATTTCATAAAATAGCTGCTCAGCCTTTAGAAATCTCCTTGGTTTCTAGATATTCCTTGATACTGGGGCTAAATGCAACATATCTGTCATATTGCAACCTGTTTGTCACTATGTTATGGGTACCTTAAGGAATATGTTTCAACAAGTAACTAGATCTTGTAAGAGAGAGAAAATTAAAGCATTTGTCTTCTGAATAGTACCAAGGAGATGATTCCAGGAAATGCATAACAAAGAACACAGTAATCAGCTTATAGAAGGGGAAGCTATGTATTTAAAAGACAAGGAGATAAAGGGAAGTGAGGGTAAGTGAAAAGCCAGAACCAGGCACACTGGATTTTTGCTGTAGCTACTACAAGAATACTGCTTGATGACAATGCATAGCCTATTTCCTGCTGCATCTGATAATTTTAATCGTATTAGATTCATATTTCTAGTGCGCCACTGCACAAAAAAGCAAAAGAGAAAGTTTCAAACCTAAATTTTGTTTCTTCCTCTTTTCATAAAAAGATCAAATATCCACTGAAGTTAATAGCTAAAGAAAGTGCCAATTTAATCTCATCAAATTTCTGTGAGCACTTCCTGGCTGTACTAAGGCAATGCTAAGGTGTCACACCAATGTGTTGTCAATGCATGTTTCTGTATTTTCAACATAATGTAGAGGAATTCTGTGATATACCATAAATAATACTGAACGTAGGGGTATAATCAAAGAACTGTAGAAAGTTTTTCATTTGAAATACTTAAATTTGAACGTATATCACAAAATGATTGGGTACAAAACTTTTGGGGGTTTGACACTTGCTTTTATTTTTTTCCTTCAATGTCAAACCTAAGCAAATGATGACAGTTCATTTTTCCCCTCTAGTGTTAACTTTAAAACATTTTGTGATTTTTGAAATGTCTTTATACATTTACATAATTTTACACTAGAAGCCACCTTTGAAGAAAGTTATCACAGCTATTCCAATGACAATTTATAGCAAAAATATTCAAGTCAAATAACAAATAAATGACATATATTTATAGGAAGTTTTTTAAACAAGGTTTCTCTATTTCTTTAATATTTTATTTATTTATTTATTTATTTGACAGAGAAAGAGGGAGAGAGAGAGAAAAAGAGAGAGAGGGGGGGGGAGAATAGGTGCACCAGGGCCTCCAACCACTGCAAACAAACTCCAGATGCATGCACCTCCTTGTGCATCTGGCTAAAGTGGGTCCTGAGGAATTGAACCTGGGTCCTTTGGCTTTGCAGGGAAATGCCTTCACCACTAAACCTTTCCTCCAGCCCTAGGAGGTTTTCTATAATCAAAATACTTAAGATAAATAATGTTGAAAATCATCTAAAAGTAGCCAAAATATGTCTTTTTTTCCATGTTTCGGCGGGGGGGAGCACAAGCAAATCAAACAATTGATTTTTTTCTACATTTTTTTTTTCTTTTTTCTTTCTTTTGAGAGCATCTGACAATGTACCGCAAGCTGATCTTTGCTCTATGGATCCCTGGCTGGCTTTAATTGACAATATTTTTGTCTCAGTCACTCAAATGTTAGAGTTGGATGTGAGCTCCCAGCTGTCCTAAAACATTTGATTTCTTAATCATATACATAATGCAAACATAAAAGAAAAAAGAGGTTCACTTTTTTTGAAATAACTACTTAAATCTTTTACTTAGCAAAATATTTAAAATGTGTATGGAATAATTTTTGCAAAGGCAAAAATTTGACAAAGTTCATCCTCAGACTAAAAAAGTGTCTGATACACAAGAATACCATCTGAGGGAGACCTGGACATACACAGGTTAATGAAGAAAATAAATACTCATAATTGATCATTGCATAATTACATATAAATTTCTCATTAAAATTATTTTGAGGTTATACAAAAGAAACATACTTTTAAATGTAAAACCATTTCACAGGTATAAGTTGCCAAATGATAATCTTTTATATTTGAATATATCAAAACATATTTAAAGTATCATCTAGGGGCCGGAGAGATGGCTTAGCAGTTAAGCGCTTGCCTGTGAAGCCTAAGGACCCTGGTTTGAGGCTCGTTTCCCCAGATGCACAAGGGGGCACACACATCTGGAGTTCGTTTGCAGTGGCTGGAGGCCCTGGAGCACCCATTCTCTCTCTCTCCCTCATTCTCTCTGTCTGTCAGTCTCAAATAAACAAAAATAAACAAAAAAATTAAAATATCATCTATATGTTTTCTTTCTGAATTCGAGAATACATATATGTGAAAAAATTTAGGAGAACTCTAACATATGTAATTTGCAAAGATACTTTATATTTTTCCAACTTTATTTTGTGGATAACAATGACTTGTTGATTATTTTGCCACTGTTAGATAAAAATGGTTATAAATACCAGCTTGATCAAATTGATTAGAAGTATCCTTTAAGTCTTTAAATTATCTGCATATCTTTCCTGCTTTTTTTTTGAAGAAACTCATTAATACTGGCAAGTAAACTTGGAGATATTTTCCTCTCCTGCATATTTTTGAAGTTCTATTACTAGATTTTTAGACATTTAGAATTTCTTGTGCCCTTTTAGAAGCTGTAAATGTATAATTTTAAAATGATCTCTGGTGACCTTCTTTGCTTGGTATGAATGATGTAATCCCAAATTTCATTTGATAATTATTAATATGTCATCACTTTTTAAAAATTACTTAATGCGTTAGTGCCTTCATGTTTTAAGTTTCTGTATGTTGGTGTTAAATTGTACAAAGTTAAAGTTACACATTATAAATGTTACAGCAACCACTAAAGTAAGACACATAAGCACATGCCACATATATGCACATACACAAAGACTATTCATTCACAAGACAAGGCAAATTGTAGAATATATTATATAGAAATAGCATGTAAATAGTGCTTTCTATTTTTATTCAATGTGAAAGTCCTTTCAATAGATGAATTTGAATCATTTATATTTATTATAATTATGGATATATTGGGGTCCAATTACTAGCTTACCATTGATCTTTATTTTTCTTATTTAATTCTATGTCTGATTACCTTTTAAAAATTTGGGGGGTGGGCACTGGAGAGATGGTTTAGTAGTTAAGCACTTGCCTGTGAAGCCTAAGGACCCTGGTTTAAGGCTCAATTCCCCAGGACCCCCATTAGCCAGATGCACAAAGGGGCACACACATCTGGAGTTCGTTTGCAGGGGCTGGAAGCCCTGGTGCATCCATTCTCTCTCCCTCTCTCTGCCTCTTTCTCTCTCTGTTGCTCTCAAATAAATAAGAATAAACAACAACAACAACAAATTTTGGACAAGTCAATAGTTTTTAGTTTTTAGTATTTCTTGTGGACCCACATTCATTATTTAGAGTAATGGATTTCCGTGTGTTATGTACATACAACCATACAACATACACCAATTGTATCCAACCTCCCTCTAACCTTAACAACCCAAATTATCCTCCGAGGTAGACTTTCTTTTTAAGCTCTTATATATGAGAGACAATCTGTGATATTGCTCTTACCTACCTAGCTTATTATGTTTAGCATGGTACCATCAAGCTCTACCCACTTTTAAAACAAATGACGATGTTTTATTTTTTGTGGCTGAATAGCATTCCATTCTGTATATAGACTTCTATATTCCTTTATCAGTTGATGGACAGCTGTGTTGTTTGTATGCCATATAGCTTATCTCCTAGTTTGACTTGTGATGATTGACCCTTTTGTGTGTTGAGGTATATGTTGTGTGTGTTACTTTGGTGATCACTTTATGATTTCTAATGTGTAGTTTTAAGTTTACAATTCTACCTCTGAGTATTCATCTATGTGGTTTGTTTGGCTTCTGTTGGAAGCACAACACTGACACCTATATTTCTCCATCATGTATGTGTAATTTTTATTAACACAAAGTTGGTTTTGAAATTGTGGCTAAGTCATTGGTCAAAGGTCAAAAAAGGGTGCATGGCTCTGATTGGGATTTTAATCCAGGCTATTTTCCTTGTATATTCAAAGCCTTAACTAATGCACTTTGCTGCCTATATTAGCTTCCCCTAGGAAAAAAATAAGTAGAATATTTCTAGCAATCCTTGTCATTCATTCTTTTTCCTTACAGAGCTCTAAATTCAGTGCTTTTATTATGTAAAAGCTAAGGGATGGCTCAGATGGAAAACAGCTTCATCCTGAGGTATCTACCTGTTTCCATTCCAGTCACTCTGTGTCTGAGATTGAAGGGTTTAGGAAAATACAGAGTCCTGAATCATACTGAAGCTTTCATAAACCAGTGCTTAAAAGGACAGACTGAAGTTCCACACAACTCTTCACTCAAGAGAGGCAAAACAGCACTGATTGGAGCAGAAGTGGCAAGACTAATGCATTTTTGTTCTTAAAAGTGAAACGACAAATGGGTCTTTCAGCACTGTTAGTGAACACAGCAAGCAATTCAGAAACATTATTAGTGCGAGGTGGTTTATAGAAGCTGTTCCATTTGTCATTGGAGGTAGTCATCAAGGATCCGGAAAAAAAAAAAAATGACTTATGGCTGAGGTCCAGGATCAGTGGCCACATGTTCAGAGCAAAACCAGAGGCTTATAGGTGATAAACACCCCCACAAACAGGAGCATCAGCTCCTCCAAACTAGCAGGCCTTCAACTTGTGGTACATTTTGAAAGGAGCCAATCTTCCTTGGCCAGAAGTGGGGAACAAATGGAATTCTATAAATTATTTTCTCCAAAGCCCTAATCACTATGTTATATATAAATGTCAGTCCTAGTAAAAATTCCCTCAATGTAAACTTGGATGCTAATATAGTTTTTCTTGAGTGCTATTCAATTTCTAAGAAGAGAATTTCTCAGAAGTTATTATGGCAAAAAATGAAACCAATACTGAACCCAGGTTTTATATTGTTCTTGAAATGCCCCAGCAAGTAGAAAAAGATGAGAGAAATTATGGAACCTGCAGTAGCCACATACATGATGGGTTCCTGATATTTCATACTGAATTGACAGCTCACCAAACTGCCCAGTAGGCACTTCTCTTAATGTTCATACCCACATATTAATGCTACTCTCACTATTGGTTAGAGAAGCTTCTGTTCAGATAGCAGTGACCTTGGGATGACTCAGAAGGCACATGGTGCTGAGAAGAAGTGACAGAGGAGTGATCAGCACTGAAATATCTCTATCCCACTTTCCAAGGCTCAGAGTCCATTGAAGAAGATGTGGGGTCAAGAATGTAAGAGCCAAAGGAAGGATAGGACTCCTTCCAACGTGCTCCTCCAGACACAAAATGGCCTGGATATCCATGACCTTACAGTGCCTGACATTACCTACACAAGACCATCATAATAGGAAGAAAAGATTATGACATCAAAATAAATGAGAATCTGATTAAGAAGGGAAGGATATATGATGGAGAGTGGAGTTTCAAAGAGGAAAGTGGGGGGGGGGAGGAAGGGAATTAACATGGGATATTGTTTACAATTATGGAATTTGTCAACAATAAAAGAGAAATAAAACAAACAATAAAAAGGAAGGGAGATGACAGTGAAATGCAAGTAAATGAAGACTTTATTTTCAGGTAGACACAATTCATAACAAAAAAGTGAAAATTCTGAACTCCTGGTAGTGGCAGAGTACCATGAAGGGGCATCCATCAAATGGTTGCAGCTCTGAACCCTTGGCAGGACTGGGGGTACCAGCCAAGAGGAGCTCTACTGAAGTGAGAAATCTGAGGGCCCAGTGAGATCAAGGGCTGAAGGCTTCCACAGCAGCAGTCTTCACTGGAGCAGGAGCCAGGAGCTGCAGGTCCTGGTAAAGCAGGAGCCAGAGGCTGTGGGTCTCTTTCCAGGGCAGGGGTGAGTTCTGCTTCCAAGAGGAGGAACAGATCTGGACACCAAGAGTAGATAGGGTGGGAGGGCTCTTAAGAGCCAGGAACAGGTTATGGCATCGCAAGTTACATGGAGATCTTCGAGGCAGGAGTTGATCCTGGAACCACTGCACAAGTGTCCCCAAGTCCCGTGATCCCGAGTGTGAGAAAAACTGCCTGTGTGCAGAGGATTGCATCGACCCCGTCAGGCCCTGATTTTCTGGGCGCATGCAAACAGAGCGAAAACCACATGGATCAGTCAGGAGAACCTGTCAGCCTGGGCAGAGAAATCTAGGACTGAGTTTCCTTGTTGCCATGGTGACAACAGAGCAGGGCGCCTGGCTGTCAGAAAACACCCAGCAAAGCTGCCTGAACCAGGGGGAGTTTTCAGGCTCTGCGGCCCCTCCCAGTTTCATCCAATGTTTACCAGGCCTTTCACTAAATGGTGTGTATGGTTTTTGTACAGGTCACTTCCTTTATACAAGTTCATTTCCTTGTAAAAATTAATGCCTAAGTACAAAATTTTTATACAACTTTTACTTTCCCGTTCAATCTGTCTTAGCATCGTTTAATTTTGAGGTGTAGCTAGTGTCTCAGAGAAAGTAAAAAACTTTTTTTTTCCTAATGTGTCAAAGGATAACGTTTCTGATGTGATGAGTATGAGGTTTTGATAAGAAGAGGTGTTCTCAACAAGTGTTGGGTGGAGAAAATGGTGAGAAGTGCCCATCTCTGAAATGGAGGGAATTTGATTCTTTGGAAGAACAAACATAATATTTATATCACAAAAATTCCAAGGTGAGAGACAGTAGGAAAACAGACAAACAAATCTTGTGAGATAAAGAATAACCATATCAACCCAGATTTTTGGCAGCTACCTATTTCTACTTCATAGGATGCTTTAACAGACTTAAATGATTGTTAAGACACCGATGCATCTGTGTTGGATCAGATCCTGATCTCTGGATTCGTGCATTACAGAGTATTATAGTGGTTTTACATAAATGTCATTAAATGTCTTAATTGTGTGTCTACATTTCTGTATCATATTCTCTAGTCATTATTTTATGAGTTATTTGTAGACCTGATACAATAGACTCTCATTGTTATTTATTAGTAGTAGTTGAATTTACAATTTCTAAATATTTTCACTGGGGCTGAGAAGTTGTTAATGCTTGGATAGTCCATGGAGCTGGAATATGGCTTGTTATAGTGGACCCTCACAAGAAACCAAATATTTTCTAAATGTACTAAAATATATTATTAGGTATAATATACTTTTGGATATTATTTTAGACAAATGGCTTGGTTACCTTGTATTGAAATAGATTCTGATAATTAGAGATTTTCACAATTTCAAATCTTGGAGACATATTTTCATGATTTATTCATAGGTACTTTATTAACAAAATATCTACATTATTATTCGCTGTTTTGATAAGATTAGTTAAAAGAAAATTGTCAAATTGTGTACATAACATTAAAACAATGAAATGCATAATTGTCTGGAGACAAAAGAAAACATTTTACTGAGATTTGAATTAAAAATATCAATATTCTTTCTCTAGCCCAAGCTGTCCTGGAATTCACTATGTAGTAACATGGTGGCCTCAAACTCAAGTAAATTCTTCTACCTCAGCCTCACAAGTGCTGGGATTAAAGGTGTGTGCCACCATGCCCAACTCAATATTCTGTTTTAAAATATTATTTTAATAACCATGCACTTTGTGCTTGATTTCAGTACTTGTGTCAAAATACAGAAACATTATGCAACTATTTTAGTTGCATACTTGGTGTGATGGTTACTTCTTGCATTGCAGTGATTAAATAATGTGTATAAACAATGTTAGTTATTTTTCTCTTTGCTGTCATTAAATGACTGGCAGAAAGGAGCTTAGAGGTTGAAGGGTTTATTTTGGGTCACTATTTGAAGGTTCAGTCCATCATGGTAAGAAAAACTTGGCAGCAAGAATGACTCACAGATTTTTTTTTTAATTTATTTTTCATTTTTCAAGGTAGGGTCTCACAATAGTCCAGGCTGACATGGAATTCACTCTGTCCTTTCAGGGTGGCCTTAAACTCGCAGTGATCCTCTTACCTCTGCCTCCCGAGTGCTGGGATTAAAGGCGTGCACCACTACTCCTGGTGACTCTCAGATATTGTATAAGGTGCATAAACATACCTGCTCATATCTGAATGGATTAGGAAACAGTGAGAGGAAAGAAAGACAGACCAGGGTATACATCTCATGGCAGCAACCCCAACCAGCTACTTCCTTCAGCTAGGATCTGCTCTGGAAAGTTTCCTGGTGGTATCACGAGCTGGAGACCAATTGCTAAAATATGTGGGCCTGTGGAAGGCATTTCATATTCACACCATAACATTCCATCCTTTGTCTCCCATAGGCTGGTGGGCATCTGTTAATGTACATTGTATTCATTTTAACTTTAAAAAGCCCCTATAGATATCAACAGTTCAGAAGTTCAAAGTCCAATGCCATTTCTAATACCCAGGGCTATCTCTTACATATGAGCACCTGTAAAATTAAAAGCTTCCAATATACAATAGAACAGAGTGAACATTCCCATTCCAAAAAGAAAGAATGGGGGACAGAATAGAGAATGATAGACCAAAGCAAGCTGGAAAAGCAGCAAGTACAAATCCTCACACTTTTGCTCTAGCTTTTGGGTCTTCTGATGACCTTATCTTCTCTTCAACAGGTTGGGTGGCCCTGCACTTCCAGCTCTGTTATTTAAAGAACATGCCTCTTTCTGGGGCTGGCTCCACTCTGTATATTCAGACTTCCTTGGTGGTCATTTCGTGTTTTGGGATCCAATACCCTGGGCCTCTCCACAGTTTAATGCTCTGTCTACTCAGGAGCTCTACTCATGGCTTCCAATGGCTACAGGCTGCATTTCTGTAATCGTTACACAAGTCTCTATGACCTTTTCCTTCCTGCACCCTTCTTGCTTATAAAACAAGGACTATGGGGCTGGAGAGATGCTGTAGTGGTTATGGCACTTGCCTGAAAAGCCAAAAGTCCCTGGTTCAACACCCCAGGACCCATGTAAGCCAGCTGAACAGGATGACACACGTATCTGGAATCTGAAGCAGCTGGAGGCTCTGGCACATCAATTTTCTTTGTCTCTTATCTGCTTCTTTCTCTCTCTCAAAGAAATAAATAAATAAATAAAAATATTTCATAAGAAACAGGACTTTGTAGATGACACCAGGTACTGAGGCTGTCTTTAGAGGCATGCTAGGCACTAAAACAGAAGTGGTGCTGCTATTGTGTGCCTTCCCAGAAAACCATGGGAAAAGTCTACTTTAGGAAGCCACTTTCCAGAATTGTTGTCTGAATTCACCTTTTCAGACACTCTTTTTTGTTGAATTTTTATAGATATAACCTATCAATAGATAGGATTTTGGCTTAGTCATCCTTCTTACTATTATATTTAAAAGCTTTTGATCTTTCCTTAATTGCATGAATCTCTCTGTTATAACTGCATGGGTGTTGTGTCTCTTGTCCACGATGTTGTGTGCAGGCTCCTTTGCTCAACAAACTGTGTATGTGTCACTTCACTTCTCTCCACTAATATTTTTGACTCACAATCTATCATCAATGAGCAATAACCATGCCAGTGCCCAAATGCCATGCTGGCTTGAAATTCTGTCCAACAACAAAAGCAGTCAATTATTTTCAAAACCAGCTTCATTTAAATTTCAATAAATGGCCACGCTGTTGCCAGCTGCTTTTACAGAACTTTCTTTTGAAACTTTTTTTGTTTATTATTCATTTATTTGAGAGTGACAGACAGAGGAGGAGGGAGAGAGAGAGAGAATGGGCTCACCAGGGCTTCCAGCCACTGCAAACAAACTCCAGATGTGTGTGCCCCCTTGTGCGTCTGGTTAACGTAGGTCCTGGGGAATCCAGCCTCAAACCAGGGTCCTTATGCTTCACAGACAAGTGCTTAACCAGTAAGCAATCTCCCCAGCCTGCTTTTACAGAATTTAACATGCATGGTCCATTTCCCAATGAAGCCTTGGTTCACATCTCAAAGCTAAGAAGAACACTTTTACTGTTCAAATTTCTATGGCTTTCAGATCTTCTGCACTTACGCCCCTATGAACCATGATAATAGGGGTTCACTATTCCGCAGCTGTTGTAGTCTTCTATGCTTCCTATAAGCTTATTCTAAAGGCCCACAAACCAGCAGGACAGATTACCATGATAGCAATCTTATCTCTAGTCCCAAATTTTGGTATGCATATTTTTCCTCAATGTGATGATCAAATTCATAACAAGAAACATTTTGAAGGATGAAGGGCTGCTTTGGTTCATTCTTGGATGCACACCACACTGTCTGGGGAGCAAGTGCTCAAACACAGGACACTATTGGAGACACTGTGCATTCAGTCCATGACTGGGATAAATTAGTTCTTTTTGGCATACAGGGAATGACTGGACAGCTAACAATTTGGAAGATAGGAAGGAGTGAACAAAACAAAGAAGAGTCCAAAGAACAAGCCCCCATGGACCTACTTCCTCCAGTTAGGCCCTACCTCATAAAGTTCCTGGACCCTCCTAAAATAGCACCAGTAGTTCTGGTACATGTATTTAACATATGCACTTAACATGTACATAGAATATCTACTTAACATATGAAGCGTGAGGCTCATTTTATATTCAGAATGTGTTAGGGAAAATAAAACATGAACACTATGAGTTTATTAATTTATTTAAATGTAACTGTTCACTATTTAGCTTCAAAATTATATTTTTAAAGATATTTTTCTACAAAGTTCTGTTTCATCAACTATTTTATTACCTATCATTTATATTCTTTTGTTGTTGTTGTTTTTGTTTTTTGAGGTAGGGTCTCACTCTAGTCCAGGCTGACCTGGAATTCACTATGGAGTCTCAGGGTGGCCTTGAACTCATGGCGATCCTCCTACCTGTGCCTCCCAAGTGTCATTTATATTCTTGATGCTAACCAAAAGTGTAAATTTCTGACTAAAATAAGAGTGAAAATGATAAAACTTCAGCTTTTAATGAATATAAGCATTAAAAATCAGGTGTCCTAGTTTATCCTACTTGCCAAAACTTCTATTTCTTCTGCTACTAAAAGAAAGTCTATCTTCAAATTTCTTCATTAAAAATAGTGAACTGGAATTTATTGAAGAAGACCAGTTAAAATATTTGATGAAATTTATTCATCCTTGTAGATATTTTGAACAAAGTTTACTACTTCCATCAGGAAAGATTTTAAAGATGAACAGTCATTTTTAACATGTTCTTTAAAAATAGCCTACAACTATTGTAGATTTCTGAGATCTCCAGTATCATATATCATCTGAATGCATGCAAATACTCTTTAAGATATTCTTGTCAAGTAGGTTTTGTTTTATGAACTGTGGTGCCCCTGTGTTTGGTGCATACAAATTTATGATTGTAATATCCTCTTGATGGATCATTCCCTTGATGAGTAGGAAATAGGCTTCTTTATCTTTTTTGATTATATTTGGTTTGAAGTCTATTTTATCTGATATTAATATAGCTACACCTGCTTGTTTCTTATTTCCATTTGCTTGGAATATTGTTTTCCACCCTTTACCCTGAGGAGGTGTTTGTCTTTAGTGGTGAGGTGGGTTTCTTGAAGGCAACAGATTGAGGTGCTAATTTTTGGATCCACCCTGTTAGCCTGTGTCTCTTCATGGGTGAATTAAGGCTTTAATATTTAGGGTAATGACTATGAAATTTGATTTGATCCCTGCCATGTTGTGATGGTAGATGTGTGTTGGTGTTTTCATGGACTTTGATTTTTTTTTTTTTTTTTTTTTTTTTTGTGTGTGTGTGTGTGTGTGTGTGCATACTCTGGGTTTGGTTGCTGTGATCTGCTTCTTGTAGGCATTTGAGTTTGGTTATTTGTTTCTTATTTGTGGAGAATTTCCTGAACTATTCTCTGTAGGTTTGGTTTTGTATTCATATAATTGTAAAGCTGTAAAGCTGAGATTTGTCATGGAAAGTTTTTTTTTTTTTTTTTTCAACATCTATTATGAGGGATACTTTTGCCGGGTAGAGTAGCTTGGATTGGAATCCATACATTCTTAGACTTTTGAAAGTTTCATTCCAGGCCCTTCTAGCTTTCAGGATTTCCTTTGAGAAGTCTGAAGTAACTCTGATGGGGTTACCTTTGAAAGTGGTGCACTGTTTTTCCCTAGCTGCTTTTAGGATTTTCTCTTTGCTGTCAATGTTTAGAGTCTTAATGATACTATGTTTTGGAGAGTTTCTCCTTTGGTCCAGTCTGTTTGGAGTTCTGTTGGCTTCTTGTATCTTGATGGGCCTTCCTTTTAAGAGACTGGAGAAGTTTTCTTCAATTATTTTGTTAAATGAGTAAGTTACTTGTGCTGAATTTGAGAACAATGAATATTCCTGGACACTTACTTTTCCATTAGTTTATAAATTTTATAATTATACAAGTTTATTTAATGATAATGATGTAAGAATAGCTTAGACAACATACTGTAACGATGCCTTCACTTTTATCTGTTGTTCAATAGCAAGGTAATCAAGATAGGCTAATGCCAACACTCTTCTTAAATAAAATATTTTACAAATAAATTGTGCTCTGAGCTGATCAACTTGTTACTTTTACAGTATTATTTTTCAATACAGTACTGACTTTGATTCCTTTTTTTAAAGGAATGTGGGCATAAGATATGTAGTACCTGTATCTTTTTACTTTGGATAAAGATTAGGATGTATATGATTATATTATCAATCTGAATGAAATTATTTGATCAATGTTGTGGTTACCTCCTTGATGCTGGGACAAACACCTGACCAAAAGTAGCTTATAGGAGAATAGCTTATAGTTTGGTTTATAGTCGTGAGGGGAAGCTTCATGATGTCAGGGGGAAACATGGCATGAGGGGAAGTTGGAAATCTCCTCTGCCATAGCAGGTGAAAGACAGCATAAGACCAAGCTGAGCTCAGCTAGGAGGAGCTGCCTATAGTACCCCAAGGCTACCCTCAACAGCACATATCTGCAAAGAAGGTTCCAACTCACAAATTGCCATCAGAGGGAGACCAAGCATTCATAACACATGAGTTTACTGGGAACATCGATTCTAATCACCACAATCAGTTTTGTTCAATAATATCCTTGTACAATTTTGGAAGACTTGGATTTTTACAAATGTATATATATACTGGTTAGTAATTATTCTCCAATATCTCTTCTACTTTCAGGCACTGAACGTGATAAAATTTGAGTGTTTTTTTTTTTTTTTTTGACAATAGGAAATGTTTAGGCATTACCAAGATTTTTCTCAAGATATACAGCTTAAAATTATATGACATATTGATCCATGTTGATCAGTACTTTTAATATAATCATAAGGAATTAATGAAAAAAATTGCAAAGTATAGCCCCATCCAAGATGCAGCAAGACATTTTTTGTCAATCTTAATGCATAGTAATGGATACCACTGTTTTGGTTTCATAGGTCTACCAGGATATAACACTATCGACTGAGTGACTTAAAAGTTAGAAGTGTATTTTCTCACAATTTTGGGTGCTTGAAATTCAAAACGAGGTAGTTATCATCATTCATTTCTCCTAACAGCTCTGCTTAGTTGGCAAGGTAGCCACGCTGCCACGTGCCCTCACACAGCCCTTCTCTATATGCGTCCCTGGTGTCCCTTCCTCATTTGTAGAAAGACAAATTATTTTTGGATTTGGTATCCCCCATCTATCTAGATATCCATCTATCTATCTATATCTATCATCTCTCTCTCTCTCTCTCTCTCTCTCTCTCTCTCTCTCTCCTTTTATACAAAATCAGGAACATTAGGAATTAATTAGGACAAATTAATTAGGTCTTCAGCATATGAATGGGGGGCACAATTCAGTCCATACAAAAAAACCCTGTATAAATCATCATCCTAGAATCCATATTTTCCTAAGTAGGTAGATAGTCGTTCATACTGTACTTCTGTAGCAACATTCTCTTTTTCTCAGGAGTGTGTGGTCAAGTAAACTATGGATTTATTTTGTGACTATGGTACAAATTACTAGAAATAAACACATCAAATGCATTCCTGCTTTATTTTACTTTAACTACTTTCCATAAGATGAAGACAATTGTCAGTTGTTTTTTAAATTAGCATGTTATTATTATCATTTTTAAAGTTTCTTCTCATTTTTGAATGCTGTCTGCACAGATGTGCTATGTGAGAACAGAAGTTAATGTTTGTGACTTATTATTTCAGCTTAGCTACTGTCTAATAGTCTATGAATTATATAAATATACAAAAATTTTCTTCACCTCTTTGTTTGTTTTTGACATTATCATAATATCTTTTGATTATTTGGATCATTGTTCCTAAACCAGGGATTGGTTTATAATTTAGCCAAAGGAAAACAAAATATGAATGTTGTTTTTGCTGCACAAGTTTTGTAAATTATCTTGTAGTTATTACAGAAATATTTTTAAAAATTCTGTTGGTTTCATTTGAAATGTATATACTATTATTTTCAGTTCTGATGAAATTCTGTAACTTTATATTAATTATATGATAAAATTTAAAAACAAAAGTCACTATTTAAGCATTCTATTTTGATGTTATAAAATGAATTTGCCTGTTTTATGTTAGCTAGAAGAAATAAGTTTAATAAATACTTTTTTTTTATTAGTCTTGTACTCAACAAATGCAGTCAAGTTGGTACCATTGTTAGGTTCATCCATGACCCACCCTCTCCCCCGGTCCCTCCTTGTAGAAGTAAGTGGATCATGCATTCTGGAGTTAGCCCACAGTTATGGGTAGGATAAATGTCTCTGCATATTATGACCCAACATGTGGTTCTGACATTCTTTCCACCCGCTCTTCTGCAAAATTCCCCTGAGCCATGTTGGGTTCATTTTTGGTGTGCTTCAGTGATGAGGTTTTGGGGCTCCTCTGGGTCTCTGGGTCTCCGATTTGGTAAGAGTTGATTTTTCTCTATGTTGATCTCCTTCCCCCTTGTGCTGGTACCCGGTTCACCAAGAAAACATCACACTTGCTTGTTTCACCAATTGTTCTTAGTTTCAGCCAGGGCCCTTTTGAAGTATGATGGGGTGGCTCTCTCCTTAGGATCTACATCTATCTGAAAAAGAGAAGCAGATTTTCTAACAGAGAGTAAATTAGCACCAGGCAAATGAGATAGCCCTTACTTTTTTATAGAGAATTTAATAGGTATAGCCCACGATTGGTGGTAGCTTGACAATGGAGAGCAGGCTTATGTTTGGATATGGTTCTGACTTGTTTCCTAGCTCCAGCTATTGGTCCCTTACCACTGAGTAGAACAGTTAGCAGAATCAAGAGCAGTTGGCTTCCCACCATGGCTGTGTGCCATTATTGCACTTGTGTGAGCATCATGACAGGCTATTTGCCACTAAGTAGGTTAGACCATGAGTTGTTTAGACAGATATTGGTCATTTTCCCCCAGTCGCCCATGTAGCACCTTCTGGCCCTGACCAGAGAATTCAAGGTGACCCTTCCTTCATTCTTCACTTAATCACATCTTTAATGTGACTTTGTTATCTAAGATAAAATAGTCATGCTCTCTTCAGTAATAATAATAATGATGATGATAATAATAATAATAACTCGTAGTCATTCTCCTACCATTAATTCATTGATAATTAAGAAGTTTCCATTAGTTAACTGCTTTTCTCTCTGCTGAAGGCTAATGGTTAGTCCAAATACGGGTCTCTGACTTAATCTGTAACAGGGAGTTCTTACATAGTACTTCACATTGGAATTGAATACAAGTCACTTTCTCTGTAGCACATGAAGGTACGCACATTGCAGCCATAGAACTATTAACAGACACATTCATCAGTTAATGATGAAAATACACCAATAGAATGGACCATTTGCGGAATTGAGAGGATGCTTCAATTCTTAAAGACACTTTCTTGAAAAATCTGGTGGTCTGAGTTCAAATCCCCAGTTCCTACATAAAGCCAGATTCACAAAGTGGATTATGCATCTGGAGTTCATTCGCAGTGCTCGGGTTCCCTGATATGCCTATCCCCCCCTCTCTCTCTTTCTCTTTGCTTCCAAGTACATAAATAAAAAATATGAACAAAAAGAAGTATCTATTACTCATGGAAATTAATAATGAAAACCAGGGATAGAGGAAATTTGACATTATAAACTGATCATATGGTCCTTTAATTTAAACTTCATAGTAGCCTTTTGGGCATCTGAAAAATTGCCACCATATCTTATATTCTGTGACCCAACTATTTATTGTTTTATACTAAACCAATGAGGATTTCTGTCCTCAGATTCAATTAATTTTCACTTAATTGGTTTGCACAGAGATTTTCATTAAAATAGGCAGGACTACATAATGCTCACTTTGATTTTATGTGTACAGTATGTTAAGTAATTAGATTTGCTCTGTGGCTGAGTCAGCCAACATTATTTCTTCATGCCTTTTAAATTCACTTGAACAATAATATCAAAAATAGCAACCAGAAAATGTCAACTATCTTTAATTCTAAAGGTTTTCTAAAAATGTATCTTAACTTCTAGAAATTATTTAAATATTCACTTGCAGGCTGGAGAGATGGCTTAGCAGTTAAGCGCTTACCTGTGAAGCCTAAGGACCCTGGTTCAAGGCTCAATTCCCCAGGACCCACGTTAACCAGATGCATAAGGAGACGCACGCATCTGGAGTTCGTCTGCAGTGGCTGGAGGCCCTGGTGCGCCCATTCTCTCTCTCTCTCTACATGCCTCTTTCTCTGTCTGTCACTCTCAAATAAATAAAAATAATAAACAAAAAAAATTTAAAAAAATATTCACTTGCTTTCATTCCTTGACTTGCAAACACCTTTTAAGATTATGATAGCCTCAATATTTAAAATATTCATTTTATCTAATTAATGATATTCTTAAAGATTTGCATAATTTTTTGCTCAGGAAAGCAGATTTTGTGGCTTAAGCAATCCCATGGGTATGCAAGGGCAGGACTTGCAGCAGAATGCCAAAAGTCTCTTCCTGATGGTGCTGTCCTTGCGCTCTGATTTTCTTTCTCTCTGTTGCCTTTTTGTGCTTGGCTCTACAGATTGGCTTCCTTTGCTCATTGGCAGAATTCCTGCTTTTACCAAAATCTTGTTCACATGTAGAGGGTAGGTTACAAACAGCAACTCCAGTATCATCTCCGTACAATATCCTGGCATGTGTGTTCACATCATCTGATGACTCCAGAGCCTCGTGGTACAGTTCTCTGGACAGTTACTGCCCTGTAGCTCATCTTAAATGACATGTCATCTGGCCAATTTTTCATGACTCAGATTCAAATGCTAAAAAGCCTGTCCTTTTCTAAGTTTTTGAATGTAGTTTCTACTCCATACATCTTGTTGCCTATGCATTCTCCCTTGCAAAATTAATTATTTTTGTTTGCTTTTTGCACTGGACCTTGCTAAGTACCTACGTCTGACCCAGAACTCACCATCTTGCTGTATCAGCCTCTACGCTGCTAGAACAACATTCATTTGCTGGCTATAGAAGTCACTGGCTTAATGTCTGAGCTTCTTTCTGAGAGCTACCATGCTCTCAAGTCTGTGTTAGCTAAGCAGTAAGCCAAGAACTTCACATTGAGTAGACTAGATGTTCTTATTGTGATATCCTTGTCTCAAAGCCTATACTTATATCTGTTTCTAACTGTATGCAATATATATGCCCCTTATCATTTCTAAAATATCTCAAAAGTAGCTTGAAAGGTCATATGAAGTGTGGCTTATGGAAAGCCAAATGAAATAAGAGATAAAAAAAAAAAAAGAGTAATGGCTGCAGTGGAAAGTTTACTAAAACTATGTGAGTAGTTTCCTCATTGTAAAAATATAAAGTATAAAAATAAAAGAAGGATTGGGGGATCATCTATTCTTGGGTAATGGGTTGGTATTAAGTATTCTTAAAATCTGTTAAAATTATTGTCAGTATTAGTGATAAGTTATGGAAGTTCATATTTTAAGCAATAAAATAGTTCTTTAATAAGTAGAAACTTTGTATGGATACATTGTGTATTGGTACTATCATTTCCCTCCTCCCTGCCCCCATTCCATTGAGAACCCTCCTCAGTGGGATTGCTGGTATTCATCATGGGGTTGTAGATTATGATTTGTGATAGCACCAGTCAGAATTTTTTTTTTGTAGGGGGGGGATGGTTCTGGATATTCCCTCCCACCCTGTGGCTCTTACATTTTTTCTGCCCCTTACACAAAATTCTCTGAGCCTTGGAAGGTGTGCTTTAATCTACTTTAGTGATGAGCTCTAAGCAGCTTCTGGATTTCTGCTTTGGTGTGTATTAAGTATCCTCAGTGTCTGTTTCCATCACCCTTGGGCGGGTTGTCAGGCTTGCATGGAAGCTGACCTTTTGTTCATCTGACAAATTCCTCTGTGATTTCACCTGAGCCCTAGCTGATGTGTGAGGGGTGGGTAATCTAACAGGGAGTCAGTTATCTTTTCTTGTCCTGTTGATAGATTTTGGTTGTACTGAGACCTCCCTGCCTTCTAAGAAAGAATGGATTCTCTAATGGAGAGTGAAGTCAGCATAGGTTAATGTGGATAAGCATTGTTAACTTAGACAGATCTTGATGGCTATAGCTACCCTTTTTGCTAGACTAGAGGGAGCTTCTCATTGGAGTTCAAATTCTTGGTCTCCATAGAATTCTGACTTGGCTCCCAGTTCCAGCTATGGGCTGCTTTCCGTTGAGAAGATATCTTAGCCATTCAGAGAGTCATTAGTTACCCACCTAGGCTGGGTGCCGCATTGAAGAACTGAAGGGGCTTTTTTTTCAAGATTTTTCATATAAATGGAAATGAAGCTGATGTTAATTTTTGCAGTGAGCAAAAATAGTAGCTGTTGAACACTTTTTTTTTTGTTTTTGTTTTCACCACTCACTTTATTTAAAACGACTGTCAGTCCAATAGTCAGTTCACTCAGAAGACAATACAAGCCATTCTGAACATTCTACAGACGCATTGAGAAAGCTATGCAAAGATGGCAACCCATTGTCTTGCTCCTGGAGGGCAACTTCAGCCAGCGCTACCTGAAACAGTTTGCACTGTGATTTTATCATCAAATCCCCATGAACCACTGCCACTTTCGCCAGAGTCAAATCGTTTTCCATTCTACTAAGATCGGTAGTCTGGTGGTTTGACTGTATGAACCCTATAGACGCAGGTTTAGTCAGTTAGTTGGTTAGTTAATTAGTTAGTTAGTTTGTTGTTGGTTTTTCAAGGTAAGTGATTGCCGTACGTCTGCCTCTCAGCGCTAGGATTAAAGGCGTGCGCCACGACACCCGGTTCGTCACTCAGGTGTTTTATCAGAGTTTATAACTTGGCTCTCCAATAGCCCGGTGGAGGAGGTGTCACTGATGGTGGTTCTGGAGTCCAGCCCAAAGGTACGCAGAGAGGTTTGAGCTCTCGTGGGGGGATCCCAGCTGCTTGCTGGTTCTCGTATTTGCTGGATGGTAGTGGCGATCCCTCTTTCTTTGCTTGGATTTATGAACGGGAGCCACCTTCTTCCACCGAAGATAGAACTTCCCCCGGATCTATATAAACACCTTTCCTCCCCATAAAGCTTTTCCTGGTTGAATGTTCACCTGAACACTGTGGAACTGCCTATTACAGGTGGCATGACTAGGACTGAATAACAACAGAAACCTAATGAGTATTCGTCCCAAACAAATGGGTCTTGGCCACGTTGTGGCTGGATTAGGAGACGGATCTGGGCTACAAACTTTTCTTGTGTAACACCTTCAGAGCCTGTACAGAATTGTTTCAAGTGATTTCCTTCCTTGATTTTCGGTAGTGCCGGCTGAGCTGGCCGCACAAGGAAAGATGCATCAGGGTGTGGAAGCAGCACAGGAAAGAGCCAGTTAGGAGAGACCGTGGGGCTTCAGAACTGGCTTTGTGCCACAGCCCTGTCCTTGGGGATTGGCTAGATCTCATGAGCTGACGTTACTGCAGGTGTTGCCCACAGCTGGAGAGCTGAAGACTGTGGATAGTGGTAAAGGGAATCAGTGTCATCTGGTTCCTGGTCCTGACACCTGGCCTCTGAGCTCAAAGGGCTGGAAACTACCCCAACCCGTCAACTGCTGGAAAGAGGGCACCAGTCTAAGCTTAGGACTGCCAACTTGCAGAACCCACAGGTCTGATTCCACCTTGCAAGAGCCATCCTCATGGGACCAGGGCGACTCCCTGTGGATACTTCTTGCACAAATGCCTGGGTCTGAAAGCGCCTGTCTGCACCTGTGCTCCAGTTTTTGAGAAGCACTCCGTGTGACCCACCTCCCGCATGCTGTTCCGACACAGGAAGCAGTCCTCCTGGCCACGTTCCAAGGAAGTACAGCTGAACAGCTACATATTGGTGGTACTGGGCAAACAGGAGGTGGAAGTAGAAAGATGATTGGAGAAAATGTGCCTTAAGGACCAAGGAAAGAAATCCTGCAGGCTCTCTGGTTGCCAGAAGGGTTTCAGAGAGCTTTGGTCTTCTTGGCTAAGGTAATTCAGATTAATCCCTGCTGCTGCCAAACTCCTTGAGTCCCAGTTCTGTGGCCTGTATTGGGACCATAACACTTCTGAGACTTGTAAGTTGGCAAAACACGAAAACTAAAAAGGGACTGTTCCTTACATAACTTGCACCTAATTTCTCCCACTGCTTTCTGATGTCAAATATGGAGGCTAACAAAAATACCTAGTGACTAGCACTGGGAAAATTATACCCAGTAAATGGTATCATTGCCATGTAGTAGATGAGATGTCTTAGGCTAAGATGTGAGTGTATTTATATATCAATAATTTTAACATGTTGTACATAAATCTTCCATAATTTGAAACTAAACACACCAAGAGTACCGAATATGAACATTTGTTTTTTTTTTTTTTTTTAAAGGAAAACAGAGAACCCTGTGCTCATTTCTACAATACAGATATTTTGAAGATTATGGGATGTCAAAACACTGGCGGTCTTCAGTGACTGTAGCTGATGAGCAGGGAAATAAACTCACAGAAGTGAAGGTGAAGTATTCAGTGGATTTTGTTGCATCGAGGCATTTGGAAAGACTTACTGGGAAGATAAGATCTTCCTTAGATTGTATATTGTCTATCTTATCTTCCTTATCTTAGCTAGTACTTAGCAGCACTAGAAAGAAAGGAAGAGGATAGTTCTCTGTTTATTAAAGCAATGATAGTTCATTAAGTTAACACTGAAGGACAGTTAGTATTATGGGTAACATTTGAGGAAAATTTGAGTCAGGAGTTAGTTTATGTGGAATGATTTTGCCACAAGATGAGAAGGAAATGAAAGAAAAATGCATAGAAACTTAATTTTTTGATAATTTATTTTTTATTTTATAAAGTCCTGGAGGTAATAAATATCATGCAATCTTCAAAGGAGTTAGAAAGCTTTACTGGCATGAAATTTTTCCCTTAATACCTAGTTACTTCCATCAATTTAAAGAAAGCAGAAGAATCCTAAATAAAATAATTAAAAATTAAATATGACAGATAACTGAGAAAATGGCAAAATGAAAGATCTTAATAATGTCTCCTTTGGAGACTGTACAGAGCTTCTGTTAAAGCTGAACTGTATTCCTGTATATATTTCTTCTTACTTTATCTTTTGATTTACCAAAGAATAAAAAGCATGTATTTTTTTTTTGCAGAGCTCTAATTTAGGGCTTAGAGACTAATCCTTAATCATGTTACCATAAAAATTCTTGTGGTTAAAAATGTACTATTCATAAGCTAAGTTTCTTAGCTCTGAATTTCAGGTGTAAGATAAAATTTCTCAGCAAGTCCCTTTGCTACCTTGGATCATTGCCTTCAGATTAATAAAATCATATCCAGCAACACACCTTTAATCCCAGCACTCAGGATACATAGGTAGAGGATCACTGTGAGTTTGAGACCAGTCTGAGACTACACAGTGAATTCCAGCTGAGCATGGACTACAGTGAAACCCTACCTCGAAAAAGAAAGAAAGAAAGGAGGAAAAAAAGGAAGGAAGGAAGGAAGGAAGGAAGGAAGGAAGGAAGGAAGGAAGGAAGGAAGGAAGAAATTCATAACCAGCACTGTCCATTCACAAAATCTATTATTCTTTGAACAAGTAAAAATGTGTATTATGAGTAGTGTGCTGGTCAGTGTTTGATGCAACAGAAGTATATTGGATCTACAAGTAAAATATCCATTTTATACTGTATCTGATGGTAATATACACTTTGGTAAAAAAATCAATGTAAATGAGGCCAGGTAATAATGGATTGGGTTGGTGTGTTAGATGGCAATTGAGATGTGTTATTAATGACCTTAATTAAACATATTCAGGAAAAAGATATGGGCATCTACCTTATAAATAACTGGCAAAATTTTGTAGCAAATATGAACACATATTAATTAGGAGCAGGCTGCTAATTCTCAAGAGTCACTTCATCTAAATAGACAAGGGTGTAAGTAAAGAAAAATTACATGGGCTAGAGAGATGGCTTAGCAGTTTAGGCAAGTGCACCCATTCTCATTCTTTCTCTCTCTCCCTCTATCTCTTTCTTTCTTTCTCTCTCTCATAAATAACTAAATAGAAATGAAAGAGAAGAAATCACAGAGACACTGTCAGAATCCTATCGTGGATCAACCACATGGTTTATTTATTTGAGAGAGAGAGGGATTTATATAGAAAGAATGGGAGTGCCAAGTCCTCCTGCCACTGCAAATGAACTCCAGATGCTTGTGCCACCTTGTGTATTTGACTTTAAGTGGGTCCTGGGAATCAAATCTGGGTCCTTTGGCTTTGCAGGCAGGCGCCTTAACTACTAAGCCATCTCTTCAGCATACATGGTATATTTGTGATACACCACTTTCAGTTCATAAGCTGTGTGTGTGTGTGTGTGTGTGTGTGTGTGTGTGTGTGTGTGTGTACATGCTCATATAAGTGTGTATGCACATGTAAGTGCATGTATATGTGTGCATGTAGAGGCCAGAAGACTAACTTCAGTGCTACCCTTCAATAGCTGTCATATATACTCAGCCTATTAAATTTTTATTTATTTTTTACTTATTTACTTGAGAGAGAGAAAGAGGCAGATAGAGAGAGAGTATGGGCACATCAGGGCCTCTGGCCACTGCAAATAAATTCCAGATGCATGTGCCACCATGTTTTACTGGCGTACTTAGGCAGTGGGGAATCCAACCTGGGTCCTTAGGCTGCACAGGCAAGTGCCTTAATGGCTACACTATCTAAACCATCTCTCCAGCCTTATTTTATCTTTTCTTTAAAAAAAATATTTTATTCTTTTATTTATGAGAGAGAAGGGGGGGGGAGGAAGGAGAGAGAGAGAATTGGTATGCCAGGGCCTTAGCTACTGAAAACAAACTTCAGACACATGTGCCACCTTGTGGGCATGTCCCACCTATGCACATGCGACACCTTGTACATCTGGCTTATGTGAGTTCTGGGAAGTCAAACTTGGGTCCTTAGTCATCACAGACAAGTAACTTAACAGCTAAGCCATCTCTCTAGACCATATATTTTGCCTTTTTGTAACTCACTATGATACATTAGTTAGCCCTATCATATGCACATGCATGTATATTGTTTATGTATGATTTTCAAATTTTATACTGTAATTTAAATTTACATCTCTTAAATTTACATCATTTCAGTTTCTATCTCTATGTGAGTACTGATATCTAGGTTATAGTTTGCTCAGCTACAAGGAGGAAAAGAAACAAAATTAAAAGTAAGATAAAATGAGTACTTGAGGTAATGTAGAAATATGATGCTATGGCCATATCCCTTCATTTTATCTAATTATATATAATTAAAGGTTTGACTGTATATTAAGTATATAGTCTAGTTTTGTCTTGACTCTCCAGGAGAGTGCCTTCTTTCAATCCTGTGAATTACTTGCAGAAATCAAATCTATCACAATATAAAGTCCTACCGCAGTCTTCTCACAACATGCAATCCTAAATAATTTACCTACATAGTTCCTTGCATTCATGTATTCCACTACATATTTCTTGGTAATTCTGCTGTATTTTTAGCCAATCCAATCTGCAAATCATGTAAACCATAGAGCAATAGTCCTCAACAGAGTTTTCCTTCAGCTTTCTATTTCTGTTTGAAAACCACTTTTCGTATCCCTGAGTATAGGGAAATTGTTTTGCTCTTTAAATGCAAGCCTAAAATGTGTGAGTGCTTTCCAGTGATCTTTTTCATACTCAGTGATACACCATGAACATCATAAAGCTATGACCAATGAAGAAGCTACTGTTGGGAGCAACTAGTGTTAAGCCCATAACTTTAACACCTATAGATTTGAAACATACCGTTTGGGTGTGTGCATATGTGTGGTGTGGTCATGTGGCATGCATGTGTGATGTGACACCCTGTGCACTTGCCTGTGGCAGTAGAAAGAGAGCACTAAGTATTCCTTTTAGCACTCACTTGCCTGTTCTTCCCTGCAGAGGAATATCCTAATGCATCTAGAGCTTGCCTTTCTCAAAAACCACAGGCTTGGTGTTATAGCGTGCCAGGCCACACCCAGCTCTTTCTGTGGGGGTCTAAACCCTCAACCACTGCACGTCTTCATGCTTTGAAGTGCAATGAACTGCCGAGCCATCTCTCCTGCTCGGAAATACACTCTCAGGGCCTCAGAATATCCATGAAATCCAGAATTTCGTTGAGTAAGAAAGAAGGGTAAGTAATATTGGATATTGTATAAGTCTTTAACTATTTTAATACTGAAGTGCTAACTTAACCAACAATGTGCTTGAAACCATATATGTTATACAAAAATTATACAAAAGAATGGATGAAGTCATAAATATAATACTACCATCAAGAAATTGGTTTTATTGGTATAGTATAACCTAGGACCTTGGGATTTAATAATTCTTTAAAATAATAATTCTCAAGCTGGAGAGATGGTTTATCAGTTAAGGTGCTTGCTTGAGAAGCCTAAGGACACAGGTTCAATTCTCCAGGTCCCACATAAGCCAGATGCATACAGTGATGCATGCATCTGGAGTTCATTTGCAGAGGCTAGAGGCCCTGGCATGCCCATTTTCTCTCTCTCTCCTTTAAATAAATAAATAAAAATAATAAAAACATAAAAAATAATTCTCTATACTATAAGTTCCAAAATTCCCAATAAATCATTAATTCATGTTGATGCCACATAAAACACAGGTGCAGATTTAGAAAAGCTAGAATTAATCAGATGCACTTCCAAATTACTAATGTGTGGTGTGCATTTCTGTGGCTCTCAGATTGTTTTTCCCTTCAGATAATGGAATGAGGGAAGGAAGATGACGTTTGAATTCCATGTTACTAGAAAATGCAGTGGAGAATGGTTAGATTATGGCTACTCAGAAGAACGAGAAGGCTTTATGACTTTCTCAAGTTGGAAATGTCTCCATCAGTTGAAATGCAGTAATAAGTCACTGTTCAGACACTGAAATAATAAGGACCCCTTTTTGCTTATATTTCAAAGCAATTTCAAATTGCATCTGGAACCCCTATGACTTTTTTTGATCATAAAAATGAATGACTGGAATCAAGCAGATGAATGGCCAGTGGCAATAATACATATTAATTAAATTATTTCCTAAGTGCTTCACAATTATATGACTTCACAATGGTTCATTACAGGAAAAGGCATTTCAATCTTTTGTAAGTGTTAAATCTTGGAAATCTACTTTAGTAGCTAATGTTTCATTTCTCCCATATTCTTTGTATAGGTTAATAAAAGAATAAGACAACAAGGAATTTCTAAGAACAAAATGGCCTATATTTGAATTTCTTATATTACTTTAATTTTAGCTTCTAGTATATGTGATTATTAATTAATATTCACCATTAATAATAAAATTCATTTCCATCTTATTATTCTACTTTGGTTACAGTACAATCTATTAAATCAAGATATATGGAACAAATATTCTTTAAACAGTCTAAACACGGCTGGCCATGGTGGCACACGCCTTTAATCCCAGCACTCTAGAAGGCAGAGATAGGAGGATCATAATGAGTTTGAATTCATCGTGAGACTACGTATGTAATTCCAGGTCAGCCTGAGCTAGAATGAGACCCTACCTCGAAAAAAAAGTCTAAACACGAATAAGCCTATTCCATAATCAGATAAACCATTTAGGTAAATATGTATCAAATACTATAGAGAAAAGTAAATATTGGACATATTATCACCCAACCTTAATTGTTTGAAATTTGCTACTGCATTCTCTTAGCAAATTTTCACCTAAAGCTTCTTTTCACCTCTTCCAATAAGAGGAAAACTATTAAATTAATAGTTCTTTGCACTGTCAAGAATATTTTTCACAGGAAATCTATGTGGTTCAGGCTCTCTGGATTTTAGTTATGTTTGCCAGTGGTGAAGAGAGGCAGTGAGCTCTATCATCCTCTGTCTTATTAGACCTTACTAATAAATTTGGGTCTTTGGAATAAAAATGCCCTTTAGATATATATATTTTAATTCTGCTAGTAAAATATGTGCATCTTATATTAATTAAAAATACTTTTTTTTTTTTTTTTGGTTTTTTCAAAGTAGGGTCTCACTCTGGTCCAGCCTGACCTGGAATTAACTATGTAGTCTCAGGGTGGCCTCGAACTTTCAGTGATCCTCCAACCTCTCCCTCCCAAGTGCTGAGATTAAAGGCATGTGCCACCACATCCAGCATATTAATCAATTTTGTTTTAAAATATTATGATGTTTGTCTGTCAGAATTCATCACCTCTGGCTACTTTAACAAATCATAGACTGGGTGGCTTAATCAAGCATCATTTATTTCTGTCAGGACTGGAGACTGGGAAGTCCTGGAACAAGGTGATGAGAGATCCCTGCAGTGTCTGGTAAGGATCTGATTCTTGGCTTGTATTTTACTCATGATGAAACATAGGGAGAAGAAAGAAATCTCTCTTGTGTCTCAAATAAAGATAGGGGTCTTGTCACGAGGGTACCATCATCAGCACCAAATTACATTTTTGCTTGCTCTCCCACACTTTGATACTGCTTCCATGTGAACAGTAAACTCTTTCTGCTATAATTTGGAATGGCTGACACTCTGATATGTTCTTCCTATCATGTTTCTTTCCATCTTTTGCAGTTACCTTCTTGTTGCTGGCACACAACACTTAACCAAAAGCAGCTGATGGAAGGAAAGGGTTCATTTTGGCTTAGAGACTGGAGGAGAATCTCCATGACAGCAGACTAAAGGATGGCATGAGCAGAGGGTGGCCATCACCTCTGTCAAACATCAGGTAGAAAACAGCCACAGGAGAGTGTGCTGAACTGGCGAGGGGAAGTTGGGTGTAGCACCTTTAAGCCTGCCTTCAATGATGCATGTCCTACAGGAGCTTCCAATTCCCAATTTGCTATCAGCTGAGGACCTAATTCAGAACACATGAGTTTTGGGGTGACACTTGAATCAAACCACCACGCTGTCTAGTCACATGTATCATTTCCCAGAAGAAAATGTGTTTTCCAAGGTTGTTTAAAAATGTATGTAAAGAAGCCAGGCATGGTGGCACACACCTTTAATCCTGGCTCTTGGGAGGCAGAGGTAGGAGGATCACCATGAGTTTGAGGCCACCCTGAGACTACGTAGTTAATTCCAGGTCAGCCTGAGCTTGATTGAGACCCTACATCGAAAAACAACAACTACAGCAATAGCAAAAGCTTTGTGTGTGTGTGTGTGTGTTTGTGTGTGTAAAGAGCTTTTCTCTCTTGTTTTAACTATGACAATGCATGAATGGAATCACTAATATCATAAATTTATAAATAGTTCTTTTCTTTCTTTCTTTCTTTCTTTCTTTCTTTCTTTCCTTTTTTTTTTTTTTTTTTTTTTTTTGAGATAGGGTCTCACTATAGCTCAGGCTGACCAGGAATTCACTATGTACTTTCACGGTGGCCTCGAACTCTGCAATCCTCCTACCTCTGCCTCCTGAGTACTGGGATTAAAGGCATGCACCACCACACTCAGTAAATATTTCTTTATGTATGCTGTAAGACATGCTATACACAGATTTGAGAAACATAGATCTACAGTAAGCAGGGAATCTCTTCATTTCATCAAGTCATTCTAGTTACTTAGAGTTAAGTACATTTATTTTTGTCACCTTTGGGATGGAGAGATGGCTCAGCCATTAAGGTGCTTGTCTACAAAGCCTAACAACCTTGATTTGATTCCCCAGAACCCACATAAAGCCAGATGCACAAAGTGGCACACGCATCTATTGTTCAGTAGTTCAGCTGCAGTGGCTAGAGGCCCTGACATGCCCATTATCTCTCTCTCTCCCTGTATGTCTCTCTCCTTGCAAATAAATAAATAAAATATTTTTGTCACATTTTAGTGTAACTTTAATCTAAGCCTTAAAATGTTCTACTGCTTTGGAATGAATTTTCTGCCCTATAAGTCTCCCTAGAATTTTTACAGAAATACTGAATTTTTTTTTACAGGATTTGAATTATGAGCTTTTTCACAGTTGCAGAGTCTATAACTATTCGAGACTGTCACAGCTCTTTACTCAGCACAGCCCTTTTACCATTAACAACTGTCTTCTCACCAGAAACAGATTTGGAGTATGTAGCAATGTCTGGTTTCTTGTCATCTATCCACTTTGTAGTTTCTCCATGAACATCAAGCATAACACAAAATCAAAGTAACTCAGGGAGTTGAATTTTTTTTTTATTTTTATCACCCAGATGATTTTTATCTAATTTTCTCATAACAACTTTGCTGCTGATGTCAAGATGGGGCTTACAGACATTTTTTAGGCTTAGCAGTATGCAGGAAGTATTGCACATGTGTATAGGTGTGAAAAAGTGCACAGTGCAAAAACATGTAGTCTTGGGCATATGTGTCCAGTGTGCATACATGTGTACATGTATGCAAAAGTGTACAGTGTGCACATGCTTATGAGTGTACAAATGTGCACAGTATGCAAACATGTAGTGTTTGAGTACAAAAATGCAAACGTGTGCAGGTGTGCAAAGGGTAATCTGCACAAATATGTACAGTTGGGCAAATTGTACACTGTGCACCATGTGTACAGGTGTAAACAACAGTGCAGGTGTCCAAACACCTGTATAAGTGTTGAAATGTGTACATTTCTGAAAAGAGTGAACATTGTACACATGTGCAAGTGTGAAAAGTTTACAGTTTGCAAGTGTGTACATGTGTGAAAAAGAGTACATGTCCATGAGTGTGTAAACTGGGTCAGTTTGCAAATATGTGTGCAAGGGTATAGATGTGCAGGTGTGCAAAACTGTGCAGAGTGCAAATAATAATAAGTTAAAAAAAGAAATATTCATGTAAAATACATTTTACATTTCTTCTACTTTATTCACATGGAATTATATTCTATTTCATCCTTTTTATGTAAAAATATTATGTATAAATTTAACAGTGTGTATAAATCTAATTTCCCTTTTACATGCAGAACAGTATTTCAGATTTGTAATGGTATATATTATCAGCCCTGAAGCCTTGAACTTCCGATCTTCATTAGGATAATTATGAGGACTAGGTGATAGATAGATAGATGTTGATAGATATGTAGCTTACTAGGACCTGATAAATCCAGGAACCTAGATGGTAGATGTGGGTGCCATAATGATATTAACAAGGCTGTTATAATACCAAACAAAGAACAGGAGCAGTTGAAATCTCTGCAGGTTGTTCAAGTGATCAGTCAGACCCAGAACAACATCCATTGCTGACTTTGAGGCTTCCTCCCATTTTGAGTATTCAGTGGATAATCTCCTGTACTTTCTTTTCTCCAAGACCAGGGGAGAGAATGGGATTGGCACTGATTCCCACCAGTGTGTGCAAATGCAGCCACAAAGACTTGTATGTCCTCAGCCCTATCTTCTGCAGTTAGAGACAGTAACACATCAAAGTGGACTTCCTATGACAACTATCTATGAGCATTTGGCCTGTACCTTCCTGTTAGGCCATGTGCTATAGCATGGTGCTAAATCATATTTTGTGGTAATCTTGGGATATTTTTGAGGCCACTCTTCCATAGATACTGTACTTTGTCTTCACTGAAGCTATTCACCAGCTTCATCTATGTGAAGAGCATCACCATGTCTTATTAGAACATTCTGTATTTCATTTTGCCTTACTGACCCTCTGTTATTTTTATATACTTTGCATGAATGATAATGATGGTGAGAAATAGCATGAAAACTAAACAAAGCAGATTGCAGTAGTTCTAAAGACTAGAGCTTTGATGAAGGCAATAATGTAGACACTTTACATGGGAATCAAATGTCATATTTAATCTCATTTTACTTTATGGCAGTAGACACAGTGGCATGTTTTATCTTAGCTAAATCATAGAAATGTCAAAAAGATCTCATGAGTTAGATAATGTGCCTTCATTTGCACAAATCGAACTTGATTTTATCCATATTTATATTGGAAAAGTGAGGGTAGATGTTGTATAATATGACATTTCTTGGAATCATAAATTACTTTTCTACCTTTGAAGTCCTACTCTATTAATTATTTCTTGTCTCTTGTTAAGCAAACTTTTGGACCTGCTTATTGGATTTGCAACATCACTTAAATACATTGCACTAAATGTTTTCTTGCAGGGCTATTTTACAGTATACAGGAAAATGACAGAAAAAAGTGTTAGGTTAACAATGTACATTTGATCTACTCAAATTATTTTTATTATTATAGTATTAAGTGGAAAATAAAATTATTACTAGAAAATATCTTTATACATTCATGTGTGGGATTGTGTTTTTGCTGGGTTTGCTTCTATGTAGTTACCTGCCCATCACGTAAGAACCTGGTGGCCTTAGCAGTTCTGGATGGTATCTGAATTCTTGGTCTTAGTGCCATGCTTCAATTCTCATTTGTGATCTGTACCACGGACAGCCTCCACTATCACATATCATGAAGCTCTGGCAGGCTATCTACAAAGGTCACCTGTACTGAAAAGATATAATGTTTTCTTCAGACTAGTTTGGCTGCTGTGCATGCATATCTTCTCTATGATAAGAGGAAGGCATGCAATTCGAGTAGGACAGCAACAAACTCATTTCTATTCCAAAAGAACCACTCAACAATTGCATTCCATAATAGCTGTTATATATGGGAGTTTTTTGATAAGGTGGAAACAGCCTGACTGATAAGGGGTCACCCTGAAGCATTCTGGAACTTTTTTTCTCATATTTTGGTGCCTTATCTGTTAGCACTGCAAGAAAAATTACCTGGAGTCACTTATAAAGCACATCTAAGTTCCATCTATGCATGGCTGCTTTTACATATTTGTTTCTCCTGAGATAACAATGGTGGCTCTTCAAAGTTCACCACTTCTTGGCTATCATTGGAGAACAACAAAACAAGAGTATTTACTTTTAGAAGTGACACAAATAAATCACTGAATGGATTAGAAGTATGCACTTTGGAATGGAAATATGAACAGTTCCATAAGTTTTAAAGGATACATTCAGATTTTGACACTGTTAAACAAACAAAACTATCAACATTCATTCTGTCAGCACAGTTGCCTGTATTGGCCCTCAGGAGTTAGCAAAGATTCCATGCGTAATGCAAATGCATAGTGCAAAAAGTGCTGTTTATGTTAACTAGGAGTGAGTGTGACAAGATTGGGAATATATAATCTTTTGCAATATAAAATACTTTGGCGACAGAAAAGCAAGTTGTTTTTCTAAAGTTTTGTTATTTCCACACATCCTGATGTGTGTTGTACATACAGGCCATCATGAGTTAATGTCTGTCTTCACAACTGTTTAATGCATGTATTAATTAAATTAACATACGTAGCTATGTTCTGGAATCTGTTATAGAAAACATATCAAGTGGGCTGGAGAGATGGCTTAGTGGTTAACTGCTTGCCTATGAAGCATAAGGACCCCTGTTTGAGGCTCTTGATTCCCCCGGATCCACATTAGCCAGATGCACATTTGCAGTGGCCAGAAGCCCTGGCGTGCCCATTCTCTCTCTCTCTCTCTCTCTCTCTCTCTCTCTCTCTCTCTCTCTCTCTGCCTCTTTCTTTCTCTGTCTGTCACTCTCAAATAAATAAATAAAAATAAACAAAAATATTTTAAAAATATATCAAGGAATCAGATCCCATTGAAGATATAAGCAAGTTAAATCATAAGTTGAAAATATAAAATTTTTTTCTATGGTGTAAGTCATATTCTTTTCACTGTAAGTTAAAAGTTCAAAAATCTTAAAATTTTTTATTTCCCAAAACACTTTTCATTCCCCAAAATGTACCACACACATAAACACAAACTTTTGACATAGGCATAAATTAGCATGCTTTTCAAGTTTCCTCCAGAATTTGGAATTCATATATTATTCATATATTAAAATAAAGAGGAGAAACTTAAATAAAATATTAAGGAATAAAGCATTTACAAACGATGTGTGTAAAATAATTTGGGGAAATAATTTATGCCATATATTTTCTTACCTGCTTTTCTTGCTTTTTTCCAAAAACATATGTATCAGTCAACTTTTGATGCCACAATAGAATATCCAAAGCTAAGTAATTCATAAAATAAAGACATTCATCTTTACAAATTCTTTAGTCTCATTCCAACTGACATCCCCATAAACAGAAATTTCTCTAATGTTATGTTGCTACCAAACACTGTTTTACATTCAGTTTAGTAAGATAGATCAAGGCAATAGCAGAATCAGTGCCTGCTGGGGTTTTTTTCTTTGATTTCCACATGGAGAGTTCTTTTTCTATGTTAGTAGAGCCAAAGAAAAGTGGCCATGCTTGTACTTTCATGAGAAACTAACATTCAGTAATCCATTCATGACGGCTGAGCCCCAGAAGGTCTACCCACCCCATAAGGACATCATTTCTTAACACTGTTATAATTGTAATAAATTTTAACACAAGTGTTAAAGGAGATATATATTCACACCAGAGAAAATGTATTTTTTCAATTATGATTTAGGCTGTAGACAATGCTTAATGCATATAACATGCATGTGCATGTGAACACACATATGTATTTGAATCCTCTTATGTCTCCTCTTTTCTGTCTGTGTACATAGCAGTGTAAACAAACTTCAACTATATGCTTCAAAACAGAACGGAGAAATTTCTGGCCTAGGTCATCCACCTCTTTTCCACTTATCTGACTATACTGTGCTTCTCTAAACAATTCAATTTCATTGTGAGGAGACTGACAGATTTTCTTGACTGTTTTCAATATGAATGGAGCATTTGGTTAAGTGTTAGTTATCCTGATAGACATAAAAAGAAATGTTTGACTTTATAAGCTCAAAATCTAAACTGAGCCTCATCAACATGCCTTAAATAACATTTTACCCCATGTTAGATTGGTTCATGTCATTTTGTTTCATTCAGATTAGCAAGCTGGGATGTTACCAGAATCTTTTATTGTATCTCTTTCTTCACTGCTTCTTTCAATAATTACCTTGGGATCCTTAACAACTCTCATCCTCCCT